>NC_060256.1:72518140-73143140 GCF_921293095.1 Ischnura elegans
GTAGGTAGTTAAAATTGATTTTATTTTCATCATTTGAGGTTGCGGGAACGATTTAATTTTGTTAACGTTCATTTTTCTGTCTATTTCCGTTTAAATGTGCAATGTTATCCGTAAGCTGGTGCATCAAAGGCACTGAATGCTGTAGAGCATAAGTGCGGGGGGCTGTGTTCGATGCCCCTTGCAGGCATACTTTTTTCTCCACTTTCACAGGTATTTCATATTTGTATTTCGAAAATCACGTTTAATTGTGTGACTAAGTTATTTAACTGTTAACATCTTCGAAATCATAACTTTTGTAATGTCTCGTTCATCAAAAATTGTCATCTGCTACTCGCGAGATGATTTTATTGCGCATTATCATGGGTATTGAAGTTTTAAGAAGATATTTGTGTATTCCGTCACATTAAAACTTTAGTTAGCATTCATCATGATCACGAATGATATCTCTGACGACTTATCATTCGTGATCATGATGAATAATAATGTGATATAATTCGTCTTTCTAGACCCAATTCATGTCAAGTATTTCACCTAGCACGTAGAAGTTAACTTAAAACTGTAGTCACACCTTAGTCATATTTAAAAAAATTGACTTAGTAATTAGAACAAAAATTAACAATCGTATTTTTTAGATCAATTTTAGTGGCAACCGATTAGCCTGGTCGGTGGAGTATGTTACTTTCAATCGGGGGACCGTGTTCGAAGACCACTGCTAGCATATTTTTTCTCTGCTTTTATTTGTATTTCTTTTGCGGAAACTTACATTGAACTCCTAATTTTGTGATTTCCAATCAGAAAAACGTTTTTCTGTGTGTAAAATCTTTCATATGCGCACTCTGCGTTGGGTTTATTGCGCGTTTGATATTACAATTAGTAGTTTTTTTTCGTACTGATGCGCGCCATTTTAGTAGTATTTATCGACCTACATTTATCAAACCTGTTTGGTAAAAGTTCCCGAAATATTCCTTATGAACCCAATAATGCGATGAATTTCATCAGAAATTGGTATTTGTTACTGTACTTTTTTCATGGCTTACTCGGTTTATGTAATGCTTTACCAATTAAAATGCAATTAACTTAAGCTCATTGTATTTCCTAAATTCGTTATGTTATGACATGAGTATAAATTGAGTGTGATAGTGGAAAATGCGCGCAATGTTTTTCGTTGTGTACGAAGAAAATAAATCATGGACTGTCAGACTCATAGAAAATTTATTTAATTTTTTTATTTCCATAAAAAAAACGTTCTTTCATAAAAAGTATTATCATATTGTAACCTACGTACCATACGCTAGTTTCACCTGGGAAAGTGGAAATATTGCTGATATTTTATCTAACCAATTGGAAAAAAGATCCTTAAGTATATAACGGCAGAAAAAAATTGCAAGACCCATCAATGTGACCCAGAAAAGGCCGCAGGCCTTTTGCGGGAGGTCTAGCGGTGGGGAGGGGGCACAGGCTCCCAGCGAGCGAAAGCGAGATATTAAATGTATTAGTCCGTGTTCAAGGCTCATCTGCCAGAATGTAAGCAATTTCCGTAAAAATTTTATTCTTGAAAAGTATTAACTTGTACACCTGTAGTACTAATAGGTCTGACAGTATTTGCTGATTCTTTGTCAGTCGTTCATATAATACAGACAGGATCATTCTTCAGGTACATAATTTGGATAATTTTGGAGTTACTTTTTTAGCAGTATAATCTTGAGAATTTTGTTTTACTCTGAGCAATACAGATATATTCGTTTTCAATTTTTTATGTTTAAATGAATAGATACCATTCCGTGATAAAGTACCAGATAATGAATTACTTCAGGCATACCTATATTATACCCCTATTTGCCTTTGCGTTCTACTATCTAATTATATTCTCGACCAAGACCCTCAGCATTCGGCTGTAAGTGCACCTTTTGTGCAATCTTATCATCGGTCTGATGATGGCCGTGATTAACTATTGTTCTCTCACGATAACATGCCTCTCTGATAGCATTCAATGCCTAATTAAGTATGCTCATTCATAAAATAGTTCTTTATCTCATCGTCACATTTTGTTGTTGCCCTTGGATCATAACGTCGACTCAAATCATTCTATTCGTTTGCTTTAATTTTATCGTATATGCACAAAATAACTGTAATTTTGTCTATGACTTTCAATTTCATATCTTCTTCGACAAAAAAGTTATTAGCGAATAAAGCGCATCCAAAAAGATTGGTATCGATATAATTCACACATGAATCGATCGAGTGTAATGGCCATCATCACAAAAGTTGACCTTTTTGATAATAGTTTTACCCTGAAATTTTATTAATCTTGCTTGAACGGTTGATAAGTAATTCAAGATCGTATGCTCCACAAAAAAATGGCGACAATGATTTTTCACGTGCAGGATATTTTTTGTAATATTATTATGAATTAACCAAGAGAGTTACGGGAAAAGCAGGGTAGAGAACGGTTTTTCGTGAAGATTCCAAATATTCATATGCCAACGTCTCGAGGCCGAAATCCAAAATTGAAAATTCGTCTATCTTGACGTTGACGTTGTAAAACGAAAATCGCTTATTCCTCAGAATTGCTTCAACTTATGGAAATTCCAATATAGCTAAAAAAATCAAGAAAAAAAATCTAGCATAGGAGATACAACCAGAATCATCCTTCAAGTACGTTAATTTGAAGAATATTGTCGTTACTATTTTATCAGAAAAATTTGCCTTTTTCTGAGCGATTCAAATATATTCGTTTTCAATTATCTATGTTTGAATTCATTGATGCCATTCGTTGATAAAGTATCAGACAGTAAATTACTTCATACATACATGCATTATTCCCCTCTTTGCTCCTGCGCTTCGCTATCTTATTAAATTTTGGAAAAAGCCTTTCAGCTCGCCGTTTTACGTGCGACTTTTTTCACGATGAGACATTGCCCTCTCACGATATCATGTCTTGCTAATGGCTTTGAATTCATAATTAAGCATGCCTAATCATAAAATAGTTCTTTATCTCATTGCCACTTTTTGTAGTTGCCCTTGGGCTTGAAATATTGACACTATCATGATAGCGACAGTGAAAACATGCTTTAGTTGCCCCTTTGATAAGATTATAAAAAACGACCGTGGATTGTGAACATTCAACACCTGTGATTAATTAAGTGAAGTATTGCGAGGTGAAAAATGTAAAAAAAAAGATCTTGGAAGATGTTCATGATTGTGGTTTGTTACCATTAAGATATTATTTGAATAAATAAAGCATTCATTGTAGAATTAATGGAGGAGACTATCAGCCATTCAAGATGGAGTCTAGAAAAGGATACAGACCTATATATTTGAGAACTTCGAGGAAGCATTGGCAATATGTAATATTCAAGTGGTGCTAAATTAGTTTTTTTAGTCGTTGTAGCTGAAAAATTGAATTTTTATTCATTTGCTTCATACCTACTTGAATTCTAGTGATTGTGCAAGGATTTAATCATTATTTATGGAGAATAGCTTTATCAAGTTACATTTTAATGGACGATACCCAATAAAAATTTTGTATCTCGATTTTTTTCAATTGTTTCATTAAGTCGTTGATTATAATTTTTAACCCTCTTGAATGGGACTTCTCACTTTAACGTTGAGCATTTCGAGTATCGGTCTTTTCATTGGAGTTAACTTGCACAAGATATATTCTGACTTGTTTGCGAAGAAGGCTTTTCAATTAGCCGTTAATGGGATAGGAAATTAGCTCTCATTCCCTTATCAATATCCAATGTAAACACGCGTCAAGTGAGCAGGGTCAAGCCGAGAGTAGTTTCGATTGAGATGCGAAGGAAGAAATGGCTGAGATAGCGGATAGTGTTTGTCTAGAAATTTTCTCCATTTACGTATTATAAATAAAAGGCTAAGAAGTTTAATGCGATCTATGTGTGGTATTCTAGAATACATTTAGCGAATAAAGATGCTATTTTATAAATTAAATTAATAGAGATAAATTATTTTTCGGTGACATTTACTATTAAAGTGAAATTATTATGTAATAGGATAGTTACATATCATACAGGCACAAAAATTGATAAAATAAATGCACAAAACCTTAGTTGCCAAGGGATACGAGTGATTCTCTGTTCTTCGCTGACATCGAGTGGAAAATCAAATGCACTATTAAATATGCAGTTGATCACTAATTTTTTCTTTACCAAATTTCTGTTCCTAACTTCCCCTTGGTTTCTTATCCCCTCAATTTTTTAACATCCCCGACATAAGGGCCACATTGATGCTTTTTTTGGGGCAAATGGATTAATAAAATAAACGTCATCAAGTTGTGCCGTAAAGAATTTTCTTGGCTACAGCACTTCTTATTATAGCATCTTACAATATCCTGTCGCCTTCGTAGCACCCAAGAGCTGAAGGGTTGCCCGCAGTTCGGCAGGTTCCCTGCTGCTTGCCCCAGATTTCTTTTCATCTCTGTATGCGAGTGGCACTCTTGATGATGAGCATTTGAGTGGTAGTAAATTCACGCGACTGACCTTGTTGATACCCGGGTTTGCCAGCTTCAGCCCTACGTTCGCTCTCAGCGTCCCATTTGAAACTCAATGGATCGGTTCAATTTAAGTATATGCTGTAACATCAGACAATTGTTTCTTCCAAAACGTCTTTGTTCCTTTAAAAATATCTTACCCCTTTGCATTGAAAACAATCAAAGAAAAGAAAGTTCTCGCGCACTTAACGGTAAATAGTCCCTATGTCAAACTACATAAACAAATTACTGTCTTAACATGAAAAGTAAACGGTCAGTAACGAAATTAGCCGAAAGTAAGTGAAACACTTTTTCTTGCAATAAATTTGTGAATAAATAATGACAAATGAACATTTTAACGACTAAATCAATGGATTTATTTGGTGAATAAACTTAGAAAGAGATGCCAAACTACCTTAACAGTACTGACGGTCGGCAAGGGGATAGGAACGCTCAATTTCAGTATTTTTATGAATGTTTTTTTTTATTCACAGTAAATCACGTGAAAAACGAAAATTGATTGCAAGAATAAGAAAATGCATTTATTTTTATTTCCAATGGTATATGCTGCAACTGTATTTTACCATTAATACTAATTAAAACATAGAAAATAAAAAAAGTCTGCATTAATAAATAACTTTATATGCATTTCTTATGGAAATGATTCAGGGCCCAATCCAAGGCCTAATGGGCCCTGCACCATAATATTCTCACCTTTTAAACCTCCTGTGGACTTCCACGAGCATTTTAAAACCAAAATTAGCCAAATCAGTCCAGTCGTCCTCGAGTTTTAGCGTGACTGACGCACAGCAATTCATTTTTATTTTAATGGAAGATGATGCTCCAATATCCGAGCATGCGGTGCTCTGAATTTACATGAACAAGGTGCATTTCTTTGCGGTAAAGTACAAAGTTGAGTGAAGTAACTTGTAAGAAGATTTTTGGACAGTTAAATTCTTTACAGTCTTAAGTTGAAATCCTCTCTTTCCTTTACGCCCGCTGGGTTCAAATCTCGTTACTTTATAGTAATTTCGCTATTTCTTTCACTCTTTCCGTCTTATAATGTTACTTTTTATTTAATTTACTATTTAAATTTTATGGTATATTTTTTGGCGGTTTAGTGCGGTGAAATTTATTTTCTTGATAGAAAAGTACATGATAAGAAGGAAAGTTTAGAAAATATACCTTACCTTTGGACTCAGAAATATTCTCAAATTACCTCTGACGTGCAACTTCACAATCCGGTCCATCGGAAATACAGAATCAAATAACAGCATATATTTAATTTTGTAAGTGCTTCATTGGTTTTCAATGAAAAACCAACTGATAAAGTGGCTGGAGTTCTGGACTGATGGCCCCGTTTAGACTTAACAAAAATACTATAAAATTAGCTACCTGTTCCACGATTCAATTTGACGTAAATATAGATAATATTCAAATATGCCATGAAAGAAATTTCCTTTGGCTGGAATAACTTTTCATAATTTTCCAAAATAATTTAGAAATTTCTCAAGTTTCTTGGAAATGTAAAAAAAATTAAACGTTAAAATATTTTAAATCACGGGCATATGATGCCTCCATAATTTCCGTCGTCGTGATATGATATTTTTCTTCATGAAAGAATCCCATCGCTTTCGCATCGGGGCAAATAGACGTTCAAGGACATGGTCGTCTTTCGTGACTCTCAACAAAGTCTTATCTCTCTCTCTCTCTCTCGGCAAAGGCGTTCAAAGCAAACTACAGGATTCGATGGGGCCACGGTATTACTTCGAATTCAGTCCTGGCACGAGTTTTATTTCACATCTCTTTTTTCTTTTACTCTCTTCCTCCCCCACCCCGCCCCTCGTGGTAACCCCCCACCTCCACGGCCTTCCGACTGCGAGTAAATCCTCAATATCACAATCGTATTTTCCGATCCTCAGATTGCTACCTCCAGCAATAGATCTTTATGGATAAAAAAATTGATTACTCGACCCACACAGTCATACCAACCGTCCCTTTTGCTATCGCTTATTCGGTCACTTTCCGTATTTACAACCAGGGATGGCAATCGAAACAAAACGAAACTCAAAACAAGTAAAATTTCAATAGTTTCGTTCCCGGGAGCGAAGTGTAGAAACGGAATGTATTTAAACCCGGGGTGTTAAACTTAGGGTCGAAACGAAATCGGAGTCAAAACTACTTCGGGTCGAAATTAAACTGAAACTCTGGGACGAAACGAAACGCATATAATGTTTCGCAGCGGAGGGACCACGTGCTTCACCTTCGAACGGTTTAGTTTCGACCCACACACCGAGTATGAAGTCTGGCTGAATGAAGTAGAGGTTCGGCCATTAGATGCATGGGGAACTCATATTTTTACCACCAGCAGGAGAACTTTGAACGCATACTGGCCATTCGATTTTTAAGCTCAATGTTTTCACCTCTCGACATTCTGTCATGAAATGGGTCGAAACTATTCCCTCTTTTCCCCTTCCACTCAACTTCTGGGATCGAAACTTAACTATGAGCAGCGGAGGTTCGATTAATTTAGTTTCGCTCCTGGGAGTAAAGTTTCGTCCCAGGTCGAAATTAAATTCCTCGGTGATTTTAATTTCGTGCGGGAACGAAGCTAAACCTGGGCTTCGCATTATTGCTTCCTCGCGGGTCGAAACGAAAGATTTTCATTTCGTTTTCCTTTCAATCTTGTTTAAAACTGTCATTCAATTAAATGTCAAGCTTGGCGCAAAAATCGCTGTTAGCGGCCGTGCGTTCTGATTTGCTGAAAGGAGGTGCCAGTGAAGGTTTCAACGACGGAATGTAGGATGGGAATCCCATCCTTGGATCCATAGAGATGAATGATCAGGTGAAACGGCCATTTTCCCGCCATCATTGATGCGATCGCTGGATTAATCATTCGAAAGGAAATGAAAAAATGATCGTGTGATTCAAGGTTAAGGCTGTCGTAAAAAAACCGTAGTACAACTGTTTCTACTGCTCAACCGACGCAGCTTACCTTGGTGGGCCTCCAGCGGCATCTGTTTGGGTTATGCATCGAACTTTGCTTCCCGTTTCGTGATTTTATATTAAGATCGCAGTTTTTTATTCTCGCGATAATATAACCATCTCTGCTATCTAAAATGTTTATTTTCATCCAATATGGAATATGACTCAAATTTCAGATCATTATACGCAATAGTTTTTTTTATAGTTCCAGCTACATAAAGAGTTGAAATACAATAACTAATAAATTGTGGCCCCATACAAATAGAATAGGAAATACACCAATAGGATTCCTAATAATGGTTTTGACTTTTTTTTGCTCAATGACGGAGCAGCGTCTATCTCTGAGAGAATCTATGAGCTCGATTTAACTGGTATCTTTGCAATTAAATGTGGGAGGTGAAACTGCTGGGAAGTCAACGGTTATGTGTCATTCATTGGCACAAAAATTGCATTATCTACATTTAAAATGCTAAAATATACCTTGAATTTTAGCCAGTGCGTATTTAAAAAGAAATATGCTAATTATTTCCTTCTTATATTTTAATGAGGCACTGTTCGTACAGTAATATAACATAAACATTATAATCAGTAATATGGATCACAGAAAATGACAACGAGAAAATACATTTTTTTACAAATTACTAAAGCTGATAAAGACTGTAGAAAAACCTTAGATTGCCATTGTAAATAGCTTTGATTCCAACAATTATATTTATATTGATAATGCATAGCATAAGTTAAAAATTAGCTTCGTTAATCTTGATGACCAATGCTAAGGTATTTTTATTTTCTTAACACTGGAGATGGACTTAATTTTCTCAGTATTTACATTGTGATGGCCTAATAAAATTTTCTTAAATGAGTAAATACACTGTTTGGTTTATGGAATGTATCTTTAAGTAATTAATTAGAGGTGTAAACCTTTCATAATGTGGTTAAAGTTATTTTATTTGTTCAGTAATAAAGGTGATGAACTCACGGATTCCACTCCATTTGGTAAAGCCATGTCCACGAATTCTCGTATAATATCCTCTACTTGACTTCTGAATTTTGGGTCATTTCGAAAACGAGCCAGCACTATCGCAGCGCTCCCCTGCTTAAACATTTCCTCCATTTTTTCAGATGTCATATCATCAGCGTTTGGAAGAAGAAACTCATCCCCCAGCATCATCCATGGGCAGAACAGCGTGGCCATAATGACACCGAAAGGCTTGTATTTTCCCATCATATCTGCTCTGAAGTCGGATTGTGAATAAGGGGGCACGCTACCATCTAATAACTTGAGGTTCGTGCTCAGTGATTCGTAGTACTCGTCAAGAAGTACACTTAAATATTTCTCCCTAAGTTGCCTTCTTGTATTTACGTACAGAAAATAGAACAAGTCAACGCCCGGATGGCACACTTTTGCTAATTGTAGATCAAAGAACTTCACGTCCACTGGTTCATCCTCGCCATTATTATTCCTGTAACGGAACATCATGTTGTTTGCCCAGAAGTCTCCATGGATGAGAATTCTACGATTGTCGTTCGGGGTCTCCTTCAGCCTGCAAAGTGTTGGCCAGACGCCTTCCAGGACCTTCTCGAGAGCTCCCGATGCCACTGCCTCCTTTGGAAGCCCTTCCAGTTCTTGGCATAGATCCTTTATGCTTGCAATGGATCCGCCCACCGTCTCATGAATGGGCGTTGGAGGATTTTCAGGACTTGGGACAAAATATAAATACTCCTTGCCGAATTCAGGACACGAGTGCAACCATGTTCCTTTCCCAGAGTCAAGTTTCTTTTCTGCTGCTATGGAGAGGGCATGTAGTTTACCTATCCCCTTCATAACCAAGCTGCTGTGAGCGTAGTCATAGCCATCCATGAGATAGGAACGGTTGGCCAGACGGTAGCCGCTTCCGAGCAAATCTTCCATGTAGAGAGATGCATTTTCTTTCTCTTCAATCGTGTGATAGCATGCCGGTAGAGGAATTTGTACCTTTCCGTGAGACACCTTAACCATCTGAGGCACGACTTGAGAGAAATAAAGGAGTTCTTTCGAGAAAACGTTGATCGACTTCATGATCTCCCTCTGGTAATCTACAGGAGATACAGTCTTAACAAAGAGGGCGTGGGATTTGATGTCCTCATGTCCGGGAAGTCGGTAGGAGAGCCTCACACGAAGGACTAATGAAGTGAACCCTTCAACACCACTGGTGGCTCGTTCCACTTTGTAGCCATCCAACAATTGAACGTCGCTCCTTCCGGTCAAGTTCTGGAGGGACTTGAGCAAAGCTTCGCGAGATACAGAAGAAGAGAAATCGCTCATCTTGTCGGTGCGAGTGTGACACTTACACTGCTGAGGGGGACACTTACGCTGCTATTCACTTACCCAGCTCAGTGAGATGCGTATTCTCACTAAAGATAGGCGCTCCAAGGTCGCGTGAAGTCATGCATCAACTGAGTGGAGGGGAGGATGGACAAACCGCAAGTCATCCAGATGTACTGTGTTTGCAGAGTGATTATTCGGTTAAAGTGACTAGGTTAAATCTTTCTGTTTCGAAATGTTATGGGGGATTCCCGTAATCAGGGTGACTGATGGTGTTAAAGACATCCTCCAGCATTTCGATTGATGTTATACGTAACGACTTCACGGTGGAAGCTGAGTACTTATTTTCATAAAAGTTCGGCGGAGAATGAGAAAGCGCGGCTTATATAATCCAGATTTCATAGCATTTTTATCATGCCTTATCAGAATATCTTCTCTTGATATGCAGTATATGAGGGTGAGCGTCAAGTACATAAGCATTAACTTGATATCAGAATTCATCGAAAAGGATTGCCTCAAGCCGTTACATAAATGCATGAAGTTTATTTAATATTTTTCATCCTAAGCTTCAGAAATTTGAGATTTTCGGGAAACGAGTGTGTAGCTCACCGTAATAAATATGGTATTAAGATAACATGACTTGAAGACACTCCACGAAATTAAATTCATTTTGTCTCGAATTATTTTCGAAAGATAGATTCTATTAATGAAAAGCTCTCTGACTATGAATGGAAAATTATAAATCAAGGCAGCACATTCGAATTTATTCCTCACAAAGAAAAGATATGAATTTTTTTCAATGTTTTACCTGTTTCTGACCGCGAATAATATTCAAAGTCAACGTGAATACTAATTATGAATGCATTATCCCCATATTTTTGCCGACTGTTTCATAAGAGATATTATTTTGCCTGAAGAATTACAAACCACGCAGAAATTTAGAATTTAGGTCTGACCCAGGAAAGTAAAATGTTGAGTGATTTTTTCTTTAGGTTAGATTTGTGTGTTCCCGACTAGTTTCCTCGCAGAAGTTTGTGTGTGTATACTTGGTAATACCGAAAAACCTGGACTACATTTGCTGTACATACGTTTTTTTTTTGTGGACGAGTTTCATTGAATCATTGGTAGGACACCAGCAAAAGGGGAGTTGATTTTAAGAAAATAGGTTTTATAACTAACGAGGAGGTACGTGAAATGCAATGTGCCATCCTAAAAAAAAGAACGCAATCTGCGACTATCAATGGTCTACCCTTAGGAACAACTTATTTGACTTGAATAGGGGATCGGACGTGTATCACGCAAATGATAATCTAGTCGCCAGCATTTCATTATCATACTTTCGCATCCTTGGCGTTTCTTAAAAAATGAATTCGTTACAATGCTTTATGCTTTTCGAAATTTAGCTGGAGAATAATATATTATATTTTTATGTGTCTTTATAGTGACGAAAATGTTAAGTGTTTTGTACTTTACTTACACCTATAGATGTAACAGGTGAGGAAGGGTGTGAAAAGATTAGCTGATAGGAGAATTGAATGGAGAGCTGCGTCAAACCAATCTTAGGATTGTTGACCAGTAATCTACATCTACATAATACCCTGCGAGCCACCTCTAGGGTGTTTGGCCGGGGGTGATCAATCACCAGCATGCAGCATGCATTTGGACTCCCACATGCACACCACACCGTCCAAAAAACGTCCCGTATAATAACAAACTATACTACTATATGCTGTTAGAAATAGAATATAGAATAGAAATTCAGAAACATGCATTAAGTTTTACATAGGTTAGTAGGCTACACTACAAGTCATGCAATCTATTTACGAGTTCTATTGCTGCCGTTATAATCTCTTATTGATCGTGGAAAAAAATGACATTCGGAATCTGTCTGTTCTGCAATATATCTCTCTTATTTTATTTATATGATCTGATCTTCCGTAGTACGTTGGCGTCCGCAAGATATGGTTAACTTCGTCAGAAAAGACACTGCTCTTGAATTTATCTAAAAGGTTTAGTCTATTTTTCAATCTACGGTCCGACAGAGATTCCCATCCGAGTTTATCTAAGAGGTCAGTTACACTAACAAGACTGTAATGTTGGTGAAGAGTTGCTCCTCAGTGAGGTCTGGGAATGTTTTAGCCTTGACCATGACATAATTTGTGTGCGCATTTATAAAGCTTAAAATAATAATAAATACATTTGATTGGCTCATGGAAACTGCTTTGGAGCCTGAAGAATTACAAACCACGCAGAAATTTAGAATTTAGGTCTGACCCAGGAAAGTAAAATGTTGAGTGATTTTTTTTCTTTAGGTTAGATTTGTGTGTTCCCGACTAGTTTCCTCGTAGAAGTTTGTGTGTGTATACTTGGTAATACCGAAAAACCTGGACTACATTTGCTGTACATATGTTTTTTTTGTGGACAAGTTTCATTGAATCATTGGTAGGACACCAGCAAAAGGGGAGTTGATTTTAAGAAAATAGGTTTTATAACTAACGAGGAGGTACGTGAAATACATGAACACTCATTGCCAGACTGAAAATGTACAAAAAATCATAAAACTCTCAGTATAAACTTGAAAAACAAGAAAAAGAAGATAACAAATGAAGATAACAAGATAACACGATGCCAGTTCACATATCAAATTTCATCTAATCATGTGAAAACAAACATTTTTAAGATTTCCAGCACCATACAATAATCACTAATTTCAACTTCCAATATAACAATAGTAATTTTTAGCATAACAAAATGTAAAATCATAAAATAATCGTACAACAATCGAAATTAATTTGATAATTTGATTTAACATTATACAATACAAAATCAAACTACAGTCGAAATTGATTTGATAATCATGAAAACACGTAAATAAAAAGCTCTCCATGCTGATACAATTACCAAATTCCATGAAAATATAATGAAAACAAACATTATTCAAATGTTATAACCAATGTCATCTCCTTCAAATCTTGGGGAATCAAATTCCATACATAGCATGAATTGATGTAAAGGTAACCGTGACAGCGTACAAATATTTCTAGAATTACTACATATGGTCGGTATAAAAATCGGTCCTCCACATTCCAGCAGTGAACCATTGAAGGGCATGGGAGTTTATGCACTGACCGACCACGACCCAGTAACTATAAAAAGTTAGTTCATCACGACAACCAAGCAAGCGATCGTTCGACCGGTTAAAATCCGGCGTTTGTGCAAGCAGTGATCCACCTATAAAATATCGGCCGGTTTTTTTTTACCGGCCGTCTAAAATCGGCATGTGTGCAAGGACCCTTGTCTCAAAAGTAAGACCCTCAGTCAATCAGCGCCCCTGACTCCTAACTCTCCCATCCCCACGGTTTAACGGCTTATGTATAGTTTCTGTTCGATTTTATTTCTTCACTTGGTTACGCCAACACACATCGTCGTGTTTACAAGCATCATTTTCTGTAAAATTACGTTGATTTCATTACAATTTTCTGTAAAAATACATTGTTGAAATTCTCGTCCTTGATGATGAGTAACTTTAAGATTAGTTACGTTATGAGTAACTTTAAGATGAATTACTAGCAGTGTCAACCTACTTGTTCCTCAGCCAGATTGATTCTGCTGCGCTACCGGTCGTTGCCTTGTCGCCTATTGTTGTGGCGCTGTTGCCTGTCACAGTGTTGCACCTGTTCCTGATTGCTAGAGTTTTTCCAAGGACCACCACAGTGGGGGGACAGGAATTGATTGTGGCTGTCCGTGTTTATCTCCCGTTTCGTGGGCAGGCAGTTTTTGATCCGTTTTTGCACGTATTTTGCCCGCAACTTTACGCAATGTCGAGCTACAGTGCAAGGACCAAGTCTAAAATATGCGTGCAGAAATTTTGCGTCGAACGCAACAAACCCTATCCCTGTAGCACTTGGTGCGACTGAGATAGACACTAAAATGTGACTGCGCAAAATGATGACAGGCTGACTCGTTGCAAACTCAATATGCATAGATACGGATGATACAGTTCATTTTATCCACTTTTTTCCGTATAAAGTGCGCTTTTTCCGACATTTCAATGCGTTTATGCAACATTTGTGCAGTTTGCCCAAAAATGGTTCTACGATTACAAAATAATGGAAGAAAAGTATTAAAAGTAAATTTACCTTGTTTAATTTAACAGACTGCAGTTATTCGATAATGATTGACTATTCTGTAACACAGTCGCAGTACATACAACTTGGTGCGATGGTGGTTGCTGGCGGAGTGTAAATACCAGGAGTAATAGCGGCCTCGCCTTTCATTGCCTCGTACTCTAACTATAAATTAAACTCACTTTTCATAATTCTCATGTATTTGGAATAATGTCATCAGATCTTATTGTGCAATTGATTAGAAATTCTGGGGGAATGAGGAGGTTGAATAAGTTAAAATTTGTTAGTATTCACTGAGATGGACTATAGAGTAAATTATTCATGAAAATGTAAAAAGATCTCTTTGAGAGGGAATGGAATAAAATTTTACCATTTTTTTCTGCTAAGAGCATTATTTTTCTCAATAATTTCTTCTGCCCAATATCCATGGGAGAATGCCGGAAGAATTTTGCGTTGTCGACATGATATTTATCTCACGATGGGTGCTATGCATGTTGTGCATGTGGCCAAGGATAGATCAGTATCAAAATGTTTAAATTATATGTACAGGCAATGCAATCTTTATGCGATAAAAAAGAAAAATGATTCGCTGACTAAATATGTGGCATCCTCGCCTTGTAGCATTGTTTACTTAGAGTGAAAATTCATATCACTAACATTAAGAAGAGACACAAGGCTGTGAAAGAAAACTGGTCGAAAGATTAAAATATCGCTATCAAACGAAGGCCATATAACCATAAAATGATGGCCTAATCTATCAGTGATGCCCAGTATCGATGTAAACTCTTCTGATCTGCAATTTTGAAGGATGATAAGGTGCCAGCACAGTTCAATTAGCTGAGGAAATGATACAATTATTTTTTTATCTCAATAATAAAGTAGAGAGATATTTTTATTTTCAATAGAGCCAAATACATTAAAAATGAAAGTTTGTTATGCCAGTATAAATAATAAGAATGAATTTTGGTGGAGACAGAGGTATTTCATTGTAGTTAACATAAGGCATTCATTTAAACAAGTATCACTCCAAAAATTACATTTCTTTGGCATTCCAAAGAAAAACCAACCTATATAAAATTTTCTCGATTTTAAAATTACACAAAGAAGCTGGTTTTTCACTTTTCAACTGATTTTTGACATAATAGAGGGGACGAATTCACCGATTGTACACCGTTTGGCAAAGCCACTTCCACAAATTCTCTAAAGATGTCCTCTACTTTGCTCCTATACTTTTCATCGTTACGGAACCGATATGCAATAATGGGAGCACTTCCTGTGTTATAGAGTTCCTCCATTTTTTCAGGAGTCATGTCATCAGAATTGGGTAGCATTAATTGATCTCCTAATAGCATCATTGGACTGAAAAACGTGGCCACTAGGACGCCGAAAGTCTTGTAGTATCCTAACAAATCCGTCTTGAGTTCGCTCAGGGAAAATGGGGGTGAGCTGCCATCAAGAAACATGAGACTTACCGTCAAGGATTCGTAGTAAAGATCAATCAGAGAAGTAAAATAATTCTCCCGAAAACGCCGTCTTGTATTAATGTATAAGAAATATAGCAGGTCGATACCCGGGTGACAAACTTTTGCCATCTGTAAGTCGTATAATTTCACGTCCACCGGCTCTTCCTCGTCCTCCTCTGTCTTCTTCTTGTAGCGGAACATCATGTTGTTCATCCAGCAGTCTCCGTGGGTTAAAACGCGGCATTTGCCTGTCGGAGTGGTCTTCAATCTGCAAATGGTGGGCCAAGCGCCTTCGAGGACTTTATCAAGAGCTCCAGAAGCTGCTGCCTCCTGTGGAAGCCCTTCTATTTCTCTACACAACTCCTTTATGTTCTCAATCGATGATTCTATCGTTTTATGGAGGACTGGTGGACGCTCTCCTGGTCCCGCGACGTAGTAAAAATAGTCTCGATCGAAGTCCGGATAAGATTTTATCCAACTTCCTTTCCCCGAGTCAAGAGTCTTCTCTGCAGCCAAGGAAATGGCATGAAGCCTCCCAAGAGCCTTCATAACCAACGTGCAATGCGGAAGATCCAAACCATCGAACAATTGGGAGCGATCAGCCGAACGATAACCACTGTAAACTAGATCTTCCATGTAGAAAGCAGCCTTGTCGCTATCATCAATGGCGTAGAAACAGGCCGCCAAAGGTAGTGGTACTCTCCCCGCTGAAACTTTGTTCATCACCGGCATGGCTTTGGTAAAGTAGAGGCTCTCTTTGAGGAAAACTTTGGAATCCTTCGAGATCTCCCTCTGGTAATCCATTGGAGACATTGACTTGACGAAGAGAGTGTGGTGTTTTATGTCTTCATCTCCAGGAATGCTATAGTTGAGGTTCACCCGAAGGACTAAAGAGGTAAAGCCTTCCAGGCCACTCGTTGCTTTTTCTACTTTATAGTCATCCAGCAGTCGGACGTCGCTCTTTCCGGTCAGGTTCTGAAGCGACTTGATGAGGGCTTCGCGTGACACGTAAGCAGATAGATCGCCCATCTTGCTGCTGCTTGGAACGGATTCACGGCGGCTACTATGCTCACTCTCTTAAATGCATTCTGTTCGCTGCTTCCCCGCCACGATAATGCTGTTTGCTGAGCTCACAAGGCCAGCGCATGACGGAGGGGAAGACCGTTGCGTGGCAACCATTTGATTTTCTCATTGCTGCTCTGACGAGCCTAGGTAGCCCCAGGGAAGGGTCTATTTTGAAATTTTGAAGAGTTTGCTTGACTTCTGGTCGCGTGTGTTAACGCCTTTTTACGCGGTACATTGTCTAAATGTATGAACACGTGAATGGACACGAAAATGCACCGTGTAACCACCTAACTTCGGCGAACGCATGAGCAGAAAATATAACCTGTTCTAATTTGGTTCATGCATTCGCACATGTTGCGTTCCGGTCCACCAAAATCATTCATGCAAACAGACCTTAACTGTTACGTGTTGATGTATCGTGTAAATAGGTATTTACTCATTTTTACATATTTGTTTGGGAGTGTATTTTCCCATAATTTTCTTATAACGTTATAGGTAAATTCGATTATTTTGGCCACCTGGTGTTGTCATTCGTGGATTAATGTGGGCGGGGAAGGCCCTCGTTAATTCATGTAAAAATCTGGGAAAATAGGAAAGATGGTAATCATTAAGGTGGCTCTTCAATACAAGTACTTATTCCACCATTTCAGCAAACAATTTTTAAAGGTTATTGGAGAATATTTACTAGCCAGTTGTCTATAAACAGCCACATTAACGCTGAGAGGCATTGCATACCATTAAGGCTGGTGCAGTGATCCCCGAAACATCGATCTTAATCCACTGATGGGTTCGGTTCCAAGGTACGGCGATTATTCCCCGTGAATCATCAACGCCGCGAGATAACCGAATAAATATCTCACCACAGGAAAAATTACTTGGATCGAGAGTCAAACCATGACCATTGACTTCCTGGCCCCTTGCAAAGATCACTGCGTAGCTGCAAATTTTAGTGGAGGGCATATACGGTCTGCCGTTCCATTCCCGTTGGAGGTGAATTTGTTCGTAGCAATCCATGCTAATTACTAAATCATCTGGAAACCATGTAAACTGCATCTAGTGCATTGGAATTGGGGAGATGCACACGCTTTCATTGTCGGAGATAAGGATTTGATTAAGATAAGGGATGAATTCATGGAACAATATGCATTATCTCCAATTATCGAAAGCATCCAATATCACAAGCGCTAATATTTCGCCACAATCGACATTTCTTCATCAACCTTGCCTGAAGTGCAACTCCATTTTATCTTACCTAGGTGATTTATACTTATTTTTAGACTCAATGTAAGTGCGTGGTATGACTCATTGGTAGAGTGGGTGAGGAGATATTTCTAGTCTAGATTGTATAAAGGGTTGGCAGAAGGCGTGGACAGACCTTGGTCTGTCAGGAGGAGTACTGACTTTTGTGGATGAAGGTTAGTTGAAGACTCGACCCTTACCCATTGACGTGCAATTCTTGTTACACTACCAGTGACGTGCGGTCTGGGAGACAGCAATAAAACAAAAATTCGTAAAACGTTGCAAAGTCATTTTTATTGCTTAGTTTAATGTTTCTGTGACTGCATAACTATTCTAAAACATGTATATAATATTATGCATTCCCAGTACGAGCCAACTTTTTCAGTGAAAATTGTTATTTGAAACAGGATAAAAAACTGATATAAAAAACACTTGAGCTGTTATTATTATCGTACTTTTTCAATTAAGTTCTAAACTATCCACGTTATGCAACTAAAAATGCTTCCTTACAAATAATTAATTATTATTATTCTTGAAAAATCACTAGGAGTTGTTTTTAACAACTTTTTGAATTATTTCCCCCGGCATTACGTTTATTGGTTTTTCCAATTTATTTACGACATGAGGTCTCACGGACCGCTACTAAAATTCAGTTGCAAATTTTCAGAAATAAATAATAAGAACGTTAAATTTTAAGAGTGCTATGTCCTTATTATACAAAATAAGCTCTTATAAAAAATTTTTTTTTAAAAACCGGCCTTTATATTTAGATTACAGGGGATGAGCAACGTTTATATATGACACAAAGCAAAAAAACTCAGTGACCCCGAAAAACCAAAAGTGACGTATTAAAAAAGTCACTATATTTATTAAATTTTCAGTGAATGGTAAGCCCCCTATGTTTCAAAATGCCACCCCTATGCTTTTAAATGCCTACCCCTATGTTAAAAATGCCACCCCGTACGTTTTATCTGGTTTTATGTAACGGTAAAACAATATTCAAACATTTACAAAACCTTACAATTGTTAATAAATATATGAAGATCATAATTAGCTAATTTTATGGTGGATAACTTTTACTGTGGTCGCAAAACACGAAAATCGACCATTTGGAACTACTTAGATCAAAAACATGTTTTGGGGGGCTATAGGTTGACTGGGGGGTGGTTAAAGGGGGGTTGGAGAGAAAAAGTTATATTTTCATGTATTGTCATCGGAAATGAAGAAGTGTGCAAAATTTCAGCGTTTTTGCTTCACAGGAAGTGAGTCAAATTTCAGTTACAAGATTTGTACCAGACAAACAGACAGGTTGGTGAGTTGATATAAAGGCTGGAATTAAGACGCTCCCGAGGATAATAGGTATTTTGAAATAGCAATTTCGAAAATATTCATAATTTTAGAAACGCAGCGGTCTCTCAGACCGCACGTCACCGGCTAAGGGTTAATGGGATGGAGATAGGAAATACTTTACAGAGGAGGCGAAGACAGGCTGGACAATAATGGATAGAAAATGAGCTACGAGACGCGCGAAGTGAGGATACTAATATCGGTGGGTCTGCTTTCATTTGAACCCAGCTAATGAGGTATGATACTTTTCATGTTGTTTGCAAAAGTGAATTATTGTCTGTACTCGTTTGCCCTTTATACAAACATGCAGTTTTAATACCATTGTGCAGAAATTTTGTTAAAAAATAATTAGAGGTTCGAGGAGAATGAAAATCTATTTTCTGTGGCGTGAGAGAGGCCCAGGACCCCTGAAATCTCCTGTGCTGAACCATGAAAAAATAAAAGAATGAACGAAGATTTTTTAATTTTATTTTAAAATATTTTTAATTTCAGTTTCAGGTTGCTATTTTCAGTACTAGATAAAATAATGAACATTCTTATCCTATCATTTGATTTTTATCAAGTTTTTTTCGTTGAGGATTACATATATAATAAATCCTAAGATTGACGGTGGATTAAATATTTATGATTCATGAGGGCCTTACTAGTGGTGAGTTCTGATTTAGGTAAAAAATTACAAATCTTACATCTATGAGAAATTAAGGGGAATTAAGCATTTTTCATGTGGGAACGCGCCATGCAACGCTCTGACCGATCAAAATAAAGTCTGTAAACGTAGGACTAACCTGTCAATACTTTTCTTTTCCTTCCCGCTGAATATTAACTCTCCTTTATCTAGAGCCCGCTAATACTGATCATACTCGTATAATAACTGGCACGTATCAATTTTCCCTCTGTGCTATAAGCGTTGTAGAATCATTCGTAGTACTAATATCTCGACATGTATGGAGAGCAGAGTTATTTCCTTTCCATGTCCCCATCTCCATGCCACTTCCATTTTTATTATTATTTACAGTTAGTATATTAGATTACATAAGTTAAAAGACCATAAAAATGAGAAATTGTTTGTTTTTTATCTTCGTTATTTCTGGAGATATAACACGACGTCTATCAATAAGCCGCTTTTGTAAAATTGTAGTTTTACAACATTGCCATATCTTGTAAACCGGTCCATGGATTAGAAAAGGACTTAGGGTGTTTAAAAACCAAGTGAAGACGATTTGAAAAATTTAGTGGAAATCGTTGTCTCGAGGGGCAAAGATCTGGTCGATTCGGAAGGCGTCACCTTTAAGTTAAGAAAGAAAAAATATTTAAGTAAGTATAGGCGTAACGCTAGCCTCCCGCCGCAGCGGGTCGTGCGACTGGCAGGAAGAAGTGTGGCTGTAACCCGCCTTCTCGCCTTTTATTATGTGTTATTCAGTGCTGAAAGTGTATTTGAAGGCGAAGATTAAAGCAAACTTCTAATATTTGACTACCAATTACTTGAAAGGTAGGTAATCGCAAGTGTTGAATATTATTTATCGAATAATTTCCTATTTTGAATCTTTATTTTCAAAGAACTTGAAATGTGTTACTCCCAACGGCCAGTTGATAGGTACAAGCTGTCACATGGCTAATTTTCGACAGTGCTCTTAGAATAGCGGTTTAGGCAATGGTACTTGATTACGTGATGTGCTCGTTGAGGCTTTTATCTTTTTGCCAATTTGATGCGTAGAAGTGGTGGAAATAGTGTTCACGATGTGTTGAACGTGGCTCCAAGAGAGGTATCGGAGACTGTCAAACGGCGCGGCCGGAGCTGTTGTATTCGCTGTGGATAACGAAATATATTTATGTGTACTTGACTTCCTTGTTCTTAAATACTTCCGTTATCATTCGACCTGTGCTTCGAATATTGTAAAATTCACGGTATATGTTCATGAAACATGTTCTTGTATCATTTAATGCTTTATTATTGCCTTGTCTGACTTACTATAAATAATCGACGCTATTAATTCGAATATTCCTCTCACTGACTCAAGAATCGCGCATATATTTACATTCGTTATCTAAAGCTGTTATCACTCCTCTTTTTATGTGATTTATATGTCGTGAATGCATCGTTACATTTTTTGTTAGAAACTTAGTAAAAAAAAGGAGTATCAAAGTGGGGTGGTGGTTAAAATTTGGCTCTACACCCCGTGGGCTGTGGGTTCAATTCCCGGGGGAGGGTGAAAATTCTCGGAGGTTACCCAATCCCTGCTTGATTTTGCGTGGAGGACACATACAGCACCACACTACGTCCGTCAGACGGGACGTTAAGGCGTGGTCCTCTTGGTGCTTTTCGTTAAGAGTAGGGTAATACCGACGCCGGGTTTCTCTCTATCCTTCATGGTGGAAATGCCCTCAGCTGTCCGTTGTTATTTCTTACAAATGAAATACCGTTACTGGAAAAAATACGCTGATTTGAATATCCGTGCCTCCTGGAGGTCCCTCTATCCATTCATTCCTGTGGGTTCCTATTTAATTGCGACCTCGGAAGTTTTACAGAATCGGTGATGAAAGTCTAAAAATGCCATTCTGGAGCATGTTCGTTGGAGTTTTGACTTCATTCCTATTAGTTATATTAAATTCCACAGGTTGTAGTAGACTCATTGTAACCAATAGGCATGATAGTTCATTATTTTCGACATATTTGTAATACCTATTTAAATGCAAATCCGTTGCTGATTGATGGATTTGCGATGTGGCATACTGCGGCAATTATGTATCCTAAAAATTGGGCGCGATTAACTAAATGAAGCCTTTAATGGATCGGATCCCATCTCAGGTTATCGGCTAAAGATTCCTTTTTTTCGCTTTTCAGTATCTAAGATCATGATAATTTCGAGGGTTTTAATGGAAGCATATTCTTTTTTATATTTAAGGCTAGAGTTTACTTTACGCAAAGTCGGGTCGTTCTCTTTTCTTGAGTTCAATATTTGATAATTGGTTAGATTTTCACAATAATTTCGTATTAAAATTCTCCTAATTTTTTTACAGGCTGTATTTTATCCGATAGCAATCATAAACATTACTATCAATATCTTATAACTCTGCTGATTTTTTTCATAAATAAAATTGGCTCTATAGCATGAAGGGAGCAGCTAATTGAAGTCTAATAATATTCTAAATGTTACTTTTTATGGTATGATGCAAAATAAAATATTTGATAAACCTATTATGTATTGGCCACAATTTCCAAAATTGATTTGATATCGTTAACAGGTTCTCGCAATTCAATAGCGACATAAATGAATTGTGCCAGTTTACTTAATATGTAAGAATATACCCTCATAGATATTTATTCCATCTCATTGGCAATGTGAACATGTATTGCATGGAAATGAGGAGATATACGCTGCAATACGGCTGACCAATGGAGTAGTAGATGTCTAGAACGAATGATGCCTTCCTACCACGGGACAAGTGCGACTTAGGCAGAATAAAACCCATCAGCTGTAGAATGGAGACTTAGCAGGTTAGATCAGTGCTCCGCTATTGGTATTGCAACTTTATTACATTCATTCATTCTTACCATTGCCGCGCTTATATTTACCGGAATCTTCTTCAATTACTTATCTGTTTCTTTTATGCCGTCTGACACCGCTGTCTGGAAGGGTAATTTTTAATCGGCTTGGTTCATCATAATCATCATCATTATTCAACAATCCTAAGATTGGTTTGACATAGCTCTCCATTTCTCTCTCCTATCCGCAAGCCTTTTCGTATCAATGAATTTATTCTCTTTTACATCCTTTATAACCTATTCTATGCAACTCATTCGTGGCCGTCCCTTACACTTCTTCCCTTTCACCTGTCCCTCTCCTATTGTTTTCATCAGGCCATCATGTCTCATAAAGTGGCCTACCGTCTCCTCCCTAAAGTTTTTAGAAGACTTATTTTTTCTTCCACTCTTCTTAGTACTTCCTCAGTTCTTGCACGGTCGATCCATATTATCTTCATCATTCTTCGGTAGCACCACATTTCAAATGCTTGCACTCTGGACTTCTCTTCTGCTTTCAACGTCCAAGCCTCGCTTCTATAGAGAAACATGCTTCATATGTAGCATATGATGAATTATTTCCTTACTTCTATGTACTCTCAGCTGTAGGAAGATTCTTCTTTTTGTAGAAATCTCTCTTCGCCGGGGCTGTTCTACTAACTATTTTTGCTGCGCCCATCGTTGGTTATTTGGCTTCACAGGTAAGAAAACTTCAAGTTGATGCTCTCCCGAGTCAACTAGGTTTCCGGTGGAGGCAGTCGGTGGCTTAAAGCTCAGCCGTGAGATCATAATCATAGTATGCTAATTTTTCCCATGGATCTTTATTCCTGAAGCCTTTCACTTGATTTTATCAGGGGCTGTCTTGGTGTTAACATAGGGAGTTACGGAAGAAAAGAAATCATGTCTCATTCTTTTCCTTAATCTTGCTTTATTATAGCTGGGTCCAGATTTTATCACAGCCACTTGGTTTTTATATAAACTTTGCGTAAAACTCCTCAGTCACCCTTGAGCTCTCCAGATTATCTCAGATTACCAAGAATTGAATTCCAATCCACGTCAAAAGCCATATGCACAAAAAAATAAGGGCGCTCCTCTAAGTTATCTTACGTGCAGCATAAGACCCATCATTACTTCTCTTATCTTTTCTTCTTTAAATCCAAATCGGTCCTCATAAAAAAATTATGCAAAACTTTTTTACTGTTTGGCATACAAATAACAAAAAAAACTTATGAAAAATAAACAATATCTGGTCAAACATCGATTTTTGGTGAATTTTCACTATACAATTTTATTCGTCATCCTCTGAATCTTCATTGATGCATGTTATAATATTTTCATTCAAAAATGATCTAGATTAAAAAAAAAGTTGAAAAATTGAACATTTTGTACTCTTCATTTTAGCACTGGCCTAACGTTAGCCTATGATAAAATCCCAAGGGTTTAGCGTAGTTGGGGTAGTCTCAAGGAGTTTTTTCATTTTGGAATATCTGACTAGTAGGTCCTCGAGGACGCAGGATAAATCTCGTACACTTACAAATTAAATCTATTCTCAGCTTTGAAGGATTGGGGAAGGGGTTTGGGTGTGTGGAATTTTTTTATTTGAAATAGCTTACTCGGAGGTTTTCGGAGTCCTGAAGCCATTTTCGGCACCAGCATCCACAAAGCTCTGTCCCTTGAGGTTGGAATTACAATCGGTATGAGTTTGAGCGTTAGTGAGAGGACTAAATATGTGCAAGATGGTATGAAACGGGTGTTGTGGGGGCAAAGGTCACGGGAAAAACAGTAAAAAATGGCCAAAATGGCATATTATATTTTTTTTCGGGGTGTACCACCACCTAGATGTTCTTTTTTCATTGCATTAGCCGAAAGGTATTTATATACTCCTTCGAAACACATTTTTTAATTGTGGCCCTCTCAAAAATATTTTATAAAAACTAGCGTTTGAAATTTTCAAATCGACGCCATTTCTCCTTATGCCCCTGAAAAGTTGTGTACAAAATTAGGCATCTGCTCCATTAAGAAAGACATCAAATGGCGCAAATTGCATTGAAAAATATGCTTTCTATCTCGAGATATTTAAAAAAGAGTGGAAATAGAAATTTCGAGCTAGGTTGGTGGGCCTGGTTGGGCCGGCCCTGGTGGGCCTCTAGCGGACTGGAAGTGTGGGGAGGTCAGTCCTATTTGATCCCAAATCCTATGCCCCAAGTCTGGGAAAAATCCGTTAGGGGGGACTTTTCAATCTCTTACTCGGCAATGCCCTTTGGGATCTCAAAATTGTGGTTCCCATTTTATCGTTATCAATGTCACCGTCCTCCTCTATTGCTCTCGTGCTGAGTTTTGATGTACGACCCTTCCAGATATTTTGCCACCCATACACTGTGTATTCAGTTTCATTCCTCTTTTTTTGTTTCTAGTGTAGTTTATTTTACGCCACTTTTCTTGAAGTTGTTCTTTGTATTCCTATGAGACACTTCTCGGCAGATTGTCAATGCACAATTTTTTGTTCATCTTCGCATATCCTTCATCCACGTTCCTCTAGCCTTCCTCGATTTTGTATAAATTTCATTTCTTATTATGCCCCGGCTTTTCCATATTTATTAAGTTTTCGCAATCCTGTGATGTCTTCCATATGATATGAGATTCCTCTGTGATCCATGGTTAGATTACACAGGCCAACAAAAGAATTTTGTTTGAAAACTTTTTTCTATTTTAATAGCTGATCTTTATAGATTTTTTTTGTGCCGAATCCAAACCTGGCCTTAGTTTTTTTGTATCACCCACAGTTTCCAAGCAATATGTATTTAATATTTAGTCTAATACTCCTATACGGTATATAGGGAAATCAATGAAACACTGTGTTACATCATAAAATTGTTTGTATTTACTGTTCAATGCATCGTGATAAAATTGTTTGTATTTACTACAGCGTGATAATACAGGGGTCACTTGTCAACTGGAATTGGCCTACATTTTCTTTCCATTTTTTCCTTGAAGCTTCTTGTGTAGCTTTTTCTGCGATGAATCGCTTGCTGAATTTCTCAGTGAAGTACCAACAGTAATCCCCCATTATCTTCGTTCATTAGACCTACTTTTTCAATTTTATTAAACTATAAAAAAGCTGTTAAATTCTAAAAATATTGCTTGATTTCATAAATTTAACTGTAAAATGTGAATAAATGGTGGGTGATACAACTTTAAAATCATCATATTTGGATTCAGCAACTTTAAAAACATAAGAATAAGGTTTCAGTAAAAAAGTTTTTTCATTGTTGGCCTGTATTATTATTTATTTTCTTCTTCCGAGAACTCATTTAGCTTCTTCCTATTGCCCACTTCAAAAATGTTTGTAATACATTCCCACTGGTTTCTCAGTCACATCCGTTTATACCTTTACTCCTCTCCTTGAAATGTCAGTTGATGGTGAGCCTCATTAAAATTTTCAGCTTCAATGTTTTCACGGCTTAATACAGTTTTATGAGTTTCATTTCTACAATGTTGAAAAATGGTAGCAGTAATTTTTCTGCCCAGGGTAGCTTTTGCAGTCCTCACCTGATCATGCACGAGCACCACGTTTTTCATTTTTGATATCTGAAATGTATTTTCTTCTAAAACGTATTTTAACTTTCTCATCAATCATATTTGAAATTTTCAATAATTTAAGGGGCATTATTTTCTTCTTCTCAATGAAACGTGGTTTATTTATTAAAATGTTATTTTTTTAATACTTTATACTTCCTTGATTATAAGCCGTTATATGCTCATTTTACTTTTCCTATTTATACCAATCTTCCCCGAAACCATCTGACTCTTTCTGAAACTTTGCATTATAATTTTTCTCTAGCATTCCCTATTCACTCCTGGAGTTTAAAATTTTATTACTTGCTTTATCGAACTGAACTTGAAAAGTTCCTGGTGGATGAGCGCACCCTTGTCTTACTACTTACCTTTTCTCTCATATTCCTGCCTTGGATCGTATTTAAACGCACCCTCATGGTTTACTAAAAACTCTATATTTTGTTGGTCATTTAATAGCAATCGAAATATTTCGTTAATCCATGTATTGCAGTTCCCTCCACGCTTTCGAAATCAGCCCCAATGTATTTCTCAGCCTCATCCTCAGAATTGGGTAAAAGTTGGTTTGTTCTTTACCTTTCTACTCTATATGTGTGTAGTGATTTTGATTTTGTTTTAGGTATCTATATTACAATATTTTAGGTTATTGCAATTTATCCATAATTTGTCCACAACAGTCCACTCCCATGCGTCGTAAAATATCCTGAAACCAATTTTCCTTGACAGGAGAGCAACCCACAAGACACAAGAGATTCACGGCGACGCCTAACCAGCCTAACTACCGAATGGAATATGGATTGGCTACGGAACCCAGGTTAACTATCTGGCGATTGACAGCTACGTCTATATCCACTTGATACTCTGCGATCCACCTCTAAGATATAAGCCAGGTGGTGACTATTTTTTTGCCAAGAATGCTTTCAACCTCATAGATTTCCTAGTAATAGTTACTACCACAATCACATGCGCCAGGGGTTACTTTTTTTTGCATGTAGCGAGGTATTCGGACTTGCGGACTAGTAAATTCCTCTTACACTTACACTGAGTTTTCATAGTGTTCTGTGAAAAAATTTTTTATTACTGATTGCATTTAAAAACCAGAGTATTTCTTGACAAGTAGGTACGTCGCCTTTTGCCTCGCTCTGGTGATAACTCCTTCTCTGAATTGGCCATTTTTATGGTGACGTATGTAACGTAACCATTTTCTCATCTCTATGTATACTTATGTTAACTTATAAGCTGAAGTAGCCTCTATCAATTTGGAATCGAGCGGACGTCTTTCGTGCATGTCCTCACAGATGCGACCCTCAACGATACCGCGCCGTGACTAATTTACTCATGGGCATTATATATTTTTTGTTTGGATTTCTTTTCCTATTTTCACTCATGAAGCAATTCAGGTTTCATCATCCCAAATGATCTCCTTCTATGTATTTAATATTATTCCATAGCTGAAATTTTAGTCTTCACCGTCTATAGCAACGTAAGTTTATCGATATTATTAATCGCAATTTGCTTGCATTCATTGTTTTACTGTAATTCGCTCACAGTTTCTGCTTTGATCCAAGAAGTGCCCCGGGAGTATTTTGTGATCGCTGCCCTAGTTGACCTCCATTAGACCAGTCGTTTAC
Organism: Ischnura elegans; assembly: GCF_921293095.1. NCBI lineage: Eukaryota > Metazoa > Arthropoda > Insecta > Odonata > Coenagrionidae > Ischnura > Ischnura elegans. Next base: position 72,545,885 of record NC_060256.1, read on the forward strand.
GACTGATGGAAACATAATAATTCTTTGAACAACCCAGTGATTATAATGCGATAATAATTACCGCATTAAGTCACATTTATATTTCTTGTGAAAGGCGAAAAAAGAATTTTATTTTATTTCGTCCATAAGTTTACTTGTTCTTGTATATTGTATGTTATTGTCACATATAGGTTTCGTAAGGATAATCTTTCAGAAAATTACATATACTTTCTTTTGTTTTCTGGCCTGCCTTGAGTTTAATTTTTTTAAGGACCATAGCTTCAACGCTGGTTTTTTATTTGACCATTGATGCTACCTAAAGCTCCTCTTTATTTTGTGTTGTTAAAAAAAGTGTACATTTAAGTTGGGGTAATAAAATTAATTTATTCATTACAAAGGCATTGATTGGGCCCATCAGTCGCGATCATTTTGCGATGTTTTTGCAGTCTTTTTCCCAGATATGGTTGAAGTTCAATCAAAACAGTCGCATGTTCCAAGAATAATAGTTATATATCTTTTAGCGTGCGTGAAGAATGAAAACTGTTCGTTTCTTTTTTTATGGCACAGAGTTCGATCAAAGTAAAAATATTTGCTGAACTCGATAATTTATTCATGGTATTAGAGGAAATGGTATTAAATACCGAGAATTCACAGAATCTTAAGTATGACAAAAAATTCTATTATATGCTTCAGGAGGGAAAATTAGATTTCTGGCTCTGTATCCTCACAGTAGGGTAGTTTAATTGATTGCAGATTCGTTACCCACCATTAGTGTATTCATAATATACAAATTATTTGGATTTAGAAATCCCAGTATAGAAGAATGTTATAATGGTCAATTTTAACCTCATATGAAAAGGCGAGATAGGCGCCCATGCGATGCCACTCCACGTGACGTCACAGAGACCTAGGAGCTATACGAGTAGTCAGGAGTTTTACATCGTCTGAGGTTACCAATGCATGCAGGAGGCACAGAGCTCACGGAAACGTCTCTTAATAATCACCTATGGAAATTGCCTAAGGTCGGGAAGTTTCCTTCGTTTGATAGGATATTAATAAGCCTTATTTAAGCCAAGCGCTACCAGCTAGCAGCCTGCATCGTAACGGCGCTCATTGCATCGCACCAAGGTGGCCTCACCCGGCGGCAGCCGGAACCAGAACGACGTCACACGGGCTTTTCCCACCTTTTCATACTTAGCCGTCGCGTTTTCGTGCGCTTGAAAATTTTCAATTTTCATTTAATTGCGAAAAATAATATCGTCATTAAAAAATCTAAAAGCTTGAAATACGTACTCCAGGAGTAATAATATGCCGATTTCGGTAATCAAAGAGTAAGAAACCAACCTATTACTAAAATCGTGGGGATACAGTATAATATTTAATTTTAAACTCGCGCGCCTCCTTTCATAATACTACGAGGAAGAATTTTTTTATTTATGCATGTTTTAACACAAAATGTATAGATGCACAATATCCCTGCAGGACCAATAGTTACTATGAATTAGGGATTTTGATTTACTAATTTAAATATAAGCTTTTGTGTCAATACCATGTCTCATTGTTCCTACAAAATAATATGGCTTCGCTCCATATAAATATGCTTGATGATAAAAAACCTGAAAGACATTCCCATAGCGAAATCAACCGTTTTATTTTTACCGGTTGTGAGAAAGAAAAGCTATAGACTTACGGCGAACTGATAACAAAATTATTTGCTCATTCACCTCCCTGATTTTGCAATTCAAGTGCTGGCATGTTCGATTTCAGACTTTAATCCCTTCTCCCTTTCTTTTATTGCAGGGTTATCAATAAGCAAAAAGGAGTCGTCTCTATCAAGGTCTTGCCGCTTCGTGGTCAATGAAAGTTCTTGGAGATACGCAACATGTTATATGCCACCAAAGACTTTTGATTCGTGAGACTGATTTGTTGCTGAATAAATATTAACATAATAAAGAAATCCAACATGTTTTCACTTTCATATCACTTTTGTTTTCCAACATGTAATGATTTTGTACTATCCAGATCGTTTAAAATTATTGTTAGTGACCAAACTGGTGGTAAATAAAGTGACCCAATTTTCCTCAACTGTTGCACATGTTTCTGATGTAAGTCTTCGCGGCGTTCCGGTTCGCAGTAGGGTAGGTAACTTCAGCCTGACTTGAGGACGACTATAGCACAGTAGATGAAACGTCGCTATCAAAATGACAAGGTGTATGGAACCCGGAAATATACCATACTGTTTCTCATAAGGTTACCCTTATTTTTCACGCTGTAATATCCACTTTTTATGGAACGAGAGTGGACCAGTTTTGGTTAGAAATACAGTTACGAAAACTATTAAAGAACTGCTTGGTAACTCATTTGTCAAAGACCTTAAGTGACAGGTTAAGTTCAATTTGATCATACTTATCCCTGAAAAATATTAGATACTTGATTTTCTGATTTTCCATTACAGCTAGGCAGTATTAGTCGGTTGATACGTGTTCCCGCGGTCGTGTCAGTTATTTTGAAGCAAAGTTAGCAAGTGCGATATTTAAGATATTGTTCATGATCTTTCACCTCTATTGATCCATTATGTTAATTTTTTCATAACAGTGAGTATTGTCTTTGTAATGCTTACAATAAGTACATTAAATAAATGGTATATTCAAGGCGAGTAGTTTCGTTTGCCACCCAATATCCATTCTCTATAATTGCTTTCGTATCCCTTTATAAGATTTCAGAAGTGGTATTTTAACTCTCATTATGATATTCGTTAAAATTCTGTGAACTCTGATATATATATCATGGTCATTAAAAGGACTTTTTCAAAAGCTAATACATGATCTTTTATTTCTGTATTCAATGGAAAAATAGAAATGTGCAGATAGACGCTGATTATCTATACCACTGGTTTAAGGTTCTTCGACAGTCACGAGCTTTCCTGGTTTGGGACATAGAACATCACCCAATATTAAATGTATGGTGAATCGGGAAACGGGCATCGTTTGAGATTCTGTTTTTTTTAGCTACACTTTCATCTTTCTGCTAAAGGAAATTTGAATACCTGAAAGTAATAAAAAAATTATAGGAAGATTGACAATTGATGAGCTTAATATTGATGTATGGTATAAACCAGTATAAACTGTAATTCATTTCGCAGTATGTGCATGGAGTAGACTCCAGTTATTAGGCAGAACCTGGATAACGATCGCATATAACTGTAACAAAGTTCAGTTCTGCTCTACACTAAATTGAAGCTCCTATATCAGTAAATATGATTTGGCAATGACGCATACCTTAAAAAATCAACTCTTATCACAGAGGTGATAACTGTACAATATCAAACAAGTGGATTAAAGAAATAAAAAAAACTAATTCTAAAGTGAAATTCAGGCAACAAAATTGAAGCATCTCGAATTGTGTAGTCTTATGTTATTTTATGTGATAAGAGTCCATTTTTGGCGTAAAGTTTTCGGATAATGAGCAACTTAATGACGTATACCTCGTTTCATTTGTTTATTTGAAATACCCGCTTTTTCACTCTTCCGCAACCAGAGTTGTTCAATAAAATTGAAGGCATATGCCATTTGTCGGTGAACTTAGCGGAGACTAAAGCCAAATTCTAACGTCACGCCACCTATTGGTTATTTCAAGAACTAGAATTAATAATGTTTACAAGTTAACTTTGTAACAAATTTCAGTGTTTATGGGAAAGATGCAGACGCGAAACGTCTAGAAAACTATAATTATAAACATTTTTTCCGAAAACTGCCCGATTTTTTTCCGGCCGGCCGCCAGGCCCGCCGGAAAAAATTTGGGTCGTTCTGGGGACAAGATATTATTATTTAATGGCTTTCAGAAAGTTTCACGCCGTCCCTAACACACGGCCAAAATATTAGAATGAGATTTCCATAAAATTTTATTTTAAAAACATTTCGAAAAGTAAAAAAAATATTGCCAGTAAAAGGAATCGATCCAATATCCTTTATAATCTTTCCATATACTTCCACCTCTTTTCTCCCAGGCCGCCGGGGTTCTATGAAAGAAATGGCTCGGCACTTATTTATCATTTGCAAAAGCATGGACTCAGTCGTGAAAAATTTACCGAGTTAGGCTGTCCGAGAGATTTGAGGCAGGCTTACCCCAAGATATTCTTCTCTCTCAGTGAAGAAGGCTTTGGGACTTAGAATAAATTTTCGAGCTTTTGCCTTCAGTTCATCATTTCCGTACACGGTTCGCAAACTCGAGGTTCACTGTACGATCCGTTCCATATTATCGGGAGCCATTTTGGATCGTTGGATGACCGTAGGACAAATTCAACTGCTTGAGTGACAGATCGCCATCTGTGCCATTTTTTTTGCAGATAATTCAGGGCTGCCATCTTGGTGGTATTTTAGACCATATGATTTTAATTTGAAGTGCCAAATGGTTCAAAAGGCTGCCAACCAAACATTTCTCTTGCTCGTCTACGTCAACGCTGTTGCTACGGAAGTATCCAAGACATTACACCACGGGCGCAGCTAGGAATTAAGGCTAGGGGGGTTTTAGAGCAAATAATAGGCAATTTTAGGCAAGGAGTCCGGGAGGTAAGTGGAGGGAGCCTACCCCAGAACATTTTTAAGGTAAACGGTTCAAAGTGATGAGTTGTACGACTTTCTGAGGGATAGTTTATTAATATTTACATTATTCTATAAGAATTATTAATCCAATTTGGTAAAATGGATTAATTTTTTTTTAATTTCTGAGCTCGGGGGGAGTAGGGGGTCCTCTAAAACCCCCCTTGCAGCGCCATTGCATTACACCATTCATTTTTATCGTTTCCGTGAGAAATCGTGGATAGTCGAAATTGAGACAAGAACTTTATTTTCGAAAACTTTTGGAACACAATTTCATGGGACATGAGACCTCAGCATTATTTCTGCATTAGACCATTCGCTTTTCATCTGATTATAACCATAACGCAGGAAAGTAACGAGCTCTATAATTAGCAGACCGAAACGTGTGAAACAAACGCAAGGTGAAGGCTAAGAGAATTGGACTGGCTGACATCAGCACTGAACTCTTAAAATAATTACTTGTGATGTCCACCTACAAAAACTCACTTCAGTTTTTTTCTATGCAGTCGATCTTACCGTAACTTTTTCCCGTAAGAATTCATTTCTCACGTCGTTATTTGCAAGTTTTCTCCACCACATTTCCAGTGAACCTTCCTCACATGTCCTCTGCCCATTGCTGTAGTTTGAAAAAAAATTTAGGCGGTACTCACAAAAAATTCCAACACCTGAACATGTATTATACATCCGGCCGCGAAGGTATTTTAACCGGTACGCTTATAACGAGTTTGGATTTTAGGGGGTACACCGTACCGGCCCAACTACAGCACTGCCTCTGCCTATATAAGGAATTTACCAATTTTTTTATCATAGCATAGCTGCTACAGTTTCAAGTTTCAACAAGCCTAAAAGGTACGAAAATTATCTCACTCTGAGTCTCAACTTCAGTCCCTTGAGCAATTACAAAAACAGTAACATTATGGATGGAGATACATCACGATAAAGAAGGAATGGAAAATAATACCACACTACCTTGCGCAACCGAAGTACCGTTGATGCTGAGTAAAAAAAGGCTTCATTATTCTTCCACCTTTTATTTCTGAAAAAAGTTTACAATAAAGAAACAGTCATTCGATATCAATACTTCACACAAGATATCCAGGTCCCCACTTCTTCATATCAAAGACCTATTCACTTTACTTTCAAGCTCGGGTACCGAGTGCCAGCAAGAAATCCACTGCAGCTCCGCGTAGTCGCCGCGTTAAAACGTAAGCCACGGAGGAATTCAGCAGACACTTGCTCACCATAATCGCTCCACTTATTGTCAAACCTGAAAATGTAAAAGACAACGATTGAACCAGAAAAGGTATCACAGTGGTATTAACTGAGTCGCCCATAAGTGCCCTTACATTGCGCAAATTCCACATAGGAAAAATAATTAGCCTCGACCGGGATTAGAGTCCAGATCTCCCGAATTTGTGCTCTGTTTTCAACCACTTGAACTGTCAAGTCATTTTCCCCTGCGGAGTTTTGGATATTCTTGATACCAGAGATCGAATTCAGGTCAAGGCAAATGATTTTTCCAGTGTGGATTTTTCTAACTATCATCTTCATTACATTACTTCCATTTGGTTTCGTGACAGCAAGTATAGTTAAAAAATTTACTTTTCAAGAAATGAAAAACGTATTGAATTAAAATGACTTTTTTCAGACTAATGATTCTAATACGTGCATATCTATCAACTTCAAATATATTTTATTTTTTAAACTGATCGTATTTCCAGAAGAAAGCATGGCAACGAGAGCCATTTAAAATCAGTTCTAGCCTTCTCCCATTAACATTCAAGACGATAAATGTTATAGCTGAATGCTAGGTTTAGCTTTCCTGAACGTTCCAAAATACGCCTTTTTGAATTATAGTCTTGATTTCACTACTAGCTAAGTGAGTGAAAAATTTCTTACAGATCACCGGTTTCGGACAGTGTCTGCAGTCAATCAAAGCAGAAAAATGCATGCACAATCCTAGGTTTTTTTAGGGAAATTTCAAAAAATGTAGGTTAATCTTACGTGATTACTGCAGACAGATAAGAATTATTTTAGAAAATCCATAATCACTTCAATACTTTTAAATAATATTATATCCACGTGTCATTTTACGTTCCTAATTAAAAGACACTTGTTAGTATATGTTTTACACTCAATTTACGAAATTTTACGCTTGGCACCTCAAGAAATTCGTCATAATAAAAAAAAATGGGTGTAGAAATGGCAAAATTTTACACGAAATGAACTTGAAATAAATAATATTGATACACCAGATTGTAGCAAAAATTCATGCATAATTGCTGGAACTAAAAATTCACGCATATTTCCCTATTCTAATAATATGCCGGTCACCGGTCCTGGCAGCAAACATATCGTGACCGGCCCCGAGCGGTGACGCCGCCGGGGCTCAAACATAAATACTTAACCTTGGCGTCGGTTATCAATGGTATATGGATTGCATTGTAATAAAAAGGAAAAAGGGAATACCTTTGGTTGTCTACGGGATGGTGCGTTGCGCTGTTGTGGAGGCGGGAGGAAACGTGATGGTCAACAGCGGACGGCTGTGGACTGACTGAGCTAAGCTTACTGCACTTGTGGCCGCGAGCTACAATGAGAAAATGTCTTAAGGCCTGGTTACACTATACATTAACACGTACGTTACGTTACTTACGTGTTAATGTACCGTGTAACCAGGCCTTAAGGATCCAACTTCACAGCCCATTAGGGATGATATTAGCTATATTGTCGCTATCCCTTCCCCCACTGTCTAAAATATCCTGGCGAGGCCATGCCATCATACCTGTGGGTAAAAGAAAAGTAATTCAAAGGCGATACGAAAAGAAATTGTAAGTAGCCCAGTGCGATTTCTTAGGTAATTTTAACGGCATAAAATGAAGAACATTTCAAATAGGTACCCTCATTTATAATAGGTACCTTAATAAAAAAAAAATTTCACATTTTTTTGGTTAATTTACCGCCCTTTCCGTCATAAAAATAATACTTCCGGATTCAGGACTTTGTTCTCAGCATTTAAAAGTAAAAAATCACAAAAAAGCGTGTCATGGAACTGCATAATTACCAAAAATATGACTACGCAAAACCAGTTTATTGACGAAAAACCTATTAGTTTTACAAAGACTAACAGCACGATTGAAGCTTGCCAATGTCCGATTTTCCTAATTTCATCGGGAATTCCGATATATTCATAAAAATTCTTTAACTGGATTCTATTTGACAATCCTAACGTTCACCAGCAACCCTGTTACATCCCCCGGTGAGCGTATTCAAATCGAGTCCAGGCTTAAAAGAAAGTATTTAGATTACACCAAAGACTCTTTCAACGCAATGTGTGGTATGGGTTTAAACATTTGCTCATCATTTTATCGAATATTTCCACTCTATGATGAAAAGAAGTCCAAAGTCCTCTGAGCAATAACGATATAAAAACTCGGAACAAAAAAAAAACGGACACATTCTCCCTTTTAAATTGAGGAAAATTACAAAATGAAACAGGACTGCTCACAGTTCTGGCGACTTGATCAATAACATACTATTTTGAGGAAATATATTTCTCAAAACAGGTCGGAAATAATTCAATCGGGGAAATGGCTGGAATACGCCACTCCCCCTCGGGTTGGAGTGGCCCCATTAGACACACTTACGCGAAGAGAATTTGCACGTTACTGCCTCTACTGCCCACTGAAATCGCATATCAATTCATTACACGAAAAAAAATCAACAGACCTTTTTAACGATCAACGTAAAATCTCTAGCAATGAAAATTCAAATACGTCGCGCAAGCATCGCATCGCAACGACGTTAAAAATATTATATCTCTACCTGTTAAAACAGCCACGCACTAGATTTTCCAAATAAAGGTCCGCAGAATGAGATCACCTAGCATACAAATTACAGAGGAGGAAGTTCACGACAGGAAAATCTCCGACCATGGCTCCGACACTATCAGCAACCAGACGTGATACTCACGCACTCATTCTGATCGATTCTGTTTTCTTGCTGTTTTTGGTGGATGAAGTGGGTGCCAGCCTGCAGCTGGAGGATAGTGCCTCCTCAGGGAAAACAATTTGATGAAAAAAATGACAATCGATTTGCACCATAGCAATATCCAAGGAGACTCCATACAGGAGGCCCTATATATCCCGCAAAAGGCTGATATCTGGTGCCACTTCGGCTGCATTTCAATCAGTTAAAAAAAAGTCCGCGGCGCAGTGCTGAGTGCAATGCGATCAACTTTTTTTCCTATTTTTGCATCGTAATGTTTGTAATTGCAAGGAATAGCAGTTAAAAGTTAAAAATTGTAAACCCATTTATATGGGCAGTGGGTGACAACTATTTAGAGAGGTATTGAGGATCCTCTTTTATATTATTCATGGAAATATTCATAAATGTAATCAAAACACAATGAATGCAATATATACTCAATGGCAATATGTAAAGGGGTTCCATTGTATCATTCATGACTGCATTCGAAACTTGACGCGAGACTTATTGCTTACCCACGAGGCCATAAAACTATAAACTGCCCACAAAATACAGGCATATTTTATTACAAAATCTAGAAGGAATCAGAATAATTGGAATGATCCATATTTGATTGGAGAATATGATAAAATATTAATTCTGAAACTGATAAATTACAAACAAAATTATAAGTGAGCCATACCTTTTTACCGATGTTTTATTTGCGCCCAGCTAAAACTCCTTGTGATTCATATATTTATGGAATATAATTAGATAATCAAGGAGGATATAAATTTCAGAGTCATGGGCGGAATAAGGTCGTTTTTATAGGGAGGATTGATTAATTATTTTACAGGGTTCTTTATTAATTTTCGCGGAGCCGTGGTGGTAAGCAGCAGTGGTGCCGTGAGGTGGAGGCTTTTGGGGGATAAAACCCCCCTCAGAGCAATTTTTAAGTTTAATCCATTTTACTTAATTGGATAAATATTAATAATAGAATAGTGTAAGGATTAATAAAATATCCCCCAGAAAGCCTTAAAATTCACCATTTTGAATCATTTATCTTAAAATTCCACAATTTATTAATCTAGCACCTATTGCTTATCCTTGTGGGTATTGACATACCCCCACATACCCTATTAGTTGCACCTAAACCCCCCCCCCCCAGCCTTAATGCCTAGAAATTAAGGCTAGGGGGTTTTAGGCTCAACTAATACTGGGGTGCCTTGGGGTGTGGTATACCCGCCAGGGTAGGCAGTAGGTGCGGGGGTCCTCCGCCAGAAAAATGTTAAGTTTTATGGCCTTCTGAGGGATATTTTATCACACTATTCTATAAGCAATATTAATCCAATTAATGGATCATTCAACTATTCTGTCAATCACTTGAAAGAGCTGTACAAGTTCAAATAGTGGACCTTAATCAAGGAGTGACTTTTACTGAAGGATGCCCCCATGTTTGTTCTATAATTCTTAGTTGTGACGAATTAGATGAGTGCTTGTTTATGCATTGAAATATTTCTTGATTCAGTGGCTTTAATTTTTCGCACTATGCAGCATTTGAGTCATTAAGTAAAATAGATTTAACTTAAAATTTCTCTGAGCTCTGGGAGGGATTTTATCCTCCAAAACCCCCCCTCGCTGTGCCACTGCGCCCCTCGTAAGCAGTACTTCTCAGTGGCAATGCATCCCAGATCTAGTATGCGTAGGTAACTTGCTTTAATATATTCACAAATTATATTTAAAGATTGTTTTTCAGACAAGTGAAGCAGAAAATTGGGACATTGTAAAAAACAAAATGCAATTTGACTTGGTTAATCTTAGGAATTGGTTAGAGGCAAATAAATTAAAAATGAATGTAAATAAAACTAAATACACTTGCTACAATATTTGTAACAGGTATATAATTGACTGGGATTTGTACTACCACTCAAAGGATTGTCACATGAATGAGTGTTTGGGTTGTTTGCCCTTAGAGCGGGTGTCTAGTTTCAAGTATCTTGGAATAACCCTGGATGAGTGTTTTAAATGGCGTCAACATGCTGAAAATGTTGCAAATAGTATGAGGCAAACTATATCAAATTTTTATTTCATCCGTAACAAATGCCCAACATATTTTTTGAAACTCATTTATAACGCTCTAGTAAATACCAGGCTAAACTACGGTGTATTTAGTTTGGGTGCAGCTCATAAAAATTCTATAAGATCCATTGTTGTACTGCAAAAAAGGCTAATTAGAGTAATTTTAAAAAAGAGCCGTCTTGAAAGTTCCTTTCCTTTATTTTGTAGGATAGGCTTCCTTCCCTCGAGACATCTTTTTATTCACAAGGTTTTACGTTGATTTTTCAAGAGAAGTGGAAACACGGGGTTATTATTATAAAACCGTCCTTCCTTCACCCTACAAAGACCACGCATTACTTTACCAAGGCCTAATCTTATGTTGTATAAATGCTGTTTCTTGTTTATAGGCCCAAAAGTGTACAACTTATTACCTGATTCATGTCTGAAAGCAAAAAAATAATGTCTTAATTATGAAAAATATACAGTCTTGGTTGTTCAGAATGCAAAGTATGGAGGATTTTTTTCTATGATATAATTCAATGTAATACATGTACCGTATTTTCCGGCGTATAAGACGACTTTCTAGCACCTAAAATCTTTTTTAAAAAGTCGGGGTCGTCTTATACGCCGGGAATGTGGCAGCAAGGAGGAGGGGTGGCCGCACTGAACAAACACTTCACACATTTGCAGAACCCTAACCCTAACCCAGTGCTGAGATCTAATATACCAGGCTTTGTGAACTTCCATGTTAAAAGGAGGCCAAGGGAGAACCAAGCAAGACAATTAAACCAACGGTCGGAGGCACTTCAACACAATCAGCAGAGGACAGTTGTGAATGCAATGCATTAACAGGCGCGTGAGCACGGAATATAAATCAGACAACTGGCTTTAACACTGACATACGAAGCAAAAGGCAGTACACTACCTCCCATTCGAAATATGGGCACCACACCCCGAAACACTACGATGGTGCTTCATTTTCACTTTATAAAATTAAAGACATCACACGGATCACGAGAGCTCCTGACTTGCCAAGACAACGAATTCAAAACGTGGTCACGTGGTAATAACGGCCGTGGGGCCACGTGAGCTCTACGGAAACCCTCCCCTACTTCCCCCTTCCACTCTCACCTCCATGTTTATTAGTGACCGTTTTCATGCTATCATGTCATGCCATGATGTCATAAGCATATTAATTAAAAATTTCTATATTGAAATCAAATCTGATGTTTTTTATTTACCGGTAGTGTGCGTTGGAAAAGGGGTAGTCTTATATGGAGAGTATAGCACGAATTATATATGTTAACAAAAAAGTTGGGGGTCGTCTTTTACGCCCAGTCGTCTTATACGCCGGAAAATACGGTACGTACTTACTTCAATTCAAATGCTGTGCCTAAATGTTTATATGTCAGCATGACCCTATGTAATGATGGTAGCCAAAAAACAGGTTGTCCTTAATGGCTACCTAAAGTTACTCCGTTTTACGTAATTTTTTCTATTTTGTGGTTATATTTTTTGGAGTAATAAACAATTTATATTATAATTCCAAGGAGGACTTTATCCTCAGCTTCAATTTAGTGCACTACCTCTCTTTTTCTCTCACTGGCTGAAGGTTGGGTTTCATCTACTAGTGCTAATGCTGTAAAGAATGAGAACATGAGTTTTCCTCCTAAAACGCAGTGAAGCACCCACAGTTCAGTATTAGAGTTTTGATGGGTTAAAATTAGGGATGGTGGGATCGGATACCTTGGATCCAAATATCCACGGATATTACCCTCCATCGGATACATCAGATCCAAACTAGTGGGAGACATCGGATCTGGAACCGAAATTTTAAATAATAGCTTCAGTGAATGCAATGCCCCATAAGGGTGGAAAGAGTTCCGATTCTATCTTCGAATGCACCGTCGCATGTGATTCTTGTCCTACTCATGAACAGTTTTGTTGGAAAGCTCTCGCAGAGGTTACGTAGGAGAATTTCAGCCGTGGAAAATAAAAAAGGCAAAATACGACCGGCACATAGTGCGACTCTTCCAAAGAGATTGAACAATCATTGGGTCTCAGTCAGTCTCAGCGTCAATCTCTCAGTCATCGGGTCTCAGATCAATCTCAGCGTCAGGAATTTGAAAATGCATTTGGATCCAAAAATATCCGATCCGAAAGATCCCGCTCCGAAAATCAAGGATGCGAAAAAAATCCTGGATCCATCCATCCCTAGTTAAAATTCAATAAGACATTCATACACCAGCAAATAAAAACAGGTCTCCTTCCGTCCAAAGCTGTATATATCATTTCCTTTATTAAGAGATTAAATTATAAGGACAATGTTCTTCCCTTTTTCAAGGAACCATTACCATGTGAACATTCTTCTAGGAGATGCCAAAGTAGCATTATATTTCAATAGTTAGAGAATTTTGTAAATTCTTTGGACTCTCCAGGAAAAATCCTCCATTATAAGGTAAATCAGGGAAAGAAACTGGCCACCTTATCCAGCTAATGTGGAATTCACAGAACTTTGATATGGGTAGAGATCTATCCTCACCTACCTAAAGCAACATTTGGATTGTAACCCTTGAGCGAGGGGGTGAAGCTTTTAATGCATCATTGGATAGGAAATATGTTCAACTAATAGACCACAAGTACATTCATAACGATGAAATCACAAGTAGGTATTGGGTTTTTAGAGAGGACGAAATCAAAACCAGAATCCATGATGAGTTTTGATTTTTTACTTCTTGCATTTACATTAATATGAGCAAATCCTTTTAAAGGGCTTCCATATTTTTTAACATATTTTCAGACACATATTCACACTATACATGAGTTTCAAGAATCTCCAAGTCCCATCAAAGAAATCAATGGGCACGAGGCACTAATTACATAACAACGGTATTTTTCCAAATTCATAACGTGTTACACACAGTTTTCCAATAATAATAATAATAATAAGCTATGATATTTATATTACACTCACAGTTCCAATTTGGCAGTTTCAATTTTTTTTCAAATTGCCAGTAACAATTTTATTGCTTTCTCTGATGAAAGTTAAGAAAAAAAGGGGTTTGTATCTATGTATGACTGGGAAAATAAATAAAAAGTTGGGAAAATCATTTGTAGTTTCAATAGCAAGGCATAAGAGCTCTCTGTAGAAAAATATAAATATTTTGACAGTCAAGGGATTGCAGATATTTTTGACAAATGGTGAATGCATTATATTCAGTTAAATAAACAACGCATGATGAAATGGAAGCTACCTATCAAATAAAACATTATGCTCCATATAGCCAGGGTCCAATATTGACCAGCAATACATAATGGCCAGAAAAACAAGCAGTTCATCTTAGAAATACTCTCATTACAACCTGGTTATACATATTTACAACCTTATACTTCAATTTCCAACAAGTACAAATTCTATTTAAAAGAGAATCATATGAAATATTATTTCTTGATAAACAATGTGGAAGCATTTCATTTTAAAAACAAAAATATATGCATTTGACTTTACCAAACATGTCTTCATTGCATATTATTATTACGAAATTTGAGTTTTTTTTACTATTCATGGTTAGCTAAATTAATAATAAAAGTCTGACCACACCCCTTTTGGGAAATAATGTCTCAGCTTGATTCGTCATTCCAAAAAAATACATCAAGGGCAATAAAGATGATCTTTGGTTAATCTATCATGAAATTTCATGAGATCTTTCCATCATGTGACCTAATAAAAGGATTTCAATGCAATTTCAGCAATGACTGCCATCTTTACAATAGCTACAGAGAGATAATAACCATTACACAAAACACAGTACGCTTAAAAAAACTAAAAGAATAAAAGTGAGGAAAATTTATTGTTTATCCTAAGGCAACCAAGTAGGGGAAACCTTGATGCTGGAGTTGGAAAGAGGGTAAGAGATAGAAAGAGACAGAAATCACTAGATTTACAGTTTACATAGAGACACACACGCACATAGACGAGAGCCACAGCAGTTGTAAGAAGAGAGAGAGAGATATATAGTGAGTTAGAATGGAATAGCATATGGCATGGATGAAACACTAGATGAATAAGCAGTCGTCGAAGGAACAGGGGAAAATGTTGGCAAAAAATTCATCACGGTCCCCCTCATTTCTCTTGTGTAACACCACAGCAGAAACTGTTACATCCAAACCAGATCGTACCAGAGGAATTCCATTAATATTCCTCATCCACTATTCCTTCTCATGAGAAAATGTTGCCTCGGATTCAACTTCACTGCGGCTCATCAGATCCACAAGAAGCTCTTTATGTGAGCATTAGCGTTGTGTGCTACTCCTTTGGCTTTCTGTGGTACACTTGTGCGTAACTATATCACATTCAAACAGCCACATATACTTGCCTCAGTGTGAACCTTGACTGAATCGGCACGCCAAACCCTGATCCAGGCAGGCGCTCGGTAACTGAGAATCCCATACATCAGTGAATAACCAGCGGGATCTCGAAACATTTAAATCGTTCACCAGGGAAATACACTATCTGAGTCATTACCATGACAGAATCCACTTTCATGGCACAAAGATGGCAGTGACTGCACCCAAATCTTGGCTTCAATCAATTAAAAATAAATGGGAAGACAGTTGCAGTTACAGCACATACCACTCCTGATGACCTAAGTCGTGTGACAGCAGACTTGAGAGCTTCCTCACCCCACCCGCACCGTGATAAGGAGAGCAAATGAGCATTAATTGTCTGGTCTCACCCTGTCTTGACCCCCTTACGCAAGTCAGGGGGGGTACGATAAATAATCACTAGCAAACTGCAAAAATTCTTGCACAGGTAAATGGATCACAGTCATCACTTCATGCAAGACTGTGACAAGTGGTGCCTGATGCAAGTAGTACTCCACTTAAAAAACGCACAAGCAGATCATGCAAATGTGAATCAAAGTCTCATTAGGTCGATGTATCCGGCAGAGCAAACAACGCGACTGGGAAGTGCTTGATGTGAGTCTGCCATTGTGCAGAGAGCTGGAAGAACTTCACCCCTGCCCACTCCGTTCCATCGATGCACACTGGTGGAGGAAAAGGTAAAGCCGTTTGGTCGACATCTTATCATATAAGGAATACAATAGCCAAACGTTTGACTAAGAAAATACCGAAAGTTTAGATACTGAGAGAGATTAAAAAAAAGGATTTTTAAATAAATGATACTTATTTCCAAAAATAGTAATAAAAAAGATCAAGACATTGACAATTTAAACAAAGTTTATTTTTAATTAATTAATCAAAATTGTGTAAGGTAACTATGAACTGTAATTACTCATGTACCATCAATTAACCAAGCCAAAATTCAATGAAAAAAGTACATCAAAATATCTGAAGTTTGATTGCAAAGATAGAAGCACTTTTAAAAGCAGGATTTGGAGATTTGAATTATCTTCATCAAAATCAACCCATCTCTGCTGCCACATTGAATAGTTGAATGGAAGTAAAGAGAACATTTTTTTTTCTCTAGTTATTTACCTAACTTCTATGCTCATCCTCTCATGATTACTACTACTACTACTACTAAAAGCTACTCAGTGGCAGATCTAGAGACGGACTTGGGTATCCAATTTACACTAGATAAAATGGTAATTTTGTTTGGACCCTCAATTCTGCTGGGAGATCGGCCCCATATTGGATCCAACACCACTGCAACTAGCAAGTCTACGCTGTCATTTAAGATTATTATTAATTCTCTCCTCACAGTAAAAAATTATTGAGTAGAACTATACCGAGAATAAAATCAGTTCAGGTTGCCAAAATGTTCAACCCTTGGGGGAGGAATTCTAATTGCTAGAAATTGTTAATGGTACTTGAGTATAACCTCATTTTTAATTCCCTTTCATTACAAGTATCATCATAAAATGTGATGTCCATGGCCAGAGAAAAACTTTGACATAAGCCCAAAATTAATATTAGTTATAGAGTGCTGTACATAATCACTTTACTATAAGCTCAAGGGGAAATAAACTGTACAATGCGTTACCCAATGAATTGAAATGTATTAATAATTTTTCTATATTTAAGTCCAAAATCAAGGAAACTTTACTCCATAAAAAGTACTACAAAGTTGCTGATCTCATCAATGACCGAATTTAATATTGTTTTAGTGTTTTTTTATTCTTGTAATTTGTTAATTAAACTGTAACATGTCTGACCTGTCCTATATCATGTACTTGATCGCTGTATCTATAAACTATTATTATCATTATTATATTTCATGCAATTAAAAGTTTAAAGCCATAATTGACCTTAATTTATTATATAAAGTAGAGATGGGTCGAATAGCAGATTTCTTGAATTCGAATATCGAATTCGAATATTAAATCATTGCTCGAATATTCGAATACCTCGAATTTCGAATACCTCGAATACTAAATGATGAATGCTGGTATGTTTGACTCGGTTGCCTTTGCAGCAGGAAACACAAGATTTTGGGGAGTAATTTTGATTTCCTTTAAATGATTCGAACAGGAATTTAGCTGATTAATGAATATTTTAATTTTATGGAAACAATTGGGCATATAATTTATTCAACTAACATCGCTTTACCCTCACTCCTGCTGCCAAGTGCTAGCTGACAATCTGAGGCATTTTGCAAAATACAAGCTCTTTTCCACCGGATTTTCTTCAATTATTTTGTTAGTTTTTTTTGTTAGTTATTATTATTAGTCCACCTTTGGGAGTTCTCACGAGATAAGAAGATGAATTGGAATTGCTATCAGGGAGAAACCAAATATTCTGAGAAAATATCCCTTTGTCTGGGACTGTAACAATAAAGATTTATAGCACCACTCATAAATTGTAACTTGATATATGTTTTCGGAAAAAAATACGGCATCAACTCCCGAGAATCTCTGCTGCTCATATCGAGTTTCGCCAGAATGCTAAGTCTCCGTCGTATTTTGACATTTATTTCTTTGCGTAAAATGCTTAAATAAACTCAGAAATACGTCGTGTTTGGTCTTATTCTTTTTGAAATTACGCGCACATTACTAATATTTCAATTCAATGAAGGTGTAACATCAATTGACGAAAGTCATTCTTAGACACCTTTTGTGCTAATAGATGACTCATGCAGCGGTTGACCTCCACAGAAATGGGGAACTTCCAAGCTGGTAGGAAAAAAAAGGTCAGCGGGGGAGAAAAGGGAGGGCCAGAAAGACGTTTCTATTGTTCTCGTGTAACTTGGTATTTTTTCGAAGCTAAGGTCTTCGTAATATGATCCCTGCGCGAGCTGTGACCTTTTTTTTTATTTCGAAGAAGAGGAAAGCCTCAGAGGGGGGGCTAGTGATGAATGGAGAGGGATACCGGATCTTGGGAAATGTGCTAATGTAAGTATCCCACGTTACTCACACAGCGGTTGACCTCCAGAAATGGGGAACTTCGAAGCAGGTAGCCAGAAAAAGGTCAGTGGGTGAGAAAAGGGGGGAGGGCGTGAAACACGTTTTTATTGTTCTCGTATCTCGATCTTTTTTTCGAAGCAGGGGTCTTCGTAATGCGATCCCTGCGCGATCTGGGGCCTTTTGTTTGATTTCCGAGAAGAGGAAAGCGTCAGAGTGGTTGAGGCAAGTGCTGAATGGAGGGGGATAGCGGATCGTGGGAAATGCCCTAAGGTTGCTATCCCACGGCACTGAGGTTCTCCTGGTGGGGGGAATCGGGGATTTTCGGATTTTTTCACCCGACCATTTTCGGTTCCCCTCGTCGAACTCTTTTCTCCGCTAAAATCCACGAATTTGATGTAATTCGTCAACTTGCGTAAAACGGCGCAGCGAGCACTAAACGACTAGAGTTCTCTTCATTTTTCCGAGTCAACTACCAACGACGTGCGTGCGACAGTGTATGACGCGAAATTCAAAGTATTCGAGGTATTCGAGGCGGTACTTTTCGCATAACTATTCGAAACCTCGAATATCGAATACTTTCTAATATTCGAGGTATTCGAGTATTCGCGGATACTATTCGCACATCTCTAATATAAAGGTATATTTACAAATAATTCATGGCCCAACTCTTGACCATTTAAATATTCTACTGAGGTAAAAAATAGTCTATTCACCTCTCATGGGAATGTTGTGTGTTTTTGGTGAGCAGATGAGCCGAGAGACACCATCAACCACTTGACTCTTTGGCTCACTCTCCTTGTCCTTCTCTTTCTTCTTCCCCAGGCGCATAACTGAAAGAACACAGAATAAAGCATGAGAATTTGAATACCACTATGTCAAACAAAAAAAGACTAATATTTGTCCCTATATATTGCTACTGGCTCTTTGCCAGCTGATACCAACCAATTATAAACAATAAACCAGCCAGGGGCGCAGCCAGGAATTAAGGCTGGGGGGGGTTTAGGTGCAACTAATACCGGGGTGTTTTGGGGTGTGGAATTCTCACCAGAATAAGCAGTAGGTGCGTGATTAATAAATTACGAAATTTTAAGAAAAATGGTTCAAAATGGTGAGTTTTACGGCTTTCTGAGGGATAATTTATTAAACATTATACTATTCTATTAGTAATATCAATCCAATTAAGTAAAATGGATTAAACTTAAGCATTTCTCTGAGCTCTGGGGGGGGGGTTTAACCCCCAAAACCCCCCCCCTCGCTGCGCCACTGAAACAAGCTATCATTAACTGGCTCTTTAGTGCCATTTAACTTTTGTTACTAGACTAAGAATTGAATAAAAAATTTACATTTCTAAGCAGAATATGAGATATGGGCCATTTTTGCCAAGTGGCATATTTAGGAGTTGATGGGGGTCTCACTAAGAGCCAGTAGCAGTATTGGAAGTGGCGAGCAGACACTAGAGTTTGCACTGGGCTGTTTCAGGAAAAAGTATGTACATGTCCACCACCCCAAATATGCCTGTTGTAACATTATATTACTGCTGAAACCATAGGCCAAACAACTAACACAGCTTATCAAATAAACAGCTTACATGCAACTGTGAAATCAGTGAAAAACTCCCAATCACACGCTATAATTTGCTATGAGATAGTTGAATTTTGAGCAGTAAATTCTCTATCACCAGCACTGATCTCTTGATGAAATTAACCTAAAAAAGTTTTCTTTTTCCATTCATAGAGCTGAAAATTTTTAAATTTCAATGAGAAGGAATTTTAAACATCAGATTTGCATGCAGTATCGCAATTGCTTTGGGAATGAGTATACATTGAAGATGGATAACAAGTAAACTCAAGATCTATCTGAAGAGGCTGAGGAATCCAAAAGAAAGGTAGAGGAGCTGGGATAAGGTCCTAGGGACCACACACTGGGGCAAGGGCCATAGCAAGGGGCCAGGAAGGAGCAAAAATACGTAGCCACAGGGGAAGTTAGACACAAAAAAGCTGGTTTTGCTTGATTTTAGGAATATGCTTTAAAATCTTATTGATAAGTACTATGGACCTTAGGATCTGCTGCCATAAATTCCTGGTGAACTCCAAAATCAAGTTTTAGATTCAGTAGGAATGCCCAATCACTTTTGCAATGAGCATTAGCCACCTTTAGCCACCGTGTTTTAATAATAATAATAAATTTATTTCACCATTGGCAAATTATACATCTGCAAGGCTAAAGTCAATATGAGATTTACAGATAATTACATACCAACATACATACATGATTGAAAATTTTCCAGGTTCTTGGGAATTCTGAAGATAATCATTTCACTATACGTACAAACATTAGAAACAGAGCCGAGAGGGTTATAAAAATACTAACAGAAAGTATGGAAAAATATAGGCATTCAAGTTGCCATCTAGAAAATTTCCTTTATAAGGCATCCTCCAGGTATTCATTAATACTGTAATAGCATTTATCAGCTAGGAGGATTTTTAGTCTCTTTTTGAATTCGGAAGGTGATTTGCTATTTTTTATTTCAACGGGAACTATATTGTTAATGTTAATTCTCATTGCCCACCCTTCGCTGCTAGATTTAATTCTTAACTCTTTAAATTAGCATGCCCATATGGTGGAGCTTTTAATCTGTGCCCATCAAGGCACATTGGGCATTTAAAGTTTTAGGTGCATGATTTCAGATATCATTGACCAGTGTTTTAGAAGATAAAATCTATCACCTAGGACTCATGTTGAACTCTTCGTGTGGGAACAAAGAAAATATTGAAATGGTCAAAATCAACAGATAAAATCAATGAGGATCGAAGGCAAGGACTCACTTTTCTGCTTCTTTTCTTTGGTGGAGTAACTGATGAGGAAGTGAGGAGTCGGGACTTCACCAAACGGTGGCAGTCTCTGCACAGCCAATGAGCGGAAAGTCGTCTTGAGCGTTGACTTGGTGGCCGAGGGTGCATCCCCCTTGGCCCCCTTACCCCCACCCCCTCCCATTCCCATTCCACCGCCCCCACCTCCCCCACCCCCCTCCCCCACCACCAACCACACTACCAAACACCCCACCCATCGTCCCTCCATCACCCCCCTTGCCTGGCGACAGCCAGTAATCCAGCTGCAACTCCATAGGCTCCAGAAGAGATTCCCTGCTGGGAGAAAAGCACAAGGGGCTGGTAACCAAACAGCACTTAACCCTTTCGTGCAGAATGTCAGCAGTAGCCGACAAGCATTTTCTAACACAAAAGATCTAACGTCGGCCCTAGCTGGCATGGATTTTTCAAAGCTAATGAACAGACATCAACTAGAGCCAATGTGGGGGTGAGAAGTGACTACTGAGGTAGTAATAGTCGGAGGCTTTCAGGCCCTGCCTGAGAACCAGCAGAGCAAAACCTTAGGGCCATAAATCATCAATTGGGTAGTTTCCTTCATCAAAGAAAACGAAAGGCATTGATTGAGATTCGTAACCCACTATTATTGTATTCATAATATACAAATTATTTCATTTTAGAAATACCGGTTTAGACGAATGGCAACGGTCAATTTTATCCCCATTTGAAAAAGGCCACATTGGTGCCCATGCGATGCCACTCCACGTGACGTCACAGGGACCTAGTTTCTACACGAGAGGATAGGAGTTATACATCGTCTGAGGTTACCAATGCATGCATGAGGCACAGAGCTCAGGGAAACATGCCTTAATAATCACCTATTAAAACTGGCTAAGGTAGGAAAGTTTTCTTCGTTTGATAAGGTATTAATAATCCTTATTTAAGCCAAGCGCTACCAGCCAGCATGGTGCTCTGCTACCTGCTAGCATCCTGCGTCGTATCAGCGCTCAGAACCTCGCCCCAAGGTCACCTCAGTTGCGGCAGCGGGAACCGGAATGACGTCAGACGGAGTATTTCCCGGCATTCATACTTACCCGTCACGTTTTCGCGTGCTTTTAAAATTTTCACTTTTCATTTAATCGTGAAAAATAGATATCGTCATTTAGAAATCTAAAAGCGTGAAATACGTACTCCAGGAGTAATAATCTTTCGATTTAGGCAATAAAAAAAAAATAGGAAACCACCCTATTTGTACGTGCACCTCCTAGTCATTTAAGATCCTCCACACTGCAGGAATCCATAATGAAGTGGCTATATTGTCAATGGTTTTTGCAAAGAAAAAAAAATCAACATTTTGTTGTATACACAAATTTTTTAAAAATTTGAAATGAATTCTTTGTTTTGTTTTAATGTGTGTAAGAATTTTAAAACCAATTTTTAGTGCCACAATTTGTGGACTTCTGGAGAAAAGTCTGCGCATCAAGTGCTTTTCTATTATCAATGCTAAGAAGGCATTTAAAATTCTACAATGCTTAACTTGAAATAATGTTAGTTATTCTTAAGGGAAGGGTAAATTATTAAACATCAAAAGCAATATATATTTCATTTAAAAAAAAAACACTTCTGATGCAGTAAGTTGATAGTGGACTCATGCTAAGATATGGTTAGAGGGTATAGTCCAATGCCAGGAGTAATGGCCAGGTGTCCTGTTGAGTTGGGTCCCAAATCGGAGCGATAAGAATACCTGGGCAATTTCTCCCCAAAAAAGAGCTCCGCACAGAGAGGTTTAAAATATTCTTATGCTACTCATAGCACTGAAAACATTTTCCTCTCTTCACCACAAGCTGGGAAAGGTAAACTGACTTACATGCTGATTGTACACACAATCACTAGGCTTGCTAATAGAGAACCTTTCCTTACCTGAGCACTAGCAATGATAAAAGGAAGATAAACTAAAAAAAACCCACGACCAAAGGAGGGAGGACTTGTCCCTGGAGCTACCAGGGCTGGTTCAGCAAAACTCATATTCAATCAAGACAATTTTTTTTAGGTCTTTTCACCTTTTACTTCCATGAACGATGCTTGAACCCTCATAAGGTTCATTCTCCAAATGAAAATCATAAATATTGGTGTCATTATGTTTCTAGCATGATGCTCTTAATTCACAATTTAATATGAGAGATGACTCTCACTATATTACCAGATTAAATTGAGGAACTTTAAATACTGAGAAGTGGCAGAAATTTGTGCTGACTAAATGCTATATTTTTCTTCAGTATAATACGCACTCATGAAATACTTTTCTTTCAAAAAATGATTCATAAAATTCCTAGAATCGTTATAATCTTCAGATTCCATTTAAATACTTCCTGCAGCAAATTAAGCTGCCCTGCTATGTAAACTGGCCTCCAAAGAGAACAATCAGTATGTGCATACATACAATCCTTGCAGCACGCAAAATATGAGTTAAAAATCAGAATGGTAAACGGATAAATGGGGACATTCATGGGGAGGGAGAGAATTGGATCATTACACAGAATTTTATTAGCCGTCCTGAATGGAAAAGTTGAAAGAGCTATAGGAGATAGGGGATTGAACAGCAACACACTTTTAAGGCCGTTTACATGGGGCATGGAATTGCCCAGGTTAGAGCTGCATTAATTTCTAAAATGGCGTGGAATTGCGTGAATGCATGAACAAAATTAGACCAGGGGCTATTTTGCCGTCTCACATCCACGCATTCTCCCATGTGTTCTAGCAATTCACCGCTTTACACGACGCAATTTTGATTGCGCCTCCGCACGTACGTCAGATTGCGCATTTCCGTATACCGTGTAAAACGGCCTTTAGCCACTATGAAACACCAATCAACAACGAATGCTCAGGTGAGTAGCAGCCAAAATAACTACTCTGTTAAAGACAGAGGGCTCATACTCAGCCCTCACTCCCAATAACACCTTGAGAGAAAAATGAAATCTTACTTTGGAGGCTGGACTTGTGTCTGCTGCTGCAGTGGTTGTTGGCCAATGTAAAGCGTTGTGAAGTTGGGAGATCCAGGTGGTGTCGTCCTTTGGTTTCCTTGCCCGTCCCTCCTCTCCATGACCTGCTGCTGCTGTTGCGAGGGGATTGAGATCACAGACAAGGGGTCAGGACCAGGGGTCACTGCTGGCGATGCTGGAACAGGCCCCGAGCCCTGGAGAGATGGGTGTAACGATGGGTTTTGCTGCCCAACCTGCAGTACCGCAGGGGGCGATCCTGAGGTGACCCCAGACTGGCCTACCGGTCCCAGCAGCTGTTGGGTTCCTCCAGTCAGATTTGACCCAGAGGAAATGCTTGAGATCAAATTTCCACCACCAAATGTCTGTCCCATGACCACTGAATCGTCCAAATCTACTGACGCTGATGTTGAGCCTTCCGTAGACCCAAGTCTTACATCCTAAATAAAAACAAAAAATACATTGAGAATCTTATTTCTCACCAAAAAAAATAATAAAAATTAGTGATGGGTTGATTGCAAAATTTTAGCGATTCCGATCCTAATCAGATTGTCATGACGGCGCGACTGCTTACCTATCCTGTTAACTTGGCCCTTGCGGGATAAGGTTACCAATAGGGGAGCGATATATATACTTGTAATCGAGTCAGCTTTTATTGGAGGTAACACTTCAGTCTTTACACTTGTCGGGAGGGAATTTGGGGCTGGCGTGCACGGAGGTGGGAGTCTGGGATATATAGCTTATGTGGCAGCGAGAGGCCCTGCTGAAGGTTGGGGTCCTGAATGCTCCTGGTTTGAGGTCTGAAAGAGTCGTCATTCGAGGTCTACCGCAGTTCCTGCATCAAGGTCCCAAAGAGTCCCCAGAGTAGAGATCCGCAGAAGTCCTCGAATGATGGCAAAAAGAACTCTTTTCGAAAAACACTAAGGGGGGGGGGGGGGGCGAGCCCAGGGTGGTAAAAGTGGAGTCACACCTCCTTTCCTGCCAAGCAGAGCATCTTCCGCTCATCACACGGTCCTGAAATTTCGATTCCGATACTACCAACATGGATTCCGTCAATTATGATGCCATAGGCTCCAAGAAAAAACATCACTTAATTCCAGGCAACAAGATAACCACGTAAAAAACTATTACTCTGTGAAAGAATCAGTTAACAAAAGCATCACTCATATAATCACTATGTAATTAAAATATAATTGCTAAATTTCAGAACTGAACTCATGTATCTTTCGTGTCACTATGGGACTATAGTATGGAAGAAACGGTCATTATGCAGATTGAAATGTGTTTTGGTTTTATGATCACGTGGGGTGAAAATTCAAATGACTGTTAGAAGCACAGTTCTGGGCGTATTTAGGGAGGGGGCACTTAATAGACAAGTTTTTTGATACGGTTATCATTACATTCGTCTATTATGTGTATTACTGAGCCTCAATCATTTAATTTAATATTAGTAACTTTCAAATAAAAATAAAGAATATTTTATACAGTAATTGTTGTATTTTGTTTTTAATCTTTTAATCTCAAATATGAGAAGACAGGTCACTCCCCCCCCCCCCCAGAAAAAATCTTGGATCTCCCCTGAGCACGGTCGTTAATAAAGTTATGGTTTGAAAACTACTGGAATCGATTTTTCCCCTTGGCAAATACTCATTTTCGATTTGGATTCTTGGTATAGAATTGAGGAATTAAATACACCCATCACTAATAAAACTAAAAGATTTACAATGAATGAATGAACCAAGCAAGAATAAATAGTAAATAAGTTTCATAATTCATGGGCACAAGCATAATTCCCAATGAAGTAGGCAGGAATTCAAGTTTTTGTAACATACTGGATTTTCCCATTTTTTCCATCTTTCAGGGCATGTATAGGTAAGTAGGAATGTTAGTTAACATGTTTTGAGAAAAACCTGACATCCTTTCCATTTCTCACTACATGCAGGTACCAAGGGGGAAAAGGTACCTCCACAAAGTTTGTGCCTCCACTATCCATTTGAAAGAATCTGATGGCAAATTTCTCTCAGGCCAAATTCTTTCAAGGGATATTTAAACAAGTTGCACCATATCCCTCTACTTAACTATATGGGCCAAAGACTGAGAAATAATGTCCGATACTTACATTTACAAACGGAATGAAGATCTGAGATGATTCATCATCAGAACTGAAATAGATTATACACATAGTAATAAGAATTATGGTAAATTAATGGCTCACTTAAATGCATTAATTATTTATTTTAACACAAGAGTACCTATTGGTTCAACCTCCCAAAAAATTCTTTAGGCATCCAAGGGAAAAAATACCATTAAATTATTCAAATAACCTGAGGCAAAACACCAACGTATTTCACTGAATGTATTGAATGAATTCAACAATAAGCCAGTTAAGAATATTTGTGACTCTTTTAAAGGCAAAATTAATGTTTAATAAAATAAAATACTATACTTAAATATTAAAATACACGGATAATTTTAAAAAAATTGTTGAAAACTTTCCTGAAGGATACATCTTTATACACCACATAAAAATCTTTATGTACTAGATAGACCAAGGTTTTAATGAGGATTGGCATCATTTGCAAGTGACATTCAGAGAAGCAGTTCCATACATACAAGCACCAAATGAAGAAACAAATAGTATGAATTAAAATTGAACCAAATTTGAACCAAGGCCTCATAATTTCTGGCCAGGTAAATCACCAGTCACACCACTATAGCCATCATTTGTCAATTTGAGTATCAGAAAAGATTTAACAGAAAAATCTGTTTGTGTTATCAGTCTACACTGAAAACAAATTTGGTTTTATAAATTGGTGGAAAAATGCATATTCAGTATTGCAGTATTCACTATTCGAGTGAGGTATTCGGAAAAAAATTAAGTATTCATATTCGATATTCGAATTAGGGAGAAAAGCTATTTCTAATAAAAATATAAATATATTAATTATTTGGCAAAATTTGTGGCAATACATGGCACGCATCAAGTAATGGAGTTTGAATGGCAGTTACCTCCGTTCTTTGTAGGTGATCATCGCTTCAGCGATTGGCAATTGAAGTGTTGCTGTGGCCCCTCGCAGATACCTCTGCACCCTACTCAAGGCCTCCCTCCACTCAGGGGAAGAGGCGGCTAGGCTATCTGAGTCGTTTGTGGAATTGAGTGAGTTGAGAGCGGATGAGTTGGGGGGGAGGGCCGAGGTGAGGGGGGAGGGGGTGGGGGAGGTCGCCACTGATGCAGCCGACCCCTCCGTCGCCCTCTCGATCAACTCACGCCAAGTGTCCCCTGAGAAGGCTGATGCGTACAAAACATCAAGACTGCCAAGATACCTGGACAACATGTTACTACCTAAAGAGAGAAATAGAAAAAAAGCCAGTCAGTAAAGACTACTAAATTCAGTACATACATTACAATATTCAATGCAAAAAACCTGTATGATATGAGGCAAAATGCAGTGGAAGTTCTTAATACTAGTTAAATCAGACATTGTAATTTTTTTACAGGGTTCATTCTTACATGATGCATTTTATTTTTACAACAACTTATTGCACTTGATAATGTTGTAGTAACAACAAAACATGTCGTGTTCGAATAAATTCAGTGGAAATATTGAAATGCTTCATTAAAACTAATGTAAAACTTTAAATTTATCTTGAATTCTTCTGAATTGTTGCTCATTTGTCGCCCATTACATCTTCCTGTGGAAATATTTCCTTCCCATTATTGTGGAATTATTGCAATGTCTTATTTAACTTATAATGCAAATAAGATGGTATCAGACCCTTAGATAGAAGTGGCATCTGCCAGTTAAAGTGTAGGGACTGTGAGATCATTTATATTGGATACAGATGGGATGGTGTTTCAAAGAGCAGGCTGAGGAACATAAAAATTGCTATGTCACCTGTAACATATTAAGGTCTAAGCTTGCCAAAAATTTGAGGGAAGAAGACCATACCAGTGATTTTGTGCCAACCTTTCTCCACCTCCAACCCAAAGGATGCATAGTGGACAAATGGGAGCAGTATTACAAAAAAAAACTCCAAAGAGGTCATCTTGTTATTGATAACCTATTAGATATTTCATAATAACCAATATTCCTTGCCTAACCTGCAGGATACAAAAATATATGATCTCAAGCCATTGTATAACCATTATTGTTATACAAAATACTGACAAATTATTTTTACTGAAAATACCTGGATTGCTGGCATAAATAGCAGTTAAAATGAAAGATACTATTCCATTAAATAATGATCCACGATATTAACCTTACCTTGAGTAAAAAAGTTAGAATTTCAAATTAAAAATGAATTGCGGCAGGATGGATAAAAATGGAATTTTAGATAACCTAAATTCTTTTTCCACTGTCTTAATGAGCACTTCAAGTGGGAAGAGCTACATTAATTAGAAAAAATTGTTGATAGCACTATAGGATACTGTAAAAACTTTGATATCTGTGAAAAACCATGCCACTTGTGGGTCACCCATCTATTTGTATACAACTGATCTCCTCCTTGTGAGAAGACACCCAGGACCAACTTCAATCGATGGAGTCAAGGTCAATCTTAATGGAATTTCAAAGTGGCCCCAGATGACTGTGCAAACCAATTTAGAGATGGAGGTGCCTATGTTGTCTTTGGAGGAGGATGTTAGACTATGGATATGGGCCTCAGTCATATCACCTTCGGGAGCAAGAGTGACTTTTAACATAGAAAGATGGCTTTTTTTTTGTTGGAATGGATGGAGCTACATTAAAATGGGACTTAGTAAGAGATGGGTTGGTTTAAGCTGGCTCCACTTCAGTGGCATATATATGTGCACCACCCACATATGGGGGGTGCACACACCCCCTTGCGGCGCCACCTCCATTGCCTAATATAGCAGAACCACAATTATAACTTTTTTATATCATAAGATAGCATTATATAGTATATGCGTATAATCAGCTTCAATGAAACTTTCTCAAACTTTGCATGCGAGTTATTTTTCATTCCGATAAAAAAGTTCTCAATAAATATTTTGCACCCCCCTTGAGGTTTTTCTGTATCCGCTACTGCTCCACAATATACATCCTACATGTATCTTTAAATTATAATTATTTGTATTTACCATTCCTTGTAAAGAGCAAAACTTTCTGATCGTTCGCAATCCTTAAAAAAAATCTTGACCATACCTAAGGGAATAATGAGGAACCTGATGTAACTCTGCCACTCTGATGACTTGAAAGATAACTGCTCCACATAGTGCCTTAATACAGAGTTGATGAAGCTGTCAGATCCAGCAAGAATCACTTTGATTGGAGAAGGAGGCTTGGCATTACTGTTGCAGCTAAAATATAAAAAAAATAAATCACACCATTACACATGAATCATATGCACTGACGCTAAGCACAATATTTCCAATTTTTAAATACGCTTACATAAACAGATTTATCTCATTCAGCCATTCTTTCATAATTTAAAAATAAAATTTGACTACTGACGCTCGGTTTGACATCATTAAAGTTCTCGTTCAAATACTCATGAAAAAGAAACATTTCCTTCAGGAGATAAATCAGATTCCGTAGAAAAATCTCCGACAAAAATTTGCATGTTTTGTCTCCCGGGTCAAGAAACGTCCTGCTGCATATTTTCGTCTTTAGTAACAAAAGGGTTACGAGAACTAAAAAATTAAAACTACTAAATTTATTTGAATTTATCATTCCTGAAACATGACAGAAAATTAGGTTATTTAAAAGCAAATTTAAAAAAAGATCATAGTTCACACATACCTAATTGGCATGTTAGTATATATTGCCTTTAATGAATTGATTCAATTTTAAAGCACTATGCATTCCTACAAGGTTACGAAGTACAGACACACAGCTGAGAAACTTCTTGAAACTTACAATTTTTGTATTTTTGCTACGAGACAGGTGAGGGCAGCTCGGACATCAGCACCACCGATTGTAGTCACCACTTTGAGCTGTCTCTCTTGAAGTCGTGCAGCTAAGAGAGCACCAGCAGGATCGGCTGCAGACACCAACGCCACATGGTCCGGGATCCAGTCTTCAGTTGGGGGCAAGATCCTTGATAACTGCTCCAGAAGCAATTTCCGGGGCTAGAATGAATGAAATTTTGAAAAATAACGATGCCGCAAAAAGTACTCTCGAAGAAACTTACTATATCTACAGAGAGGTAATGAATCCTGTGCAATATGAGATGGACATGCACATAAAATAGCTGTTATTCCACCCAAAACACTTCTGCTGAAGTGGTACAGGAGTTTAGCCAGGATATATTACAAATTCGAGGGATATAAACTGGAAAATTAATGACAGCCTTTCAAATTGTACGGAAATTCCTAGCTATCAAGCCTAGCACTAGTAAAACTATTGGGATACCCAGTGAGAATGCACGTGTAAATATTACTGAATAGTAGCCTTGATGGAACAGAATAATATATGTATAACCAAAAATTACTACATGGGTTATTAGAACTTTGGTCAGAGAAATAAATATCATCATACAGTAAGTATATTCTTACTCTATGATATCATAGACGAGCCACCTGTCAGCAGTTCCAAATATGAAAAATGACACCTTAAAATATATTCTGAGGTAAGACAAAAGTATGTATTCTTTTGCAATGCTATACTCCACTGCATCTCCTCAAACATCATCACATCAAAAAATACAAACAATAAAATCCCTACACAGTTATGAATGTAGAATCTGGCCATTGATTCTTAAACCACATCAATTCAAAGTTAAAAATGTAAATACAATTTTCAGCACGAACTATTTCGATAGTAACTATGATAATTGAAATATGCATCAGATATATAACTTGGGTTCTACCACAATATGCCTTAGATATTTTGAAGACCATACTTTGAAATACAGTTACGGAGCCTCTTTTTAGATGCTAAGGAATCTGTTTAAGTAAAAATCTAAAACAGACAAATATTACTTATTAGTTCCTTACTTGCAATGCATTTTGTACCTATTACCACCAAGCATGTACCTACAATTAAAAAGCATCATTCAAATTATGATATATTACCTATAACAAAGATAAAAAAGGAGGTGATGATGTTCAGAAAATCGTCTGACCACTAGAAAAATTTTCATACCAATTTTCAATTAAATCAGATCTGAAATAGGTCAGGCCAGACCTGGAACAGGTATGGAACTGAAGTTTCAGATCTGCAGTATATGAGGAAGTTAGATTCCTGATCTGAAACTTGTGGGTTAAAGAACAAACTGGTATTGTGTTTCCAAAACATTTCCCATTCATTTCCATGGACACTACGTCCAATTTCTGATCTGAAATTTATAACTGATAGGGTAGGTCTTCAACCTACACCTCCCCAATTCCCACCTAAAATGAATCAATGCTAAAAAATTGTTTTGAAGAAGAAACCTACATGCCTAACAGAATTTCTATTCTGTGACTGTTGAGATACTAATTACCATTTTTAGGAAAGAAATTATAGGTATCAGCCTATTCATATTGAGGAAATAGTAACTTAGAAATCTAGAATACTCTTCCTTGATAGGAAGAGCATTTTTTAGTACTACGACCACTACTTTCCAGCGCTTACAATACATAAATCTAATTTGAATTCAGAAAACCATATTAATTGATCACTGATAATTAGTTTATGACAAAAGCGAAGTTAGAAAAGCATAATACATAATAAGCAAAACATTCCTTTGAAGGATTTAGGCAGAATTTAAAGTGAAAATAATACAAAAAGATGCAAGCCAAACATAGGAAACAATGCACTTCAGAGAGGAATTTTCATTGCAAAATACTCACATTTATAATGACTAAATTCTTTCTTAAGAACAAATTCCTCAAAGAAATATCTATTTAACCTCAAATTATGAGGTTTGAAAATGCAATTATATAATTTAGCAACATTACCATCACCAAATTAAGTCATTCATTCAAGAGGTAAATCATACGGAAATTATCAGCTTAAAAAAATTATATGAATACAAATTTAAAAATATATATATTTTAACTTGGCTTTCAGATGTTTTGGTAATGATATCCAAAACTCCCTCTTTCTATGGATTCAGATAGCTTTCAAAGAAACAACACAGAGTTGTAAAGAGCAAAGGTCGTGGATGAAAAAAAGGTTCTGGGAGTGAATCAGTGCCAAAGGGATTAAGAAAAGAAAATGCAGAAAATTTTAAAAGTTTTTCACCATTTGAAGACCGGACTTGGAAGATGAGAGCTCCGAGATGGGAAAAGATTTTGCACCTGACGAGGTGTTTTTCACATTCACATGCTGTGTAATACACATGGAATCAAACGGATTGAAAATCACAATAACTAAATTCCTTTACTTTATAAATGCACAAAGTACAAAAATAACAGAGAGTATACAAGACAGAAAAAAAGCACAGAGAAATTAAGAAGACATTCCACAAGAAGTTTGAGATAAAGAAATTTGGAAACATCTACAAATATTCTCCTTTCAGCAACATTAAAAAAATAACATTGTGACATCAATAGTTTTACTGATATCTCAAGGTGACATGCTCCCAGATGGGAAGTTTAAAATGATATTTATGACCAACTCCAGTACAGTCATAGTCTTTGCAAGAGGATAGAATGTAACATAGTAAAAACTAGATACTCTTTAATTTTCTTTACCAAAAGAAATTTACATCCATGAACTATATAAATACAATTAGAGGAATTAATGGCATTTCAAAATGCCCGTAACATGCTCTGGTCATAAATACATGCTTCACACACTACATTGCAAACAATGACCTCAAAGCAATTTTTTTAGGAGAAGAGTTAATAATTTTCCTAATAAACATTATCTAATATCCCCATCGCATCGAAATACAAATCGCACGATTTAGTGATCAATGACACTCGTACAGAGCCAGATACACGCGAAATGTCAGACCTAAAAGAATGATTATGGTAAGGGCAAGACTTTTTTAATTTTACACAATTATGAATTGATTCATAAACTTAATCACTATTGAATATTTATCAACAGTAATGTGTCATCACAAAATTACACCAAAATTGACAAAGGCACCAATGTGCATGCAAAGTAAATACATATGTTCATGTACTTTCCAATGAAAATTTCAGACACACGAAGAACCTTCACCCATAGATAATGCCACAGGAAGACAGAATGATGATATGGCAGGCACCTCATGGCCATTTATGTAGCATATAATCCATGTTACATAGCATGTAAGCAAAGAATTCCATAAAGTCAAAGAACTGCTATTGCAACACTTGATGATAAGCATCAGGGGCGCGGCGAAGAATTAAGGCTAGGGGGGGTTTTAGGCGCAAGTAATACTTAGGAGTGTGGGGGTATTGCGTACCCGCCAGGGTAATCGGGATTTGCAGGGGCCGTCCTATGGAAAAATTTTAAGAAAAATGGTTCAAAATACGAGTTTTAGGCTTTCTGAGGGATATTTGATTAATCCTAACACTATGCTATAAGTACTACCGATCCAATTAAGTAAAATGAATTAAAATTAAAAATTTCTCTGAGCTCTGGGGGGGGGTTTATCCCCCAAAACCCCCCCCCCCCCCCTTCCTCGCTGCACCACTGATAAGCATGATAATCGACCAATTTGTTGGTGTAACCAAGAAAAATGTTCTATTCAGCTAAAAGGGAGATTTTCCAAAAGTTACAGCAAAAATTGGCAAAAAACTTAGAATATCTACAAATACGTACGTAGATAGTTATTCAGTTTGGATAGTCCTTAGGCATAATTGTGTATCCACTGCCATAGGGTGTAAACTGAGATTGCCGAAATTATAATTAAGAATAAAACAGGGATCATGCTCAAGGGAAGGAGCATGGTGGCTCAATGGGTAGAGCTCAACGCAACTGATAGTAGGATCCTGGATTCAATTCCTGGATGAAGCCTCAGGACACCCCCAAACAAAAATCCTCAAAGTAGGACGTAGCGCAGAGAAAGGTATGGCCCCCCCTACCTTGAATGCGTATTGCTGCTGCCTGTGATTTAGTGTGGGATGAGCTCAACCCTCACCCACCAATAAATCTCACTTATCCAAGCCAACCAATGGGTTGTATCACTGAGCGAGAATGACAATTAGTAACAGGTGCCACTCTTTGTCCATTTTACTTATAATGTTGGCGTTTATTTTACTGATTTCATTCTGTAACCCCATAAATTATAGCTTTGCAAGTTCCCTATCATTTTCAACATTGATCTTTGTTTAATCAACAGCGTGGATACTCTTGAAAGATGATAAAAATATGTGTTTTTCAACAAAAAACATCCCCTACTGCTATGGGAAGCTTTGTTATTTTCAGGAAAGTTCTCAACAGCTCAAGAAATTCTTAGTAAATACAGTTAAAATTTATTTACGCCAGTTCCTGGGCTGATATCAATTTCTCTTTTTTATTTATTATGTAAAACAAAAGAAACTCAATTATGGTTTTTCGCTGCATCTCATTTTTACTTCTATCAATACTCAGTGGTTTTACTATAAATTTTGAGCACTGCCTGGCTTCGTTAAAGGGTAAGTATATTGAAGGAATGAGTCAATACATAGCCATAAGATAATCAGACATACAGGAGTTATTATTTTCCCTATTACCAGCTCACCAACAAAAACAACACATACAACAATTTTAGCACTTGAGATATATCAAACTTAATTAAAGACCACATGCCTTAAGGTTAATATCAGGTCGTCAGGCTACCCGAAACTTTGTATAGATTCTGTATGACTGCACTGTATTTAAAGTTCTTACAATACAGATAGAGTAAATAAAGCATTCACCAACAGTATCATTCATAAAATACCAAAAAATAACAGTAATGTTAACAAATAAAGTCAGTATTATTTAAATTTTACTGGCATCATTCAATTATCTATAAAACATTTAATATTTAACCATTCACCAAAAGTGTACTCCATAACAACATCTCCAGTCTAAAAAATATTTGATATTATACATATTCTGTATGAAGTTAGCTAAATAATTACTCAAGACCAGCTAGATTAGGAAAATTTATTGATAAATCACAATAACTATGAAAATACGCCAATGAAGAAAAAATACTTCAACAATATAATTCAGAGGAAAGTTTAAGTATACGTACTTACTGGTAAAGAACAAAAAAAAAATTTTTTTTGATAACAAGGTATATCCAAAGACAGCTATCAAGATTTTCAGATCTTATTTACACTTCACTTCAAGATATATACGGGTATGTCATTAACAATGAGTTAACATTTCTTCACTATGCCAGTTCAGATCCATATTCGACTTCTATAAGCTGTATATTTATATATTTATCAACACCATGATCATTTTTTACCATTCACACAAGTTAAAAAAAGTTAAGTTAAGCAAACAGGCATTTCACAACATCCTCAGAGCTTTGCATGGTTATGAGTCTCACAGCTACAAAACGGTTATTCATAAAAAAATGGGATGCTTCATTGCCTTGCAACCACAACAAAAGCATTAGAAAAACATGCATTAAGTTGATAATCAGCGATTTATATGAACTTCCAAGGAAAACATCCGAGGCACACAAAAATCACAGCACAAACACACAAAGACGGCTGCATATCAAGCGCGCACAATGGACACCACTTTCACTTTTAATGTTTCACAAGTAGCAGCAGGAATGTAAGGCAGGCACTATATCAAGGACAATGCTTGTCCCACAAGTGTCTAAGTCATCATTGGATAACTTTCCAATAAATGTTATTCTTAGAATGAGAAATAGGGAATTGTCAATTTCTACGATAAAAGAAGAGATAAAAACAATAATTAGAAAATTATAAACTTTTCCATGAGGAAAAAGAAAGACATAAAAAAGGGATTAAAGGTTGCAATATGGCAGACTTTGGAGAGAATATGAGGTCAGAAGGAAAGAAGTGGAGAGTCACTCACACCAGGTCAGTAGGTACCAGGCTTTCATTGTTTTTTTATGCTAATGGTTATTTCAATTTTGATACCCAAACACTTCATTTAGCTCTTTGCAAACTTTGGTAAACAAGTATGTCTAGAAATATGATTTGAAATGCATAACAAGAGGCCTTAAAATTTTTTTTTGTTGAACTCAAATCATCACAGATCTTTAAATCCCTTTTACACCATCATTGTGTTCACTGAACTAAGTACTGTGGGATTTGGTTCTTAAAACAGTTCAGAGATTAATTACCCACACTTGTCATCAGCTTCAGACATTTTGTCACTTTATTCCTATGTAACATGGAAAAAACAGCTCTTTTGACAGCCCCACTAGTTAGTGCTTTTGTAGTGATTTCAGAAATTCATAGATATTCTCAAAGAAATTATTGATGGTTAAATTTAAAATTTCAGCTAGACTTAATAGGAGTATCACAGCAAGGAAATAATTCACCTTCATATTAAATGAATTAATGACATTGTATTGGTCTAAATTTTGTGCTACAAAATAAATTTATTGGTTAAATTGAGCACATTCTGTCATTATCTGCATAAAAATACCCTTGGTGCCGAGTTCCGCGAAATCCCTGGACAATGAAATGCCAATGTAGGTTGGCAATGAAAATGCACCGTAACCCAAAAATAACCACTGTAAAATTAAATAGCCTAGGCCATTCGTGGCCTCTTAAACGTAATTAAGTACAGCATTTATGATAACAAGTAGCCACTTGGCCAAGGGGCATTGGAGCCACTCACATATCTCAGTCATAATTTTCACCAGGGCCATAAACAAAAATCAGACAAGTTTTCACGGTGATAATGCAGAAAAAGAAGCTAAGAGCAACCTAAGTTTACTTTAAATGATAAGCACTGTTTATTACATTTAGCACCATAATTTTTCATGAAGAATCTTGAAGATACTACTGATTATTTTTAGTGCATAAATAAACTATGAAATTATATTAACATACAGTTACATAACGTGTGCATGAAAATAAGTCCACAAAAGACATTTCAGCACTATTATAACATCTCTAAGTGAACGGTGCATCATTTTTAATTAGACCTTGAACTAAGTAGCTTAAAATAAAGATAATAGTGATAAGGGAACACAGTCTTGTTTTGAAGTAGTTCTTAGCTTTCACCAAAACATTACTGGCCTGAATACCAAGTAATTGACTGGAAATTGGAGTGCATCTATAATGTACTTAATTTCTGTGAATTATCTTCTCTGAGTTCTAGAGCACATGCAATATTTATCCAGAGTTAGTGATAACAGAACTTAAATATAAGGTAAGTAAGCATAAATTGAATCAGCTGATTTTGGAATCATGAAATTTGCTAATATACATAATAGTTAAATCGATGAAAACAAAGATGACAATGGGAATTAACTCAATGCATAAAACTTTCTAGACTTCTGAAAATATTTTGGTGCCACTCCAATTGCAGAATTTTAGGTGATAAATGACTCAAAAATTTGATTTTTTTTCATCAATGGTTTTAAAAATGATTGTAAAATATGCCAATATGTTTGAAGGTAAAGTAAGAAGAGCGGTTTTGATTTCCCATATTTTTTTCCATTTGCCATTCATATGATACAATTTCTTCTAAAGTGAACTACCACATCAAGCGATATACCACCATAATGATAAAAAGTCAAAATCACATCAATAGATAGGCTCCAAAGGCAATGTTTTGAGAATTTACGACTCCTTTATTAACAAATATTTCCCTGAGCTTTAGCTTTGAAGGCAACATTCCTCTCCATAACCTTCTAATTTCTTAACAACATTTATGAATTTCCCCTATGAGGGAATAAAGTTAATGATTATCTAACTTGATTATCTAGAACCAGATACATATTCGAACATAAGCGACAGTAGAGAAAGAAAATTTAATTAATAGGAAAAATAAAGAGCATGATGTCATTATCATTGCCTGAGATTGTAAAGACTGCTTATATACAATTATGACTATAATTTGGCATTTAGTATGACTAAAAAATTAAAAAAAAGGGGGTCTCTGTTCACTAAAAGTTTTCAAAGAATGACGTTGTAACGTTGAAACTAGTAGACTGCAAAAATATAAGGTTGTGGAATAGTACTGTGTTTTTATTTAACCATGAATATCAAAATTTATGTCTACATGCAGGTATATATGCAATATTTAAGGAAAAGACAGCAATAAATATGAAAATAATTAAATACGGAAAAATTGATAAGATCACATGCATATTTTCTTTAAATTTTGCTTATCAATGACAGATATAGGGGCTAACATGAAGAAAGCTTGAGAGTAACCCTGAAAGTGATGCAATTTTCCTCAGT
This sequence comes from Ischnura elegans, assembly GCF_921293095.1. NCBI lineage: Eukaryota > Metazoa > Arthropoda > Insecta > Odonata > Coenagrionidae > Ischnura > Ischnura elegans. The sequence goes on from NC_060256.1 coordinate 72,583,931, forward strand.
TGAAAATTCTTTTAGGAAATTTTTCTCAGGGAAAAAAAATCAAAATTATAGTTTAACAAAAAGGAAATGAAATTTCAACTAAAACATGATCATCCTGTCAGAAATATATTCTAAAAACCTGAAATGTGATTTTCTCTTTTTTCAACATTCATTTGTACCTGGCACATAATAGAGGAAGCCTAATGTGTAGTTTTTCTTTCAAGCCGTTATTATATCCAGAATAAAATATTCAAAATCACTAATTTTCCCTTGCAGACCACAAGAAAGCATAGCAACTCCTTTAACATAGGTAACTTTCTGTAAGGGTAGAATGAAGAAGCAGAAAGAAGTTCTTACATATGCAAAACATTCTTATTTATAATTAAGACAATCATAAAAAGAATTATTCCTTCAACTACGCATACTGAAGTAAATTAGATAGTCAATTTGGACATAACTTTCACTTTAAAGCTATCATTAGTTATCAGAAAGCTATTAATATCAAAATTTGTGGTAAACTATTTATTTCTGACAGTATCAGATGTGGAGCGCAGCATATGAGATTGAATTGTTGTGTTTTAAAAATTTAGAGCAATTAATGCAAAATAGAAACTAATACAAATGATATGGGTATGTCATCACAGATAAACTAGTGCCAGTGTCACTGGCATTTAAAACCAATATCCCTAACTTGTTTATAACAATTCCAGACTAACGGCATACTTGAAAAAGATGGAATCCTATAATGACAACATAGCCATGAAGAGGGAAGAAATATTTTAACCAAGAAGGGAAAATTACACAAAATGCAAGCTGATTGTACAAATGAGTTAGAAAAACTGAGATACCTATTTCCTTCCACTTATATTGGAAAAATTGAACCTAACGTTAGTTTTGAATTATTTGCAATGATTAGTTGGCTGCTCCATCCTGCTTTTGGGATTGCTGCCACAAAGTTATACTCTTCTGGAAAATATTTCTCCTTCCATGATAGAGGCATCTTCAGGCCAAAGATAACCCGAAGATTTCTCAGGATGGAAGGAGAAATGTCAGGAAAACAACAACTATGCAGCAGCAATTCAGAAAGTGGAATGAAGCAGTTAAATCCAAGGTGTTGTCAATGAAACCACTGAATAAGTCAAAGATAGGATATCCAAATGCCAATTTAAGTTGGAAATATCTCCGAAATTGGTTTATTTTGTTAGTCCCAGCCAATGATTGCCATAGCCATCCACTGCCTGAGACAATAAAAAAACTGGTTTCCTAGATATTTTTCCAACAAACCTTAATTTGCATTTGGTTGTACTGTCTTATGATTTCTTCACTTTCGCCCCAACATAATCATTCCCATGAATGCAATGACTGAAAGCCACGCACCTAACCTGGTTGAATGGCCACTTTAGTGGGTCGAACAGAGCGGGATTGGTTACGCAAGCGTTTAGGGGTTGCAACAAAAGAGGGGTCGACACTCTTGAGAGTGGGGAAGGAGGAGGAAGGGGGAGTTCTCGTTACGAGGAGCCACAGCAAGAGTCATTAGGGGAGAACGCGCAGGCCCACACACAGGAGGCACTCTGGGGAAGACGAGGGGGGTGGGGGTCCCCCACCCCCTAAGCACCTGCCCCCGCCCCCACTCACACTGCTCTCAGTGCTCAGCAGCGAGGAGGATTTCTTCCTTCCCCTCGCGCCTGCCGTTCCGCTTGAGCGGTCTCCTCGGGCAAAGAGCCGGCCTCCCCTCCTCTCCCCCACCACCTCCTGCTATGGCAGAAAGGATGCGAGAGAGAGAGAGAGATAGATAGAAGGACACTTGAATATATGCTCGCTGCCCAAAACACTGTCATGCTCTCAACCCCAAAGTGCCCCCAATACATCATTCAGATAAATCTAGTGTACGCTGTTAACTTAAACTTCTTTTTATTCTCCGAACATTCTGAGTTTCGTGCTGAGGCAGGAAAAAACTTGCTGCATAACTGCCAAATTGGAAATGGATCAGGCTTGACAAATATCAAAGCATTTTCATTTCTCGATTAAAGCTTTCGTGGTTGATGATGATTAAAGATTGATGTATGGGTGTATGCCGCGTGGTATATCAGATTTTGCCCCGACATGCATGCCGTTCCCTTGAAGAAGTGAACAGCAGTCAGTCATGAAATGTTGGGGATATCTGATAAACCACACATACACCTGTATTTCACTCTTTAATGTAAGTTAATGAATTTAATATGAACATCTAAGGGAATAGCCAGAGCCTAGCTTATGAAATACCTTGATGGAGTCACCCTTTCATAGAGAAAATATGTAACATAGGGGAGAAATAATTTGCCTAACCTACAATTAAAACTCATGACCTCTCAATTCCAGACAGGGGCTGATTTCAGGGGATCTAAGTTCGAATCTTGGTTAGGCATACTGCTTTTCCCTTCATGATTTTTGTAACTCTCTCATATCAATGCTTTATGTCTAAAAACAAGTGCAATAATTGTTTCTAGTTCTCATGGCATGAGTACAATATCAGGGATTTTAATGATACTAACATGTTCTTGATTTTTTGTGTAACAATCCGGCTATATTGTCCAAGAGAGTTGAAAAATTGTGACACCCCATTATAATCCACTAAAACAGTGACAATATCTGAAAGATATATTAAGGGCACTCCTATAATATTAGGCATCTGGGCCAAACATTCTGGCATCTTCCCACCCAGCAATTACTTTGATAAAATATTTTCACAAATGGTAAGGCACAAAATATACCATGCAACTCAAAGTTTGTTTCCAAAGCAATTTGATAATTGAATTAAAACCTGCCAGCAGATTTACATCATAAAAGTCATGGGCCTTGCCAGTATTTTTACAGAGTACCATCAGAGATGGGGAGAGGTGGCTAGGAGTCCATCAAGCAGTTTGGTGAGAAAATAGATCAATAACTTCTATTCATTTATTCAAAGTGTTTTCCTCAAGATGTCTTGTGTTCCTGTCTCATTACATCTTATATTTGTATTTATGCATGTATATTCGCTATGGTGAATTCATAAGTAACTTAAACTTAACTTGAAAGCAAGTAGAAACCAAATTTATTCATTGACTATAATTAAAATCAAAATTGTTTTATCAATGAAAACATTTTTTAAACTGGGGTAACACAATGATAACATGGTCCACTTTTTAACTTCAGCATACAAAGGTTAAGGCTGATTTGTTACAACATACAAACACATATCTATAGACTTAGATCCTCAGAAATTAATTCCTAACTGCATACCATTATCAGGTCAGGATTTTGAGATATGTATTTGTACTAAGAAGAGCTAAATAGCCACAAAAGATTGCTTTCATAAGTCACTGCTCCTGGTAGAGAATATTTACTTCCAAAATCAATATGCCATCTCACATTACAACTTTTTCCTTTTATTTCCATGCGTGTTTTGAATGAGAGCAAACTGCACATTTTTTACTTTCAGATTTGGAAGATAGAGGTGCTCACAGCTAACTAAATATGTACCTTGTAGAAACTAAATACATACATTCAATTGACCACCTCCTGCCATGTATGTTAACTGAGCATAAACCTGATCTCTGCATTCTATTCGGGTTTTCACCGTGTCCGTTGCGTTTTGGCCAAAACACAACAGACGTGATGAAAACCCGAATAGAATGCAGAGATCATCTAATCGATGCTGCGAAAATCTTTGAGCATAAACCTTTTTGTGCATGGTTCTAACTTTTATCAGTAATATCTCAGAGATAAATTCCCATCCTAGCATTTAAAACCATAAATTCAAGGGAGATAATTGTGCTTAATGATCGCATAAGGAATTTTGGGTGGCATTTGCTACCACAACTCTCAAAAACAATTTCCTAAGGTGGCCATTTTTTGGATCAGAACATCTCAAAATTTCAAAATGACGGTGCAAAATGACTGCTGAGAAACATGAATTCAAAGGCCAAATTGCATGAGAAATAGACACCAAGTTGCATGGCATACTTTTATTTCACCCTTTCCCCTCTTGTTCACTTCCCCTGTAGTATTGTGGAATAATACACCAGCACAAAAATAGTGCAAGGTAAGTTGACTCAGGGGAATATGGAAGAATTAAGAAGCCAAACAAGTATCATTTGATTATGACCCCATTTTCTAATTTACAGTTAACTATCAGTCATTTACGATAATGTATTCAAGTAGAAGAAGATTAATAGCCTACTTCCACAAAGACTTAATATCATAAAGTGATAATGTTTAGATGAAAATCAAAACTGATTCAGAGATATTAAAAATTACTGGCTACTACTAATTTGCTTCAGGTAAAAATTCACACTCATATGACTATAAATTCTTGGAGACCATCCTACAATTAATTTGAGTCAAAGTAAAGTAAAATAATTCTTTTTAAGATTTTAAGTCTGCATTCATTCCTGAGAATAACTTAAAATCCCTCCCTTGAAAGAGAAGATATATTTCCCTGTAATTAATATTTTTGGTAGGAATCACAATTGGATGATGAATACCTATTATATTTAAACTGCTTACATTTCTACAGCTTAAACTCAAAATTCACAACATTTTAATAGCCCTCAATCCATATGTCAAATTAAACAAGCAAGAATTTGGGAAACCATTGTTATTTTTGAGGTTTTAACGATAAAGACCGAAAACAGAAAGATAGATCAGAAATGATTCTTAAAATAGTGATTTCTCAAAGAAAGAAGCATCAATTTCAGGTAATCCCTTTGACTACAGATGTTTAGATCTATTTTTAGCTACGGTGTTCATTATCAGTGCATAAGTAATATGCATGAAAAATTAAGCAATATTAGTTTTCCAATTATCATGTCCCAGAAAATAAATTGTAAAGAAAGAGTTACTTCAATTTGATATTTTTAACTAATCTTTGCAATTTCATACGTAGTCAATATATACATATAAGTATATACCTATGTATTTGAGAGTACAAATTCAGTTTTTAAACCATGCAATATATGTAACTATCAAATTATTCCAAATATTTTTTTCCATTTTTCTGCTCGCAAGTATTTACTTCTAGTGCCTATGTGGTGATGAAATGGACATTATCTCATAAATGGTAAAAGGATTGGTCAAAGGCAATTGAATGGAAAAATAATAAAGGAGGCAGACAAGAACTGAATGTTAGTTCAGAAAAAAATATTTCCAGTACTTAGTTCACTCTGTATTTCCGAAAAAGAGCAATTATAGTTTTAAAAATTCCTATTATTAAAGTTTTTTCTAATTCATCGAACCCATGATCAGTAATTTTCTTTCATTTAAAGAGTAAGTTTTAAGTACCAAGACAATGATTTTTACATGATAATAAATATCCAGTATTCCAAACAGGAAAGCAGTTTATTTTAAACAGTATGTAGATGATTTTGATGAATAGGAGTATGAAAATATGTATATGAAATAGAAAAATGTTTGATAAAGAGGTACACCTTGAGAAGAATCGCACATGTTTTCTGATAGCATAAATAACAAATGGACGGTTTTTACATACAAATTATATTATCTAAATAATTTTGCTTTGGGAAAGTGACTACAAAATATTAGAACTTAAAAGAAGCAGTGCATAAGAGAGAGCCTAAAGCTAGGACAAGAAAATATTTTTGAAATAATATCTATGTTTTAAGCTCAAGAGATGCTACACTATTGATAGCAGAGTTCAAAGGCATAGAGATCCGCAATTACCCAAACATATCCTTAAAATATACTTTTACAGATACATAAATTGGTTACAGAAACATCAGACATGAAAAAATAGCATTATGAAGAATAAAAATATGTAGTCAAATGCAAGTATGAGCTAAGCTAGAATGGCCAGAATAGATTTTGGGGAAGTATGGGGAAGCAAAAACCCACCATTGATCACCATCTAGCCCTGATCTGCAGGTTTAGGTAATGTCCAGATATGGTGAAAATATGTAACTGGATACAGGTAAAATTGCCCTCAATAACATCACCCTTAAAAACACTGCTTCATTTTTGGACAAATGTTTCAGGGGCTGTTGCTCGTCCACACAACTGCCAGCAAGTCAACAATCTTTTTCAGATGGAATTACGTCGTTCTTCGATTATGAATGTTCAAAATTTATTTGAAGTTATCAATTTTACTTTGTTATTTTCACCCTATTGCCCAGTTCCATTGTAAGAATGACTGCAATGGCACTTGGGATGCCTGCATAAATACCTAGCTCTCTTCCAACTGATTTTGAATTCTCTAATTATTGCTATGCAGAAGCTGATACAGATTAATTGCCAGAGGGTTATATTGGCCAAGTTTAAAACAAATATATTTATATTGAAAAGCATAGGGAATGTTTAGACAAAAAGCCATAAAAATAACATTGCTAAATGATCGCATAAAAGTTGAAGTAACCATGCTTGTTTTCTGACCTCTTCCCATTCCCTTTAGCACCCTTGGATGGAAAGTAAGTAAGCAAGGTGGGACAAGTAGAGAGCAGCGGCGGTGCAACCAACAGTTTATTTCTCACCTTTAAAACATTTGTAGCTACTGCATTTTTAGGAATCTAAGACAAGGTTTTTTCCCTCCCAAACTCTGCAGAAAAGAGGGGCTTGTCTTCAACTCAGATGCAAAATTCTTGACTTCAAAAGTGGGTTGCAAAATCTATTGCAGGTTGACTAATCTACACTATGGATACCCAAGTTTGCAACCACATAGGTTTGTAAAAAAAAGCCGACATTGAAATAGCAGCACCTTAACTAAAATTATTTTACTGAACATTTTGAAACAATAAAAATTTTTTGGTACATGGCAAAGATTCTACTGGCACCAATTAGACGTCCATTAATTTTGCTTCATTACCCTGGGTTTGGCTTAGAAAAGTACTCGTTTTTTTGGTGCCTCAGCCAGACAAAAAACCACAGTAAAAAATAGATCCATGCTGAGGAAGTTTCTAGAAATGAGCTGAGGCTCCATTTCACAGTGAAACATGAAAGAAGTATATTAAAGGGTCTTTTTCAGACAACTACAAAACCTTAGTTTGTTTATTCATTCATAATAAAATTTCTCGGATGCAGTCCAAAGAAATATACAAAATAGGATTTTAAAACCCCACACAGGTAAAGCAAACTTCTGCAGACAAGAATAACTACAGCTATCCTCAAGGATATAATACTTAAGCAGATATTCAGGTCTACCACCTTTTTTCAAAAAAACAAGAGCCCTTAGCTTCAAACAGGAATTTGTTCCCTCATCTTAAATGTTCTCACAAAGATTTTTCGATGCCCTTGAAAAACAAGAAACAATTCGAAAACATACACTGAACTATTCTGACTATCAAGGAACAAAAAATTAAGGATAAAATTCTTCAGAAGCAAATACACCAGTTATGGAAAAAATATTAAAGAAACAATGGCAGCCACGCATTAACTAGCATTTTTCCCAGGTCCATTAGTTACGTATACAATAACAAGAAGCGTAAATTCACTTTAAGACATACTTGTCATGTGAGCACCAAGCCAGCAGCATAGATAAATGCAAATGGCGACATGCAATAATAAAATAATTGTACTGGAACCAGAAATAAAACAGACAACCATAATTACTTTTTGCCTAATAGCTCATAACACTAGCATATGATATTAAGTTAAATTATAAGGAAAGATATTTTATGAATAATTTACAACTGCCTAATACCACTGATGATGCTCTCAATTGCTAATAAAATAATTCAAAGAATGATCATTCCACTCTAATCAATACACGGGAAGAAGTATAGAAGTAACTACATATTGCCCTTGCTGCTATGAATTACCTTATACAGGAAATGTGTGTTCCATTTTGTAGTCCTCAAAAATTTTTAGATTCAAAATAAAAATGCACCCTAATCATCTAAGAGATTTCTACATACCTACATATTTATTAACAAAGCAAGCGATGATTACCCATGAAGAGCCAATGTCACTTTGATTGTAATACCGGCATCCCCTTAGCCACTCCTAAAATCATTGCAATAATAAAATAATTTTACCGTATTTATATTTTGCGCTCAATTTCTTAATAAAAAGCTATCCGGTAAAGAGGTGAATGTTTTCGGTAACTAGTAAAATTTTCAGCAAAATCTGTGGAATATCAATAATTTTATGAGCATTTTTCAAAAGCTCTGATTTTCTTAGTGAATTTTGCGAATTTTCACTTGAAATTAAACAATTCTGCAAAATAATAATCAGTTAAAATTGGTTTAATACATTTCCTGTTATGCTACTAATTTATAATTAAATGTGATAAGTGAATATCATCATTATTATTTACCTATTATGTTGATAGATAAATTGCTACTCACTTTATAAGTGTTGGATTCTCAGAGCTCAAGAACTGCACTAAATTCAATGATGGTACTTTATGATACTGGCTAAGACAGAATTTATCATTTGTAACTTTTACATAGCAATGCAGGATTACAGTTTGCAGATAATGGAACAGGCATATGAGAAAATAAATTCATAAAGAAACAAATCTTTTTAAAGAAATATAATCTGTACCAAGGGCACGGACTGACATGTTTCCCATTCTATCACTGTACCTTTACCTAAGCTTGACCAACAGACCAACCAACTACACATAGGCCAAATAGAGCAAAAATGACAAAATCCTGAAAGGAAATCTAAATAGAGGTTAGTTATTATCATACATATAAATGATTGAAGTGTGCAAGTAATTATCCCAGGAGTGAAGAGGAGACAAAGCCTTCTATTCCTACCTTCCCTTTTTCTTCAGAGCCCCTGGGTGGTGATGATGATGCTATCCCAGGTGGCGCTCCTTGCTGATGCTGCTGCTGTTGTGCCATCCCATGTGACAGTTGGATGCGAGGTGCTTGGGGATCACTGTGCTCCTGGTCAGTCCACGTCTCTGGATGTGAATCTGAGTCGCCTGCTTTCTTAGAGCTTTCATCACTGAATCGCTCCATCCCTTTCTCTGAAATAACAAAAACTACTCGTTCAGAGAATATATTCTTCTGTTTAATGCAATCCTTCACATTACCCTTGTGTTACACAACATTTGGCAATGTAATATAGGACAATTCATTATAACCTGCACAACAAGCATGTTCCCACACAGCAGTGAGAAATGGTCAATAGGGTGGATTGAAAAGTCATTTTCAGAGGAAACACTTTTCATACAAACGAGTCAAACATGACTGTCAGATTGATGACAATTAACTAAGGCAAATAGAGACTTCATGTGCTCAGGTTAAATAAAAAGTAGCAGCATCGGATTTGATACACTTACGACCTAGAAAGAGGAAAGAACTTGAGAAAAATGAATGAATTATTATGAAGAATTCTTAGACTTGTGAAAAACCATGCCAAATGCTTGAAATGCACTTTTTGACTATTTCATACTTACATATCTAGGAGCTCTGTGAACATAGAAGCTAAAAATATTTTACTCTATGGAGAACTTGCAGATTTTTTGAAAAAAAAATAGAGATGATAGAGGACAAGGAATCTTGCACAACATAAAAAGCCGGCTAGGTAACCTTTTGTTCCAGAGATGAAAATTCTAAATGTTGTCAAAATTTCAAAGTTAAGAATAAATTAGCACATCTTATGAGCCCAGAAACACAGTAACTTCAGAGAATTTTAACCCTTATAGTGCGGCACGCCGATATATTGGCTTTTACGTTATTGTAGTTAAATTTGAGGACATAGAAATAAAAAACTTATACATCAGTAAACGTATAAAAATGTTGCGATTATTGTCCAATTTAATCTCACTAATTAAAAAGCTGCTTAAAGATATCTAACAAATTAACTACATAATGTTTATTTTTCCTAGTTGCTACATTTCATTAAAATAAGCTCCGCATTTTTCGACTGTACCCTGGGAAGAAGGATAGCACTAAAAGGGTTAACCAAAGCAAATTTAGCATGAAGTACAACTGACATGGTCCACTAAAAAAGAGGTACACCTGTGAATAAAAATTTGATCTAAAGGTACATAGTTGGACTACTCACCAGGTATGTTGAGTGACTCCTGAAGGAGAGAGCGACTACTAGAAAAGAAGGGCCTGAGTGATGGTTTTGGAGTTGAAGAGATGCTGAGTGTGTCTGCCTCAGGCCCGGAGTCACTCAAATCCTCCAACTCCTCAAATAAGTCTTCAATCTCTGTGGGATCCATATCACCTCCTGTTCGAAACCCGGCAAAGCACAATGTCATTGAAAAACTTGCATCAAAACAAGTGATTGAAAAATATACCAAGAAATATTATAAAACACAATGGAGATACATAGAGACTTGATCAATGCTCAGACAAAATTACAAAAAAATACACAATCCAATATGGTCATGAATTACTACGTGCAAGGTATAGAGAATTATGCTTGAAATAGGAGCTTCAATACTCAAGGCTAGAATTAATGCTTAACAATTTGGTACCTTATAATTTCCAGACTTGGAATGCAAGGAAATATATATAATAACTAGAGATGGGTCGAATAGCAGATTTCTCGAATTCGAATATCGAATTCGAATATTAAATCATTGCTCGAATATTCGAATACCTCGAATTTCGAATACCTCGAATACTAAATGATGAATGCTGGAATGTTTGACTCGGTTGCCTATGCAGCAGGCAACTCAAGATTTTGGGGAGTAATTTTGATTTACTTTAAAGGATTCGAACAGGAATTTAGCTGATTAATGAATATTTTAATTTTATGGAAACAATTGGGCTTATAATTAATTCAACTAACATCGCTTTACCCCCACTTCTGCTGCCAAGTGCTAGCTGACAATCTGAGGCATTTTGCAAAATACAAGCTCTTTTCCACCGGATTTTCTTCAATTATTTTCAGTCCATCTTTGGGAGTTCTCACGAGATAAGAAGATGAATTGGAATTGCTATCAGGGAGAAACCAAATATTCTGTGAAAATATCCCTTTGTCTGGGACTGTAAAAATAAAGATTTATAGCACCACTCATTAATTGTAACTTGATATATGTTTTCGGAAAAAAATACCGCATCAACTTCCGAGAAGCTTTGCTGCTCATATCGAGTTTCGCCAGAATGCTAGGTCTCCGTCGTATTTTGACATTTATTTCTTTGCGTAAAATGCTTAAATAAACTCAGAAATACGTCGTGTTTGGTCTTATTCTTTTTGAAATTACGCGCACATTACTAATATTTCAATTCAATAAAGGTGTAACATCAATTGACGAAAGTTATTCTTAGACACCTTTTGCGCTAATAGATGACTCATGCAGCGGTTGACCTCCACAGAAATGGAGAACTTCGAAGCTGGTAGGAAAAAAAAGGTCAGTGGGGGAGGAAAGGGAGGGCTGGAAACACGTTTCTATTGTTCTCGTGTAACCCGGTATTTTTTCGAAGCTAAGGTCTTCGTAATATGATCCCTGCGCGAGCTGTGACCTTTTTTTATTTCGAAGAAGAGGAAAGCCTCAGAGGGGTGGGCTAGTGCTGAATGGAGAGGGATACCGGATCTTGGGAAATGCGCTAATGTAAGTATCCCACGGTACTCACACAGCAGTTGACCTCCAGAAATGGGTAACTTCGAAGCAGGTAGCCAGAAAAAGGACAGTGGGTTAGAAAAAGGGGGAGGGCGTGAAACACGTTTTTATTGTTCTCGTAACTCGATATTTTTTTCGAAGCAGGGGTCTTCGTAATGCGATCCCTGCGCGAGCTGGGACCTTTTGTTTGATTTCGGAGAAGAGGAAAGCTTCAGAGTGGGTGAGGCGAGTGCTGAATGGAGGGGGATAGCGGATCGTGGGAAATGCCCTAAGGTTGCTATCCCACGGCACTGAGGTTCTCCTGGTGGGGGGAATCGGGGATTTTCGGATTTTTTCACCCGACCATTTTCGGTTCCCCTCGTCGAACTGTTTTCACCGCTAAAATCCACGAATTTGATGTAATTCGTCAACTTGCGTAAAACGGCGCTGCGAGCACTAAATGACTACAGTTCTCTACATTTTTCCGAGTCAACTACCAACGACGTGCGTGCGACAGTGTATGACGCGAAATTCAAAGTATTCGAGGTATTCGAGGCGGTACTTTTCGCATAACTATTCGAAACCTCGAATATCGAATACTTTCTAATATTCGAGGTATTCGAGTATTCGCGGATACTATTCGCACATCTCTAATAATAACTGCTATATGAGCATGTACTAACGAATGAAAACTGATCGAAATAGAGCACGAATCATCACTATGCAAAAATATTGATTTTAAATAGTTAATAATGCTTAATCCAACACATTGTGCACTCACTATTACAATGAAAATGGACAGGAGATAAGGAAAAGAACAACTGTTTTTCAGAATTAAAAAATTGAGAATAAGACCATTGACAATTTTTTCAATCACTAAATTTACTTTACAACAGAGCAATTTATGAAGTACTCTACATCCAAAAATACTAGCATGCAAATTATAAATCTCACCAGAAAGTTTTTGGTCGATTTCTTCTTGGTCATCATTGCCAAGGTCTTCACTAACCCTAAACCTCTTCAGCAAGGCAATGAACCTCTGTTTCAAGTTCCTTTGCTGCAATACAGAAAATAAGATTTTGTACAAAATCACATGATATAGTTGTGCTTGGCAAGATTATTGACAGAAAATTATCATTTCAAGAGAAACATCACCAAAAATAAAATGGTTAGTTATTTCAATTTGTAATGAGTGGCTGTTCTGTGATTGTTACTTAAAAATACAACACATCAATATGCACTCTGACAAACTGCTAATCAATGATATGTTATTTCATTAACCTAAGTGTACATAAAAGTCTTTACACAAAAATCAGAATGAATTTTGCTTATATAACACAGAAAAAATTTCATAATAAAATTTCCAAAGGGCTTTCTATAATAATTGTAATCAAGGTCTCATTACATATTTAAAATCATAAAATATGCAAGGATTTTGTGCATAAGAATCGATTTTACATGTTAATGCATGCATAAATTGATTCATTGGATGAAAAATCAATACATATGTGCAAGTTTCATGTGAACCCTCATTACCTAGCATTCATCTAAGATAGGGTAACCCTCTATGAACAATATGAACTGACCCTCAAGATCCATGCATCTGTAACTTTACAATTAAATACGGATGCATATTACTCTATCTAATGATGGTAAAAATAAATAGGATCTTGTGAGTTAGGAAGTATATAGTAAATAAATGGGCCAGATAGAGACAATACTCAACCTATTCATAGTAACAGGAGAGTACTGATTATGAACGTGAATAATTAACTTGCAAATAATTAATTAGCAGATTACTCTATAAAGATGGATGGCCATTTTGCTGAGACTACCACATTCTTGCTATAGTATAACAACAATTATAGAGAAATTATGGCATTGTATAGCATCATAGGGTCAATTAGTTGTATGTTTCAATAATACTACATAAATCACCTTGAAGATTGAAACCTAGGTCATAATAATAAATTTTATAATTGTGGAAAGTTGCAAGTATTTTTTCAATACAAGCAACTTAAGTTGTCCACAAACTCCTCCAAATAACTATTTCTACTGAGCTCCTCCTCCGCAGGTAAACAAAGACTTACCCTCGCATTGGTGGGAATCTTCGCTCGTGCAGCTTTCCTTGCCCTCCGAGCTGCACTCCCAAGACCTCCCCCTCCACCTCCTCCCCCTCCCCCACCACTTCCGACGACCCCCACGCCAACACTCCCTCCATTGCCACCGCCAGTCTCATCGAGCATTGGCTCCGAGTCGGAACCATCTTCATTACTGCTGAAGAGCTCTTCATCTTCATCAGAGAAGTCGCCACCAACACGGCCATCTGATAAAAAACAAAGAATAAGAAAAGAAAGTTACTTAAGTTCTATGTTTGATTTCAGAAATAAAAATTCAATTTGATAATTCAGAGTGTTTCAGTTAAGACGACTTCTTACTAAAAAAAAATGGGTTGTCAAAAATGACACATTGAGAAAATTGATTTTTTTCAAGGAAACATGTCCCCCTAAAAATATGGTGGATAATGACTAAAACTACAGTCCAAAATATTTGAGATCTTTAACCCTTTTACTGCCACCGGGCCGATATATCGGCCCTCGCTGGTTGAGCGAAAACTGCCATTTCACTTTTTTTTTCGTGATTGCGGCCTTTTCAACGGCTGTAATTTATGTAAACCCCCATAATCTATTTATGATTATAAGATATAAATATATCTTAAGAATTGGGAAAAAAATCTAGATGTATTAAATAAAATTAAGTAGCTAAAAAATTTTTAAATCTGAAATGTAGCAAATTCCGGTAAATAGCCTTGGCAGTCTTCGCACATCCCACCCGAAATGGGCTTAAGGGGTATGGGCCCACCCTTAATGGGAAGGGTTAAGCCAACCCTAGACCCCCAACCCATAAATTTTTGTAGGGAAGACGGTTGATAATTTCAAAATGCAAGATTTTAGGGCCATCCCCAGTAGTTTTGGCTGCATTGAAGCCTTTGAGAAGAAAAGATTGGCCCATTGACAATTAGGACACAAATTGACTATTTAAGAGTGCATGGGTGGAGGTCTTACACCAACTTGGATACAATGCAGCATTGGACGATGGCATGGCTACTTGTACCTCCAACCCACTTGCTGCAAAAGTGAAATTCCAAAGCACTGCATGCAACAACTTATTTTGTATGCAGTCATGCAAATATATAAAAAAAAACCTGGGTGAAATTCACCATTAAAATTATTCATCTTACACAGGTTAAAATCCTCGCGAATTTTACAATTGGTTCATAAACTGAAGTTCATGCTGATTGTACCCTGAAGTAGTGGATGAAACGAATATGTGGTATCAACCTAAAATGCATTTTAAGCATTCCTGGGCTTGGGAAAAATGAATAAATACGTCCTGACACTTACCAGCATTTTCTCCAATGGATAGGTGTTTTTGTCTGTAGAGGTGGTGTAACCTGAAGGACCTATCAGTGCTTCCTCCACCACCTCCACTTGTCCCATCCTCGGCATCGACAGGCTGGCTGCTCACGGACAACATTGTCACTCTTGCAACCACATTGCTCTTCTCCTTTGTGTCACTGTACAGGTCTAACTCCAGATCCATTTGCCTTTGCAAAACCTAAATAAAAATGGAAGTGTGTGATGATAAAAACTTAATACAGCATTAGTTTTACTTCTTTATACTTAATTGTGAAAAGGATGGTTAAATTATACACTTACTCTCATTACTGTTCTTTACTTATATGTACCTTCATAACAACTCACATAAGACAATAAAAAATACAACACATCACATCATTACTCATGGCACCTCTCCAAATGAAACAGAAAAATTTCATCTATTCAACTTCCGAAAGCAATACCCATTAATGCATTAACATCCTTAAAAGGATTTTCAGAGGAATCAAATTTTCCCATTAGTACAACTAGTTAAGAGAAGACAAAAATAGCCTAATATCTTCCATGATTATACCTACCACATATTACCTTCACAGATTACTTTTTCAACTACTAATTTAAGTATGAAAATTATAGCAAATTTTTTTACATCCATTGTATTCAACCAGCTACATTTATTCCATAATTTTCCCATTTCTCCTCAAAACCATGAAGAATTAAGATCAAAATTAGTCTAATTAATTCGTTTCTTTAGTAAAAAAATATAGAGGAATAAAGCACCACCTGGAATTCCAATTCGGTACATATAACTAGATTCTTTGGCAAGGGCCAAGCCAAATTGATACATCGGTACCCTTAAGATCACCAGTATTAAGTAATTATAATGTTGGGCCTCAACTAAGGTTGGTTGTGTGACCAATGGTGACTGACCATGCATATCTTAATCATGGTGCTGTAGTCTGCTGTGTGCAAGTGGCGGACAGCAGGGGCGCAGCTAGGAATTAAGGCTGGGGGGGGGTTTAGGTGCAACTAAATACCAGGGTATGTGGGGGTATGGTAGGTGGTACTAAATACCCATCAGGATGAGCGGTATGTGCGAGATTAATCAATTGCGGAATTTTAAGATGATTGGTTCAAAATGGTGAGTTTTACGGCTTTCTGAGGGATATTTTATCAATCCTTACACTATTCTATTAGTAATATCAATCCAATTAAGTAAAAGGGATTAAACTTAAAAAGTTCTCTGAGCTCTGGGGGGGGGGTTATGCCCCAAACCCCCCCCCCCCCTCGCTGCGCCACAGGCGGAAAGGGAAAAATGGGGTTAGTATGATGGACCAAGAGAGGTCTTAGTGCCAGTGCTCTTGAAAAGACAATTAATAGATGCCTAAAATCTTGAGCCATTCCCTGAAAAGGAAAATGGTATTGAATTTGCGTAGAAATTATTCCAGTATCTTTGATCAATGAGGGTAAGCTACACCTAACTTAATACGGCTAAGAAGATAATACAACAATAAATGCAAGGGTTGACACTTGGATTTGCTGTGGCCTTCTAGACTTTCCTAAATTTATGTAAATCAAAAGAGATCCTCTCACCTGTGACATGTTAATGCTTCCCTCAGCCAGGGTTTTGAAGCCAAGGATGGTCCTGTTCTTGTATTTCTTTCTCCTCTGCAACATTACATGCAGCTTATTACCATCCCTCTTCAGGAAGTGAGGATACTATGCAAACAAAAAAAAAACAACAATAAAAACTTAGGTAATTGAAAAACTGGAGACAAAAGCTTACCAAGAACGGATTAAAAATTAATGTAAAACTATTCACTCCTAGTACTTATCAGGCAATAGTAAATTATCACTGCTATACTCCCAAACTATAATATTTGTTCATTTTGACATCGAATAACAACAACAAAAACTGAGAAGGCATTGAATATATCATAGCAATGTACGGTACAGACGGGTAATTAATACCTTCGAGATATCTTTTTACCAAATCCATATTTACAAACTTTTGAAAAATCATCAATCCTCATAAGTTCACATTAATTCACCTATAGTTGGGAAAAAATAAAAAGAATTTCATTTTAATTAGTGTGATTCGATCTATAAGTCTTGTTTGATTCAATTTAACTTGGTAAGTATCACTTTGGATTTAGTAATTAGATATTACCATCAGGTAGATCATAACAACTTAACTCTTTCATTACCAAGCAATTGATAAATCAGCCATAGCTATTCCATTAAAAAATCTCAACCCGCTGATATATTGGCCACTAGGTCAGATCCCCATAGAATTTCTGTTTGGCCTGACAAGTATGAAGTAGCAACAAATAATTCAATTTTTCATCTGAGAAACTTATCCCAAGATACATCATGTACATATCTTATTCTTCAGGGCTCAGCCACAATTCCTTTTACAACAGTTCCCTACAATGTTATGCAGCCGTTGTAACTCCCAGATATTTGACCCAATCTTATTCTTTCATATTAACTCCAAAGTAAGATAGTATCGTCTATTGATAGCTCAAAAAAATATTGAAATTCCTTGCAAATAAATTTCATGAATGATTAGTGACGTGACCTGTGATAAAATTAAAATTTCAATAAACACTTGGTTAAAGTATCAATAGGCCATGTTACACCATGGTAAGTCACAATGAACAGGGTCTCATTATTTTGATGATACATAAACAATTTTCTCTCTTAAATTACACTCTGACTACACTATTTGAACCCTTGCATTGAATCACATGATAAAACACTTCACATGTAATGCAGTTGGAATCCTCAAATTAAAGGAGAAATATCTGTAGGGAACAGTTTTCTTATTGACAATGAAAACTAGAACAGCAGTCTGAAGAATATGAACGGGTCTACAGAGTACTAGAAATGAAATGTCCGCGGATAAAGTACGCAAGTATGTAACGATTTTCAAATAATAAATATGTAGATGACATTCAATACATCCTTATTACATGGGAACAATGAATTTCAATCTTTCTCCGCAAGAAGTTACACCAAAAGAAGGTTAGTGAGCTAATTTGTACTACCCCAGAACAAAAATCTTTCATCACAACATCAGTTTAGCATGTAGTGTAAAATTATTTATACACAATACATACGGAATAATTCATTTCAATTATTTTTTCTAAGTAAAAAGCTTAATTTTACCCCAGATAATCACCCAATTAAATTCCTGGATGCACTACTGCCTTTATAAGTCTTAGATATTTGGCAAATATAAGAAAAAAAGTCTTTCATAACAGCAAAAAGCACCACAGTATCCACCAAACTGTCATAGATAAAGAAATGACCTTATCAGTATGATAAATACATGGGGGATAATCCTTTAGCATGATTAGTTTTGCCATTACATCAGGGGAATCAGCTATGGAAACAAATTAAGTGTGTTGACATTAGGTTAGAAGTGGTATTCTCACTCCAATCATGTTGCCATGACCACAACAGCATGATAATGTGTGCCTTCCATTCATCGGGACATGTGTAGCCAAGTTAGCAGTTTTAGCTTCCCATTCAATGCGTTACAAGCAAGCCAGATTCAAGTGCAGATACCCAGTAAAACACAGAGATTGGTGATTTTCCCCGCATGGTAAAGAATAGCACTAATTAGAATTACATATTTCACTTATGGCCTTAAATAGTACGAGATATCAGGCAAATTTTCATTTATCAGAAATATTATATGAGTCATCTCATATTTTGTAATGAATTGAGAGATAAAAACACCTTATGCAAATGCCATGAAGTAGGATCTTCTACTATCTAAACTTAGTGCATTGATAATAATCAAGAGAAATAAAAAAATGTGATTGATTGTTAACATTATCCCATTTCATAGACTATTGAAGCTCAAAACCGAAGGTTACCGAATCCACACCATTATACACATTTTGGAGATGGTGTCACATGATATATCATTTCATCCATGGTGTGCGTAATATATGTAACATATGTGAATATATGTGCGTACAAAACTTTTCCATTTCTGAATATGAAGCGAATGATTGTGCCTAGAAAGTTAGGAGTATTTATTTTATGACAAATTATTTATAGAACCAAATTGCACAAGAAAATAACTGTAATTTAGGGGGTTTAAATTCAACCAACAAGACAGCAAGTTCATATTATTACATATACCAGAGAATACATCCTGGTTCTCCAGGGCATTTTAGAGGCAAAATGATTTCTGAATAATAGTTGGAATAAAGTTTATGCTCAAAACAAATGCACTTGGATATGGCTAAAAGAGTACTAACCTGGAGAGAAAAATTCAGTTGCAGCTCTGTATCGAGTAGTCCACCTGGGGGGAGCATCATTTCATTGGAACGAAGGGTGCGCTTGGAACTCTGAAAGAGTAAAACCACATGATTAATAAAGTACTGAGAGTTGTACACCAAAGATTTAAAATTGATGACATCATTGGTAAGAATGTTACTTTAAATGCGGCATTTAAAAGTCAAGTGATTAAGAAGTTTAATACATAACACTGATAACATTAGAAAAGATATATGAATATGGAGTCATGATGTAAAATACAAAATTGATGAAAAAAGTAACAACAATGCAAATATATGACAGAAAATATAGTGACTATAACAGTTAAATTAATGGAAGATAAAGGATACAGGCTAAATATTTCAAACAAGTTAAAATGTGTGAGGGGTTTGAAACAGATTTTATTTTAGTTTTGGTGCCTAAAAAAATAGAAGCAATCGACTAAGTTGTTTCCCAAATAGGTATTTTAACTTCTGATATTGGTTAAACATTCTATTCAATGCTAATGCATCTCTTTCTTAATGAATCACATCAAAGTTAGATCCTCAAGACTTTCCATTTTAATAAGTAACTGAAAATAAAGAATATCAACCAGCATTATGTATTTAAAAAGCCGCGCTTTTATTGACATTCCCAAATAAATGGAACAAGAAAATCTGTATGAAAATACTGTTGAACATGGCAACATGAGAGGACCTTCTAGAAGTTCTCGTGAGAATTCATATCTACAGAAATTATTAAGAAGAATTTTGCACTAGTCATGACACTCGACCAAGAAATCACTGCTTACTAGCAAACTCAGGTTATAATATAGGTAAGTGGATTTAGCGAGGGGTAGAGGTGATCCTGAACAGTGATTTGGAAAGAACTTTGTATTCTCGCAAGTTACGATTTTGGGACTAAAAGGGACAGTGGCGAATCTATGGGGGGGGGGGAGGAGGGTTAAGGGGACAATAGCCCCTTATTGGGTCGAAACACGCACTAGATAAAATCAAAATTTTTGGAGATTGCCACTTTGTACGAAAGTAGTATTTAGTTATATTTTCCGATATTTTTACCTACTTTAACTAATAGAAATACAAATTAGCTTTACTCTTAGGGCCTATTTTACACTCTTTTCGTATGCTACAATCCAGTCGCATATCCAAAGAGGGGCAAGAGGGGGCTGTAGCCCCACTCTTGGGTATCCAATTTACAATAGATAGAATGGTATTTTGTTCGGACCCCCACTACTGCTGGGAGGTTACCCCCTACTTCCCCCCCTTTTCCCTATCCTGGATCCGCCACTGAAAGGAAATGCATTACACCCTGCTGACCGATCGGATTTTGTCTTCTTTTGAAGGGTATTACAAGTTCAAAACTCTAGTTATCATCTAGAAATGTTTACGGTAGATTGAGTAGATCTTTGTCAACATTCACCAGTGTCTTATACATATAACTGTGCACCCAAGAAGATGGGGTACATTTTTAAATTTGAGGTAATGGAAAATGAGAAGGGGATCAGGTTGGTGCGGTTGTTAAAATGTTAGCTTCTCACTCCGTGGGCCCAGATTCAAATCCCAGCAGTGCTAGAGAATAGTCAGAGGTTGCCCTATCCCAGCTTGAGTGTTGTGCGGAAACCACTTGAAGTGGAGCACTCTATTCATCGGTGGGGACATTACCATGGTTCCCTTGGCACCTTTTGTTAACAGCAGGCTATAATGTTGCCAGGTTTTTCTCCACCCTTCCTTCCCTGTGGTGCAAATGACCTGAGATGTTGGTTGCCTCCTTCAAATACTGGTACGGGCATACAGAAAGCGTTTCACAGATGTTAAATGATTTAGGTTGGGAGCTGCGATAGACTTGTGAGGCTGAGCAACTAGGCTTAGATTTCTTGAGCATTTGAGAATCGATCTCTTTAAGAGCAACAAAGAGAACATCATATTAGAACCCCACTACATTTCCTGGTCCAACATAAATGATAATTTAAGAGAGATATTTGACGAACAAATACATATGGGATTTCATTTTTCCCCGGCATGATAAAGGACTTAAATAAATGCCAGGCACAATTTCGTTTGAGCATTTCCTTTTTAAGTGTAAATGGCTGGTGTACCAACACCCCCGTCACACGCCTATTGAGGCAGCTAGCGGGGTAGTATGTAGATGTAGATGAAATGCCATACCAAATATGTCTATTGGTTGAAAAGGGTCAACTCCATAAACCAAGAAGATTTCAAGATGATAGCACACGTTTTAAACAAGTTATGTATCACTAAAAGAGAATGGTTGAGCAGGAGTGACCAGTTCTCTTAAAGCTCTCCAGCTTTTTTCTGAAATCAGCAAATAAGGGGGTGGAATTTTGGGAAGGAAAATAAGCGTGGGGGGTCTCACCATGAATATCAAGATGAATCCCTGGGAAGGGGAATAGGTTTGGAAGGGTAAAGGGAGAGCCCAGAACAATGCTGTCATCTGCAGGTTATGTAGTGAAACATATCATTTAATGCTATTTGGAAAATGTGAACAGCACTATTAGCAGAGTTGTCCTAACATCACTCACTAACTCAGAGATTCATTCCGAAAGTTGATTTTTAATAGGTAAGGGTAGAGCTCATCCCAAACTAAGCCACAGGTATGTGAATTTCACACATTCAGGGTAGGAGGACGAGTCCTAAGGCCATCTCGCACTTTGAGGATTTTGTTTGAGGGTGTCCGAAGGCTTCACCAAGGGTTTGAACCTGGGAATATCAGAAGCCAAGCGCTTTACCCACCAGGCTACCACGATCCCCAGGCCCTTGCATATAAACGGAAAATCTGGATATAATTAGCTGTCCCTAACTTAAGTTCAAACTGAGAATGAAGAAATTAGCGACTCTTACAGTGATTGCTGTATTATCATCAAATGACTAATTAATGTTTGCGGTAACCAGCTCTTAGCGACGAAAGAAACGGATAAAATGTAATAAAGAAACTAAATGGATTAAAAAAATATATGTAAAGAGGGTATGCATATCCCTCAGGCGCCAACAATATTGAACCGTCCCCAAAACAACACATCTAAAACGAAGGTCGAATGAAATCGTTATGGGCTGCTGAAGAGGAATTTCCTTTTTTCTTTAAACTAGACGCCGACACTGTTTGAAAACCAGAGCTGTGGTCGCGAAAAACCCTTTGCACTCTGCTACTGCGCTGAGTGGTAGAGGCTCTGAAGGAAATTCTTCCATCGCGAACATAGGAGGGAAGGATCGAAGCTAGACTAGTTACGTTCTACGAGCAACAGGTGGCTCCGGTTGCGGTTTTACTCTAGATGGAATATGTGCCAAGGATCACGTAATCTTTTCACCCCTCGAAAATAACACGTTACAAAATCAAACACAGAATGAAGTAGATAAAAAACAAAACAACGAAAGAATGATCACCACCAACTAACAATTTTAAACTCAATTATTGAAAACTTACACGGAAAAAGATTGCCGCGATCTACACACTATTTAAAATACTAACTATTCTCAGCGCGGAATATTAATAATAATGGACATGCGGTGTCCATTACGTAACTTCCGCCTTTCTGACGCAAACGAACATTAATCTTCTAAGGGCCCAACGTCAGGCGGTGGGAATAACATTGTTAAAAGTATGTCACAGAAACACGGCATGGATACCCGTTATCCTACCTTCTGCTTACGGCGCAAGAAACGATTACAGGCGAGGAGCCCATCGAAGACTTCAGGGAAATTCGGTTTCTGTAGGGTTACGTAGTATACTGTTCAAGAAAATAGCTTTCAAGAAATGAAAACAAGACTTGCCCAAATGAAAATACGATGGGGATGTGCATCGTAGCACTAAATGAAGATGAGATACGCTTATGCAAGATATGGACATTACTTGTAAAAAGAAATGTGAATATAGAGCAGAAATAAAATGCGCAATGCGACAATTTATTGCAATGGTAACTTTAATATGCTGAATAGAAAACGGATTCCTGTCTTTGTAAATATTTTTACATAATTCGAGATAGGTGATATGTAGTAGCCGGGTAAATAGTATCTAGCAAGTTTTATACCATTATGTTTCTAAGGGCAATAAAATGATCAATTTTAGCAACCAATAACGGAAAAAAATAAACGAAAACCAAATCAATTTTTTCCAAACGCATCGGGCAAATAAATAACTAAGTCATTAGAACCGAGCCCAATTCCATAAGAGTTAATTATAGGATTATATCCAAACCGGAGGATAGCACATTAGGCCATTTATGCGAAATGAAGTAACATCCATAACGTGGAAAACGTCAGAGAAGTGTGCCATTTCATCTTTTCCATACGGTCGTTAGAAGTGGATTAATCCTTCCCTAAATAACATTCACCGAATTTAAGAAGCTCAGAAGCCGGGCGGAAACTTATCGTTTACGAAATAATCTCAGCTTTCGCATGAAAATTGCAAAATTAATGAAAGATGTATTCCGTTGGCAGCAAAGGTATATAATTTTTAATTTGATTTTGAATGGAAAACCGGAGCATAAATAAATTAGTTCCAATGAAATGGTGCGATTATGCTCAAATGAAATCTTGACGATTAACAGCAAATGAATACGATTCAACTAATCATATAAATAAATAAGACTACCAAATACTGCCATATATGATTGATAACTACGCAATAGCATGTTTAACCATACATAAAACTAATGGGCGACTCAAATCACGCGTTGGAGAAAGGAATTATTAATTTTCTTTGGGCTGCATTCGATTTCAACCAATCAGAATTACTTCCTCCCGCCTATATGGTAAAAGTTTGGGCATGCAACAAAAAAAATGTGGCGGAAACTTGGCATATAAACAACTAAACTACGCAGAATTAATTTTATGAAAATCTACAGCCAAAATAGCAAATGTAATTAAAAATTAAATCCTCATAATTTGACAACCAAATGAGAAAATTGCTGCTAATATTTTAAAGCCATAACGAAAAGTTGAATTACTTGCATCATATTCTCATGAAATATAAGCGCATTTTTTCTAATTCAAATATGATTTCTCCCTAGGACTAACTTGGAAAATGATGAATGCCACTCAAGAAATTAATACGAGCAAAATTATAACTCCAGTAGATAATAAATCACCTTACTCCTATTATGTAATAAGGAAATAATGAAATTATACCATAAAAAATATAACATAAATTTGACAAGAATCTATTTATCAAATTATAAAAAATACATATATTTAGCGTTTTCTATTAACTCTTCTTATCAGACATTGCGGAAGTACAGGAGCTCCATATCTCTCCTGCACTGATTTTTGGTAAAAAAATCAGTGCAGGAGAGACAACCACGAGAATGAAGTCTAAAGTTGAGAAAACAATGTACTGTGATAACATCAGAGTTTGTCGCACTTATTTAGCGACTGAAGCAACCACGAGGTCTTTAACTCGAGCATTCTTCATTGGGGAGAAAAAAAGTTGTCTCAAAAGTAACACTTGGATTTGAGCCTTTAAACTAGAGGAAATTTTTTTGCTATAGAGGACGCAGCTGCGAACACACATCTGCTTGAATCACGTCCAATTTTTTAAGAAAGTCAAAGAGTAGGTATGAAAAAAAAACTGAGCGTGCGACTGGGACTTATAACATGGCTCCAAATTCTTAGAGATAAAAAATTAGATTGATGAGACTCAAGAGTTGGGCACCGCGGAGTGGGGTAATATCGAAAAAAGCTTGCAAAACTCTATTATTGGTAAATGATTGCAAAATTTGGTGAAGGATAGGATGCACCTTAGCTATACCAGGATACTAAGGGTGATCAAGGGTATGAGACGAGAATGGATAACAATAGCAGCTAAAAATAAAAAAGTATGCGGGTCGCATACACTCCAGAGGTATGGAAAAATTACAAGTTATTTTTTATAAAGAAAATAAGCGTAATGATACGATTTATTAAATTAATTCAAGCTGGAAAGCTGATAAACAAAATAATAATAATTGGCGCGCCACCTAAATGGACAGCCATTATTATTTATATCGGATTTATTCACTAATGTCTTTATAATGCTGTCCAATTTTGTCACCATTATCCGCGAAAATGGGCGTCGCTCTTTTTATAACTAAAGATTTACGTGAATTTTTGCGAAAGAAATGACTAAACGATTGCAAAGAGATATTAGAGTCTAGAACATGAGTCCTTTCTCAAGACGTTGGCAAAATTTAATTCTAGCCTCGGTGATGCTTCCAAGAAAACTAGCCTAAGAGTTAGCCATGCACGTAGATAATAATTCAAAGAAGGCTGAATTTCACATCACATAACTTGATACTTTAGGATAGTATCAATAACTATTACTGTCTAACTAGGCAGGGGCGCAGCTAGGAATTAAGGCTGGGGGGGTTCAGGTGCAACTAATACGGGGGTGTATGGGTGTATAGAATACCCACCAGGATAAGCGGTAGGTGTAAGATTAATAACTTATGGAATTTTTAGATAAAAGGTTCAAAATGGTGAGTTTTACGGCTTTGTGAGGGATATTTTATCAATCCTTACACTATTATATAAGTAATATCAATCCAATTAAGTAAAATGGATTAAACTTAAAAATTTCTCTGAGCTCTGGGGGGGGTTTTATCCCCCAAAACCCCTCCCTCGCTGCGCCACTGTAACTACGGTTGTTAACCTATTATTCCTAACTAATAAGAATTATTTCCCTAAATTACGGTGATTAATAGTTACAACTACATAAAACAGGTGGACAGATAATTTATATTGCAATTTAGGAAAAAATTGCTAACATCTAACATTTAAAAGGGGCGAGGCGCGCACAGTTATTTTCGAGTATTCCATTCAAAATATAAATTAGTTTTACGAATTGGAAAATTGTTTAGGACTATAATTAATTCCGATTATTCCATTTTATACACTTATTCAATAATTACAATCAATGATTTATATTTATTTTAAGAAATTACAATGTTACACCACTTTAATGAATGCAAGAGGTAAAACAAACTCAACCTACATGCTAACGGCACGTATGCTAGGGGGCGTGGCACTCCTTCCACAAAACCCCTGTGCCTCCTTACTCCGCGTAGGGGCGAGGGGAAAGGTCTTTGCCCCACGAGAAGGGCTCGTGCAGGAAGCCGCCCCTGTCCCCACCCTCAAGACGCCTCCAATAACCCCGACCCATCCCTCGCAATACGGCAGCGTTGATAAGCCTCCTCGTCGGCTCGAATGTCTATCCGGGCCGCCTGATGGAACCGCTGACACGGAAGCTCTCCCCGCCCCTTTCCGAGCGACTAGGCGACTGATGAGCACTCTAGCACGCCATCCTCCAGTCGCGGGCGGCCATTAAGATCGCTGAATTACGACACGAAACTCACGCATAATTATATCTTTCAAGGGGACAGCATAGAAGAGGCCCGATTCCATCACGTAGAAGGCAGATTTCTGTTGCCACTTCGGTCGCATTTTAATCGGTTTTCAAAAATTTCCGCGGCGCGGTGATGTGTGCAATGCGGTCCACATTTTCAAATATTTTGCATTATTATGTTTAAAATTGCGAGGAATAGCATTAAAAAGTTATGAGTTTGATAGATCAAATCATCATTTATATTAAGTTCGGTTAACACTCTTAATTATATCTTATTTTTCCGTGAAACTTGGATCTTTTTATCAGTTAGCGACTTTTATAAACCCATTTAAATGCGCGATGGGTTACGATCGTCTTTTGTAATATCCGTGATATTTTCTTTCCAGACGAGAAGGCCCGCCGCAAAAATCCACCAGAGGTGAGGAGGATAATCTGTTGAACATCTCCCTGGTCCATTTGAATGTAAAGCAGGACAGAGGTCAAGAGTCGAATTACTCATCAGAGGAATTCAACAAATGTAAGAAATTAACTTCTGAACGGAGATCTATACCAGGATATCAGAATTAAAATGCAATATACTTCAGCAACAAAGTATACTGAATTAAAATGCCTATAAAAATTATTTAGAAATTGTCTCCACGACATCTCATCCACAGCACAAGACTAGATGACAGCCATTTAATTCCCTCCCAATTTTGCAAGTTTGTGTATCATGAATACTGTCCACTATGGATTTAATATACAGGTGTAGTGCTGAATAAAAACTGGCGATAAAACGATACGCACAATATGAAATTATATATTACGTTAATTAAGTAAGAACAAGTATTTCTTAGAGGATACTAAGATAAACACTTTTTCCTATTAGGTAAATCCTCTCACGTACTGCAGCCCTTCCTACCATTTCTGCCAATCGACCGTTGTGTACGGCGAGAATTTCGAATGTTAGATCAGATTTTATTTTCTCAAAGAAAAAAATGTTTGGGAAGAATTTGCCAATGGTTAAAATAGGCATAACTTCATTCCCAGATATTATCTAACAAAAATTCCACTCTAGGAAATTCCTAACATCCCTGGTGGGACTTGATGCTAATTGATATAACAAACGCATTCTGCAATCGATAATTTCTTGGTTCACAAGTGAATGGCAAGTAAGCATAATAGACACAGAAATCGGCATAACGGTAAAATATATAAATAATTCCATAACTCGACTCTACTACACGACTCTTCGGCCAACATTATTTCATTGTTTCCTCTAATACCCATATTTCACGCGCAAAATTAATAGAACAACATTTTTAGGCATGAAAATTGCCTGGCGACCATTTTTTACCATTCGTAGCTCTAAACGATTCGACCGAACTTAAAAAAATATATATTTATTATTAAAATTCGTCTTAACAGAGACTATATTTCGCCGACATGGAGAGTAATGTACAAATAACTTTCGATACAAGTTTAAATCTAATTATGAGTAATGTCGAAGTAGCTTCCGCGACAATTCACTTCCGGATCAAAATTATTTTTTTATAATTTCTTAGCGATTGTTGCATTTTGGAGATGAAAGTTTCGCCTCCGAAGAAGCAATCAAGGTCAAAATTACTCATACATGGTTTACAGCGGGTAAAAAAGTAGGCGTGCCGTCAAAACACAACAATCCTGAAGGAAAGTCAGGAAACTTCCTTTATTCATTGAGAACCGACATTGGCATTGTGGGCCCACGACATATTGAGGGTTATCAGAGGCACTGAGAGTTTACTTAATGGACTATTATACCCACGTCTCTGAACGGTCTTCAGCCTGTTTAAATAACCCTATTCGAAAGGTGAGGGAGATATTTATGTTCTCGATCACCTTTATATAATACATCGATGGAGACGTGCGTCCATTGAGTGAGATTTCGTTGCCTAAGGTCGTGAATTTGGAAGGAGGAAATACGTTGATGATATTGATTGCTACAAAAATAGCAGCGAGCGATGGAGGAGAACGATAAGTCATTTTCCATTCATCTCCGCAGCGGCGAACAAGTGTGCAAGATGAAAGACATGCGTATAATGGCCCATTTATTTAGGTCTACCTAATTTCTCCTACCTGCAATTATCGTGCTTCGGAGAAATGCTTCTTTCAATTATTTCTGGCCAGGCTGTAACTAGCCTTTGCCTGTTGAAGTACATTCATTTTGAATTAAAGACGTCGTTAGAAATACAACACGAAATAAATGGCGGATCTCGTGCACCTGAATAAATTAATTATTCACTAGTGAAAGGCCCTCGAATTCACTAATTATTTAGGGCAGCTGTGGCAACTTCTGCCTATTCCCCGCCAGACAAAGTTGGCGGCCTTCGGCGAGGATAGGAAAGCGATAAGGAAAATGGTGATAAGAAAGCGAAGAAGTGGAAGGAAGATAATAAGAATGATAATAAGAAAAAATAGGTCTAACGCCAAGCGTAGGAATTAAATGATGGCAAAGCTGTGGCCTGCAGATTTAAAACTCAAATCTCTTCCTCCGGGACCCACCGCTGAACATTGCCTTATATTGAGGTAGAATTTACCGGTTCCACACATACCGAAAATATAAGCTTCCTATGACTGAATTAGCATTGGTTTGGCCTAGTAAGGAGATCAGGGGGCTCATTAAAGAGTTTTGGGTTCTTTTACCGGTTAACTATTTGGAAATCGTACCCTCTACCCCAAAAGGGTAAAATCCTTACTCTAATGGGTATATTCTAACCTATCAAGCCAGACTTATCGTTAAAACAC
This sequence comes from Ischnura elegans, assembly GCF_921293095.1. NCBI lineage: Eukaryota > Metazoa > Arthropoda > Insecta > Odonata > Coenagrionidae > Ischnura > Ischnura elegans. Next base: position 72,613,175 of record NC_060256.1, read on the forward strand.
TGAGCGATTGACTGAAAGGTCATCATCACTGGTCTACAATCCCACGATTGGTTCGACGGAGCTCTCCACTCAATTCTCTCATCAGCTTATCTTTTCACACCTACGTATTAATTCTCTTTCACACCCTTCTTTACTTGTTCCATAATTTTTTATTCGAGGTCTTCATTTTCCGTTCTTGCCATCTACCTGTCCCTCGACGACTGTCTTCATCAGGCAACATCATGTCTAAAGAAGTGGCCTATAAGGTTGTTCCGTGTTCCTACGATAAAAAAATTTTCATTATTTTTTATTACCTTGAAACACATATTGAACTCGTGTCTAAGGAAATATTATCCATAAATGTTTTTACACGCTTCTTCTTAACTTTATTCGCCACTCCTTTTCATCGAGGAATCTTGTAATGGATTTTTTACCCCCTTCCTACTCTCGGATCGGCTTGAAATTTAGGGTACTTATGTTTAAAAGTCAATATTCAATAATCAGGCAGTTGAAATTTTGCTGCATTGTGCTCCAATCAACTAAGTAAATTTCGATATGGAAAATGAGTTTTAAATTTTCTCAATAGATGGCGTTAGTTTATTCTAGAACTGCTGACAATGAAAGTTAACGAAAGAAGAGATTTCAAGCCCAGTCCATTCCGAAATTTTCTTTTTCAAATTTTAAATATTTTTACATAAAAACCTGGACTTTAATCCAGAGCTGATAGCTGCATCAAATCTGCCAAAATTTTACAACTCCATCTGTTTATCATCCGCGCGCATTTGAAAAATTCCGAAGATTAAATATTTCATATCTGCTGCCGATTAATAACAGGTTATAGTATTCAGTTTCATCTCAGTATTGAATTCTTTTCCTATAGCGCGCACATGATGAAGAGATGAAGACGAAGTGATCTAGAATTTCTAACCCCTACATTCCTTGGCAACTCTTTCTTTACCTCTGGTTAAATCGATTACATCATTTACCTCTAAAGTGTAGAAATTAAATACTTAGTTTTCGATATAAATATTTGGTGCCACTCCTTATTCACCCATCAACCTCTTCTACACCAATTTATAATAAATTAATCAGCACTAGTGAGGGAGTTGAAAAGGGTTGAAGATACTCATGCATAGGTTTTCGTCATCGGCAAATTAATGAAACTAATACGAGGAAAAAATGAATTTTCGTTCGAGCAAAAACAACTGAGATTAACGAAGATCGAGGAAAACAATTACGAATTGTTAACATGATCATGAAGTTTTGGAGAGAGTATTTTGATACAACGGAATCTTTTAAAATTTTCGTCATCTCCTAGCACAGGGGACGGAATATACTGTTCGTCTTCCATGAAAGATATAACGTAAGTTCAGACATGGTCCCTAAGTTATATAACCTGTTAAGCATTTTGATTAGGCAGTATTATGCACATTGGGTGTTTGTGATTGTCCTTCGTAGTTGAATATTGTAAATTCCCTGTTGTAAAGATCTGTGTGTTGTTTACAGGGAGAAGGAAATAGATAAATAAATTTAAAATGAATATTTCAAATAGTGACCAAGGAAATTTTGTATTTTAAACACTCGCTCAAAAATACCCCCCTCACCACCTTCCCCTCACTTTCTTCTATTGCCCTCTTTTCCTTCCACCTAGAAACGCTTTGCTGAGTCGCACTATGCGAGCAGCTCTCCGAAGTGTGCTGTGACCGGTGAGGCAGCCCACCAAAAAGTCGTTTATACCATCACTAATCAGCAACCATGCTATATTCTTCGAATTATGTAAAGCTTATTTTTTACTTTTTAGAGCATTTTATACTGTTTTTAGAAAAAGCGGGTTCTTTTATCTTTTTCAATTTATCTTTCATAGCAAGATTAAATGAAGGGATTTAATTACGAGGTGATATCGTTTCACGAAGATCCCCGATTTGACAATGAAAAAGAAGAGACTCTCGGGATATGAAAGTGGCGATAACAGTAATGACAACTTGTGAAAATTAAGATCGCTTTATATTTTCGAAAATCGTGATGTGAAAGGAAATTTCCCATGCACTAATTAAAATGCCTCGTTTTTAGCGAAATGGAGTCTCCAAAACTTTATAATCTAAGTGAGCTGTCACACAGCATGTACTGGTAAATGCTTAGAAAATAAAAGCTAGGGACCAGGAAATCATAAAATCATAACCGGAAGAAAATTTTTTAAAGAAAAATGAAACGACTAAGTTGGGAAGATATAAAAGAAACCACCCAATTTGCTCTTAATATGTTACATCCCGTAAATAGTGAAGTTACGCTTTGTTTCTCCATCAGTTCACTATAACATACGAATCAGGAAAATTACTAGTGGTTTTATACATCAATGAAATATTTTCCTTATAAATACATTTACGATCAAGTTTATTTCAAAGCATGAGTAGAATAAATTTAGGTCCATATTTAAGCTGTCCAATTTTAAAAAAATCTGGCAAGCCTTGAGTCATTTATTTATCCGATTAAGTCTCATTGAGTGAATTGCTTGTTTGCATGATACAATGCGGGGATCACAATATTAATTCATGTACATTCAAGTTAAGGGAAAGGTTTCATAATTTCACGGCTAAGACAAACTATACACTAGTAAACATTCTCTTAAATAATTATGGCACATACAAGTAAGCAAATTCGATTCGAGAATCCAAATTACAGCATTTTACAAACTCTTGGCATCATAAAAGAGGAGCCTCCACATTAGGAATATCACATAACCGGCAGAAATTTTGACTGATATTTAAGTTCATGACTTTTTCCCGGAAGAGTCAATAAATTTTACATCATCCGCTCCAAAATATAGGGACATATGAACGATCGTAAGGCAACAGTGTTTAAAAGCGTACGTTCCTCATTATATATCTTTCCCATTCACCGCCATTATAGAGAATACAGGTTATATAAATTTTATAGCATGGTAGTATACATGCTATAAAATCTTTATAGCATGTATTCTACCGAAGTAAATCGGTGCTTTGAATGAAAATCTAACCTCATGATTATGCCAGAAAGTCAGGATTTTTATATACTCCTATGTAAAACTCTATGTACTCCAATGTTCATAAAGCTAAAACTGGCTACTAATGGAGGCTAATGACGCCATGCGAGAGATTGGACACCCAAAACCCTGTTACGTAGCTTGAAGTCCTAGTTTTACCCATACGACTTCCACTTTTGGCCACATCCAAAGGATTTTTTTCACCTCGATATGGTAGATAAGAGTTGGTTATGCACACTACTGCGCCTTCTAATAATTTTGAATACAATTTTATTGTCAGTACACAATTCCCATTTACGACATAAATCCTTATGGATTAGCTGGTACGAGAGTTGAGATTAAAAATGACTCACCATTCCACACAGAAAATGAAAGATTTACCATCCCTAATTGCACATAACATACGAAACGCTAATTTGTTTTTCTGTGAAACATTAGGGATATGTTGACCAAGAAAAAATGCTAAAAATGTCATTTGAAAACTTAAGTCGGGTTTCAGGATAAAAACAGAAAAAAATCACTGAATAATTAAAATTTACAATAAGTCATTATATGAATAATTGAGAGCATTAAACCTAACGAGGAACTTAAAATAAACATGAGGAAGTACCCCTTTTCACAAAACTGTGGCCTACAATCATCGAAGAGGGTGAGCTTAAGGAGACCTTCCATCGGACACAAAAGTCAGCCTCGGAAAAGATGGTTGTGTAAATATTTACACATGCTTCTTCACACTTCCAAGGCGTGGAGAAATAAACGCTGTCGACAACAAAACAGAAACATTTACACCAAAATCACGGAGATAGTGTCACCGTGACATGGTATTCACGTGGGATAGCTTGAGACAGCTATGCGTAAACTATGCAGAGCACTGCAAGGAAAAATAGAACGAGACCTTAGTATGGATATGCATAGCTAACCGAGGAGAAATGAGAGAAAGATAGAACGAAAATGATAAAAAATTTCCGCGCCGGGCGCGAGTTATAGCGTTAATAGCGACGAGTTGACCTTTAAGCGCTGGGCCATCCTTCCCAAAAACGTTCCTTGCGCATTAAGAATGCAAGCGTCTCCAAAATGGAAGCAATGAAGAAGGGCACGGAAGGTAACCTAGGCGTGACACCATAAATAGTTCCCGAAGGAATGGGCCGTGAAAATGCTCAAGACGTGTGGATAAGGGATAACTCCAGACACAATTAATATTGGGTGGACATGTAGCGTGAGAGGAATAAGAGCTTGCCTCAGCTACTCACCTGCATTTTGACGGCGATTATGATGGAAGAAAGGTCCGGGCCCAGTGCCTTCAGAATAACTAAGCGGGAGAGGGTGAGCGAACACAGCCTGAAAAAAGGAAAGCACAAAGTCAATTTAAATACAAGAGATAAGGATCACGACCAGTGCTAAAAATAGTAATAAATAACTCATAAAAAGGTTTGTCATACACTCATTCACACAATTTCAAGCGGAAGTTTGTCATTGTCGGTGAGGGGAGAGCTCACCCACACCACAGTAAAACGGTGAGAATTTCGGACAATCAGGATGATTTTCGCTGGGGGCATCCAAAGGTTGTACCCATATCAGAGCCAGGGGCCCTTGGATCAGATGCAAAACTCTACCCATTGGATCAGAATTAGGTATTCCCAAAAATTTCAAGAAAAGAGAATGCAGTTTATAAGTAAAAATTATGAATTTCTGACAAGCATTGAGTTTTCGTTTGGTTCTACCACAGCTGACTTGCCATAGCATGTACTACTACGTGGAAATATCGTTACGTTAAATCGGAAGAAGAGAATCCTGATGTAAAAATGACCAAGTAAATACCTGAAATAACATGGGATTTCCATAGCTCTGGTAACTTTTATCACATGTAAATAGATAAAATACACGATGAATTAAGGAGTAATGAAAACTTTTTACGACTACCAAAAATTAAGCCGCGAAAACAATGAAACATCATGGTCTCGTTTCATGGTGGGGTACCCAGGCTTCACCCGCATTTAAACATAAGAAATGTAGCATAAGGTCCTTCCCACGAAGCCATGATGTAAACTCCCACCTTAGCCGTAAGGTTATTTCTAACAATATGACTACCGTCGCAATATTCTGGGAAGTTGACCACTTGCTGTGATGCAGACCGGAGAGTTGCGGGAAAAGTCTTTGGTAATACCCGGATGAAAATATCCTGAGGATGCGACTACCTGATCGACTACGTATATCCTCCTAATGGGAATAGAGGATAAAAAACTTTTTAATAACTTTTATATAATAGCGAACCTGACAAAGTTTTTTCAGTTATATATCCTAATGGATATGAAATTACAATATTAATAGTAGTTATTGTTTTTATACCGCTGCTCATGACTCATGGAAGGTCGACCAGTATGCTAAGGACCGGAGGGATATGAAATCCAGAAATGGCGAAAGCCTTTGGAAACGCCGAACTCTCTCCCAATTACTTCGTGTGGATTCGCAGAGGTCACACATTAAGGAAACGACGATGAAAGGCCCACTAACCCATGGAGTTTACCATTTGAAGACTTAATAACGTCGTTTGAACAGGAAATTCAGCTCTTTGTTCGGAAAGTCCATCGAAGAATAATTTAGGGTACTGTAAAGGTATCGATTTACACCACGAAAGGTAATTGTTCATTTGAACATGCATCTCTCTAAGACATGGGAAACGCTGTGTAGTTTACGTTACGTTCATTGCCAAAAATATTGGCAACAAAAATTATAGGAGAAATGTTGCATTTTTCAAATAAAATATACCGTCTTCTACTGCAAATGACGACAAACAAAAGTTTCTCACATTTTCACCTTTGCTTCGACTGTCAACAAAAAACATTTTCTCTCGTTTTAAGACTAGAATCAAAATCCGTGACCGATCACGTGAGGTTTTTTTCCTCATGCCGTTCATACATCTCTAGCTTTACGTGAATCCTGACCGATATTTACCATTATAAATCATTCAAGAATAACTAAACGTATGCAGGATTTACACAGTATTTTGATTTATCGGGCCCTGCAATGCAAACTATGATATTATTTCACTATATTTTATATTGCAGCACAACTCATGAATTATATGAAACTCTACGGTAGCACGTAATGGAAAAAGATTCCTGAAATTGCAGAAAGGAATTACACAGTAGTCAACTTGCACAACCGTGCGAATTTTATTAAATTTCCCATACACAAAAAACAAAACAGAAGAGTAACAATGGAATCATTAAAGTGAAATATATATTACACAATAACCCAAGTTCATAATACAGAAAACTTTATATGCATGAGTGCTAGGGATTTAGATAAAATTGCACACCTACATTCATGAAAGATAAAGTGAAAATAGGGAAACAAAAATAAAAACTCCGGAAAAAGCTCGAGACAATCGACTATTTTAATCCTGAATGTCGAGATTTCCAAGTCATATTTAAAAAAAAGTCCGAAGCAATAAAAGCATCAAGGTCATAAACCCGGAAAAAAACGCCACGAAAATCCCTTCCGGTTAAAACTTTGGCACTATGGACAAACATCGACGGTTAGACATGAGCAGTAAATTGCCAACGCGACGGCCCGTGCAACGGCATACTAGGAGTTTGCGCATGTTAACTTTAGGAGAGGGGCCACGATGAAGGGCCATTCGTTTAAGTGCGGCCAGGCCTGACACTGGCCATTCGATAGCATCACTCGTAATCGCGAGCAGTGAACACGCAACATGTGACTCGGAAATGCGAATAAACACACCACGACGCATTAAGCTTTGCAGAGAAGTTACTGCGGCAAGAATGGCAACTAAGCGGTATATGCCCCGTCAAAGATAGCGCGCAATTAAAAACGTCACGTATGCCTCGACGGATGCTTTCAGAAAAAAGTTAGGGCATAAATTAGGCGAAGCGATTAAACTCTCTGCTACATTGCGTACAAACTCCTACCGTTTGATTTAAGCCCCACCACGCTGAATACACTAACATCACTTCCCGTAAAGGTCAACTGACATTCACTACTCTCTTTGCGCATGGTATTAAATTTATGATTTAGTATTATTGCCAGGGGCAATCTACTGGTCAAGATAAGTTGACTTGGAAGCAGGACGATAATGCTCATAACTGCGAACCCCGATTCTATTTTTTCTTCATTTCTCCACCTTCCCGCATTCTATCTTGGTAATATAAAATTCGTTCACTGGATTTGATTTTCTTTAATACTATGAAATGCCAGCACATAAACTTTCTACCACTCCACCCATAATAGTAGAGAAAATAAGAACGAGTAACCTACATTAAAAAATAGATGTCTCAGTTTCCGTATTTACATTCGATCAGAGCATCAAGGATCAGCCAGTAGAGACTTAAAGACCCTGCATATCAAATTCCAAAAGCACATACGGCAATTTTTTGCAATAACGCACTCGAAAAAATATTCACAATCTAACAATCCTGACTTTAAGAGGCATAGACAAAAACATTAAAGAAAAAAGCGTTACGTTTTTTCGAATGGAGGTTTTCCGCACTTTCCGATCAAAAATGGAAGAAAATACGATATATCATCCTATCGTGAAATATGACGCAACAATCATTCGCACATTATTCACCTCACTTCAACAGCTCGTGATTCAGCTACTAAATCCTAAACAGAGTAACTTAAACAGCCTTCATTTTTCAATGATGCTACAGATATTAGAATCCATGAGGAAAGGAATGGTTATTCCCACACTTTTTAATTCCAAAACTCAATAACCGACCACGGTTTCAATACATTTTGTCATTTTCAACCTTCCACCTTGAAAATGACACAATGCGTTGAAATCATGGTAGGTTCTTGAGTTTTGGAATTAAAAAGGGTGGGAATCACCATTTGTGTCCTTTCATCATGGATATATCGAACTTCCACCAAGTCAAGCCAGAAACGATTTTATAAATATTACAATGAGACGTGATCTACCGGTCACGACGGGAACCAGAATATAGATGTACCCAAAGCGATACCACCACCTTCAATCTCATTTCTTTCTTTAGCTTAGAATATTACTTCTCCAACAGCGCTATAATCCCTGCTTTTTTCTCAAAATTACTTTTTGCCGTTTATTTAGATCCTAGAGCCTCATTTAGATATCTAATGATGATGAATGAATGTTCGTAGGATCACTAATGAAAGTTTATGAACACCATAACAATGGATACTTAAAAGGTGTGTCGGCTAAAGATGTGATCAACTAGTACGCTGTTTTATCTATTAGATGCAGTGTGATGCCGCTATTCTGAAGGGAAGATAAAAGAGAAGAAAAATTAATGGCATCGAATATATGAAATACCTACCTAAGCATTGGAATAGCACGCGTGTATCCTGACATATAGGCAACACACCGTACGAACACGTGACTCCCTGGCTTTGAAATGGTAATAATATATTTAGCGTCCACATTTTGATTGTTACTAGCGATAGAATCATGGAAAATCACCAAATAGTGTGCCACAGAAGACTAAAAATACTAAAGTGAGGTCTGAACACGTTAACTTTGTAATGGACAGGCGAGGATTTTACCCCTCTGCACCGAGGCTAACGGTTAAAAAACTCTAAGGCGTCGAAGCTGAACACAGCGCAACAAACAAGACTAGCAGCATAAATAAAGGTGAATACGTAAAACAAATATGTGTAAATTATTTTTATTTCCATACCTAGAAACGCACTCAATCCTCACATCATAAGCCAAACTGACGACTTTCAAGTACTAGAATAGATTCGAGGTAATTCAAGGCAAGTGCGGAAGATATTATTCAGAAAGCATAGAGCGCTAAACATCAGATAAAATGTTAATGCATGAGTGACAGTACTTTGACTAAATTTATTAGAAACAGTACCTAGAGCAAGGAAGTCAGAAAATTACTTTTTATAAGATTCTACAAGATTTTAAACGCAAAAGGAACGAAAAAATCTTAAAATATATTTATTTTCACTTTTTATTTCACCCCATTAAATTTCCATCTCGTCCTCATCTTTTAGTCTCAGGAAAGAAGGAAAGATAGATCACCATTAAACATTTTCTTAATTGTTCAACTGGTTAATGCGAAGAAGAAGAAGAAGGGGAAGCTATTCATGCATAAATTGTTGTATTGAACACCAAAGATAGAGTTTTTCGTATTATAAATACGTTGAACGTGGCACATTTGTATCAACACTTTACTTCGAATAAAGTAGCATCAAATTATGCAAAATTAACTTCTTGAAATAAAACCCGCACAAAACTATTTTGTTTTTTTTTCCTCACTATCACACGCCTTCACTATTTTTCCATTCCCTATTTAAACTTATTCCACAGAAAAGAATTCAATAAAATTCCCCCAAAATGAAATATTTTAAGGAAAAAATGACACTACTCGGTAAGGCGTGTTCATGAAAAAATTCAATCCAATAAACTGGGCGCCAAGTTTCGACGGGTAAGAGTATAGATAAAATGTCTGAGCCTATCGTCTTCTGGAGACCCAGGATTAAAAGGGAACAATCCTAAATTCCTTTCCCTTTAAGCTGTAGAAGCGAAACAAAAAGAAAAAAAATAACTATAATTAGGTATTTTTCCAGGTCAAAGATTTCCTCGCCATAAAAAATTTCAACAAGTGAATGACGATAACTAATAACGATCAATGGAATAAAGAACACCCTGTCATTTATTTTTTCACACCAGTAATGATTTAGTAGCTGAAAATGAATATGTGGGATGGAGGCTAATATACTGGATACAAGATAAAAGACGCCCAAGACGAGAAAGACAACATTAAGGGGAGCCGTTAACGACTCCACAATCCTAAGAGGCGATAAAATAATCTACAATATGTTAATAATTGTTGAGTTATTATGGTAACGACACCCCTTCAAACATATTTGTACCACAAACTATACTGAAAAAAAACAAATAAAATCATATCAAATTAGTAAAACAAGGTGATAACGTAGATTAAAATGTAAAAACCCATTTTTAAGAAACCGATCACAGTGATTATTTAGCCGGAAATAAAAATTTTAATACTACTCAAAAAAATTAATAACTCGCTCCTTTAAAGAAAGTCGAGGAAATTCAAGGAAGGGAAACAAATTTACTCGCTGACCTGCATTCAAAAAGTCCGATTAGTTTCTGTTGCATCTATTAATGGGACTAAAATATCGATGACAATTGTAAACAATTATAAAGAAATTTTATTAAATCTTGGAATTTTTCCTTCTTCAAAAGCATGCATTTAGCCAATCCATCGAATTTTTTTCTCCCACTTCTCCATGATACCGAATAATCGATCACTTTGCACTGATTTAGTAAATCGTTCGAGTTTAATTTTCGCGGCTATATATTTACATCTACATACTACCCCGCAAACCCGCTTAAAGGGGTGTGGAAGGGGGTGTTAGGACATCAGCCATAAAAAGAAAACGCACCAACGAAATTACGACCAGCATTTACTAAGTCCTTTATTGTTCGGGGGAAAAAGGAATTCGCATATCTATCCGTTCGACAAAATATCTCTCTTAATTTATCGCTCCTGTCGGATCTGGAAATATAGTGGGTCTCTAATATTATGTTCTCCGTGTCGCACTGAAATATTCCCATTCTCAATTGTTCAAACAATCTAAGCCTAGCGCGCAGCCTCCGAGTCTCCAGCGGGTCCCAGCCTAATTCTTGGAAATTCTTATCAATGGAAAAAGTTATAAATGCACCTCTGCTGATGGGGCGAGGCTAACATTCTGAATACGTGAAGGGAAACACGAAAGGTTGGGAAAACCGGGAACTGAGGGAAGAGACGTCACGTGAACGCACAAAGGGGGTAATATTAAAGGGTGGCGTGATGGGGTGGCGTTCATGGGAGTGCGTCAGGCGCCAGTCACAGTGACTCATTCCAATCGACCAGAAGCGGGGAAGAGAAATAAAAAAGGAAAGGGAAGGAATCGAAGAAATAAATATACGAACCCAACACCGACCCCGATCCGAGGTCTGACTCGTCTAGGGAGATATTCTTGCAGGGTTGGTGGCGTGGAGGGGGGGGGGGAAGAAATACGAAGGGAGAAAGCCGGGACATCCCCGAAGATATAATAAACAGTGAATGGAGGTTGTGTCGATGGTGGACGGATGACAGAAATGGGGAAACGGAGGAAATCAACAGGAGTGGAGACATCTGCCGAGTTGAAGGGGAACGAAAGGAGGGCATGAGCAAAATCCTTCGACCTGATATTTAAGGGGTTGCATATAACTTTCGTTCGACCGGTATTCGTGACGTATCTATTGCTTATTACTTACGCTATCATATAACAATCTTTCGCCGTCCATATAGCAGACTGTATTACGCAATTGTATGTATCTCAAATCTGACATTTCTACCTCAGCATTTTTTCACATGTAAAAGTTTTGTATCTGAGGCACAGAAAAGTGTTGACAAAATGTGGCTTACTCTACATATAAACTGCAAAGTATAAATACAGGATCATTATAAAAGAAAGGAGTGATTTGAGTAATTCATAGGAAGATAATAGATCTCACACCATGCAGTTTTATTGTGGTAGTACATAAAAGCGTTGTTTATAGATATTGCGGCTTTAAACATTAAATTAATGACGCGATGAGAACCATTGACGAATAGATGTTAACTAACGTTCGGACATAACTTGAGCATGATTTGGTCATTTGTCGACTGACTAAGGGCGTACATATTGAAATTTATGAATTATGCAAAAAAAAACTTTTTAAGATGATAAACTAAAAAAATATTAACTCTAAGTAGCTCTGTTTTCATTTCAACCATGCTCAAAACCGCACAATTCTTTTATGATATCCCTGTTTAATAGCCCAAGTTTTAAGCATCGTTAAAAAAGACCAAAACACAAACGTTATAGCGAGAGGCACGCTTATCCTTAACTCATAAATTCATTCCTCCGAGGGATATTAATACACTCGAGCACGCATTATGTCACTGCAGCAACAAAAACCGAGGAAAATATTAAAGACAAATATTGTATAAAAATGTTGAATGGAAAGAGCGAAATAAATACTCATAAATAGATTTTATTTATATCTTATTACTTATCCTTCGCAAGCATCAAATTTAATGGAAATAATATTTACAATCGAAATAAATAGCATGACAACAAACGTCACAGTCAGGTCTTCAGATCCACCACACTGAGTAGGTTTTTATACATTTAGGCAATTTAATCTACATCCTAAACGCAGAAGCCTGTGGATATACTTACTTGAGTTCGAGTCTACATTTTCAGCGAAAAATACAATAATTCTAGATACCTCCACGCATCACAAATGAATAAAATCACTGGGATCCAAAAAGCAGTCATCTACGAAAATAGTTAGATTAGGTAAAAGAATTCTAATGTTTACCGAGGGTACAGTTGGCGCACGAGAAATTGGACGGGAACATGGAAGGATATCAGCGAAATTCTGACCAAATATTCCTGTTTCTGGGTTAGGATTAATAGATTTATCGTTATTTCATCGTTAATCATTGAAGAAGGTGGAAGATCAATATATTTGGAAGTAAGAGGTTTTCAAAATATTGAAATCGATACCTCTTACCGATCATCTAATGTTTCTTCACTTCCACCAAAATTTATTGCAACCGTTTTTTTAAGATAATTCCTATACCATGCTCATTTTTATTTCATTTTTTCGTATTTAAATGTTAATTTTCTAGCTTCCGAAATGTACATATTAGTTATTAGATTGAATTGGTTTAAAGATCGACTTCCTACGATCCGGTTAAAATCACGCGGACAGAAATATTTTCAAAAGAAATCCCCAGCTAAAGTGCTCAGTAAGGCGGGCATTTTAGGTACTCAGTCTGTCGGTTGGGAAGTTAAGCCATAGTGCCTCGTGCCAGGGGGGTAGCTAAGAATTAAGGGTATGGGGGTTTTAGGCGCAACTAATACTTAGGAGTGTGGGGATATTGCATACCCGCTAGGGTAGCGGGAGTTGCGGGGGGACCTTTTCCAGAATTTTTTTAAAGATTAATGGTTCAAAATTGCGAGGTTTACGGCTTTCTGGGGGTAATTTGATTAATCCTAGCATTATTCTATAAGTAATACTAATCCAATTAAGTAAAATGGATTAAACTTAAAAAATTCTCTGAGCTCTAGGGGATGTTTTATCACCCAAACCCCCCCCCCCCCTCGCTGCGCCACTGCCTCGTGCACCTTCCATAAAGAGCTGAATAGCTGAATAACACAAACTCTTGGTTTATCTCTCCCCTCCTTTCCATTTCATTAGGGATACAATTTACCTGAGCTGTCAGTCACCTTCCCTAAACATCCATCCAATTTTCTCCGTAAGTAACATTTTTGCCTTTCCGAATTAGGAAAACCTTGCCATTCTTCCTAAACCGAAGAAGAATTCTAGGCTTTCTATCACTCCTCACAAGAGACAGCTTAGATTGGAAGATAATAGGAGTTGGGGGAGAAAGAAGAGAATGGGCAGACGGGGAGACATCTGCCGGATGAGACGGAAAGTAGCGGAAGGAGAACGGGTAGACAATATCGAAGGACGGAGACATGGGCCACGTGGACTGGTTGGGTTGAAGGAATTGGATACACAAGACATTTGACACAAACACAAGAATAGTGATGGAAAAATCGATTTCGATTAAAATCGAAAATCGAGTTTTAAATGCCAAACATCGACGAAATCGAATTCGAACCTTGATCTTCGAGTTTCGATCAAAACTCGACTTTTCGACTTCGATATTGACCCTTTCCTTAGATCTCAGCAGCATCACTATCCACATATGATAACGCCATTCGTCTCGAGTGAAAGAGTTATATCGAAGGCCAGTAAAATTGGAAGACATCAAGCAAGCATCGCAATCAGAAAATTGACATTTAAAAGGAATTTAGAGAACCCCAATGGCTTAGATCGTCGATCCCAAAACATCAATGTTCAAGGTTTTGTAAATTTTTACTAATTTATATTCACGTACGTATTCCAAGGTGATTTTGTGCATAATTTTCTGCAATAAGTATATTGAGTGTTTTTCGAATGCATAATAAACATGTTTTTGTACAAAATGTATTATTAACAAGAACCGTCAATTTTTTCGATCAATCGATTTTTCGGTTCAAATTTCGATTTCGCTGAAAAGTCGAGTTTTTCATTTCGATAAAATATCGATTTTGACGGCCTTTTTTCATCACTACTTCTGAAGACAGAAAAAATCGTATACAAGATGCTAGAAGGACGAAGATTACAACCAGAAGGGTAGCAGTGATTACAAAAACAGGGTTGAGAGAAATTTACAAGATGAGGTATTGGGGTTACAATGATTACTAAAATCCTCCTAAAAATCAAAAAAATAATTTTTATCTTAAGCCTTATCGCATCTTAAAACAATCCTAAATGAGATTCCGTGCGCTTCACCCAAATACCTCAGAGGTGACTTATCACGTCAGTTTTAACGTACACTCACCGACCGTGAAGGCAAAACTGGCAGTTTTTGGACACTTCTGGATGGGTATTAGCCGTCAGACAAACAATTTTCCGATAAAATAAAAAAAATACGGCGCTAAAGAATAACTTTTTCTCTTGACTGCACAATTCCGAACGTCACGTCAGTATGTTTCCTCTCCGCGCTGTAACACATACAATATATGCTGCAATGCTGCATACGAGATTATTTACGTTCATTTGACGTTCACGTGACAGAAAAATCCCAAGAATTAGGAAGCAATGGTAATAACTTCTTTCTACCATATGTTGGTGAAAAAGTTCCCGCCGATCACAAATGAAAATCGAAGGTAAAGAGAAATAATTTACGGCTGCTTTACCAGTTATGGGCGACAATATTTCCTATCAGAGCATAGGTGTCTCAAAATACCCAAATAGAAAATGCCGAAAAGACGAAACTTTAAGCGGGTTTCGGGCACGATATCTTAGAATCCCTCCGAATGATTGATGTGAAGAGAGATTTGGCGAAAACGTGCATTATTGCCTAGGAAAGGAATATTTAAGCGAACGGGAAATCAAATGACAATCCACTGATGCCATTAACAGAAATGTACTATTTCTAAATAGATTGCCTTATTAAAAGTGTCATTTTTATACCTTCAATTTAAAACAGTTAAATTTGTGCTTTTACAATGAAATTTGGCATCTACATCGGAAAAGGTAGCAGATTTTGTTGAGAGAGAAGCAAATTTATAAAATTTGACCCCATTCTGTTGGTCCAACCGCAAATTTTGATTTTTCCTTGCGGGATTTCCATGATTAAAAAAACCGTACACAAAAAAGTCTGATTTTCTTAGATAAAATGTCATTTTCAAAGCTTTTGGGTATGGAAAAACAATGGAACTATTTGACCTAATTTACTACAAAAGATTCATCCTTGTCACCGGTCACAGGGGTGATCACAGATCACAGGTCCAAGGTCAAAGGGGAGGCATAAACGAAGCTACCATACTGTAGCAATGGTCATAAAAAATGTTGAAAAGAACATTTTTCATGTTTTATAGTGGTTTAAGAAATGTATCAAATAAACAAAACTTTTCAAATAATTGCAAATTTTCAACTATCCATTATGAAATTGAAATTTTCCTTGCCATTTTTACACGGACCAGATGAGCACTAGTATTATAGTACTTAGATATGTTCAATGAACATTGTTGTTCAAACGTTGTTGTTCAACACGTTCAAATATTGTTCATATTCATATTAGAAAAAAACTCTAATCCTGCAACCAAAAACTATAAAATATTTATAGGTAGTACAACACATTTAAGCGTCATCCATTAACACAAAAATATACCAGTAAGACACGTAAAACAATAACTAGGTAAATATAGGCAAACCGCCAATAATACCTAGGTAACTTTGCGATGACCACAGAGAGTCATAATCCGTAGTTAACTTCAGAATATACCGTGTTACCAAAAATACACAAGGAAAAATTACGACTTGAAATGAAAATTTTGGAAAGGGTGGCCAAAAAGCCATTTATAAAAGTTTTGGGTTCCGATACCTTTTCTTCCACGAGCAATTATCTCCAACACTCCGGCGAATTCGAGAGGACCAACCCGGATTCGTATACCTAATTGCTTTTCTTTTTCCATATCGTTCCTGGTAAGGAAGTAATAGCAAACTTCAAACTTTCACATCCTTATAACCTTTCGAGGAAAAAAAACCAAGTGCTTCAAACCTACTAAACGATCAAGAGCGAAAAAAGTTCTCAGGACGGAAGTCAATTTGGGAAACGATATTATTTTTTAAAAATTTTAACTTTTATAGAGCTCGATACAAAGAGTATCATGAGATTTCATTGCGCAGTTTCGACGGAAATAAGAATTCATTTATCAATGTCACCCAAAAAGTTTTGCAGGTACAAGAGACATTTGCATAGTTCCAAGGTGTCATTTTTCGCCAACATTCATCCCAGTTCAAACATTTAGGAAATCCACGTGTCACTCACTCATTGTCGAAAATGTAGATACGAATAAAATTTTGTCAAATTCACAAACTATGAAGAATCTGAGTTTTTTCCGGTGAAGAACTCGAATCAACTGCTCTAGGGGTTCCAACCGGATCAGGGTCTGAAAGATGCCGGCCGACGCGTCGCGACGTTTCGCTGGGAGACTTTTCCAGCACCCTTAGGATTGATGATGCCGATGTGAATATTTTACCGATATATACACCCTCCACCTTCACCTATTTGTATACCCTAGGTGAAGGAGGGTATATATGCAGGAAAAATAGTAACGTCGGTATCATCAGCCTTGAGGATGTTGTGAAAGTCTCCCAATGAAACGTTGGCCAACATCATGCCGATCCCGACCCGGTTGGAAACCCGAGAGAAGTTCATTCACAAAAATATGATTACGAAACTATCTCAAACCTTAACAAATTCTGATTTTCCACTGGTAGAGCTCATACTCTAGTTCCACATACAGTTGAAGGTTAAGCGGTGAACCATACTGTAAATTGAATAGCTTATTTCATTAAATTGCAGTAGGACTCGCATTTATGATTTAAAAAAAACTTTAGTTCCTAATAGGACTTATGATTTAAACTCAGCCAAAAATTTACGCACAAATATCATTTTAAAGGATACGCAAAGACACCAATAATTTCAAACATATCTACCAATGGAGGTAAATTAAATTCAATTGAAAAAATAGCTTTGACGCTTAGAAAATTTCCTTTCAATTTCAGAAAAACTCTGTGAAATTTGCAAACATATTAATTCTTTGCAAAGGAATTCAACGACCACTCATTTTCAGGAATTTTCTTGGTTTCGGTTGCCGATTTTCCAAGTTTGTAGCAAAACTTGATGGCGTACCACTGCTCTAAATTTTGCTCCACTGCAACTAACAACGAGGCGTCAAAACAGGAGGTCACTAAAACATTAGTCCACACTCAACTAATGCAATTTAGATTTTTGGAGCCATACGAGTTGCGAGGTTTAGTGTAATTTTGTGCATAATCATCCCCAGCATACATTTGGCGATAATTTTTTATATCTTTCAGAGTTGGAATCACAGCGAAATGAGTGTTTTCGTTTTAAAAGCAGAAAGAATGGATGACTTCAACACTTAATCACTTAAACACAATATAAATACGCAACTACGATAATCAGTACTCAGCCGAAGAAAAAACCCAAAAACTTATATAAGCTTGGCCATCCTCCACTTACATAATCATTCAATTTCGCTGTAAATTATGGTACATCTACTTAAGAGTTGGCTGTTCAACCATGACTCACAGCCATAGAAGTGCTCGTCAAGATAAAAGGACACTGGAATATTTATAGTTTCCAATAGTACTCCAGAAAATAATGTCATTTAAAAGGAAAGGAAATGATAATTAATGGGGATAATGACCCACAACTAATCCATTCCATGAAAATATAACGCCGATCCAAGCTTCGTTGTAATAATACCGACAAGGAGTAATTTCCAAATGGATTTCGTTATTTATAGAATATTATTCCTCTGACGATATTGGCTACTACTGAGAGAGAACCTAGGCTCTCAGGAAAGTAGTCTAACTCGTATTCTACCACAACCGACCTACTCTAGCACAAGGAATACCGTTACAGACGAACTCCATGAGTGCCCCTTCTCTTTCATCTAGTTCACTATACTAATTCCTCATCTTCAGGGGCCAGCAGTGTGATACGGAATCAACTGTCACGTGGGTTACACAAGCCAGCTTAGATAAGAGGCCTCCTGCCCATTACTCACCCACGCTTCGCATTATCACAGCTGGAGCAGGTGGTGATCAAATGAATACAGAGCCTTCCCAAGGCCATACTCAAAAACAAAAACATATTTACATGAGCTAATGAGGAAAGATGCTAGCGAGCGATGGCATCACACCAGGATGTCATTATACTATCAAGTCATGCGAGGGCCAGTGGGCGTATCTTCATGCTTGACACACGAACGCTGCTGTCACATCGAGCAATTTGATATAACAAAGCCAGAGGCAGCCGAAGCCGCAAGGGATAGTGATATTTCCTTCGGTCGTATTCCACCAGGAGTTTTTAAGTCGCATAAATTTCATTTGTCTCCTTCTTTATATAAACTTTCGGCACCAGATAATCCCTCATAGAGTCGAAACACATCACGAAAAAGTGTATAATTATTTACGTAATACAAAAATATTGGATGTTTTATACTAAAGTGTTCACTATTCATTTCAAATTAAAAATCATTAAGGTTCATCAAAGCGAAGTCAACCCTCATTTAATTTTCAATTTGCGAGATTAAGGATCTCATTCCGATTTACAAGGTTGAAAGCAAAAAAATATAAATCGCGGTAATGAGATACCTAACTGCGTGCGTAAAACTATCCCAAATGACGGTGAATATCTTGAATAAAAATACCAGAACATTGTCTATTATATTACTTCTTCTAACCTCCCTAAATTCAATTAATAATATCCATTAAAAAATAATAATTAATAAACTGAAATAGGAGGGAAAATACGAACGACTCGTAGAAATAGATTTCCTTGGGTGAAACGAAAGCTATTTGAATACCTTACCGGAAGTACTTCGGGAGAACTTTAAAGCTCTAAAAAAATAATTCCTCTGTTCAACCGCCATGATGAAAACAGGAATATTTCCCCAGGTCACCTCATTGATCAAGGGCCCCAATTTAAAACCCCTGGCCGTTTTTACCGAATACGCTTGGAGATGAATAGCCAACAATTGCCGTAAAATCCTAGAGGCTAAGTAAAAAATAAAATTTTGGACAGGTCAGCGTTGGCCCTTTAACCATTCGTCCTTAAGTGCGACCAATTCCGCAAGGAAGATTATTATTCGCTTTGACCTGCACTCAAAGCAGGACACACTGAGAACCAAAAATTTACCAGGAAAAAGGTAACTAAGCTACGTGGATGGTAAATACACTTGAAAGATCTGGCTTCGGCCGTTGACTATACGAAAGGAACGGCTGTACGTTCCAACAGACGGGTGGAGTGCTGTACTTACAGTACCTAAAACCAGAAATTTAAACAAGGATCAGTTTATTCTGAAAATTACTCGCCATCGCCAGGATTAAATACTTGTCGGAAAGGGAAGTACCTACGTTAGCCAACCCACTAGAACTTATTTTAATTTCAAGTCCAGCTATTTTCACTGGAAGTTCTAGATAGGCAATGAGATTAGGGGTCGGTTAAATTGAAGACTACATGTGAAAGAATTAATAAACTACGTTTTCCAAGAAAATACGTTACAACAGAAAACCGTTATACATTGATAATAGATATTTTAGATTAGTTACGCTTCTAATGATCTGGTGATTCATGTGAAATGGGTGGAGGCGGGAAGCTGGATTGGGAGGACATAAAAATGATAGCTGTAAACCAAATTCATGGAATAGAATCCTAGTGAAGGCTTCTAGAGCATAAAAAATGTTAAATATTCCAAAGTGCGATACTTAAATAATTTTTTTAACAAGGATACCCTCCACTTACTCCCCTTCTGAATTAGTTTACAGTTTGGCCTCTGTCCACTTGTACAGGAACATCACCTCAGTATAAGAAAGATTTGTTAAGATAAGTTTCCAACGAAGATGGGGCTTACAAATCTCTATCAGCAATTGAGTTCAAAATATTAAATATAAGGGTTATTAAAAACTCTTTTATTACTAACTGAAGGTTTGTTCTTTAAAATTAGAAAAAAAGAAAGGATTATGAAATATAGAAAAAAGAAAAAATAAAAAAAATGTCTTCGCTTTTTCGCAAAAAAAAAAATGGAAAAAGAAAGCTTAGCGAGTGGCCACAAATATTTGGTAAAAACAAAATAAGATGATTGAAATCAACGCGAAAGATTCCGCAACGTGACACACCCGAAGAAAATTTTTCGATGGCACGGTGACAAGAGCGAAAGGACCAAACAAATTAGGTTCAGATAAATGAAAAAAAATATGCCTGTTTATTCTCGCTTCGCGGATACGTTTTCCGCTATAAATACGATAAAACGCTATCGGCCATATGAATTTTAAACCTCAATGACTTCCATTTGAGACCATTCCAATATTTTCCACATCAATTAAATTTTTTCGCGATTCTGTCAACGTTTATCACGAGAAGGAAATATATATCAGCAAAAAATCAGATACGAGACTCTCATGAAATGGAGATATGATAATCTGATATCTTAACTTATACATAAATTCCCGATAAATGACATAAAAACAAATAATTATTGATTAATAAAAACAGGAAAAATACCTAAGGATAAAGAAAAAACAGGGAGATACCAAACTCACACACAGATATCACCGTCCATTCAATACTCCTATTTGGACTGGAAGCGAGAGAAATAGTCGATACCAACGATCCTAAAAGAAATAATTCAGCATAAATTTCTGATATGAATTTTGGCAATTATTCTTCAACCAAAGTCAAAGTCGACGCCTGGTGAGAAAATACCATAGCATACTAATTTTACCTATCAATCACCATCTAATGAATTCCTAATACAATCCGAACATCCAAGGGTGATGAAGTGGAATTTTTCCATTCCACATTGAAATAAACACTGGCTATTTTTTACGATCATAAAATTGAATCTTCACGGATGTTGCAGTAACATCGAAACATAGGTCGAAAAATTTTTACAGCTCATAAAATTGTGTTTTTTTGAAATTTGCAAGTGTTTATTTCAATAATGAATTCCCGTTGAATTCGTTCTTAAATATACAAAAGGAATCAGCCACGTCTTACCGGAGGGAACTATTCATGATTCACGAGTTCAAGAACCTCCATTTCCCCTATTCATGAGACACTCAACGGGTGGGGTCACCTTTTTCGTACGAGAGGACACCGCGGCCCACCAACACCTCCGAGGGCAACCCACCTCTTCTGCACACTTCCCGGACTGCCGTCACCGCCCCCGGAGGCTGCAGGGGAAGACGAAAGAGGCGGGGTTAGACCTTGGCCCTTGGCGTACTTCCCGGTCGCAACGTCCCCCGAAGGCGGATCTTCCAGACGGCTGAACCCCCGAAAGGTGAAGCGTGCCCGGAGGCCCACTGGTTGAGTCGTACACGAGGTATCCATGGAGAGGGGAGAGATACGAAGGGGAGATCCACAAGAAGGGTTATCCTTACACGCAGACACGACTTCTCCGGCTAATACCACTTATCCCCCCGCAAGACTCCGAAGCCGGACACGTATGACCCTTCGTGAAACACGGGAAGTCCATCAAGCTCGATATCCACAAGACTTCGACACTTCTCCCTCGCGGCACTATAACTCCTGGCGTAGAAGACTCGTCGTTCGAACGGTATGAACACATCTAGTCCATCAAATGCATCGCAAACATGACCCTGGACCGAAAAACTCCACTTCACTGAGCGAGAAGAATGGTATATTTACCAAAACAGGAAAGACACACGGTCGTGCTCGTAGACTGGACGGTAACGTCAAAGAAGCCGGTCGCATCACTGGTGACGGAGGCCTGGCACGCGCTCAAACCCACACGTCTCGAAAGGGCGCAATTGGAATCGTGCGCTCTCCAGAATCGTCGCTCATATTTTTTTATCTTCTTTTTTTACCCCCTTGGAAGTAAGGGAGCAACAAGTCGTGGAGACGGCACAATCAGTGTCATCCAACGTCACAAGCTCCCATTGAGGTTAGTCGGAAAGGCATCTGGTCCACCACCGAAGGCCCACGCATGCATTATGCATGGAGCGTTAAGTATGCCGGTCCATTCATAAATGCCGGCCTGACACGGATTCGTGAAAAATGAGAGCGGCTATTCCTTCAAGAATAGAAATCCCCACGGATTACTGCGCTTGCGCAATACTGATCAATTGATTTATGATCACAGCCTACATCACTATAGATCTAAAATAAGGCCTAAAAATATAAGCTCAAAGAAAATGAAGGAGCCGACAGAGGAAATGCATTAATATTAAAGGAGCAAGTCTGTAACTCTTATACCGAATCGATAAAGGAGTTTCCGTAGATAAGCGATTGATTGAGAAGTAAAGCAAATAATCAGGTATTTAAAAGGTGGATATTGGGATTACGGCTTAAAATATTCGATAGTTTCGATCATATCGGCTTTCTTTATTAATGCAAAGATAAATTGCACATGGAAGGCTTTAGGTAAAAAATGAATCGGGGACGAAAAGTTGACAATCTCAATTAAAGAAATAAATCTGACGTTTTGAAGATGTAAGCAACGGGAACCGGTGAGATAATTTGCGCCAAGTCCTAACTCTTCTCAGATCGCTGGACACAGCCTGGCAGAGAAAATGGAAAAAACGAGGCGGGAGACAGATACACTTCTGCACTGAGAAAACTTCACAATACGCCCACCCTGAACCGCACACGACTCGATCAGTTTAAAAAGAAATCCATTGGGTATCCTCGTGCAACAAGACCAGATGAGTTCACCGTCTCACACGGCGGAGGACACGACAACTTCTACGTCGCTACTACAGCACAGCCACTGAGAAAGAAGAGATAAGGTCCGATACACAAAGAATGGTGGGGGTCCTCAAACCACGACACTCTGACTCAATATATTCCCCGCCCTATTAGCCTCCCACTCAGATCCACGAGCCGGGGCACAGTAGTGGCGACAGTCGACGAGGTGACGAGATGGGATTCTCGAGGCCGGACACCAATAATCGCCTCGGGACCGAGGCGGAAGAGGATGATCCAGAATTCGATTGGCCCGAAGACGCAGAAAGGAAGGTGGAGTGAGGAACTCCGGCGACAAATGAGAGGAGGCTTTAGGGACCACGGTTATCAAAGAGGGACGATGACCACGCTTACGTTACCACAATAGCTGACAAATAGAAACACTAGCTTCAACACTTCAGATCAACCGATTCCCAAAGGTAACGTGATACCGAATTAATTGAAGACGAGAGAAAGATCCATTTGGGTAATCGGGAATTCTTGGAACAATAGTTATAGAATGGGTATCGGAATCAAATTCGACAAAACTCCAGTTTAACAAAGATACTTCATTTTTGATTGATTTGCAGATTGGAGGAACGGCACCCGGAAGGAATATAAAGATGACCAATCCACATTTTCAGCAACTGCAACCGTGATCGAGCAGCCATAGGCGTCACACGCGACAAAAAATTGATTTGGCAAACTGCAACACTCTGTTTGAAGTGCTTCAGCAACAACGGTGAATCCACAGGCTTGTAAACGAGTGTGACACATCCAGGGATAAAAAATCCAAAAGATACACCATCCTCTTTCGAGTTGACACAACTGTGGTCGTACGCGCACCAGTTCCTTAAGTGGCAAGAATATTATGCGCTGACTGCTCCCAATAATTTACTTTGGCTGTCAAGGGAAACAGCAACTTTGATGAGGCATAAAATCAACAACTCTCGTCACAACGTCTTGCATACACAGGAGCCTTATGTAGAGACAAGATTCATGAGCTGATGTTCTTCTACTCAACGCGATTCGACAATATGAGCGACTTTTTCGGCTTGCATAAGGGGGCCACAACACTTAGATGCAACCAGATGCTCAACTATTCTCCTTCGTGCCGGGATAAGTCCAGTCCATGCGGTCACCGGCGACTTCTACGGCCCGAGGAGACCCACCGGGCATCCGGAGTGACCAGCAGCCACGCGGTGTGGCGGACCGCATCCAGCGAGGAACTATCGGATAAAGTCCGCCGAGTAGTTGACGGGACGAGAGGTGAGAGAAAGGGGTAAGGACTAGTGGCGGGCGGGGAAAATGCAAGCGAGGGAGGGAAAACTGAACCGCAATGCAGGTCGACAGGAGAGAATATATTCGGAATAAGAGGAGGAGGGAGACGGGGGAGGGAAAAAACTAATCCTTCGCGAGGCGGTGGGAGATATGAGAACTTTTCGGGAGTAGGTCCTTCGGGCACGAGATCTTGGAGGACACTCGCCACACTATATCGGTCTCTCTCACTCGGAGAGAATAAAAAAGGAGGAGGAGGAATAAAAGGAAGGAGGGGGTCTCTGGATGGGGGCGGTAGAGAAGGGGGGGGGCAAAAGGCGACGGAGAGTCTGTCACGCGTGCCACTCACGAATCGACCCACGGGGGGTGGGGGAGGGAGGGTAAAGGGGTGGGACTGGAGTAGTGTGAGATAAACGGGAGGGTGTGGGTTGGGTATTAGAGGGTGTGGGACGGAGGGAGCGGTGGGAAATAAGACGAGGAGAGAAAAAGAAGGTGACTCAGATATCCCCCACTCCTCTCACCCTCCCACGGCCACGAGGAAATGGCTAGTAGGCGTGGTGTGGGCAAGGCCCTCGCAGAACCCCGTGGCAGACAGAGGGAGGAGGGGGAAAACGCTCAAACCCCTACTTTGGCGAAATAATTAAGAGGAAAGCCATGCAGAACACTGAAGGACTGAAGTTCAGTGCTCCGTTCGTTGCGTAGGACGTTGGGTCTTATTCCCTCGCTATCTGCCAGTAAGAGCAGGATGATGTCTATCGGCTGCACGTATATCGCATATATTTCACTTATTTTATTCCGATTGGAGGCCCCAAAAGAGGAAGGTGGGGTAAATGCTGAAAAATTTTAGGGGTAATATTTATGAGTAAGAAATATTAAATGTAGATTTTTTCAGGGCAGATTAAAACAGAAATACGGTAGGAACTGAAGGAATACGTAGGTGTGAAAAGGTTAGCTGATACGAGAATCGAGTGGAGAGCTGCGTGAAACCAGGAACAATCATAGGATTGTTGACCAATGATGATAGTGATTAAAAAAATAAATAAGCTCTTATAAAAAATTTTTTTTTAAAAACCAGCCTTTATATTTAGATTACAGGGGATGAGCAACGTTTATATATGACACAAAGCAAAAAAACTCAGTGACCCCGAAAAACCAAAAGTGACGTATTAAAAAAGTCACTATATTTATTAAATTTTCAGTGAATGGTAAGTCCCCTATGTTTCAAAATGCCACCCCTATGCTTTTAAATGCCTACCCCTATGTTAAAAATGCCACGAAACACGAAAATCGACCATTTGGAACTTCTTAGATCAAAAACATGTTTTGGGGGGCTATAGGTTGACTGGGGGGTGGTTAAAGGGGGGTTGGAGAGAAAAAGTTATATTTTCATGTATTGTCATCGGAAATGAAGAAGTGTGAAAAATTTAAGCGTTTTTGCTTCACAGGAAGTGAGTCAAATTTGAGTTACAAGATTTGTACCAGACAAACAAACAGACAGGTTGGTGAGTTGATATAAAGACTGTAAAAAAAATGACCAGCATAGATGGCTAGATTAAGGGTACTCTAGGGTAATTGTTGCTGAAATCCGAGACTGCATGTACGTTAGATGTGTAGGGTAAAGAAACGAACATGGATTATGCTCCAGGAGAAGGGAGACATGGAGTATATCGCACTTAAGGTATGAAATAAAATTCGTAAAACACCGGGGTAGCTGGAAGCACAGAAAGTATGATAAAGGCGGCCTTTTCCACCAAAACTTTTAGCCACATAGCGCATGTGCATCGTTGTTGGTGTATACTGTAAAGTGATGTTTGTGAGAAATAGAAACTTAAATCTAAAATTTTCACAAAGATTAGAAGCAATGCTTCAAAATAAACACAATAAATTAATAATTGAAACAGTTACTATTTTTTTAAACAGACATTTTACATTAAAAAAATATATTTTGTGTGACCATTCTAGTAACGTTCTTTAGTCCATAGATTTATATAAGTCATCGAAAATAGTGGTATAACATCAATACGGCTATTTCGAAACCGACATCTCGTCACTGACATCTTGTAAACGGACAGTTCGTAACGACAACATTTCGTAACCGCGACAATTGGTAACTGACTATTTCGTAAACGCGACTGTTGGTATGAATACGTTCCGAAACCGGAATTAATGAAATCAACTCATAGAGGGTATGAAAAATATTAATACTGTAAAAATTAAAATACTACTATGAAAAATATTAACACGTATTGATGTGGAACCAAAATGTCCGCCAAAAAAACCTATCGGATACTTGGAGTAGATATACGAGGTATGACAGGGGAAAGAAGGGACGACACGAAAGGGATAAAAGAAGTCAAGAATGAGGAAGAGAGGACGATAGGGGAAGGGAGGCAATGTGGAGTAAACAAGGGCTTTATACGTCCCTAATGTAAATGCACTCTTTCTCCTCCTCGACCCCGTGCGGTCCGAGAATGATAAAATAAATAATTCGGGCAGGGGCAAAGGGTTGACCGAGCGAGGAAGATTGGGGGGAAGAGGAAGCGAGACAAGACCACGAGGTCACGGCAGCAGCAGGGGGAGGAGGCGGGGAGGGATTATTTTGATGACTCCGCGGGAAGCCCCTCGAGACCACGACCACGTTATATATACCTCCGGCTGAAATGAACCGATCCCCTACCCAACGAATGAGTACGAGACATTGGATTAGGACTTACATTTTGGGGACAGTGACAACAACGAAAAAAAATAACTCCAAATTAAAAAATACGAGGAGGAAAATTCGGTATGTTATTCTCTTTGGACGTACATCAAACCGAATGGTGACGTGAAACTTAAAAAGAGCAATAATAGCTGTTTCTTTACACATTACGGAAGAGTAAAACAATACTTCATACCCAGACACATCATCTACATTACCATTTTACATAATCAATTATATCCCATTTATTTCTGGATCGCAATTACTAATATCCACGCATATTTCAACGGATAGAGCTATTGGTAGGGCCATATTGAATGAAAACTGAGGAAATGGAAAAAAAATAGAATATGGAAATGAGAATAAAAATTGATAACACAATAACAAGGTCAATAGGGTAAATATTCATTCATTCATATTTAAATCAGTTTACATAACCTTCCCTAAAACTACAACTTACTTTGTCTCTTCCAATTCCTCTCTTCCACTGCATTTGTATGTGCACGTATGGTACTGTATTTGAACATACCGATTGATGAAATTTTCTAGTATATGTATACTTCCATGTTTACGTTAGCTCTTTCTCAGTAGGTTTTCGCAGGTTTTTTTACGCCCCTTATTCTGTGGGCGTTTTCATGCTGTGGGATTTTTCCTATAGGGACGAAAGACAATATCCTAACTCGATGGTTTTCTCACGTTTTTTCACGTCTTTTTATACAAAGTAAATTTATTCACTTTGCACATAATATTTTTGTTTATAAGCATACTTCTATGCCTCTTTTGTTATAATTTACCTACATTTAATTTCAATAGTAACTTGACAATGCATTCCTCTGCAAATATTAAATGTATGACGAGGGGTTAGATGGAATATGGGATTCTCTAATCCCAATCTCGTCCAATAGAGACGAATCATTACTATCATTATTGTTTAATCCCTGCTTAAGAGGCAGTTAACAAGTGCTACAAAAGGAGAATGAAAAAAACTGCGACGCACTAAGAATAAATCGAGTGACTCAAAAAACCAGTTTATAAACGCACGACCGATTGACCCAGTGTTATATCGAGTCCGCAGGTGATAAGACTCCTCCCAACCGGTATAATCAAAAGTGATTCAGCCGACCTACCCGACTGCAGGAGAGGGGGAACGAACCGATTTTCTCAAAATTCCCAGTTCAGCGACCAAGATCGTGCCGATAACTATTCAAATAAAGGATAATTTGGCCGAAGGGTTTCCGAAATACAGCGGCGGAAAAATACGACAAAACAACGTCTGATCACGGAAGACGTTGATGATTTCGCAAAAGAGGAAAAAATACACCGAGAGCAAACGGAATCGCCAAAAATGCCGAGCCAATAAAAAGAAAAATGTTGGCGCAGCGATGCATTAGAGCTGGATTTGTCGACGATGACGAACAAGAGACTTATCAGATTATATACCGTCTCAAAATAAAAGAATATATCGATCATGGATCGATCAGAATAGAGGGTTTTTACCTGAGGAATTAGGATCCGCTTGTTATACGAATCCGGAACTAAAAATTACTAAGGACTTACAATTACTAAGACGCATTACGGTAGCATGGAAAAAACATCTATTTTTTGCGGGATTTTGGGATTTCGCATTTCCACGTTTTTGCAGCCTCTTACCTGGAGATAATGAAGGGATAACGCAAGGAACATTTTTTGGTCCTAACGTTAAAGAGCTTATCTCAAAGTTTAAAGAATACACGTTATGAGGCCTATAATTTTAGCCCTAGTTATATGAACTCCATTAAACTTAATGGAATAACAATTACATTTAAAAGAAGCAGTAAACAACGGTTTAAAACAGATAGTGTTATCATATTCCATACTATAATCGTGTTACGTTGAGGAAATCATAGTAATAATAGCCATAAATCCTTAAGGCATACGAATGCAAAATTACATTCAATCCGAAAATAGGGAAATTAAAACGGGATACACAGCTAAGTTTTCAAGGAGGAAATTTTCGAAAAAAAAAAGAAAAGTTTTTATGAAAACAAATTGGAGGATATAAAAATTGTTCGGCTTCGCCGAATAGAAAGTTTGTAGTATAATGCAAGAGATAAACTACAAAACAGGCATTGATATCTTAAATTATTCTACTCCACATTTAGGCCGACAAAATATTTTTTGATCATAGAGTCGCTTCATGCGTGACAAAGTCAATTATTCTCAACAAAAATGAATTAAAAATTAAATATTAACCGCCTTTATCTTAACTACTCCGGAGCAATGAGATGGATACCTTGAATCCAGAATATGAGAGCGGTTATTTGCGAGTTACAGACAATACGCTAAACCATTACCCATAGATTTGCACCTTTCAACAAAGATCTCGTTCCATCCGTAAGGGGAAGAGGTAATTCAATCGAAACGTTATAATATGTCTCGATGATTCAATCGACTTTACCAATAAATAAACTGCGAAAGCCTACAAGACGTAAACAGATATATTTTAAAACTATTTCATAAAATTGAAAATGAGATTAGTACAGCAAGTAACTAACTTCAATGCGAGTAATTTGACCTGAAGATGATACCTTGACGTCTTAACCTAGGTCAATACAAACAAAATGCCTCGCGGAATAGACAAATTAATAAAATGTATCATGTGGTGATGGTATTATTTTCTCCACATCATAAGAACGGAAACAAGATATGGAAGAATCCGACGTTTTGCAATGGCAGTGTGCGTAGCGTTCACCAACATGAAAATCAAGATATTTTGACTATAACAGAACCAGGAAATACTAGGAAGCATTTATTTGACTGCTTTTAAAAAACTAAGACAATAAAAAAACTTAAACATAGATTTGAACTTGCGTTAAAGAGGAAATGTTCCCGAGTAAGTGCACACCATCACTTAACATAGATAACATCGAAACTTGGTCATATTTCAAGTCAGTTCTCAAGAAATAAATCTTTTTCAAAACAACTTGAGTTAACTAGGCGAACTCGTAATTATGGAGTTGGAAACTGATAAAGAGCATCTGTATGTTCAAAACAACTCTAAGCGGAGTACCTGGACTTCGGCCGGCCTCGGAATATTAGCTGGTTGAGAAAGCCTCAAATATATGTGGATATTAATTGGTAGCACGGAAGACAGTTTTGTCTGTCCAGAGACGCTCGTATGTCCTCTAAAATAGATTTCACGATTCATTCGCGGTTTTTGCTCTAAAAAAGGAACATATAATCGATTTGGTCCATAGTACGTCAAGGTACACTAACAATAGTTTACTTATGTGAAGAGACTCTTTTCCGGCAC
Source organism: Ischnura elegans (assembly GCF_921293095.1). Classification (NCBI taxonomy): domain Eukaryota; kingdom Metazoa; phylum Arthropoda; class Insecta; order Odonata; family Coenagrionidae; genus Ischnura; species Ischnura elegans. The sequence goes on from NC_060256.1 coordinate 72,643,333, forward strand.
ATATATGGACTGAATGTTTCTCGGGGTTCTGATCGGGTTAAAAACTCAATCGTTGCCAACGTTTCGAGGAGCTCGTTGTTCAATTCTATCTGTTTCCATTACCTCAAAATTTCCTTCGATGCTCAAACAAATTCAGGTTCTTATGTAGGGTAATGAAGGAACTACAGATTGATTTAAGTTTAGTTGCTATGAAAGGGTCTACAGTCATAACATATTCATTCTATCAGTCGATATGGTCCTTCTATTGGGCCCGCCATGGAAATAAAATCATGAACGAGGGCGATGTTTTTATAAGGAAATACGTCCACCCACGTGGAAATAGATATTTTTTTCCACCACCCGAGAATACAAGATTTGAAACCAGATGACCTTTGACGGGCGGGAAGATTTATGTTTCCCAACCCTTCTCACGAACTCAAGGCGTCCATATCCCCTCCTATTCTTGGGGTTATCCCACCACTGAGGATCATCCGACCCAAATCTCCCATTTCAAGCCCGAACCCCTATAATTGGGTCCCGGTCGAAACCTTGAAGAAGGACTCCCCCCCAATTCCCGCTCAACTCGACCGATGCACACGAAATCAGCGGCGTAGAAGTAAGGGCTCGTATGAGTTTAGATCGAACCCCTGAGCCCCAAAGGGAAGTGAGGCTTGGCCGGAAGCAACTCCGAACAACACCGGTAGCCCACATTACGTCCCATTACCCTCGCTACCCATGACGAAAAGGAAATTTCGATAGCCACTAAAGAAAACAAATATTTGCCCAATTTGTCACGAAATACGCCCAAACAATGCCAACATCTCTGGTAGTTTCAGGCTTACTCTAGTGGAAGAAATTAACCCTCTTAGTGCCACAAACTTGGAGTAGCATATGCCGAGAAACGCTAAAGGTACTTAAATTAAATGTAACATCTTCTGGACAAAATTTCTGTTGTCATGTTTTGTGCACCAACATACTATTTTAAACATTTTGCTCCAAATATTTTAGTTTTTAACTTTACAATTATCGCTGATTTTTACCCAAGAGTTTATTTACAGCAAAATCATTAATTCGAACAATTAACTACCTAGTAGCCGATATTTCGGCTCGTGGCACTTTTCCACTGAGAAGCAAAAACCGATAAATTACGCAACACTAAGGGGGTTAAATATTACTGATAATTTTCCACAAATGCAGACCAGGAGATGGTACAGAATGTATTGAAACTGGCTGTGAAGTGAAAATTTTTCAGCAAAATTTAATTTTTTTTATCTCCAAATATGCGTCAGCTGTATCTATCGAAATGATATCATCACCTCGAATATAGTTCAAAATTCAAGTGTATCAATGAGTTCATCGAGTAACTTTACATAGAACAAATATGTGGACTTGCGCTATTTTAGTTGATCCACCCGAAGGTTGGTTTCACAGATTAGGATAGTTTTTTCTCCAAGCCACTGAAATTTGACTTAAACTCCATTTGACGCAAACTGCCCTTTACTTTGCGAGGGAAACCAGCGATTTATTTCGAAGTAAATTACATGAAAAAATTGAACCGCAAACACTTCTACGGGGAGGTTCTTAGAAACTTCCTCAAAATGCCCTGGGTCCTGAATCTTAACACTAAGATAAATTGAAGTAGATAATAACTATATTTTTCAACGTGCATTTCACGCCAAAACTGGCAAAAAGATAAGAGTTATTAGGATCACACATATCTTTCATTCCTTTCCACATTTTATCACGCACGCGTTCTCATTCTCGTGAAGACGATGGCAATGAGATATATTAAGCGATAACAGATATAAGACAGATATCTATCATTATATCACTCACTGATATTAACCACAAATGAAAGTAACTGATAGTAGAAATCACTTCAGTAGCTAAAATTAATAAAATCCTAACGAAAACATCTCAATAATCATGCATAGAATTATTACTATCAAGTAAGTTTGAATTATTTGAATCATGACTGAGTATTTATTAAGCATCTATTCCTTCCAAAGTAATGTACCTATTGTAATTATTACCGACTAGTGTCAGACCAAAATAAATACTAAGGGATTAACTCTTATCGAAACGAGAAATGAAATAATTAGTGAATGAAAAAAGATGGCCTTAAGCTCACGAATTATGAATAAATAAATATGTAAATAATTAATTTTCATTAAACCTGACTTAGAAGAAGCAGATCTAAAGTATTCACCTCAATTTTTGTCTTCCAATTCCTCTCGATGCGCCTAAATTGCTTGAGACTTTCCCTCTGACGCCTCTGGGAACGCGAGCCTCGTGGGATGCTTTCCAGCATAAGTTTTTGATTCCTTAATACTCGTAAAAAAAAACAAATTTTAATTGGCTCCACTTGAAACGACTTTGTGAACAATTGGACGCAATGTTTTCAGCAATTTTATGCATCTTAAACCAAATATGTGTTGACAGAGTCCGTTTTTGCTCCGGTGTCAACATTTTTTACGCATTTTCAACATCAGAAAAGCCTGTTTTATTGACAAAAGTAGAGAAACAAATTCTAACGACACTTGACATCGCCACGGCCTGAGGGTAAAATTCCTCAAAACACCGATCAAACTGATTTAAAGCCACCCGTGTCCAAAATAATAACTGAGAAATATTACTACCCTGGAGGCTGAATAAATCAATAATTCAGTAGTTAACCGCTATAATTATATTACCATATGCGTATTAAACAACGTAGAACTTACATTAGGCGCGGATCATTGATAACCTCGAAAATTGGGATATGGCACAGAACTTATCTCGGTAAAAAAATACTGGAAATACGAATTTTCTTTTCGGGAAGACATCTTGTCCTCTCAGCAAAATAAAGCTTATTTTTTCCAAATACGGAGGAAATAGATCTTAAAGATTTGCGAACTGAACAGGTGAATGATTATTATTTATCAAATCCACGTAGATATTAATTGTGTACCAAATTTACATTTTCAAAATATATCACATAAACAGGTTTTAAATTTGTAACATAACACTTTTCTTATTAATACTTGAACACTTCTTTAACTAAACATTAATAATAGGATGATTTTAAAAAATTTGGCTGATTTAATGAAGAGAATAACAGATGATATTACACGTAAAGGTTACGAATACAAATTCCCATTTCAGTAGACGACATAATGACTCATTCAATTAGAATGGGAAAGTCGCCGTGAAAGGCATATATTTCAGCGACCAATATATACTGACTCCCCATTACCGTGATTCATCACGAAAGCGTAACTCAACGACTCGCAAGACATTAACGAATAATCTCGAACGCTTATGTTATCAATGAACCACTCAAAGTGATTTTGAAATCAATTTCTGAAGCGTTAGACGGAGAATGATTCGAGTTCAATTGACACCCGCGTCTAAAGTGGATTTTGAAGAATTAATGTCAATAAATACCGATTATCATTTCTTTGCATTACTGTTTCACATTTTCATCAAAATTAAGAGACCATTGTGCTCTATTATCAGCCTAATATTAGTGAAATAACCGATTTTCCTTTCTAATACACAGAATATTAGTCACGGAAAACAACGTAATTTGCAAGCTAGAGGAGTTCCTAAAATGCTAGAGAGACGGTGAAATACATTTGCACAGAAAGAAATCCTCAACAAAAAATAACCTTCGAGAATGAACGAGGAACAAAATAATATTTATTATATTTCAGTCCGAAGATACAATAAAATCACGAAAGGAGAGATATCTATTTTCCACTATTTCAAACAACGGAAAAACTCGGATACGATCCGCATTCCAGAGTAATTCCATACGTTTTTGAATGGAGCCCATTAATTCCAATGACCTTTGATCTAAAGAAGTGTTTCACGACAGTAAAATATCTCCCTTTTACCGTCGCGTTTCACGAAGGACACGAAAACCCAGCTAGGCAGGTTATATCAAGGTTTCCACTTTCCAAAAACTGCAGAAACTTCGGTCGAGGAAATGATATCCTTGGTCTGATCTCAAGCATATTCATTCCATTGTTCGCCAAGAAGGAATATCCGCTCAGAAGACAAAGACCTCTCAATATCGAATCGCATTAAGTGCAAGGCAAGGCTTCACGAACGGGTTAACCAGATATAGTAACCATTTCGTACCTGCGGGCTTCATGTACAAATAAGCAATGCTTCGTTCAACGCAAATGCCAATATTTTCAGAAGGCTGTATTACAAATTACCAATTAATGCACTTAATTTTGCATTAATATTTCTTCAAAATCCTTACAACAATGCAAATAGCTAAAAATCATTATTAACCCACACTTGCGCGGGCCGCAAGGCAGTTCTTTTGGTGAATGCGCGTTGCAAGAGAACCGTTGAATTGAGCATGCGTCTTTAAAAAAACCCATAGGTTTACATCGTTTACTAAACATCAAGATACCTTTGACTTGCATCAACGAGAGTTTGAAACTAATTCGCCAATTAAACTCATTTCAAGGGAGTAAAAGCACGATAAGGCATAATGGATACAGGGGTAACTTTCTCTAGAGGGCCTGCGATAATTTGCAAATGCCTTTACAAGTAAAGGCTCGTAAGTTGGAAAAATTCGCTATGTTCTGAAATGTACTATTTCACCCTTTAAATGAAAACCGATGAAAACATTCTTAGCGTGATTCATTACCAAAAGAGACAAAATAAGACGGATCGAGAGGGAATGATGCCCCATCTTATTAGGACATCCCTTAGGGACTAGGGCGGTAGAACACATAGGCTGGAGGAGGAATAGGAGATCTTTATTAGCCAAATTTCGCCCGGGGGAACGGGTGAGAAGGGAGACGATACTAATACTCATAATGTGGAAGTTTCATATAAAAAACTGTATAAATTGTAAATTCAAGAGGGAAGTCCATGAAGGACGGGGAGACTGCCAGATTTCTTATTTTATTACCCTAGCCTCGAAAACAGCATCGATGTGGATTACGATTGGGAATATTCAACAATTACCGATCACAAACTCCCACGTCCGGGATGGGACTACCTACCCAGGCGGGACTCGACCCCACGACCATTAGGTTGGAAGGCGAGAACTTTACCCTCCCATTACCATGACCGACTTCTTATACAATAAATAATTACATACAAACCTACCTTCGGCAGAATTGGTAAGAATACCTAAATAATAGTAACATAGGCTTTATGTCACGAATAATGGAAAATTATAAGAGTGATTCGTCATCAAAAGAGACAAAGTACGAGCATGAGAGAGAGAGAAAAGGATGTCCCATCTTAATAGACACCACCTTGGGGTGTGGGCAGAATACTCCATGCAAACCTACATAAATACTTTGGAAAGAATACTTGAATAGTAATAATAATATTTAAAGTTTTATGCCAAGAAGAAAGTAAAATTACTTGATTAATTCGTCACCAAAAGAGACAAAATACAATCGGACGAGAAGGAATGATGCCCCATCTTAATAGGACGTCACTTTGGGACGAGGGCAGAATACATCTTAAATACTCCATACAATTCTACCTTAATATGTAGATTACTTTAATGATTATAAATAAAACGTAATAAATAAACTTTAACGTTCAAAAAATGACAAATCATTTGAGTGATTCGTCACCAAAAGGGACAAAATACAATCGGACGAGAAGGAATGATGCCCCATCTTAATAGGACATCCCTTTGGGACGAGGGCGGCGGGACACAAAGGCTGGAGGAGGGAGAGGAGATCTTCATTACCCAAATTTCACCCGGGGGAACGGACGAGAGGGGAGACGAGGAAGAGAAGAAGGAAAGAGGCCCTTGAAGCGAAATCACGAGGGAATGGGACGATTGCGGCGCGGAAGGGGTGGGCGGAAGGCGTCGACGCAGTTGGCCCAAACTTTGGGTTCCCCAAGTTGATTGCCGAAAGTGGAAGAGGTGGCGGGGCATGCGCCGGCCACTAACGGGAGGTGCCTCTTCCCCCCCCGAGCGCCGCTGTCAAATCTCCCCCTCCCTAATTGTGAAAGCGTCCTTCCCCCAGGGGCTGATGAGGCTGGGGAGTGGGAAGCTGGAGTGGATGATATTCACCGACGGGCAGGATGAGGAACCGATAACGTGGCTCGGCCACTCTTCTCTCGATTAGGTACATCTTCGCACTACCCCGCAAGCCGCCACAAGAGGCGTGTGGCGGAGGGTGTTAGGGCAGCAGCCAGGGGTGCCGACTTACAAAAAATATTGGGGGGCCCAAACCGGGTACCTTGCCCCGTGACATTTTATAAGTAGTGAGTTTTAAGTTTTTTAAGCATTTTAGAAGAGTCATATGATCAACATTAGAGCCCTGACAACTCGAATTTCGATATCTGGACACTCCGGGGAAAATCGAACAAGCCTGACACATTTTTTCCACACACCCATAACGAATTTTTGAGGGGGCTCGGGCCCCCTCAGGCCCCATGGAGTCTGCTGCGCCACTGGCAGCAGCCGTTGACAAAAAAAGCAAAGGAGATGAAATTTGGAGATAAGTGACTTCTAAATCCCTTCTGACGCTTATTATAGTCCTCTACCGCCCGGATTCCTACACCTATGCGTTAGGCAAAACATCTATCTCATTCTAAAAAGGTAAGGTTCTGCAGTTTACATTTATCACTGCACTATATAGGTCTTCAGGGTGAGGCCGCGTCGAGTTGTCACTATTCACATACCTGGCCGACGTTTCGGAGGCAATGCAGAACTCTATCCAGGGCACACCGCGAGATCAACTCAGTTGATTTATTTTATTATTCAGTTGATCGCTTGGTGGGCCCAGGAGATGGAGCGCTGTATCGCCTCCGAAACGTTTGCCAGATATGTGAACAGTAACAAGTCGACGCGCCTTCACCCCGAAGACTGAGATAGTACACGGATCTCTTATATTACCACTTCTGTCAGACCAAGAAAATAGCGTGGTTAAAAAACTATGTTATCTATGTTGCTCTGAAAGGTATGTTCGATCACTGAAAAATATCATCGATAGTTTTAGCTATGAATGTTAATATGGATGCAATTAATTACGAATAAAGACAATAGAAGGGGGTGAGTATAGTGCCCAAAATTCGACATTTACAGGAATTCCATTACAATGATAGAAAAAACAGATTTGCAGTAATTACAAAAATGAAATTTATTGCCAAGCCAACATGTTTCACAGCGTCAACTGGAATAAGTTGATTGGGAAATAAATTTTAAACTTGGAAATCATTGACAATCATTTTTTCTACCAAGCCTATAATCTTTGTTTTATCGAGCACATAATAATGATTACTCCATACTAATTACAATCAAAGACATATACAAATTGAAAGAAGCTTTAGATAACCTAGAAGTCAGACCTGTGTTTAGGTTACCATCACTATATAATTATATTCCATGCATTGATTTATAAATAGCGGAAAAAAGGAAATCTACCAAAATTAATAAAAATAATATCTTTGATTAAATATATAATTATAATTGTCAAATTTAATTTTAAAAAGTATTTCTTCAATTTAGGATGAGTAAACAGCCAATTGTTTTCACATTTTTTAAAGAATATGAAAATTTACCGCCCTTATGTACTCGGATGGTAATAAGTTTTACACTTTAGCCCCAATGTGTATAGGCCTGGTACCACTGTACATTGACCCGAACGAGTTAATGTCTAAATGCATGAACGCATGAATGAATACGAAAATGCACTGTGTAGCCAACAAACTTGTGCGAAAGCATGTACAGAAAATCTGACAAACTGACCAGAACGTGTTCCAATTTGGTTCATCTGAAACTTTTTCTGAACAGTGACAATTTGTTAATTGAAATTACATTAACAAACTACAACATAAATTTACCTTGAATGTAAAACCTCCAAAATCAAACATATCAAAATTTATAGTTAGAAGAAACAACCGTTTATTTTTCTTGATATACAACATTTAAATAACTGTTTTGGTTTTTGAATTCTTTAAATTCAATTTAAATAGAATTTTTTTCTGCTGTATTTTGCGAAATGGCATAAAAATCTAATTCTTATGAATTTTTTTATCTACGAGGTTTTACTTTTAAGGCGACGATGTGCCGGAATGTAATTGGTACTTGCCAATATTTAAGGCAAAAAAGGGAACGGGGAGATATTTAAATTGAGATTAACTCAGTTGCGAGGTCAAAGGGTCCAGGAGGTCGCCCAAAACGGAAACGGATGAGGGAGCATGGGATGAAAGTAGGCGAAATGGAGAAGCAGGGGGGAGGGTTAGGGAGAGAGGGGGAGGAAGAACCAATAACGAAGAGGGAGGGGAGGGGTTGGTTGGTTTTAAGGGCTCCCTGGCGGTGACGGGCCTGAGTGATGACCCCCAGGGCGCCATACATGCATTCCTCTCCGCCGGACCTAATCTAACGAAATCAATTAGGTCGTCGCCATTATCAAGTGACGCGCTAAAAAGTTCTGGGCAGTATATAATCGATTAAATTCGTTATCAGCCCTTGATTCAGTCGAGGCTTTCTGCTTCACACCAGCCCATACCGAAGTGATCGGAATGGTATATCGACTAATACGGCTTCGTTTCTATCTCAACGGAATTAAAAAGAAAAATCACCACCCGAAGTATGAAAATACTGGAACTTCAAAGAAAAATCGTAAATTCGATTATGAGAATACATTTGAGGACCTTAGAAGCAAATGGTTAAAAATGCAATTTTTCCAATTTCAGAGATAAGTGCGGATATTGGTTGGTGGGGTACACAATATTGTTATGGAAAAGGGATACAAGTGAATAACTGATAGGTATATACAGATAATTATCTCTAAAATTTAAAAAATTGCACTTGCACCCCTTGGATTCATGGGTCTTCACTTATTCACGGCCTGCAAGCATAAGAAATAGAACTAATACACCTAGACCTCCGAAAAATGTATTGGGTGTCGTTTAGCGATAGCCGAGTAAACTTAAGAAGTTGCATGTAGGGTGGGGTGCATGCTATCTTTCTTATGGGAATCACTCAACCCAAATTGTTAAGAATAGGTAAGGGTAGAGATCACACCGGACTAATCGCGTGAAATTCACATATTCAAGGTAGGGGCCCATTTTCTTTCACTGGTCCACCTCATACTTCGAGAATTCTTCCGTTGGGGGCATCCAATAGCTTCTCCCTAGATTTGAAACCGAGACCCTAAGGTCAACATCCTTCAGTCTACCCACCTCAGTGCCAAAACTCTTATTGATATGAATATAGCGATAAAATTTCAACAATTAAATTAACTGGCTTGCTCGTAGTGGTGTCAAATTCAACATATGATTTTAATCACCGCAACGTTATCAATCAATAGTACGGTATCCGCCAATTTTAAAGAACCTCCACAACATTTCCCTTCACCACACTAGAGTTCAAGAATTCCTTCACAAACTGCACGAGATAAACTTTTATCGGCATGAACATCATCATATTCAAGAGTAAACAATCTTAAGATTGGCTTTACACAGCTCTCCATTACGCTCTCCCATTAGCAAGCCTTTAAATATTTACGTGTTCCTTCTCTTCACATTAAAATACCCCATGCTTGCACAAAATTCACGTAAAACATAAATACCCCCAGAAAAAATTACTCGTTCGCTTCCAAACACCACGTGGGAATCCAAACGTCCACAGGGCGACGGTCATTTAAAATTTTATCTCGACCCCTAAATCACCGCGCCGGCGTATTTCAATCGAACGAGAAAAAAATATCAATGCGCAAAAGCCGGACGCATACGAGTAAAATGCTCGTGATATCAACACATGAAACTGACGTCCAGATTTAGGTGAAATAAATATTCTGACCCTCGAACACATCCTAGCACCGACGGGGATGGCTATTGGAATGAAATCAAAATCCGAATCGAATCCGATACGCAGATAGAGGGAACGAATTTATTCCACTGATCTCGGAATCGAGAAGTGACCTACGACGAGCGTCGATGGAAGGAAGGCAAAATTTATTCAGCTCCGGATGAAGAGGGTTAAAGGCTGGTTCGGGATACACGTCAACTTCAAACGTGGAAATCGGATGATATTCATGTCCACGACTACGACATAAGATTGGCTATCCGTGAAAATATCACCCAGAAACTGTAACCGGTCGTCGGATATGTGAAAGATACACAGAATAAGATATTATGACGATTGATATGGGTGATTAATGGAGAAAAATACTAGCTACAACCATATTGTAAACGTGGAAGATTGAAGAATAAAAGTTCGATATGTAATATTTCTAACCCTGCCGCGTGAACGGCGGTAAAATATACAAGAATTGTCATGAGAAAAAATTCCTCTGGACTGGGAATCGAACCACGGACCTTTGGCTTTCCGGGCCAATGCGCAGACCACTACGCTATCCAGGTTATTTAATTCCCTTAACACCTTAATACCTATTGCTATGAGCCTCGGTATAATTGCCATGGGAATTAAAGAGCCTGGATAGCGTAGTGGTCTGCGAATAGGCCCGGAAAGCCAAAGGTCCGTGGTTCGATTCCCGGTCCAGGGGAATTTTTTCTCATGGCAATTCTTGTATAAAAGTTCGATGGTTTCCTACAGTAAAAAAAACAATGTTTGCCTACGATAATCCCGACTCGCGGACGTGAGGAAAGGAATGGTGGTGACTAAAGGCTAAGGTGTAAAAGAGCAGAAAGAGTTTGCGGGAGAACTCCCAAAAAATGAACCCCCAAATCGATAAGAATGGCAAAAGGAAAGAGATTAGGGTCAACTGCGATTACGGGGGAGGATCTGTGCAGGGGGTGGGGAGATTCCCCGTGACTGGAGGCGGAAATCCCCGCACACAATAGACGAATCTGGGGGATCTGGCGGTACCGGAGCCCGAAGGGACTCGGACGACGACGCGGGGGAGGGAGGTGGGCGGGCCGGCAGTCTCGGAGAATACACTGGATGACACGTAGACTCCCCACTGTATTACATTAGAGGAAAAAGATCCCTCTGACGTTCCTCAGGGCTTCCCAGATCGCAGGGCCTCTGCTATTCCGCGTTAATATTTTTTCTTTTTTTTTTTCGAATAATTTTCTCTTGGAGCATATGTCTCTTACTTCTTTTTAATTAATACACATCTAAGGACAACGATTCAGAACTTTACTATACAATTATCAAGACTTGAATGAAAATATGCTCACAATTTAAAGATATAAAACATTGAAAAGGTTTTAATCATATCTCAAAATAAATAAAGGGTGTATACATGATATTATATTATTTTTCTTTTTTTTGTAGAATATTTCTTGGAGTATGTGTTTCTAACTTTTTTTTTTAAATTTACACAAACGAAATCCCACTGTTTCACAACTATATTGTTTCATTATCAAGGCTTGAATGTAAATATGCTGGAAATTTAGTGTCATCAAAAATCGCTAAGGTTTTAATCATATCTAAAAATGATTTAGGGAGCAAATTTTATAACACAAACAAAACAAAGAAATAGCACTATATTTACCAGTAATTTAACAGTAGTGTCCAAAAATAAAAGGAAACAAAAGAAACCTATGCCCCGAGAAATTAGCTACACAGTTAAGGAAAAGAAAATATAAATTTTGAATATTTTTGGCCACGGGCAGCCGTGTGCAGGTTCTATAAAAATTATCTCATTGCTACTGCGACAGGCGCTCCCAAGACTGGTACACTACGATACATCAATCCATCTTATTTTCATTATTTAGTTGCACCGACAAGGAGAAGAGAGATTTTTTTAGTCAGAGAGAGGAAAATTTCAAATTACGGGAGAGATTCACCAAACATATTACTAACGCGGAATAGCGGGCATACTGATTTTTATCCCTTGAATGTACATACAAAGGAATGGAATACATATGTAAATTCAATGGAAGGGATATTTATTTATCGTACTGCAGTCAACCCAATACAGTGATTAAAGCATCATACAAAACTACTGAAACGTAATTATATAGGGAAATAAAGACAGTGGAAATTGCCATCAATATTTTTCCATTTGCACAGTTTAAATTGGATAGAAAGATATCGGCTTTAACACAAAATAAACTTTAAAAGGCGATAATTACACATGCAGAAGTGTCAATTAAAAGGGAGCAATTCATTAGACAATAATGAAAACTATAACTCAGATTACGAATTCTGTATCATTATACCATGCATATCATAGCACATTAACTTTATTTAATGGAAATACATGCGTAAACCACTGTCAATTCCAATGTAAAGGTACTAATGAAAATTTTGGAAATTACCAGCCTATTTATTCATGTAAATTAATAGCTCGAAGCGCTTCTGTATGAAGATTGATCATCAATGGAGCTCAAGAGAAATTACCCAATTTTCGAAACAGCTCTGCTCAAGATTTGAGAACAGAAACCAAGAATATATAAGGAAAGCCCCTTCTCTGTACCGTTAAACCTTAATGCAATATTCACACAAAATCCGAGAACTGAAAGTCAGCGTGGCAGAGAATCCAACACGCTACAGATCACGTTCCAGCAACATCTGCAGCTTTTTTCTGCAGATGCGCTTGTTAAAAAATTCCCACCTTTATAATGGTGTCTTTGAGGCTATGCATAGATGTGCCACGCAAGAAGCAAGCTACACACCATCCCAACGGGAGGAAAAGCAATTTTCACGCTTATCGAAAAAAATAAGGATAAAATGATGCAAAAACGCAGGATTTTCCTTCTAATAAAAGGGCAATATGCAATAGTGCGCACATGACGGCCTCACCTCATACCACCAACTTGTGTAAAAACCAATTAACCTTGGTGCAATGCCGACTGATTAAATTTAACATGTCTAAATTTACATGACGCCACTTAATTCACAAACATTTTAAACGTAATCCATCAATTAAGAATGAGTCTAGCGGGAGCCGGTGCACAGTCATTTAAGCAAATAGCTGAACGTTCCGATTCATCGATTTCATTTCTTTGATCAGTTCAGCGTGTATTCATGACGTCTCCGCTTACCCTAATAGGGTTGTTTCCCATATTTTTATAGCCTAGGTCGAAAGATCATTATTCCTGGATTACGTATTTCACGCTTTTAAATTTTTAAATGACGATATCTATTTTTCGCGATTAAATGAGAAGTGAAAACTTTCAAGCGCGCGAAAGCGCGACGGCTAAGTATGAATGCTGGGAAAAGCTCGTGTGACGTCATTCTGGTTCCGGCTGCCGCCGGGTGGGTCCACCTTGGTGCGATGCAATGAGCGCCGTTACGATGCAGGCTGCTTGCAGGTAGCGCTTGGCTTAAATAAGGACTATTAATATCCTATCAAACGAAGGAAACTTTCCGACCTTAGCCAATTTCCATAGGTGATTATTAAGAGACGTTTCCCTGAGCTCTGTGCCTCCTGCATGCATAGGTAATCTTAGACGATGTAAAACTCCTGACTACTCGTAAAGTACCTAGGTCCCTGTGACGTCACGTGGTTTGGCATCGCATGGCCACCAATCTGGCCTTTTTCAAATGAGGTTAAAATTGACCATTAACATTCGTGTGAACTGGGTTTTCTAAAACCAAATAATTTGTATATTATGAACACACTAATGGTAGGTAACGAATCGCAATCAAAGCCTTTCGTTTTCTTTGATGAAGGAAACTACCCTTCCTCTTCCTTGTATAACCAACTCCTGTTCTCTTCCTTCCGTTTGGCGCGATACCAAACTTTCTGCGTCACTATTTTCAGCATCCCATCGCCGACTAGTACACAGTTCATCGTCTCCTCTTTCAATAATAACCGCCCACCGCCAAACATTTCCTTATTTCCTCGTTCTTAGTTGTCCAACACGACTGCGGGATGAATCACAAATGTTTGATAGCAAAATTCCGTGCATATTTTTTAGGTCAACCCACCTTCACACTGTTATTATAAATCTACCGAAGCAAGCGAAGATTAGTATATTCGATGAGCATAAATTAAGCCGATGAATCAATTTGATGAAAACAATCTCCATGTTTTTGAGCAGACCGTACTTTTACATTCAACAACCGTATTTTGGCTTCATCCACTATTTTAATTTGCAAAAAAATCAGAATCTAGAATTGCTACACAATTTTCAAACAGGAGAAAAGTATCCTAGGTTATACTTTTATCATGACCTTTATTTTGGCAAAACATGCATACCTTTGCTATTAATTTTTGGAAAAGAATTGTTACTACTACATTCATTAATCTTATTTTCCGCGCTCGGATAAGCAATGACTACGCATACGAGTTGGTTATAATTTCCAAAGTATACATTATGGAATGCTCAATATTTTGACAGGCATGTAGCTTGGGTGCACGGTATCGCATAGTCGTTCACATTATTTATTCTGACTTTACCAAAATAATGAAATTTACTTCGTTTTTTTTTTTAATTTGAACATCTCCATTCCAGCTACTCATTACTTACTTACATCTCGAACACCCTTGCCTATTTCACCCTTAGCCCAAAGGACATTTTTTAAGAAATACGCACCCTTGTACCATAAATCATTAAGCCAGTTTTTTCCTCCGGCTATAACTTACTTTTTCTAAATTGAACTATTTCCCGATGGATGGCTTTCCAAGTAGGCATCGACCCAATAAGTTATTCAGTCCTGCCCGCAAGAATATAGTGCTCCAGCCACAAATTGAATAACAATATTCTTGGTTTATGAATTTCTACAACACCGCATGACTTGAGGCTTGGTTTTCATCCTGTGAAAAATCGTTTTGTTTGTAGAATAGATTCGAGATTTGAGGGTTGATGACGATTAGCTAGGGAACAATAGGAACGAAACCCTAGGGCGGGTTCGCGGGGATACACTCCTAGGGCAGGGACTATAAGCGCGAGCTCTTCTCCTCTGCACCCAGAAGGGGAAGGACGGGAAGGAACAAGGAAGGAGGCGCCGCCGCGATGAGAGCCCGACGACGCCTCCTGGGAGTAGATAGGGAAGGAAGGGAAGGGACGAGGAGTCCCGCACCGTCACAAGGCGGGCGGGCCCTACTATTAGCGAAACCAAGCTTACGCAATTAATATGCTACCAATTTTAGTAGATTTTCCTATGAGGAAGAAAAATCTATCGATCAAATCGGTAGATTAGCTAGCTAGCTAGGGAACACCTCATTTTAAGCAAATAAAACGGACTTTACCACAAAACTACTCCTTTTAATTCCGGAAGCAGAGCGTGAAAAACAAAATTGGGGGCCAACAATTATCAATTGATTGGCTGAAAGGCCATGCACCAAAAATAAAACGAATACCATAAAATTATAAAAGACTATGGGTATTCTCTTCCAAAATTTGGAGGATATAATCCCAAACCGTCCATTAATTATGACTAAAATGGGATAAATACTCGAAATAATGCCTGCATGATAGTTTTTGCAACATAAAAGAGTATGAAAGTTGTTTTTCGACCTTTTAATTTCAAATTTATAAAAAGAATCTGCTAAAGAGCACATAAAGTGTATCCGTTAGCAGGGTAAACCAGTCTTCCGTTCATTTTCACTGGGAATCTAAATGCTTTTTCAATGGATTGGGGTAATTATCGTTAAAGGGGGAAATGGCAAAGGAGGCTATCAAAAAGGCCATAGTTGAAAAATGCAAACCCAATATCAATTCCAATGAACATAACCTTATCCTGCTCTAATTTTTGATAGAAAAAATGCTTATTGCCCCACAATATCTTTTTCGACGAAAAATCTACACAACAGACGTTATATAGATTATTATTTGCACCATATTTATAGGGAACGAAAAAATAACTAACCCAAAATATTCCATGCAATTCAATAGTCTCCCACTTGATTGCTTTACATATTATAATACCATAAAAACAGTGTCTGAGGGGTATTTTTGAAATAGAGCCTTTCATTGAATTGAAAGTACCCCCAAGCCACGGCTATCGAACACTCAAATGTAAAACTTTTTTGTTCGAAGTGTAGCACAAAAAAGTTTTTTGACAGTCAAAGAGAAGCAAAGCTGAACACGGAAAAATGAATTCCAAAACAATAGCCCATTATTCAAGGGAACCATTGATTTTGATTCCAGAGGAGTTGATAAACTCATTTCCGTGGGACCGAAATGTGGAAATAATCTTCAAAAAAATACACCCACTAGTCGACCATGTACTTTTTCAACGGAGTTCGGCACAAAATATAGGGCCTAAAGCACTTTATTAATTTCAATTACGGCAGGTAAAGAGAGAAGAAATAAATAGGATATAAAATATAAAACGCTTAAGCTGGCTATAGTCGCGAGCAAAACTTTTCATTCAACACACAACCCCTTCAGGCCGAGGAAGGTCTCTACCACGTTTGCGGAAATGTTCCGCGAATTAAATTCATTTAAAAGTCCCATTAGAACAGGGAATAAAATATCTAGAAGCGAATGAATTGTGATTGTTCATTTGAAAAATGTAGCTGTCGAGCACTCAAAATTGGAGCGCGAAGCGAAGCATAAACTGTCATTTTGGCAAAATTTTCCTCATGATTTATAGCGAGGGGATATTGAAGTTTAATATGCATGGATATGGTTTCATATTAATTATACTAATCAGGGAGGTGATGCAGTGTACGTACACTCAGAGACATCTCAAGAGAAAGATTTGATTCCCATTTCAATCAGGAAAAACAAAGAAATAACCAAAAGCCTAGCATTAACCATATAGAAAGACCTAAGGGAATTCAAAGAGCAGATAAACTGATGGGCAATTGATGAAATTTCGAACAAAAATTTCGCGTATTCCAGTATTAAATATTTCTCAGCGTTTCGCGCATTTTAAGTTATGGAAATGTACTGCAGATAATAATAATAATCTTTAAAAGTATGTACCAATATATTCATTCTATGCAAAAAAAAATTAGCGTAATTTGCACTAGAATTGTGCTCTAAACACAAGAGTTATTTTGAAACGTGGATACGGAATGAATAAAGAAAAATATTTTGAGGCTAAGAGAAGGTGGAAGTTGGAGCCAGTAAAATATAGCAAAAAATGGTCTTAAAACTATATGCAGAAATAGTAGCCCAAAAATAGACAAGTTGAATGACATCATCAATTTTCATAGAGAGATTTGTGCACATTCTTTTACACCAAACTGCGAATACGTAAACAAAAAAAGTTGAATTCGAATTAATTTGTAATAGAGGAAGTATAGTAACATAAATTAGTTCATACACGTGATGTGGAGGACAATATCCCTCTGGTCGATGATGACGAGGCAAAAGATAATAACGGCCACATGTACATAAGAAAATGTAGGTACAAAAGAACACACTTAATCAGGCATTCTGGGAAAAGTCCGTTGGAAAAAATCGATCAAAATTAAGGACTATTCGTGACTGGAGAAACATACGCCAAATTCTCAGATGGGTACAAGGAGGAAAGAAGAACTAATCATTGAGCAAACTCGCAATGAACAAAATTTTAACTCCACCATTAATTGGCCTGGAACTTTGTCAACGGACATTCTGTCCAAAAGAAAAATCCTCACTTATGTTATTTTATGAGTACCTTGGCCAACTGCAATGAAGCATATTCCGTGGATGACTATGCAAAATATTTCTAATTTTCAATACGAATTAAATGACGCATTTAAAGTCCAATTTTCACGAAGCGACTGTGGACATTGCCAAAGAGGCGCTTTACGCGTTAAAAGCTTAACAGAAAATAAAATATTTAATGGAAAATGCATCAAAACCTATAACCAATTTATCACTTCGTTGACTAGTAACGGAATAACCGAAACAATGGAATTTAAAAATAAGTTGACAACATAGCGATAGAAGGCGCAACTGGCTGGAAAAAGTAATTACGAAAATTATATCCATCCTCCAAATTGGAATGAATTTTTCGAACCTCAATTTTGTCCGCTAATAGCGGATTCATGCATATTCGGTGAAAAAACTATTTTTCCAGAGAACACATTAGTGCAATGGTACTAGAGATTTAATCAGTCAAAGCGAAATATTGGTCACCTTCGGAATCCATGAGAGATACGAAATCAGGGGAGGTGGGGTGGAATGGGCAAGGTAAACGCAAGGATATAGATCCAGTTAGACCGACACGGTGCGCAGTCAAGGGGTTATTTATTAATTTTTATTTATTAATTTCAAAAGCCCACATACAGAAATATTGCCAATTTATAGTGGCCCAATAACAAAAAGTTATTATAGGCTTAAGCTAGAGCCGCAAAATTAGCGGATGACAATAGCACAGAGTGCGGAGATAAAAAGAGAGTTTTATTCTGGTTACCATTCTGCCACCATTGAATTCTAGTTAATTGGAGGAAACATTGGAAATAAGTGAAATGCGTCCAATAACAAAAAATAAAAATCGCTTGAATTAGAGGATAGAGCTCATAAAGTGAATTTTCCGATTAACGTTATTCAGTCTGAATGAATAATGGACCATTTATGCTTATAAAAACGCGTTCAACAAAACCGTCTTCACTCCCTTATCAATTTTCTAATTTATGAATTACTACGTTTTCCCATCCGCTTCCGTCTTTTCGAAACGAAGACAACTAAGATAGTACCAATCAGACTCAATTCTGAATAAAAAGGAAAATATAATTGTAGTCATGACTGGAAGGGCTAATATACGCTTCATTTATTGACGCAGTTCGTAATGGTTCGTTCGTGTGAGCTGATGGTCACAAATGCTGGAATAAATACAAATGAACAAATATAAAAAGACGGTTTTGCGCATAAGGTGAATATTATGCATTATCATCGATTAATATCCAAGAGATTTTCTTTATAAACCTTTTGCATCATTTTAATAAACTAATTCCAAAATGATCGGCAATTTGAATGTCGAGAGAAGTATTTTTCGGAGTCTCGGCACTATGTAATACTAATTTCCTACTAAGCTATTATGATTCCCTTATTTTATATTAAAATATATTTCAACGCTTCCTATTCACGCAGAATACACTGACTTTGCGAAGATAATTCATCCTCTTACAGGAAATATGACTGAATTTTTTGGTCGAAGGAATATTCCGTTATGGCCATTCATTTCGACGCGTGGGACCACAAAAACAAAACATTCATCACGCATTGCAAGCGTTTCCTTTAATTTTTAGCAAAAGAGAAGAAATCCGTTTGTTTTTGTTTTTCCTCCTGCGTTATCTCTGCCCGGAAATCCGAATGTGGGACTATTTTACTTCCAGAGAGTTTACACCTCAAAGCTTTCATTATGAGTTGGTGTTTTACAAGGGATACCGTCTTTAATGTGGTGGTCACCTTTAGCCTTCCATATCCTATGCTGTTGACTTTGCTGTTATGCCGTCTTTATGAATATGAAGTTAGTACGTATGATGAGAAATCCGTAAAACATGAAAAAATGTTGATTTTTTTCTTGAATTTAGTATGTGACGTAGCAAGAGCCCAGAATTAAAATTTCTAGGCATTACTTTTTTTCAGGAGGTATATGAAACACTATGGCGGCGATTAGCTTAAAAATTGGGATAAATAATGAATTCCACATCTAAAAATACTGTAATTGAACGTCCTCGTCCGAGTATAGTGATTGGAGACGGGAGAGATGGAGGAGTTTTCGTTATTGGAAGGATAAAAGCGATGCATAGATCTAAATCGTGGACTGACAGTTTACGCTTCAGAACAGCAACGGGCACTCCGGTGTAACAGGGGTAAACTGGGGAAGGTTGGGGTTTTCCCCAAGGGAATCACCCTCACACAGCTTCACCCTTCCAGGGTCGGGAATTGGTCCCGTGCTGCCATCTATCATCGGGGCAAGGGCTTAGTAGTGCAGGCCAATTTACTTCCACCCGGCCAAAGGATGCCCACGTCACCTGACCGGCCTTCGCTTTCGATTTTTCGACCCAAAATGAAATTCGAGCGACATAAATAACCAAAGAGGCGAATATGAATAGTCAAAGCACTATTTCGAACAGAGTTCAAGTCGCTGATGAAACTTGTAGCTGACGGAAACACTTCCATTTAACAGCTCAAAAAAAAAGTATCCTGAGTGTCACGACTTCCTCCCTCTGATTGAATTCTTGGGGTGGTGCAAATTCACAAAGAATAGTCTACTTCACATGGAAATGCATTGACGTCTCTTGAGACGTTGAAAAGTTTACTAGTCGGGAATAGTTGTTAAGGAAATATGTTTTGCCACAAAGGCCAGTCAACTGCTGAGGAGTTTCCGCATTCCCGTCAATTTAAGGGTCAGTGGCCATTATAAATTCGCTAAAATGTTTTAAACATAATTTAATTTCCTTCTTTGGGTGAACAATTTAATCATACATGGAATGTATCCTATTATTTCCAAGAGGAACTTCATCAGAGCCATGCTAATGAGAACTCAAAAAATATTTTCATTAGCCATAAAAGAACGAAAGCATTCCTATAAAATAAACATACATTATTTAAAGAGGCCTATGGCTGATTATGGAGATTATAATATGTGAGAGGTATCATAGCAGTTTGATATTTAGATGTGAATGGTAACGAATAATTCTCTCTTTTTATACATGTTTGACTGGTAATACTGATAGAAATTCATGACTGGAAAATAGAGATTAGATTATCCTCTTTCAAACGATAATTTCTTACAGCCCCTAAATCAGTCGAAGTTATGAAGAATTTTAATGAAAACACAGAATCAGGGAGGAATCCAAATGTTTTCTGAAAAATTCACTATGCGAAAGAACCTGAAAATCCCACGTGAGTTTGTTCGTGACCCGAGTTTCCACATTAACTTGTTTTCCCGAATTACCATAATATCCTGAAAGATACACCGTGGGTGTTTAGATGGAGCGGAGGGCTTTTTCCTGGTGTTCAAGAGGAAGTTATTAAATTTTATCTAAATCCTAGTATACAATATGATGACTGTATCTCAGTTCCAAAAAGTTAAGCCCATATTGTGAGAAACTGCCGAAAAATGATTGGAAAAAGAGGAAGATTCTTGAAGGAAATGAATTCTTCCCCAGAGAATGTCTCGGATCACACACATTCACGGAGAAGAAAGGCGACTCTAGATGCTTAAAAAACCTCACGAAATCCAAAATAAATAAATAAAAACCCTTAATATAAAAAGTCCCACTCCCGCAGAAGGTTCACTCTCAACACGGAACGAAGCGAGTGAGCACATCTGAACGCGATAACATTGAAGAAAGAAAACACTCCGCTTCAGACCCCCGGCGTAATACGAAGGACTGAACGGAGAAACACCAGACGTCGCTGATTTTAACTGCGCAGATACTGGGGGATGAGAGCGGATTGATTCTTCATAGCCTCTGGGGATCCCGGAGATTTCACACAAACACACACGTATACCATGATACATGTCTCCCGGGTGGTGGGAGCATAACAAAAGGTCCCCTCTTCGCCCTCCTCAGCGTGAAGGACGGATTTGGAGAGGTGGAGGAGAGGCAAGGACTTAAGGCTGGCGAGATGTGTGGGTGGACGAGGAAAAGGACCGGAGAGGACTATGAAATGTTGCGCTAAGGGTACGCAGGGGGTGAAGAATGGGATCAGGGGATCCCAGGGTATCAAGGAAGACGAGGGAGAAAAGTGGAAAGCGGAGGAATGATCGACTTGGAATCCGTATTATCATGTTGACCATCTGCTATTATTTCCTTCGATTTTGAGATCGCTGGAACATTGTGGATTATTATATGTATAAGATGAGTCATCAGGGTGGCCACTCATGCATCAAACTGATATTCCATGACTTTACCAGACTTCAGAGACTATTTTCACTTAACAGAGACGAGATCTCGCAATTTCATGGCCAGCATTGAGTTATTGCGTAAAGGCCGTTTTACACGGGGCACGAAATTGCGCAGGTTAGAGCTGCATTAATTTCTAAAATGGCGTGGAATTCCGTGAATGCATGAACGAAATTATAACGGGGGCTATTTTGCCGTCTCGCATCCACGCATTCTCGTATGTGTTCTAGCAATTCACTGCTTTACAAGACGCAATTTTGATTGCGCCTTGGCACGTACGTCAGATTGCGCAATTCCGTGTACCGTGTAAAACGGCCTTAAGAAAATCTTCTCCAAAACCAAGGTTCGGGATTTCTGCGATGTATGACATAAGCTCACTTTTATCAATTTTTTTGTCTCCACTCATAAATGTATTACGAAATGCAGCAGATACATTATTAGCATTTTTTTTTACAAAGAAATGATAAAAAACTCTTAAGGAAAATTTACAAAAAATCTACAGAAATACACAAAGACGTATTGACGTGACAGGCATTAACAATGACTCACTAATTTAATTGTGTTTGACCAATTATTCAACGTTAAAACGAAACTTTTATACGAAAAATAAACAATTAAATTATTATAGTTAAAAATTTTAACGAACTTCTCACTCTATGTGATTTAGTTATTAAATAAAGTAATGACTCTCCTGACAGGCAAACGGCCATCTCATATTTCAGATTAAAAACCATATACACCATTTACTGTACGAAATATTCTCTTTATTTTCGTTTGAAAATTATTTATCCGAAATTAAATGATTGAGGGTCCTTATTACACAAAACAATACGAGCATAATTATAACCGTATTTCAAATATTGCCTATTTTTTAAGCGCCTGGGAGCTTCCTCCCCACAATCTTTCCCCTCACAATGAAAAGTAAAACTTCGTAATTCGTCATAAATTTAAGAATGGACGGCAATCTCTGGTGACGCACCACGTCGAAACCTAGGTCGTCCATTAATAAATTTATTCAGCATTACAAAGTTTCACTTTTCAACATATTACGCCGACTCCATGAAGTCACACCTGAGACGACAAATTATATCTTTCACCTCTAATCAGCGATCACCTCCTTGTACGGTCACTTTCATAACAGTGGAATTCCGGTAATAGGGTAGTTTCCTTCATCAAATAAAACGAAAGGCATTGATTGCGATTCGTTACCCACCATTAGTGTATTCATAATATATAAATTATTTGGTTTTAGAAATACCGGTTTAGACGAATGGCAGTGGTCAATTTTATCCTCATTTGAAAAAGGCCAGATTGGCGCCCATGCGATGCCACTCCACGTGACGTCACAGGGACCTAGTTTCTATATGAGTAGATAGGAGTTCTTGAGTTCGTCTGAGATTACCAATGCATGCATGAGGCACAGAGCTCAGGGAAACATGTCTTAATAATCACCTATTAAAACTGCCTAAGGTCGGAAAGTTTCCTTCGTTTGATAAGGTATTAATAATTATTAAGGATTGGCTTAAATAAGGATTATAATCCTTATTTAAGCCAAGTGCTACCAGCTAGCAGGTTATTCTGCTACCTGCTAGCATCCTGCGTGGTATCAGCGCTCAAAGCCTCGCCCCAAGGTTACCTCACTTGCGGCAGCGGGAACCAGAACGACGTCACACGGGGTTTTCCCATCATTCATACTTTGCCGTCGCGTTTTCGCGCGCTTGAAAATTTTCACTTTTCACTTAATCGCGAAAAATAGATATCGTTATTTAAAAATCTAAAAGCGTGAAACACGTACTCCAGGAGTAATAATCTTTCGTTTTAGGCAATAAAAAAATAATAGGAAACCACCCTATTCAAATTATGTTCCCAAAGTGTGTAATCAAGGGCTATTGTTATCTGAGAAAAGTTTTCACTTTCCGATAGGTCGCTTTTATATGTTCCTCAGGTACGTAATAACCACAGTGGCGGGATGACAGTCCCACAAAGAGCCGGAAATCCTCGCCTGTTTTCCTGAATTTAACAAGTTCATGGCGTCTGCACAAGGTCGTCAGCTCTTAATTATGCATTCTGTAATTGCAAAGGACGAAGTTTGAGGTATTTTACCCACCATTAAGGACGAATTTATAATTACGAGGGAATGACAGAGCGCAGGGTAGGTAAAGTGCCGTTGTTTGCGTTTCCGCTGCCTTTAAAGATGCAGAAGATTATTATGCGCGGCTAAAAATGGTCGCCGCTTAACGCTTCAGGGAAATCAAACAGATGCAGAACGATGTCGAAAAGAATAAGAAGAGAAAAAAATTGGAGGCGGATTTGCGTGAGTGCGCCGCCGAAGGCTGCGAGGGAATTTTGCGGGGCCTCGGGGCACTTAACTCGGGCCCCAAAAAAGAGGGAGTTCAAGGTCGCCGAATGCTCGCAGGAGATGGAGCACTTTCGAGGCAATCCTCGCCGATGTGAAGGGGAGCCCAGAGGGTTCCATGGAGCCCGTATAGCTGGTCGCCCTTTAAAAATCCACCGACGCACCGGCAGCGGGTTCCTAAGGCACCCACGCCACGGCTCTTCATTCATTTTCTGTATCTCCTCCATCGTGAACGAACTAAAAGGAATTCAGATCACATGCCTACGCTTCAGTTGGTGAAACCACATATCGATGGCTAAGTTCTAACAACACGTATCTCAAATTCCGCCGGCTTGAGACAGGTATCTTAAACAAAGAGTAATAACATTTAAAAAATAAAATACAAGCTAAAAACAACTATTTGTTTGCAAATGAATGCTTCTTCTTCAGTTTTATGAACTTTTGGTTTTTAATTGCGGTGCACAAGTAAAAATATAATAGTTTTTTTTGCTCTCCTGAAAAGTTGCTATTTTTGAGATACGTGTTGTTAGAACTTAGTCATTGATATATAATGTGCTAAATAAATCCAAATAAATTGACTGGTATATAGTCATTACCTTGATAATGACTATACACTAATCGAAACCCTGGGTCGGAAAAATAAAAGTTTTTTGGTGGAACATCACTAAGTGATTTATTTAGCACATTAAAAGGAATTCATTTACATATTAAACCAAAATGAAATCTAAGCTAGGTTAACATATGAGTCACACTATTCTTAATCCATTTCTGTTCCGTTCTTATGAATAAAGTTCTGACCAGAAGACGCCTGCAGAAACTGTCGTCGCCTTCAGACAGAACTACGCGGAGGAACGCCAAAAAGACGTTACTAACATATTCACTGCACTGATATCCAGTAATTATAGTAATATACAATGTACGATGCAAAATCATATCCACAATAGGTACGATATTCATCAATCTTATGGAGGAGTGGAACTGATTTTTGTAAAACTTAAAGCAACAGAAAATTTGAAGTTATATATAACGAAAATATATTAATGAACTTCATTTCTTTAATAGTAGGAAGTGGGGAATTTTTCCATTCCATAGGCCGGGAATATTCAGGATTTTTCAGAAGCATAGTACCCTAACCTTGATATTTACGGAGAATAGAATTTCAACACTGAAGATAAATCGTAAGAATAGAAGTCGTTAAATATTTAAGAAAGAATATTAGCATAATTAGATGGAAATTAATCAAGTATAAGGAACGAAACGGAAATAAAGCTTGCGATCCACAAATGGTATGGTATTTGGAGGAGGGTAAAGTCATTTGCGCCATGAAGGAACGGTAAATAAGGAAGGGTGGAGACAAACCCGGCGTCGGAATTAGCCTGCTCTTAACGAAATGCGCCAAGGGACCGCGGCTTAACGTTCCATCCGACGGACGGAGTGTTACGCTTGAAATGTCCTCCTTACATCACTCAAGCAGGGATCAGGCAGTCTCTGAAAATTCTCTACCACTGCCGGGATTTGAACCCGGCCCCAGAGGGTAGAAACTAAACATGTCCTTCCGACAAAAACCTGATATAGTGTCCGTAGTACCTTAAATATCATGATTGAAATATAAATTAAGCTCGCAAATGGGATAATTAAAGAGTTATTAGCTAATGAATTCTGCAGTTGAAGAAACATCTTCACATTAAAATAGCGCAGTACTTGGTTCAAATAGCTAGGAGAATAGTTAACTGAAAAATATTATGATGTCCTCCACACATTATTTAAGCAGGGATCAGGCAGTCGATGAAAATTCTCTAACACCGTTGGGATTTGAAGCTGAGCCCACGCAGTAACAGGCCGAACCCTAGCCAACATTCTCGCCACCACACCCGATTCCCCACAAATAAGTGCGTGCTCATTTCCCGGGACTCGCTCCTGTTCCTAAATGCGCATCTCATATTAAACCTCCTTTTATTCGCGTGTGCCTCTACCCCAAAAAGAACAAGTTTCTTCCGGCAATAAGTTCCACTACACCCACACTTTTCCGGCTCTTTTTCCAAACTTCCCACAACTTCCTTTCTTCCCGCTTCCCCGGCACTGCTTCGTTTACCATGCCGCCTCAAAGAAATTTAAGGGCGCTCCTCCCCTGCGAGGCATCGCGAATGCGAAGAGGTAAAGCACGAACATTAAAAAAGAGGATCCTCAAGTCAGCTTCTAAATATGTTGTCACCCACCCCGCATTTAAATGCGTTTACTAAAGTCGCCACTCGCGTTCCTGACGTACTAAGTGATCCGAATTTCACGGGGAAATATTGCAATTAGGGGTGTGAAATTTAAAAACAGTATAAAGTGATCTATCAAATTCATAAGTTTTCAATACTATTCCTCGCTATTAAAAACATTGAACTACAAAATATAGGAAAAAAGGAGGATCGCATAGCACTCATCGCGCGGACAATTTTGAAAACCGATTAAAATACGACCGAAATGGCGACAGAAATCAGCCTCCTATCTGCAGTCCCCTTGTTCCCACAGCTTCTTTCTTCCCTCCAGACGGCTTCCCCGGCGCTCCTTCGTTTACCATGCCGCCGCAAAGAAATTAAAGGGCGCTGGCTTCCTGCGAGGCATCGCACAATGCGAAGAGGCAAAGTCTCCTTTGATTCAATTCCGGGAGACGCAACCACGGGGCTCATTTCGACGTCGACGCAAAGCCCGCTTTCGCAGCGCCACGTGCCACGGCCGAAATGCACTCTCGGAAGGAGGAATATAATTATGTGGCGCCGATAGAGCCTCGCTCCCGTTCCGAGATCCACCGTGCGCCATATTTATGTCATGCGTCACAAAGCAATGTACAGGGAAATTAGCGTATCGCCTTGCGGAACCAAATTCATTTTATAACCAACGCATAATGGCATTAAACGGCATTTTCTGTGAAAGCTGTAACCAAGGGCAGATCCAGGATGTTTTCTGGGGGTGCACAAGGGTAGGACAGGCAAACGGTCAACACGTATTTGAGATTAAAAACAACAAAGAACATGTACTGTACTAAATATTCCCTTTATTTTAATATGACAGTTATTAATATGAAAATATTAATCATTTACATACCTAATAATAACAATTTTTAAGCCCCTTTCCTACTTGGGTGATGCTTTTTTTCGAGCGTTGACTCGCGAATCATCAATGACCGGCAAATCTGTCTTCTTGTCTTGGACTCAAAGCTTACATTGAAGCTTTTTAATAAGCAAAACAAAACGAACGTAATGATAACCGTATTAAAAATCTTGTCTATTTTTAAGCGTCTGGGGGGGGGGGGGGGGGCGTGCCCCCTTCGACTATGGCTGCAACGATGGGCGTAGAATGATACCACTGTACAAACCATTGCCACAAAAAAACAATTTTAGGCTTAAGCACTCTAAAAAAGATATATTAGAGATTGATTCAATCCTAAAAAATGCGATAACATATTGAAATCTTAAAATTATTTTGATTCGGTAAAGTAATGGCCACTGGAGACAATTAATTACGAAAATACAAAAATTAGGATATCGCAACGCGAGGATTTCAAATTGTCGGTGTCTTTCGGCTTGGCCTGGATTTATAGGAGGAGGCCTCTCTAAATAAATCATCTACTTTTATGCTAAAAGAGGTAAAGTATACATGCGAGATATGGAACTTGAAAAGCCTCAAAATCATTCACATCAGACAAGGCCTATTCGCATAATCTTTCACCCCAGACGCGATCTCCTATATTATCTCTACTGTATAGATACCTTTTTCTCAACTTATACGCAACCAAACTCTACAAATGAGGTACCAAAATGCACAAAATTTATCAGAGAACATGCGACGGCATATCTTACTTCCTAAATATTGCTATTGTTTCCTAAAATTGGTTTTAAATAATAATAAAAAAAACGGTAAATATTTCTGACGTTAACGGCGCACAAACTGATGTATTTGTTCACTTGCAACAACATCTCGCATTCTTTAAATAACTTTTATCAAAATGCGGCTGATTCCACATTCAAGTCTCCTGTTGATACGTAAGTATGAGTCATCATGTGCATTTAACAGAGGATAGTGTAATTACTTCCAATGTTGTGTTTAAAGAGGTCCTTTGACCTCAATTTGTTCATGAACATTCCAATTAAATTTGTACATAAGACTCTGGCTTTTTTTTCTAAATTTTAAAATTAGAAACGCGCCTATCCCTCTGTGGACCTGCATTGAAAAGAGCGGGGGAAGCCCGCTGGGAGCGGGCGCAGCACGCTCGTCTATAGATATAAATGCGTACGGGACACCATTGGTACCTTTAGGCCAGCTCTACCATGCAAAACATTTGAACAGATTTGACGATATACAACCAGAAGATATTTAATAAACTATAAGCATGGCTCTAAAAGAACACAAGAGAGCCAGTATAAATAAACAATTCAAAGAATCCACCATCGTGGATATGAATCGAACGGGCACCAACGATTAACTACGACAAGGTAAAGATTATGGCAAATGTAAGCAGATATTCTACAAGAATACTGAGAGAAGCCATAGAAATCATCAAAGCATCTAACTGCAATATAGAAGACGGATTATACAATGTACGGTAAGGCGATGAGATTAATTTGACATAAAAAATTGGCTAGACCTGATTGGAGGAAGAAGAGTTGCCCAGAATAGGCACTGAAGTTCACTATATATGAGAGCACCAGAAACCATAATGGACAAGCTAACTTAATAAGGAAGTGTACCGCAGAGGAAGTAAGTTCCGAGGAAAAGATGAGGTTACAGTCCGCGAGGGGGATCGAAAGAATCCCAGGGGTTTGAGGACAGACGAAGGAGAGAAAAAATTGGCTGGGAATGGTTTCATTCCCCGAGCCTTACGTCCGAAACCCTTACGCCCCACGTCTCCGCCACAACCCTGGAGACTGCCGGAGACCGTCCCATCAATTCTCCAGGTCGGTCTTGCCGTCCGATGCGACGAAAGGCTGCGGGCCACGCCCCTCCGCCACCAGCGGGCGAGGCGGAAAGCACAAATATTACAAAAGAGGATCCTCAATTCGGCCTCTAAATATGTTGTCACCCACCGTACATTTGAATGGGTTTACAAAAGTCGCCACTAGTGTCGCTGACGGACAAATTGATCCGAGTTTCACGGGGAAATAAGGAATAATTAGGGGTGTTAACCGAAATTTATACACACGATAATATGATCTATAAAATTCATTACTTTTCAATGCTATTCCTCAACACGGCAAAATAGTGAAAAAAAATGGATAGCATAGCACTCATCACCACGGCGCGGACATTTTTGAAAACGGATTAAAATGCGACCGAAGTAGCAACAGAAATCAGCCTTCTATGGGATGGAATTGGGCCTCCTCTATGCAGTCCCCTTGGCGGAAAGTGTGAAGCCGCGGGAGGTGGGGTTTTGAGTCCACGGGCGGTGGCGAAACTGCGGCACGGTATCCCCAGGGGGGGAGGCAGAGAAGTGGGATTAGGCCGGCATAAACGTCGCCTCCCTAGCGGGAAGTATTCAGAAACTAGGCGATATGCAACGGTGGGATAATCGGGGGTCCCTTCTTGTACGAGGCAACACGACAAAATATTCGCGCGAGATCAAAACAGAGCGTCTACTCCGCCGGGTCTAGATTAAACCCTCACCTCACCCCCAGCGGGATGCGGAACCATGTTGACGAGCGCCGGGAAAAAGCTTACATGGCGGCGAAACATTTCTGGAGCGGAAAATACAAGAGGCTGACTTGGGGACCGTGGGAAACAGTAACAATGCATATAAAGCCTGAATCACCAATCAGAACCGACCTCCGATCCCCAAAGTACCTATATAAGACAGCCAAATTTATGCATCGCTCCTTCTGACCTGAAGACTCCAGCAAGATGGCTGGAGAAATTGTCGTCTCCTATGGACAACGAAACGCGGAGGAACGCCCGAAAGCCGAGACTCATATGACTATTACTGAAAGAAGGGGGCAATGAAACAATAATACCATGAATGAGTAATGAAAACGGCACTGGGAGGTTAACATTGTAACAAGAGTAAAAATACTCAACAATTCACCAGTTATAATATGTACGTTATTACTCTACCGACACATGATGGGTACTTTCACAGAGGGAGAAAGAAGTTAATAAAATTTTGGGGTAATAAACCATTACGATGACGACATTATCGGATAAGGAAGTCCATAACGAGTTAAAAATAATACGTGTGAATTCCTAAAGGTAAATTATTACGAATATCGCAACCAGGTCTGATTAAACTCTTCCCTTATACCGGACATGCATCAACATAATGTTGAGTCCCTTAAAACTCTCACAAGCGGTAAAAAATTAAAATAAAATGGTTAGAAGAGATGCCGTAAACTTGGGAAGAGACCCTATGTTAGAAACTGGCCGTAGATGATATACAGAAAGAGGGAAGACAGGATATATTGGTGGAGAAAAATTATACCCGTGGAAGATATACAGGAAAATGATAAAAGAGGAGTACGAATAAAACCAATGCAATTTCATCATGCATATACACCTACAACTCTGACAAGAGAGTAAACATAACACCCTTACCTAACCACAGACAGCATGAAGAGTAGTCAACTCAAATGAGTCATGTGCAATAAGTTCTCTTAAAAGGGCGTATTAGACGCAGGGTACTTAGAAACTTATTGGATCTTTGAATAACACGAACATGAACTTCAACAGGGATTCTCAAACCGTTCGAAATTAGGGATTGGAAATTTAAATCCAGCATCAATTTTCGGCATTTCAAGTTTGTTTAAAAAACGATTTTCTGGAAATTCAATTATATTTCCAAATTATTCGAAAAATCTAAATACTTATTTTTCAAAAGTAAATTAAATGCCCACTGAAATAGGGATCTGCTGTAGTAAAAAATGCAAATATAGGTTAATAGAACCACATTGGATAATATATGAACACAGTATACCATTTTAAAGATATTAACCCGGGGTAGCACGCGCTTATCATGTGACGCGATAGCACGCGGGGTGGCCCATTTCAGAACGCTAAATCAGCAATAGATAAAAAAAAACTACTCGCTCAATAAGATGGTTTAATTTATATGCAGTATTTAAGATTAAATCCCCACATTATTCCCCGTATCAAAGCAGTAACAGCACTACCCATAATTTATAATAATTCTTAGGGAAAAAACTTGATGCTTGCTCTTGAGGTTCTCCACTTACCTAGAATAGATAAAGAGTCCGATGGATGGATTAAATTGCTTAAGGAAAGACAATATTTTTAGGAAAAATAACTAGCGTGCTAGAAGTGTAGTTAACAAAGCCACCAACATTGAAAGAGGAATGTGTAAATTCCAATGGAGAAAGAAAAGTTTAGATTTCAGAAGACAGTCTTTCTAGAGACAATTAGTATGCCTTCTAACTTCTAAGTTAATCATCTAGGTTACTTATAGGGACAGAAAACGCAACGACACGAATTGATTTCAAGGAAGAAATGGCAGAAAATAAAGACCCTGAAGACATAGAGCCCAAGAAACCTTACCATAATAAGTGGCTCTGTCGGCTACCGGGCTTGTCCTGAGGAATATAGCTTCCCCAATTCAGGGTGAATAAATGCGCGGGGCCGGCCACGTACCTTCACAGTTAAGGTCATATATTCAACCGCTTCTCGTTCAACGCCAATGGTCAAACTAGATTAATGAGAAATCGATATCAAAGCACATTTGGGGTTGTGCAACAAGTGCTAAGACCTGATTCGAAGGGTTGAGGAGCAAAGAATTTAAGCGACCGATTCCAACATCCTCATCAAGATGAACCAATGATAAACCATGTGCTCGCATGACGAAGTATATAATTCCCACGGGACCAGGGAAAAAGATTTTAATCAAATATAATGCGCGGGAATAATGAGGAAAGGAAGAAGGGGAATGGCTGAATTAATTATACAGCACAGACCATGAATGCAAGACATCAACTACATAAATAACACACTTCCATACGATTTCACGCCAGGAGAAAGGGAAGACTGAAGAGTTAATTAGGCCAGGAAAAATATTATTAACGAGACGTACACATGTCAGAAGGTTTACAGGATGATACAGTTGGATGAAGCGTTCTCGGGCTTTCATCAAAGTCAAAAATGCCATGACGGGTTAGAAATGGCTACTTGCCATTGAAAAATAGTTTCAACATTGACGACTCCTAAGTGCACGAAAATTAGAAACGAAAAGTTGTCACCAAAGATTCACGAAATAATGAAGAGTCGAATTTATGAGTGATAACTTTTTTTGCCAAATCCTCCGACATATTCAGTTGATTAGCGTACATACTTTCGCAGTCTTGCTCGTATTTGTTTGAACTATAGGCACGAAAAATTGAACCTTAAAAACTATT
This sequence comes from Ischnura elegans, assembly GCF_921293095.1. Lineage (NCBI taxonomy): Eukaryota > Metazoa > Arthropoda > Insecta > Odonata > Coenagrionidae > Ischnura > Ischnura elegans. The sequence continues at coordinate 72,675,684 of NC_060256.1, forward strand.
CACCATCATATACTTAAAAACGGCGAGAGATTTGGAAAATGCAGCAATCTAGAATATTTAGAGACGCTAATATTTTGACGTGGATTCGACTTTTACAAACATCGCCTGAAAAAAAACACATACTAGGTTGGGCGAGGCCGACATGAGTTATACTCTAGGACAACAATCTGGTGCGAGCCATAAAAGAACCGACACGACACTGAGGGAACATGTTCTTATCAATGTTACCCAATAGAAGCATATGCAAAGCACCGTCGCTGACGCAAGGAAAACCAGTCGACAAAGACAAATGAATACTCCGACCAGCTGTCGGCCACGGATGAAAATACGGCTTCTTCGAAGTGGAGAATACACAGAAAAAAGGGTATATTGGACGAGATGCATCCAAGCGATATGCAGTTTTCAAGTGCACGAGAAAAATATTTTTAAAAATATACACGGTAAGACAGAAATCTCAAGTTTCCATAAATTTAGGAACCACTACTCTGCATTCATCTCACATGACCAATTTTTAAAATCTCAAACTTTACCTCACAAGCGGGTTCGTAAGTCAACGTGACACCAATCGCACGAATAAATAAGTTCAGAGAATGAATACACTCTTCACTATAAAGGGACATGGGAGGAGGTAGAATACGCAATTACCATGAAAATCAGAATGTTCTCGATGAAAGCCTTAGGCCTTACAATAGGGAATATTTGAATAACCTTCCATGGAATTGACGTTTCATTATTTTCACGGCCAGTGGCGCAGCGAGGGGGGGGGGTTTGGGGGATAAAACCCCCCCAGAGCTCAGAGAAAATTTTAAGTTTAATCTATTTTACTTAATTGGATTAATATTGCTTATAGAATAGTGTGAGTATTAACAAAATATCCCTCAGAAGCCTTAAAACTCAACATTTTGAACCACTTATCTTAAATATTTTTTGCCCCCGCACCTCCCGCTTACCCTTGTGGGTATACCACACCCCCAGGGACCAGAGTAATATTGCGCCTGAAACCCCCCTAGCCTTAATTCCTAGCTGCGCCCCTGTTCACGGCGACAGAAGGAATCAATCAAACTGAATAAAAGCCAATTTATTAAAATCAATATAACATTTGCTCAAAGAATTCGCCTTCAAAGAAGTTTGCAGGTTGCAATTTTTTCCAGTAACGTTACTTGACCGTCACAGCCTCTGTTTTTTCTCATTAAACGCCATATTCACGGGAAAACCTCATTAGAGCAAAAATGAAAACACTCGCTGAGAAGAAATTAAAAGGCGTAAGACGCGCATAAAAGCGGAGAAAGAAAACTTCAATATGCATGAAGAAGGAATGAAAACTCCCCTTTCCTTTTCAACTCACATTCCCCTTTCCGCTAAATGAACAGGAGAAATACCTTTGATCATGAATTTATGACGTAAGCAATTTAAACAGACCTAAAATGCTTGATGAACAGCGAGAATGTGAACGAAAAATATCACGATGGCGAAACGAAAGATGAATGAGCTGCTTGATGCTTTTCTTCAAGAGACCGGTCGAACTGTTTGTTATTTCGAGAATCATGGCCAAAGCCGACGGAATAAAGGGATGATTCGATAACAGAAATTTTCTCAGCTTTCCAAAAAAAAAATAAAACAGCAAATCATAGCAAGTACTCTATAATTATTCATTCAAACGCTGGCCGCGGTCACTGGGTACGTTTTACCCAACTTTTTGATTGGAATTCTTTACGTTAGCTACAACTCGTACTTTGTCGACCTTCTCCATTTACCTACAAAAGAGAAAAAGTCCCTTGGATACGATTAAAATACTTAAGGAAAGACAATATTTTTGGAAAAAAATAGCTAGCTAAAAAGTAGGTTACGGAGGCAGCAACATTGCAACAACATGCGAAAATTCCAAAAGGGAAAGCAAAATTTAGATTTCCGAAGACAAAATTATTAGAGAGAATTATTTTGCTTTACAACGCTGTTTATTCTTAGGGGATGGAATACATCTCGGTTAATATCATTGATGGAATACATACACGGTTAGTTATAGCACACTGAACACGATAGCGGAAATCCAAGCTGGAGTCCAAATCAAGATGACTTTTTTTCCAATTCAGGCACTAAGTGCCTTTTAGTAACAACAGAATAAAAGTCTAACGCAAAATAGAAAAATAAAAATCAAAATATTAGAAAGAAAAAAACCTATTCTTGTCCCACAAAAAATACTAAACAAGCAAACTTCAAATCGACTTGTCACAAATCAAGAATGTAACTCTGAACTTTAAACCGTTAAAAAATACGTAAATATACTTTTTTAAACAAATTTTATTATTTAGTTATTAGTATATTGTCACCACGATCGGCTAAGATAGTAAAAAAAAGGCTTCACTTAAAAATATAAGAAATAATTCAAAATTCTACATTCTGTTTGCTCTAATTTATCGTTCAAAACCTCGATAAAATCTATGACGGCAAAAATTTTAAACCATTTTTCGCGAAAATTATTTCTTTCTTGTTTCGCGCAGTCGCGAAACTGCTTCCTTCAACTCCCTACCTCGGACATCTAGATCGAAAAAAATGCTCGAAAACAAAACGAGTTCCAAGCGGAACGAATCGCACGCGAGAAGAGACCGTTATCATCACTTCCTACGCACCGCCTTGGGGCACGCAACGAACTCAGTTCATTCATCACGAAAGAGCGAAAGCGGAGGAGGGGCGGAGGAGCGTGCGAAAATAAAGAGCAGGGCTCAAAAGAACGAGCGAAATTGCCGCGGGTTACGCCGACGTTCGTAAAAAAAAAACGAGGCAATAATAGGACCCAATGGAGAGGGTGGGGTGGGGAGGGGATGGGATAAAGATAGGCTCACGTGGGGTTGAGGACGAGGGATATAAAACTTCAACATTGGGTCAGCCGAGACGTCTCGAATATTTTCGCTTCAGCTCTGCCGCAATGCCATCTTTTTCGCGTTACGGTCACGAGTCAAATATGTAGCTAGGAGAAGAGTAAAATCAGAAGATCTAAGCGTGGTGGAGTGGATTATTTCCATATTGAAATAAAAAATTTCGTACAGTTAGAGCATTCAATTCATGCAATGTTTGTCACTATGGTTACAATAGCATAACTTGAATGCACTACAGACCATTTTGAAACTTTTTTTTCCTTGAAGAATATTTGTTATAATGGTGGAAAATTTCACGTGTTCATTTCAATTAAGCTGGGAGAAGAGTTAGTTGAAATATATAGTGATTGAATTATCCACGCCCTTGTTATCCATCTTTTATCCCTATTACATCCTAAATTTTGCAAATTCTCGAAGATTCCGCATAAAAGGGCGCCTTTATTGGAGAGAGTCATAGATAATTTGGTAATCATGGTAATCTCAACAGCTAATTGCATGCTGAGTCTCCGAAATCCAAAATTTAAACTGATGATTGGAAGGCGGTCAAATAGTAATGGAATCGAAATTATAATAGATCTATTGAGACCTCTTTTGCTATGAAAGAGTCATATGATAAAAAAAAGAATGAGTCATGTGATAAAAAAAGGAAGTACGGTAGGAACTATCAGAAACTCGGAAGCAGCTTCAACGGATCAATGGGTTGAAAAAAATAAGAGGAACAGAAAAGGATAACATGGAACGCCATTCCCAGAAATGAGACCTAGATAAATCGTGCGAAACCCTGCGACGTTAAGAATTTCTGCGAACGTGACAGCGGGAAATATACGGAAAATGATGGAGCGCGAAAGATGTAAGGTCCAAAAAATTAACGAAGACGAAAAGTTACGTGAGAGCTAAGTATGAGAATTAACAACGATTAATTAGAGGTCCCTAATAAAGCCATCGGCATTGAATAGCCGAAAATTTCAATGACGTCTCGAGCACGCCAGGAAGAGGGCCATGCACGGTTATTTATAAAACATTGACTGAAATAATTCTCCAATGGATTTTTCCATAAAAGGTTCATTTCTTACACAAGAAAATCCCGATATCGGTCTGGGTAAGATACTCATAAGAGTGCAAACCGCAGCTCATTGGTGAAAAATGCATAAAAACAGAAAATTATTGCATATTGATCGAACGAAATAAAAATGTCATCAAACTCGACAAGCACAAGTTCATAGTGAAATTTTTGATAATTAGTCATTTACCCTACGTATAAAGTGAATTTCAATGGTACGACAATATAATTCCCTGTTAAAAAGCCATATCTCGGTATATATAATATCATTTACTAATCGCAACGTTTTCTTTTAATATCATGCTGAATTTGCTCCTTATCTCTCAGGAATGAGCACTCGAAAACATAAATCCATAAACATACTCAGTCGCGGATATCTCAACACTTTTCCGGAGCGATCATATAACTTCGGTATCTGGTGGACTCCGTGCTATAATCTGCCAAGCATTAAACGTGCGTTGAAAAAAGCTTACCCCCAAGGATACTAGCGTAGCACTTCCGGTGGGAGCGGAAGCAAACTGCAAGCAGATATTTTACATTTAAGTCCATACAAAATTTTATGTGCTACTTCTTATAAAATATAAATCCATAAATAACCTCTGAAAAATTTGCACTAACATTTGCGGGAAGCCGTTTAGAAAAACGATTACTAATAATGGTTATAATGGCTTGAGCAACTACCGTAAAGGGATAGTTGGGATCAATGGACGGGGTAAAGATTTTGGGGTCGATGGGTAATATAAGTCAATAAATATGGGCAAAGAAGTTACCATTCATGCTGGCGCAGGGGAAAGAATTTCACACGCGCGTTGAAAGAAGCATACCCCCAACGATGCTACACTTCAACTTACGGTAGGATCGGAAGTAAAATACAACAAGCCTAAATTTCAACAAGAATTAAAATCCATATAAAATTTGAGCTGCTGCCTCTTCAAAATAAAAATTTACAATATTGGCCCTGAAAAATTTGCACCACTCTCTAAGGGAAGCCGCATAAAAACGCTAACCAATCGTTATAATCGCTTGAGCAACTACCGAAACGGGATGGCTAGCATCGATGGATGGGAGCAAGATTTTGGGGAGACGAAGAGTAATAGAAAAGTTACCTTTCATACTAGCAAAGGGAAAAAGGGACTAGTACATAGAGACATAGAGCAGGGGTGGCGGGGGCGGTGCCCAGGAAGGGCGGGCCGCGACGGAGAAAGTGGAGGAAGCCCTCGCAAGTGGAAGAGAGGAGGAGGACTCGAAAAAGTCAGGGCTGGAGCTGGAGGAGCGCCGGATCAATATACGGCGGCAACAGGAACTATCGGACCTCCAAAGCCGCGCCCCTTTCCAAAAACGCGCCGCCGCTCTTCCCCTCCTTGCGATTTCAACACTTCCCTCCCAAACATACACACTTCCCCGAGGCGGAGCCGAGATTGTTGATTGTTGCACTGCTAAGGAGACGCTCAACAGATTGGGGAGGAAGAACGCGGCTAAGCGCCTGTGGAATAGTCTATGGGAATAGCGAATGGGCAGTTGAGGGGATGAAAATATATGAAAGAAAAACGTTCAGCAAGTCTGCGGTCCATATCGGTGGTTCCTCGAGTGAGTACGACCACAGACGCCGACTAATTGGATCAATTTGGGATTCAAAAATTCAATCAAATCAGAGAGAAACGAATTATTATCTACCAAGACAGTAACGAGGGTAGTGGAATTTTATACAAAAAGAGGAATAACTCATTTAAAGAGTTACTACACAAAGCCCTTCAATTGACAAGTATATTTACAAGCAGACGAGAGGATAACATGGATAGGGGACTGATAATATAAAAGTAAAAGTTTTGGAGTTTCCTGGAGAATTTTGACTTTTTTCCAGATGTATTTTTGCTTCAGACGAGAGGGGTTGGAGCATAGACGCCAACAAAAAAGGATATCGTGGGGAGAATTGTTTGCTTGTAGGAGTTTGTCGACAGTTGTGGTTGATTTCTCGATTGGACGAAGAGGAGAACAGGGAAAGATGGAGATAAAACATTATCCACTGCTATTAACGGGAAGCGTCAATGGAACTAGACTTAGCGCCCTATATGGTGGACGGAGAACTATAATGGAGGTCTTTTTTATGATTGTGCAAAATTATATAATCTTTTTGAGGCAACTTAAAAGTATAAATTTTTTAAGTTATTAATTTGAATTTCAAAAGCCGTCAGAGCTGCTCAAGCCGTAAGTTTGGTGGCGGAGGGACCTCATGAAAACGGCGGGTAAGTTGCTAGCCGAATATTGCGACGTCATTTAATGCATGGCTTTAACAGGGATAGACCATCCACGTCCTTACCATACGTGAACAACGTGTCACGACGTTGGAGGAGACGAAATGCGAATTTCCATAAAATTATGAGCTTACTTGGCTCTTTTGAAGCCAATTAATTTCGAAAACTTAATACTGGATACCTAATTTCACTATTTAAGGGACAATACGTAGTAAATATTTTGATGAGAAAGCCCGACTGAGTGTTCTACTCACAGAATTAAAGCAAGGATCCTTGTTTGGAAAACGCCCGCCATTTTTGAGATCCATTGGGATCCCGGATTCCCAGAACGTGGGGATGTGGAGCCGGAAACCAAGCCACCACAGTAACAAGCCCCCACGAGATCCCAAAATACCGAGAATTACATCTAAACATACCAGGCTCACACAAGGTGGCTGCATTGGTAGGGATGGATTAATTTGGAGAACTAAAGGTAAATAGAATAGCAGTAAAAGTCTCATTGTACTCTATGCAAAAAGAGATCAGGATTTAAATTTTTATGTTACATCAAAATGAAGTACCACTTTTGTGCGAAATAACTCACTTTGTAGTGTTCCACAAACCTTAATTCATCCGATCCTGGATTTCAACTACTAAATACTCATTATCAAGGTACTGACAATCCATTGACAATCTAGATCATATCTAGTAGTTGAAACCTACGGTCACGGTATCAATCATATCTTGTAGTTGAAACCCACGATCGGAATAATTAAGTTTTGTGGAAAATTAAACAGCGAGTTATTTCGCACTATAGATAAGTGGTTCCACCATTTGAAGCCGAAACTACGAATATATGTTAAGTAATACTGCTCGTGAAAAGTTCTTAACAAGGCACCAGGATGGGTACCGACATCAAAATGGAAAAATTAATGCGACAAGAGATACGCATCTGGACCTTCTGGACTGGAAGGCAGTTATCTGGCAAAAACACCAATTCTATCCTCTTTTCCCAATGTCACGAGCTATTTTCAAGTTTCTGGCAAAGAAGATATTTACGAGACGCTGAACAGAAAGAGTGACATGGCGAGTACAATGAGCGAGGGAAATAATAAAGACGAACGGCTGAAACGGGAAGATGACGTCGAGACAGATGAGTTTCCTCATCTATTGAGCACTTTTCTACCTCGCAATAGATCCGTCAGCCAGATTTTTTCCTTCTTCCTTTCTTCTCACAGCGGGAAAGAGTTTTAAAAGAACAAAAATAACATTTTTGATTTCTCCACCCCGGAATAAATACCGACGATGGCACTAGCTTTGATAAGCGATTGCCTATAGGGAAACGATTAAACAACACGCTACAAAAATGGAAAATTCATTTCTGATTTTATTTTTACTAATGAGTTATAATAAAATGAGACGGGCATCGGCGTTATTACCCTTCTCTTAACCCATTCGTGCATAAAGTTAATTTTATAAAAGGATTCTCCTTTCTACACTCACATATTTTACATGTTGTTACGTTTGAGGGTAAGCTTGCATCAAAAGTCACCTCCAGAGGTGCCATTGGGCGAATAAATTTGTTTATTGCCAAGGCAAAAAATCTTTTCATGGATAATTGCTGACAAAATATGCTTGTATGCCATTAATAAAGTAAATTTAGTTTTATAATTAAATATACAATACTAAAATACAAATTTATTAATAATAGAAATGAGTAGCCATCATTAGATTAGCTACGAGAACTGACCCTCATGCATGGCGTCCGATATATCGGACGGTCAATTTTTAGTGTTCATTACAGATACAAAATAGGACAGTAAAAAATTAAAAAAATGTAGAAAATAAAAATATCAATCTTTAGATCAAAAATGAGATAGTTAAAAATGAAGTTATCAAAATATTGAGAAAAAAACTTCAGTAAAAAATTATTTACTTACGCCGTGAGGGTGACTGAAAATTCTTTCAATGCCATGCTTCACAAATATACTTCTTACCACGATAAATTCAAGGATGCAACTAAAATATTAGCGCAGCGGTAAAGAAATACTTTCATTTGAACGTGATATGGTATCACAATGTAGCACATGCATAGTGGAGCTCAAGAAAAAAATAAAATACCCGCGTCCGATATATCGGACGCTATGCACGAATGGGTTAATATTATAACTGTCAGAAAATAACGCAGAGCTTCGGAGTAACAAGGAGTTATGGTAAGCACTTGAAGAATAAAGGATAATTTTTACTACAACACACAAATGAATTTCCAAAGTTGTATAAATAATATCAGCTGCTAACCAAATAAAAGTGTTAAATGCCATAGAATACATCTATTACAGCACATATATAATCGATCGAGAGACAGTAAAATAATAGGTTATGGGACAGTGCGACATTCCCTACTTAATGGTGAAAAAGTAGGAATTATCACAAATGATAAACAACAAGAACATATAAATTCCTATCATTGCCCTGGATGAAGCAAGATAGAGCCAGAATAAGGTTGAGGATCCCAGGAAAATCTACCGCGAACGAAGATAATATCAAATATTCATTCCTAAAGAAACTGTAGAAAGCTTACACTCTTTCATTTTTAAATAACTTTGTAAGCAATTATTTTACGAAATGATAACATCTTTATCTCATTTCTTTCATTTCATCCTCCCCATTACGGTCTCCGCCGCAGAATCCAACGAGCACGATGAAGATTCGACCGATTACGAGAAAGAATCATCCATTCCTTTTGAGACGGATATGAAACGGAGGAATACCCCTGGTCCTCGCTTTGTCCAAATCTTCCCAAAATACCTCTCCAAAATCGCACCGTGGGAATGAGGGAGACTGTGGATATGGCGCACCCCAGCGACCGGCTAACGCGTTCAACCACCCATTCCCATTAAGAATGAAAAGGGAGAGATATAAAAAAAATACCTCTTGAAGGACTCATTTTCGCTCGAACGCAGCTTTTAGCGGATCCCTTTCCCTTTAAAAATCCTCGTCTTCACTTTAAAAAAAAAACCCTGCCATTTCTTTTTCCCGGGCCGCTTCAAGAAGAGGCGATAGCGGGCGGTATTGGCCGCAAGGGACCCGACAGGTGTAACGACCTTACGGCGATATTTTTTTTTCGCACGCAGACGCAAGGAATGGCGGGAAGGGTTTTTTTTTATAATCGGAAGAACGAAAAGCGGCCGCCCATCGCTTAATCCTGCCGTCGCTTGATCAACCCTTTTGGAGTCCCTTCGGGCATTCCTCCTTGTTGCGCTAAGAACAGCTCTTCCAGAAGCATGAGAATTGATGCCCAATCAACAGGAAAAAGGCTCACGACAATTTTCCCTCATTACATCGGGTCAATAGTCAGGTTTAAGTAGATGATACTGCAAAGGATAAGTTGGTAGGAGGGTAACGTAAGTGGTAGAAAGTAAGAAGAGCAGGCATCTGGAAATAATAGTGATGCAGAAGGTAAAATACCCGGATTAACCATAACCGGGTAAGAATCCTGATTATTTCGGGTCAGGAGACGGGTTTACATAGATGATACTGCAAAGCAAAAGGAAGCGTAAGGAAGAGGCTGAAGTCAAGGCTGTACTTCTTTGCTCATTCATTCATTTTAAAATTATCTTTCTTTTGCCAACCAATTCACACAGCCTTAACAGTAGAAATGAAATTAGTGGATAGGAAGATAACAGGAAGGCGAAAAGCAATCGGGGTATAATAATCAATCAATATAATCGATAAGCAATCAGAAGGTAAAATATCGGGATTAACCATAACCGTGAAAGAAACATGGGCAAGTTAATTGATTTCTTAGCAGCAATTTTCAACGTTAAGGCCGGTATATAGAGAAAAGAATTGCATTTAATTTAACTTAAGCACTTATTTAAAAAATAAGCTACGTGATTAGCAGCAAAACAAACGCATGCACAGTGAGGAAATTGATTCGAGAAATTGAGTAGCCGCGTCGATGCATTCTCCTGATTTTAATTCACAATTCTATATAACACCCATGTTATTTTTTATCCCGAGATGTCTTCTTCCATGGTTCATCGTTGAGCTAACAAAACACGAATGAAAATCGCACGAGAAAAATTATTACGATAATGCGCATTCTAAAAGGTATTTTTTTTTCTACGAAGGCCGCCATTGACGTATGGCGTACTGGAATCTCACGCTAAGTACTCTCTACGGATAATTTACAGCTAATTTTTCCATAAAAACCACCACTAGCGTGTATATTTTCGCAACCTTACGAGTGAAAGCATAATGAGTCATTTTTTTAAGCGATGATAAATACGACTTTTAAGGATCCTTTGATTGATTGCGACCGTCAACACAAACAGACAACTTCCGGAGACGGATTAATTATCAAACATCAACGGCCCTGAAGTCCGGAGACTGATGTCCCAATGGAGTGATTTGAAACTCTCAACACGAAACACCACATTGGTAGCATTCCGAAGTTTAGTGTAGAACCTCTACTACGATAGATGGTTAAACACACACCAACAGATGTGGATGGGATGCTAGTACTCAGCCACAACAAGAAACAGACCCTCAGCTCATGAACGGTTTGAGATGATATTTACACAAACGGAATACAATGCGGAACATTATGGATCTTAAGGGAACGCAAACATGCCTTCAACACGGATGGAGGACAAGTACCATTTAGTCAACAAAAATATCTCACAACTGGTATACAGAAACTAGTATTACTCACTGGCACAATAGGTTGGATAAAATAGATCGACGACAATAAACAGTAATAATTTCAAAAGAAATGCAGTCATTTTGATAACAAATCAACTTAAAATTTCAGTTGCGACATCAGTACTCACATCCATATTAATTGACTCTAGGATTTCCGTCTTTAAGCAGTGTGGAAGTGACCTTACCTGAAACAAAGAAATAACATTATTATTAACAACACCATCTAGAGGAATACCTCATTTTATATTAACCTAACATCTACTAACTCATTACAAGAGAGAAAATAATATAAATTTATAATTTTCAATTTCGTGAGAAATATATACCACAACAGGCATTGAGTTCTCAACACAGAAAATAAATTACCTCAATTTAATGACCACCACAAATGAAAATATAATGTTGATGGAAGAATGAACATTTTATAAGTTCAAATGCCGCCGAAAACGAAACTTAACAGAAAATGCTTACAAGTTGGAACTGAAGAGTTAGGAAAGTTAAAAGCAAAATAAAGTAACACACATATTAGCGCTATTGGGACACAAAATCATTTTCAAACTATAGGCATATTTAAATAAGACTATGATTTTGCAATGTACTATTTACACTATTTTCATAACTCCAAGCTGAAATCGTACAGAGCTATCAAAAATAAATGCACAACCAGTGCAAGGATACTACGACGAATCAGAAAACTCTATTGAGTAAACACACTTCAGAAAGCCAAAAAGTTCATGTCTTGCGATTTTGAGTATGATTCACGCCGATATCTCACATAGATAAGACGGTTTCATTGATTAAATAATATTTGAACAAAAACTGACTAAATAACTTAACTGACAGCTCCAATTTTACAAAGAGTGAAGAATCAAACCTTAGCACCGAAGGAAATTGCAGCGGTTCCTTTTATGAAATAAGAAATGTAAACTAATTTGAGAGAATCTAACAGTTATGTAAACTATTATATGTATATCCTCAGCGCGCCCCAAAAAAACAAGATATTGAAAATTATATTATTTTTATACTACGAGAAAACTTATCGAAAGATCACTTTAATTTAGCACATGATTAATTCCTTTTTTGTGGTAAATATTTTATTTGCATAGCATTCAGCGATAGAATTTGAAAATGCGGTCCGTAGGGTTAAAAATATTGTCGGCCCTTTTTGAAGAGTAGATTATTAATTGAATTTAATTTAGCCCTCCTAACCCCTTCTCTATCTCACAGCCAAGCCGAAAAATAATCAAAAATATATTACAGTTTTCCCAAAATACTCACATTTACCAAAGAAACATTGTTCCGTCCGAAATTTCATTGAGGACAGAAGATTGAGATAGAAAATCGGAGAGGGTTGATAATCGTTAAATTGCATCGATATACAGGGTTTCGAACCCGCATTTATATTTATGTTAACAGAGAGGGGCGGAAGTCAATGCGTCCCCCGGAAGATACTTACTCCCGAACTAGCGACTGTACCAGGCACCGGTGCCCTCTGCCGCTTAGACATCACTACGACGGAATATCCAACGTTTTAAAGCACAATGCTCGCCTTTCGGGATCAATATTTTGAGAGGTGGGTGAGGGGTAGGCATCAACATGCTGATCGCCAAACAACTCTCTAACACGTATACACGAGTTCCGGTCGTCTACCTTTGCACTAAAATATCATATAATTATTTTGACTTTTTAAAACCATTTTAAGCATGGCATTAATTGATTTACTGGCAGATAAAGTTTGTCGTTCGGGCATTATTATGGCGGGGTTTCCTGCACAGTGATAAAGAGCATTTATTGACGCTGCAAGCATTTATTGACGAAGTTATCTACTCTGTAAGACATGAAAAAGGTGATAATGTGAGTTTAATACCATTAGTCTTTAAATGATAGTTTATTGACACTAGTGAACGATTAAAGGTTAAGTTGTAGAAAGCAAAGTTGTTATTTTTCCAAACTTAAAATGGAATTCTACCAGGCTTAAGTCTCAACCATTCAGTGCATTAAGTTTTAAACCACTGACACATCACGAAAAACAACCTGTTATATTTGAGCGATACGCAATTATAAATAAACCACGCAAATTCTTTCAAGAGTCATCTGAAAGTGCAATGCAGTGAGAAGCCTCAAGACTATCACAAGGAATGCACAGGCAATCTGTAAAATTATGATTCTTGAGGTTCTTACGAGGTGACCTCACCAAGGACTGACCTTCGTATTGGCCAGGAAAGCTGGTTGGCCGCTCGACTCCCGATTCGGGTAAATTTCCTCTAGGAACAATTTATGCGAATTTCATCACCGTTATGTAGGCCAGCTGAATATTCCAGACGTTATTTTATTCGAAGAGAACGGGAATCTCCGAAGCGTGTTCTTTTATTTGTGAGTCAATTCGCGAAAACAGTCATCAGACCGCGGATTAACATGAGTCTCGAAGGATCCATGGTTCTGGAGAATAATTTGAAGGCTCTTGCGTATGTAAGTCGCATGAAAATTAAACTCGAAGTCAGGCCGAAAGAAGAGATAATGTCACTTTCTCCGAAAGAGAAAAAGATATTACTAAGCACGCCACAAGGCAAGCGGTTTTTCAAATGGAATACGCCTTATCGCCAACAATAGGCGAAAGACAAACGAATGAAAAATTAAGAAACGATATCAAAATGAAAAAGACATCTCTCAAACAAAACCCACATCTAAATAAATATTTCACTCGGACAGTAGGATATAATGGACCTCCCTACTGTTACTACATTGAGAATTTCGATCATATCGAGTATTTAAGTACGAGACGAACTACATACTTCAAATTAATACTCATAATTTGAATGCGAGTCAAAACGTACTCTTCTAAACTTTACTGAATGGTAATTGGTATATTTGGTTATATAACCAACTAAGAAAACAAATTGTAAACATATACTTAAGCGGGACCTTGAAATATATTTACGCATACATATTAGCGATGAATATTTTCTCAATGTGATATAATTAACTTTTTATAGCAATACTATATTATTAGGGTACTAAACATCAATATCTTCGAGCACGGCCCAGTGTAAATGCCAATTTGTGTTTAATGTATACAAATAACTTGATTATACTTAGAACTGCACGACCACTATAACGTTAAAATATCTCATAGGATATCCCTAATGGTTTGAAATTGATGACAATGACGTAATAATCACGTGGGATAACGTCGCAGCAGCTGACCAGACCGTAAAGAGACTTCAGGAGAGGCTGATCGCTGAGGAAGCAAGAATTACGGAGATAGAGGAGTCGGCGAGTGCGTTTGCAGCCATGTCGATAGATAGAGATGAAAAAAGGGCAGTAGGAAAACAAGTTGGAAGTAAGCGGAAAGCCAAAATTGTTTGCTTTATATGTGGAAAACCTGGCCACATTGCCCGAAATTGCAGGAAGAATAAAAAGACGGAGAAGAAGAAGAAGGAAGAAACAGGATCTGGGGATTCTGTGAGTGCTTTTGTTGCTTTCAGTAAAGATTCTACTCATGAACGCAGCAAACCTGTAAATGAGGCAAAAGATGTGAAAGATTTTATCTCACGTAGTGAAGTAAGAGAGACCTGGCTCATGGACAGCGGTGCGTCTAGGCATATTTGCTACAGACGTGAGTGGTTTAATGATTTAGTTAAATGCGGAGATATCTCAGTTACTTTAGGAGATAACACGAAGTGCACAGCTGTAGGAGTTGGAACTGTTGTAATCCGCAAGTACGCAAACAAAAAGTGGGAGCTTGGGAGAATTGAAAATGTTTTGTATGTGCCTCAACTTCGGAAAAATCTTTTCTCAGTCGGCGTATGTACTTCAAGAGGTTTTGAGGTTAGGTTTGCAGGAAATAACGTGATGGTGTGTCAAGATGGCAAGGTGCTAGCTACAGGTGTGAAACAGGAGAACAAAATATATAGAATGTTATTTGTTGTAGTCACTAATTGTCAGGCCAATCTCGCGTCAAGAGACAGCTTCAAAGTGTGGCATGAACGTCTGGGACATCTGAATGCTGGAGCGATGATTCAATTACCCAGGTTAGGCATTATCGAGGGGCTGAACCAAGCAGGAGGTGAAAAATTCGTTTGCGAGGCTTGCCAGCTGGGAAAATCTCATCGTAACACATACAAGAGTGTACCTGGAGACAGGAAATGTCAGCCAAGGATCGTAGAGTCGAAAGATGTCAAGTTCAATGAAGCAGATGAGAAAGTGCAGATTAGTAAGCAGCAAGAATTCCACTTTCAACTGCTTGGAGAAGAAGGAAATGAAGAAATTGATGGGGAAATAGGCAAAGATTATCCAAAAGTATGTAGTCAAGAAACTCAGCTATTACAAGGAGAAGAAGTAGCTCAAAGTTGTTTAAGAGATAAAGAACAATTAAGAAAACCTCAGCGATATGGTATTGATGTAGGTTTCGCTGAGTGTGCTGAGCCGATCAATTATAGGGAAGCTGTTACGGGGCCTGAGAAGGAGAAGTGGAAGAAAGCTATAGAAGAAGAACTATCAGCTCACCGGGTTAATGGCACTTGCACTATTGTTTCGAGAAATGGCAAGGAAGTGATAGACTCGAAATGGGTATTTAAAATTCAAGACTCTGAAAGTGGCACACGCTACAAGGCTAGGTTGTGTGCAAGAGGGTTTAGTCAACGACCAGGGCTTGATTATGAAGAGACATTCTCACCAGTTGTGAGGTATGACTTTTTGAGAACTCTCTTGGCAGTTATAGCTGAAGAAGACTTGGAGATGGTCCACTTTGATGTTAAAACCGCCTTCCATATGGGGAATTGAAGGAAGAGGTATATATGTCAATCCCAGAAGGCATTGAGGTAAAATGTAATGGTAATTGTGAGCTTGTATGTAAGTTGAATAAGTCATTATATGGTTTGAAACAATCTCCAAGAACCTGGAACCAAACATTTGTTAAATTCCTCAGTAAATTTCATTTTGTTGCCAGTGATGCTGACAAATGTGTATTCACTCAAATTAAGTGTCCTAATAGAATGATTTTAGCTTTATTTGTAGATGATGGTCTACTGATTGGGAGCAATATGGAGAAGATTCATGGTGTTCTGGAAGCTTTTGGTAAAGAGTATGAAATAAAAGTTTCAGAGGTTCGGAACTTTTGTGGCATGGAAATTATGAGAGATCGAGCCGCTGGTACTATTCATGTTCATCAGACAACTTATGCCGGAAAAATCCTCAGGCAATTTCAGCTATTTGATTCTACTCCGGTGGATGTTCCTGCTGTTCCCAGTGTAAGGCTGAGTGAAGCAACCGATAATAGTGGTATTACAAAATTTCCATATCGCCAAGCTGTAGGTTCACTTTTGTTTCTTGCTGTTGTTAGTAGACCTGATATTTCTTTTTCTGTTAATTGTGTGAGTAGGTACTTGAATAATTATGATGAAAGCCATGTTAATGCTGTAAAAAGAATTTTCAAATATGTCAAAGGTACAGTTAATTATGGTATATTGTACAGTAGTGGTAGTTCAAGTGAAGATTTGATATGCTTTAGTGACTCAGATTTTGCAGGAGATCCTGATACTCGTAGGTCAATGACTGGATTTGTGTGTTTGCTGTCAGGTGGTCCAATCACTTGGGTCTCTCAACGTCAGAAAATGGTGACACTCAGTACCACTGAAGCTGAATATGTATCTGCATGTATGGCTGCCAAGGATGTAGTATGGTTGAAGAAACTGTTATATGATATTGGTTTTAATTGTGTGAGTTCAACCCCACTTTATGTGGACAACCAAAGTGCTATAAGGCTTGTCAAAAATCCCGAGTTCCACAAGCGGACAAAGCATATTGATATTAGATACCATTTCATTCGTGAGCAGTATGAAAGGAAAATTGTAAATGTTGAATATGTTCAAAGTAACGATCAGTTAGCAGATATTTTTACAAAACCTTTGTGTAAGGACAAGTTTGTTAGATTTAGAACATTATTGAATATTGTGTCTTCTATTTCAAAGTAACAGTGAGTTATGTTTTTTCTTTGTGTTCTTACTGTTTTTTTAAGGAAGAGTTATCACAAATAGTGGGAGTGTTGGAAAATATTAATACATAAATTAGGTAATGTATATATTACATATTTTCCAACATGTACAATATCCATTGATTTACCGTAAAACAGGTCTCAGTTCCTTAAGGCGTCATAAGATTCTACGAATACGGTAGGTACATAATACATATTGTACACCAAGCAGCTGACTAGAAATTGGAAGGAATAGCACAATTATCATTTCAAAATTTTCAGGTCCGAAAACTTGATTAAAACGGCGAGAGAAGCCGATTAAGACAATCAGACAGAGGCAATAATCAATAAATGTGTATTGATACAATGAGTTTCGAACCGGGGTATACGGGTCGTTTCAGGAGGAATCTGCGATACTTCATGAGGTGGTAGGCAAGACAATTTTAAGCATTTTTTGCAAAAAAAATGGGGTTGCAACTCCTTAGTTACAGAGCAATGGCAACGCAAACATTTTACTGGATGTACTATGTAGTTACCATGAAAACGGTTTATCTTGGGTACCCAACCTTTTTGGCACTTTATTTAATACTCTGGATTTTTAAGGACGTTGAAAAATTAATATTGGAAGAAAATGCGCGATTAAAATGGTCTGAAACAATTAATCTCAAAATGGGTGAGATTTCGTATTCATATTCTTGATACTCACTCGATGGTCTCGTTTAATTAAGCTAGAAGATTGTTTCAATAAGTATAATCGCAATTTTTCGTCCAAATTTTATAATTTAATGGCGTCAAAAATCCAAAGCATGATGTTAGAAGTCGAAAAGGCTGAATACCCAAGAAAAACCTATTCATTATAACTGCAAAGTGCTTCAAAACCAATGTTTGCTTTGCCATGGCTCAGTACCTAAGGAGTTGGACCTCATGATGATGGACAATTTTTTTTTTCAAATAGTCTCCGTTAGCATCTTTGAATCACTGAATATTCCTCCTGAAGCAACCTACCCTCTTCTCCAACACCTTCTTACTACAAGATACCAGCGCAAGGCAATGCGTCATCAGGAATGAAATTAATTCAAACACATCCGTGGAAAAATACCTAGGTTCTACTTCAACTTCAGTAGTTCAATGTGAACAAACAAAAGTTAAAAATCTGAACCTGAGATTTATAGAAATAAAATTGTCTTCGACGGTGGCGCAGCACGACGAAACACTACGAAGACACCCGACGAGGGCGCGGTGGTAGGAGTGGTGGGAAAAAAGAATATTCAAATTATCGGGAAACGTTTCGTTGGGGGGATGTTTCATTAAGGAAAAACGTGAAAAATTGAGGCCAGGGATACAGACGCTCGAGGCCGTCCCTCAGGCAGCCACGCCAGGATTGGCTGCGCCACTCATTTCTCTACAACCCCTTCCCAATTTGACATCGCGCGTTCTCCGAGATGGAAAAGTTTTCAGGCACGCTCGGAATCGCTCTTGTCCACCAGGCCTTTCGGTTTTTCGAGACGCAAAAAAAAGAGAAAAATAAACGGAGTAAAAGGGAAGGGTACGCAGAGAGGCCATTACAATGAGGGGCATTTTTTCACCAATGCCACTGGAATCCAGACTGGGGAGAAACTTAATTAAATTCACATACCGCAGATGACTACGCCGACGGATTCGCTTATGCATAGTGCACTTTAGACTTGAAATAGATCTTTGAAGAGGAAGATAAAGAGGTAATTATACACTCACACATCTCCAACAAAGTATTTGCATATGAAAAATACGATAATACATGGGCTAGAATAATAATTCAGCATTTTTTTAAAATAGCGCATACATTTCAAACAAAAAATAGTTATGAAACTTATATATGAGTCATTTTATACTCTTTCCGGCTCTCGAAATTTGCGAATGATGCTATTATTTGGAAGGTTTTCAGTTTTTCATAAAAAATAAGGAACGATAAATGAATATACTTGAACCATTATTGCAAGAGTCGAGGTAGACCGCAGAGTTTTCTAGGTCACTCAGAATAAAGATTCTTCACGAAAAACAAATACGACGCCAATGAGTACATCCACTCACTTACTACTCAACCAGAACTCTTCTACGGCCAAGCCTGTTTTTCAAGGGCGAACGTCTTTGCTATAAAGCATATTTACGTGATCATGCAAGCATTCGAAAAATATTTTGTTTTACATGACGCAATATTTCATAAAACGTTAGTGTTGGAGCTAGTAAAAATAAATGCATCAAGTAACACACAGCCTTCAAGAAAATTTCTCACATGGACAACGAGAACCATCGGATTCCAACCTTTCGGAAAAATTAGCTTCGAAGCAGTCAATACATGAGCTCAGACAGTGAATCGATTGACGGGAAAGTTTTCGTCCCTTTGCGATGGGCATTCGCCGAAGGACAACTTCCGATCGCTTCGAGAGCGTTTCACTAAAGTTTGATGGGTATCCTCACATCGTTCCGACGACAAAAAAAAATAGACGCCATCATTATTTTGCCATCCGCCACACACAACATGGAATTTTTAGCGCCAGACATCCAAGGTATAGAAAACGAATGGACACGAGTATTCGTCCTCGCTGGTGTTCATTATTCGATCTACCGACCATAGATTTCGCTTCATCAAATGGAAAAACTAATGAAAAACAAGGAATCACAAGTAATAAAGGATAAACTTTCTATAAATTTCAGTTTAGACCTCTTTATATGAGTTTATACTTCAGTTTATGAAAGATACATTTATTTCGTTTCGCAGTTAGATCTCCTGCATCACAATTTTGCAAACTAAGGATCGCCTAAAATAGCTTTCCACATTAATTGCACCGACAAGAATTCTAAAGGTTTTAGAATAAAATAATTTAAGCACACGATACTTACTTTACGGCGTATGAAATTTAAAAAACAATTTACGGATCAAAAAAAAATTATTATTAATTCAGATCATACAAATGCAAAAAATAATATTCTTAGGTTTTAGATACAGAAACAGTTAAGACTGAATGCACATGGTTCTCGGTTCCTCATCTAGGCCCACTCATTTATACGGGAAATCTTTGACTCATTTTTCACAAAGGCTTCACTCATGTGGAGGCTCAACTGACTCGAAGCCAGTAGGGATGCAGGCAAAACAGAATGTACAGGTACACTTCAACGTCGCAAATAAATCAAAGAATGATTTACTCTCTCGTAAGAAATCAATGGTAAATTCTTATCCTGGATTAAGCTTTACCTAAACGAATCAAACCGAAGTTTTTGTTGATCAGTTATGACAGCAGAAAATAAAAAAGTGAAATGAATGGTGAAATTTGTTACACTGTGTAAATAAATTGTATGATACGAAGTAATAGTCCTTTGCATTTCTCCGAATAAACCTTTACTTCAAAGGAGTCGCATGTTTCTGACGATGCTGCCCTGCAGTGAAACATGTTGACTCCTTTGAATTGAAGATTTATGTGGAAAAGTGCAAAGATTCATTATTTCAAATCTTAAGACAAAAGTGCTTATTCCACACACTGAAGTAGCTTTCACTCGACTGGCATGAACTACTTCTGGTGATGATTAAAACTCCTGATGATTACCAGAAACGATTTAAATTACTTGAGTCAACGTTACCGTTTTTGTTGAATCTACAGGGTCTTTATAATACCGAAACTCCATCAATGGGCTTGCACTTAAGTTAATGAAAGACATTTATTTCGTTACGCAGCTAGATCTACTACATCACAATTTTGCTAGCTGAGTACCATCTAAAAGGGCTTTTCGCATTAATTGCACCAACAAGAATTCTAAAAAAAAGGAATGATCCAATTGAAATTGGATACAATGACAACGAAAATTCAGAAATGTCAAAAGATTGATTCTGATTGTTTTATTTTAATTTCGTTACAGCCATCAATAGTAGGGCGCGAATTGCACTCTTTGCACGTATCCTTTTGACATACCATTTCTCTTATTAAGTCACCCCAGATGCAACTTCAGAGACTCGGAACAGAATTAATACCTTTCGCGTCAAACTGAAACTAGGGTATTCTGAAAGCAATGCGAAACCCATTCTTGCGAATCTCCACGGACTCCCGAAGTGAATTTTTCATCGACTGTATCATTCTTTCATGAGCTAGCAGGAAAATAAGCTACGATCCCATAGAAATCGGTTTAACTCGGGTGCGAAAGCATTCTTTTCTCATGATAAAAATTCTTGATGACACTGACAGAATGAATGTATATTACAGCACACGGGGGAACTCGAAGTCGATTCCATCCCTTCAAAAAGGATTCCAATATTTATCGGCAAAAGTTCGCTGAAAGACTTCGAGTTTCTGCTCACCGAAAAGATTAATTGAAAGCAGAATAAAGAGATATCAGACCCGAGAAAACAAAATTCTTCAGGGCATACCAATTTTTTCATTATTATTCGGAAACCGAAGACTGTTTCTCTCAGGATTGGAGAGCCTAGAATCGATTACAAGGCATTGTTTCAAAACTTATATTATTCCCATGCTTTAAATCCAATCTTTTTCCACGGTAT
Source organism: Ischnura elegans (assembly GCF_921293095.1). Lineage (NCBI taxonomy): Eukaryota > Metazoa > Arthropoda > Insecta > Odonata > Coenagrionidae > Ischnura > Ischnura elegans. Next base: position 72,697,054 of record NC_060256.1, read on the forward strand.
TGGTAAACATATTCCAACTAAAGTTTACCCATCCACATTCAATCTCCAACTTATTCTCCTTTTCAAGGTAAAATTACTGAAAAAGTTTCTAGACGAAAAGCATCAATCTAACGACTCCAGCCAGTCAATCACGGTATTGTAATAAGAATTGCCAATAAATCACCAGATTGGTAGATAAATACAATGAAAACCTGCCTTAGTGTACGCAGTAATTCAAGTTATGATGTTCCTAAAAGATATAAATTATTAATTAACGAATAATTGTAATAAGAATTGTCATAAATAACCAGATTGGTGGATAAATACAATGAAAACCCTTCTTAGTGTACGCAGTAATTCAAGTTATGATGTTCCCTAAAGCAATAAATTATTAATTAACGACATTCCTTTATCGAAAACGAGGAGGAAAAAACCCTTTCGAAGTCAATCTAAGGTCAATTTAAAGTCATTAGATTACCTACACGCATATCTATCAATCAAACAGGAGAAAGAACACCTAAAACCGTAAAAACACCTAACAAACGAGTATTTATCCAGCTCATGGGTAAATACTATCCCCCCAACTGATAACGACTACTCACTCGATCCTTATCAGCACACAAGAAATAGTTTTGCAGACAATAGATCGAAGCTGGTGTTCAGATTTTTTCCTATCTTTTCTTCATCACCGGATGAGGCTCACCATTAGAGGCGTAATCACCAGCCGTCAAAGGCACGATTGGCTCCAGCTGTCGGTGGCCACCACCAATAAAGAGCTTCCCCGTAAATAAAGGGGAAGGGACAATGCCTGAGCGGACACCGAGAAACGATAATAACGTGGCGGGTAATTACGCAGAGGCTAACACTCGCTTTCTTCGTCGTCTGCTCGTCATCTGACCGCGCCAGAAATGAACCATCCACTCCACTCCCAAACCGCAAATAGGCCTATAGGTACTTCCGTTGAGTTAATCATCCCAGACGTCGATAATGGGCATCAAAAAATGAAATTCTAAAAGTTAATCCTCAATTATTTGACCCGAGAAATCTTTAATACTATTGTTCGTCGGGAAAAGCAGACATTACAACATCAATGTGTAATTTTCCTAAATCTTTCCTCGTAAATAATCCGCAAAAGTGCACTTATAATTTATACAGTGCGTAATTGAAATTTATCAAACACAAGCAACAAAACGAACACATTTCAGGCAATGATGCTATACTTAAATCAATAGGAGGGGGAAGGTTATGACACCGGGGTTCAAGAGGGACGACTGACTTGATGACGCCAATTCGCAGTTTAGCAGCGCGAACAACAGTGCCAACATTCGCTAATCAGATTCACTACACGCGATTTAACTCGAGGCCGACACCACGGAGCGACACAGTGGGGGGAGGGCTATTTCTCGCCCAATTATCCGCCGAACGCTGATCTACGCCCAATATTGCCAACCACTCCGCCTGAGAATTGCATTGCCATCGGGAGTGAGTGATATGACACGGCGTTGGATTTCCCGGTCTGGTCCAAAATGGTGCGTCCCGAAACGTTGCCGGCAAAGCAATTCGCGATGTTTCCACAGCGATGCTGCGTTTATGCCGTATTGTTCGGCAGTGATTTCATTCGAGGGGCACACCTCGTTTCAGATAATGCCTCGTAACGCTCGTACTAGACTCCTCATTTTGGACACTACGTGCTGAAGAAACCATGGCGCCAAGGGATGCAGTCCGCGTGAACCAGAGTCATAACCATTCCTCGCTTTTCTGCCCTTTTGTGCTTTGATTCTACGATGTCTACTGACTACCATGGGTATCTAGCAATTTGATCGATGGATTTCTTTCCTCATAGGAAAACCCACTAAAATCGCTGGCACATTAATTGCGTATGCTTGGTTTCGCTAATAGTAGGGCCCTCTTCGCTTATATAGCGTTGAGGTGTCTTTCCCTCGTCCCGGCCCTTCCGTCTCTTTCCTTTCCCAGAGGCGTCGACGGGCTCCTATCGCGGCGGCGCCTCTTTTCCTTTTTCCTTCCTTTCCAGTCCCTCCTCGGGTGATCGGGCGTATAAGCCACTGGCTAGGTTCTCGGCCCCGGTGTGTTGTATCCTCGAAGGGCTCCCCTAAGCCCTCATGCATTGACTACCATGGGTATTTTTAGATGCATAATTATAGAGATAAGAGATAGACTTTGAATACACAACTGAGTTCATTTATCGCAGATGCATTCCCCCCAGTGATCCTCATGAAATTTCTTCATATACAACAATAGACTGTCTTTTTAAGTATGACCGTCGACTATCCATTGATCATCGATAATCGACAGAGTCGCCAATCAGTAGAAAATTATGCATTGGCAGGTAACCGAAAATATACAGGAAATCTATCATTAATTGGTTTTCCATAGATGAAAATAAACAGTTATACCACCTACAATCGATTGACGAAATCTATTGCCACTTATAATACGCCTATCGACCTTGAAGGCTACCATCGAAATATTAAAAACCATCGAAAATGATTTCGAGTAATGGAGGCATCGAGGAAGACATACATTTCAGCGCCCAATACCGGGAAGAATACTAATGGACTGTGAGGTCGTTAAGGAAGAGATTCCAAATCATATCTCTAGTCAAAAGAAGTATTCTCACTCTGTGGCATCAGGCTATTTTCAGCAATTATCGTTCAGAAGTGACTCTATCCCTCCGCAACTACATGAGGGCCCCGATACAGTTCTTCATATCTTCTATCGTATTGTTGTATAGTCTATTATGTTATTTTATATTATTATGTTCTTTTGTTTTGTAATGTACTAAGTACCCAAGAGAGGGAGTCTTGCATATCTGTTCACGTGATCTTTGAGCATAAGAGTGATGTATCACCATGTATCACAAAGTATGTGATGTATCACCATTTATCACAAAGTATGTGATGTATCACCATGTATCACAAAGTATGTGATGTATCTGTGGAACAAATATATAAGTAATATAACACGTATGATTTCCCTACCTCACTCAATCAGTAATCCAACATGAAGGTTGGTATGGATATCAGAGAGTAGAGCCCACCCAAAACTTCGGAACAGGCGTGTGAACACGTGTAAATTTCACATTAATGACGTGACATTAAGGATGATTAGTCAGAAATATTATTTTTTTCATTCAAATCTACCGCCAACAGACCCGTCTTGTAAGTGGACACCGGCCGAGAAGTGGAATGAAATATTTTAAGTCCTATAAGGTCTAATCATCCTCACAGTTTAGCAAGAATCACATTACAGCGCACTTCTTGAAGTATTTTATTTTTGCTCGTAGCTCGCGTTATGAATAGAATTATTCACTATCCATCGGATAGCTAGTATCTGAGTTTGGATACTACTTTAATCATGGTTTTGTGGTTCGCGATAGCACATTTATAACTTGATCGCCCACCTACGCCATCCTTTATTAATAACCGTAGTTCCCAACCTTGCTCTACAGATGTTTTCAATGTAATAAGCCAAAATTACGATTAGAATCACTAGATTGCCCACTCCCTTTTCAGTCACAGAAATGTCAACCGGCTCAACACCTCCACTATTTAAGGCTGCATAACCAAGAAACGAACACGACAGGAATTCACCACGAAAAATTGACAAATTTAATAAAATGAATAACAAGCGGTCAGTACGTAATAAGTGCCAACAACGCCATGTGTTTTAGAACAAACATAGGAAATGATAAGACCAAAAATGAATCACGCACTTTTCAGAGTAGCTTTTTCATTACAAAGTGAAAACTATTTGCAAAATGTATTAGCTTACTGTGATTGAAATACGCAATTATAATACGTAAATTTGACCAATTGATGGGACGATACTTTAGATGGATTTTTGGGGAAAAATCTCTACACACTGCCAAATCAAAAACAAATATTAAATTAAGCTTAGCCCGCTCGAAAAGCATGTGACAACATTGACGTGAGATGCGTGGGCAAGCGTACACGGAGAGTGAACCTTTGGAGATAGAGAGGTAAACGAATTCTCCGTCGATAGCTGGAGAATAGGTAACGGACCCAAAAAACAAAAGTAAATTCCCTTACTGCCATCCAAATTTATAATGATAGAAAAAATAATTTGACAAGCAAGCTAAATCATGTACACTTGGATTCCATCATCTTGTTTGATTTATTTCCAAGAGAACTGAGCGAAAACGCCGGAGAAAACATCATCCATCATCTAAAGATAGGAATTTTTCATTACAGGAATTAGGTACGCACTAAAGGTCATTAGGAGACACCACCATAATTATTGTCATAATAGAGTAGTTCGAAGAGACAACCGAGAGAAGAGGACATTTGCGCCACGGGAGAACTGTAGGGAGGGTAGGGTGGAGAGAAACCCGGCAACGGCTTTAGCCTGCTCTTAACGAAGGACGCCAAGGGAAGGCCGCCAACGGCTTAACGGCGAACGGATGAGTACCTACTCAAGCAGGGATTGAGTAGCCTCTGAAAGACTCGCCGGGAAGACAACGCCGGGATTTGAACCGGGGTCCACGAGGTGAGAAGCCACCACACCAACACAATTTTCCGCCACAGTTATTGGTTGTTCTGAAATTGCCAGGCAATATCTCGCCAGAATCGCGAGCAGGAATTTCGGGGCATCACTTTAACAAGTTTCTAATAAGAGAAAAAGGTAAATTTTGTCATTTTTGTACATATTTCAATCAATCAATACATGTTGAAGAACGAAGGCGCAAATATATAAGTGTCAGGTATTGGGGATATGGGATTAACTCTTCTTAAGTCCACCGAATTTCATTTTCGTGGACTTATTATACCGGAAATCCCACCAGCCTAATTTTAGGAGGACCACGGCAAAGCTTCCGGTTTTGTCATCTCAGGGTTTATTAAACCCACGAAGGGTAATAAAGCCATACATCCCACAGAGGCGGAAAAATGGTGGATAATTTAATTATCTGAGGATTTTCGCAACTTCAAAGACGTGAACCGACAAAATTCTTCCAGTAACCCAACTTATATAGCCTCGCTTCGTCCCAAATTATCACTCCGAAGAGACCTATATACGATCAATCTACCGGTAAGAATACTTATTGCTTAAAGCAGGACCTCATAGGGTGTATCTGTCCTACGTCCAAACTGATCAGAACTGTAATACCATCACAAACTCACAGAGACATGTTTATAGATGAAGACGGTAAATGAGAATCTAACTATTTTCACCATATTTTACATGCTTATAATACAGCATGTTAAAATAATATTGATCTTATTATATCAACAGTAATCTTTTATACAGCAAAAAATACTAATACAATAATATACTATTTTATCATTATAATGTACGCAAAACATCTCACTGAAAAGGAATTATTAAGTGAATATTAGTGGGTGCTTCAAAGAATAGATATAGAAGTGACGTAAGCATTAATACGCACAGGTTCATGCAAAATATTATATCATGACCTTTAAGTCAGGACATCCACATTCGATAATTGAATAAGTCATTTATTAGGTCGCAAGTTTTGCCCAAATTTGATTCAATATTTTGCCGGCCTCGGTGGCGGCGGGGTACAGTCCTCACCTGCCACACTGAAGGTCGCGGGTTCGAATCCCGCCTGGAAGGTTAACCCCTAACCAGGGCATGATTGCTTGTAATTTTCCCATGTTAATTGTTGCCAACCCCTCCCCCCCCCCCCCCGATTTAAAGGCCAAATAATGCTGTTTTCGGGGTGATGGAAATAAATAAAAAGAATTCAAAAAATAAATAATAGAAAAATATTGTTCCCCGATGAGCAAATTACACATTACATTAATAATAGTTATTTAAACACCTACGGTTGCACCATCTTCTTAAAAGTCATGCAAATATAAATTATCATTAAGATCACTGAAAAAACGACAATAATAAACGGAAATCATTAACCAGGGTTCCACATTTCTTAGCTTCACACTAACTAGATTGAAGATGTGTTATGCGAAAGGATAATAATTAGCACGTTAGTGGCCTTGATTTAAAGACAGTAATAGAATTTTAACTATTGTAACCCAATGTTGCTATTAAGTAAAACCAAAAATGTATAAATTTTCAGCTCTTTTCTGGAAAGATTTAACCTATGTTTACTTTTGCGCTGTAAATTTTAATAGCGAAATATGCACCTGTAGCAATAATTATAGTTGAGTAGAAAATTTTCACATCTTTAAAATGAGAAGTCCTTGAATTTAATTTTTCCCAGAAGCAGCTTTGGGTTACAAAGGGTTAAACAATTAAGTATCCTTCGTGAGTATATGTACACTGACTGGAACTCTTTCAATCTGTTTTTTACAAGAATAAAATTTCATTTTTACTAAAAACGTGTTCCATAGTCTCTCATGTTATGAACTGTATTTTCCATTGTTATCTTCAAAACATTTGGATTAATAAAAAAATATTTAGCATTAATTTAAAGTTATAAGTACTACCCGCGGGTAAATACTTTACTTTTCTAATACTAGTACCATTCGCCTGGACCCTCTTCACGCCACCCCTTATCTTCCAAATGACCTTTACCTCTTTCTGCCCTTAGCTAACCTTTGACAGTTCATTTCCCACAATGCACCCTAACGATAATTATGATAGTTTTATTTTCCCATTAACCCCATTAATTGGAAGCTATCTGAATGATCACACCTTACCTCGAAGAGGAATTAGGTCGGTATTTTAAGAGAACAAATGTATCCTGTGATTTTCTGGATGAGGAAGTAGGCTGATGTCACGATAGCAAAGAGTTTGAGGTCAACTCAAGGGCTTCCTGAGGTTTTATCCCAGGAAATTAGGCTACCCTATGAAACCGAGACAAGTGAAATCATTCTCAGCGGTGGATTTCTCCATATTTTCCTGTAATGGTAAACAGACATTGCGTCTTATGGGTGCACAATAATTTATCACGGTTCAGTCACTTTTTATTGTGTATTTTGTTGTGTTTCCCAAATTTTTTCCTCAAAGTTCCACTCTGCTCAAGATCAACACTGGTTCATGTTTCAGGTCTAACTGTGTATTGACTGGAAGTTGTTGCTAATAGGTACTATTTATTTTCTGTTGAATGCAGTAAGTCCATTGTAGTTCTTGTTTTCTAATTGTAAAAGCAAGCTGAATTTTTATTTCTGTAAAGCCTTTCGGACCTTACGGAAGCACGACAATAAAAGTTTAACATTATTACATTTTAATCAACGATATAAAAAACTAAATGTTGCAACGCACACACGTCGCGAGAATGAATTGACGAGAATATAGGTGGTTAGGAGTAAAAAATTAACAAACAATATGGTTGATTTCCAACAGTAATAATACATTTAATGACCGAAGTAAGCTTTAGGAGCACAATACATAAAATACTAAATTGCCTGAGGATAATGTACTCTTGCCGTTGGGAAGAAGCCGGGCACGAAAGCGAGTTCCTTCCTTGTCTGAGGTCAGTAGCAGAGAGAGCGAGTCAGGCGGCTTGCAAGATCGCGGCGGCGCTCGAAGCAGGCGTGAGAGGGGAGGTGTAGGCAGAGGAGGGGAAACAGGTTTCAGGCTGACGATTCACCTTACAATTGGGTAAACGGTGGCGGAGGGTAATTGAAGTTCACACATGCCGTAAAGAGGTCGACACCGTTGGTGAATTCACTATAAATTGTGAGCAGTTCACAGAACGCGAGGATCAGCGGCCCGCGTGGATCAGCCAGGCACGACGTACTCTGGAGCTTCGCGAGACTGGTACTCAGGAGCTCGCGAATCGTCTCCTCGTGGTGAAGTCTCAGAGGGGTCAAGTCTCAGAGGGGTCAAGTCTCAGAGGGGTCGAGTCTCAGAGGGGTTGAGTCTCAGAGGAATTGAGAAAGTGCCCATTATGGCACAATGTTCATCCAAAAATTAAAAGTGCTCTATTTCTCATTTACCCAAAAACGAACTCGAGGGACAAACGCTTGGAAATTTCACGGCCGAGGTTATGAAAAAACAGTATGGCATTTTGGCATGTTTAAATTAATGGTAAATTATAGTGATGGATACTTATGCCGAAGAAGGAATACTAGGGCAATCTGAACCAATGGTTCTACCAGTTTCGCCTGACGAACCTCCAAAGCTTAGCCAAAACCCCTCCTTGGACCCGTCTCTTACTAAAAAATTCATAAAAGTTAGAATATTTCTTCGTCTTCAGGCTCAACCACAATTTTCCACCAAGAAAAACTAATTTATTCTTTCCCTTCATTCAGAGAATGGAATACCACAACATTTTATCTCAAAATTTAAATGGAATTTCCTTTCGAGGGGAGAGCAAACTCACAATCAGATTTTATTTCTTCAGTCTTCTTGGATTCGAGTTAGTGCTATTGACATGCTAAGAACCCTAAACTTCTTCGTCTTCTTCATCGCTCCTTATCCATTGCTTAAGTCCTATTATGTCGAGTTTATCATCGGACATTCATTCTTCCATTTAAATTGTACGACAGGGGTGAGTAATATTTTAAAAGTTTGACACTAACCTCTAAACACTTTTTATTAATAGCTTTCAATATAAGTTCCGAATATAGACTTCGTTAAACGACTTTTACCGTCAAAGTCGAAACATTTACTTCGATAACTGTCCTGCAGTTTTAATTTACTTCCACTACTGTCCCGCAGTCTTTACTTTTGATGTATATTTCTGCGTACCAACAAATTTATGCCTTAAATAATGAACTACCCCAATGAACTTCACTTTTCCTACCTCCTCTCCCTCCTATCCTAAAAATAAGACGCCAACTGCATTTTTATGTGTCATATCTCCAGTGGTAACTTTCATGACACTCATATTGGTAGAAAAGGGAGGAATGAAACAATGAAAATATTCTACCACGAACATTACCGAATTTTACCGAGGCTAATGGTACTAAATGTCAGGCCCTAGTTGTCCATCAAGGATGGCAACGCGAGGGAGAAAGGATTTCAATGTAGCCATAACTGATTGATAGACTCAAACCTGCCCTAAAAGATCTGTGCTATATTTCGAATCCTGCCTCGGTAAAATGCCATGGCAATTCAGAAACCTCTATAGATTGCGTAATAATAGCGTGAACCTCTAAGTCCACGGCAATTTTTTCTGATGGCAATTTATGTATACACGTTAATTACATTTACCAGAGTATTGGGGCAGTACTCAATTGACCCCGATCAACCATATCCGTCTCATTCCCTAAACACCCCTACAACGTGCGTTATATTTCGCTGTCTCCAGGGTACCGGCAGAGTCCACGTCGACGCCCCCGAGAGGGACACGCCCACTGGCCGCCCCCGAGGCACGGCCACTCCATTTGCCGCCCCCGCGAGACCACGGGATCAATCGAAGCCACTGGACCACTACCTCGTACCATGCCCGCCCCTCTTCGCCTTCTATCGCGTCGCTGACCTCCTCGGAAAGGCGTGTTCACCGAAGAGAGGAGGAAGAATGCAGGAACTCGGCTGGGGCAAGGCTGTGGGGTGAGCTAAGACACAGACAATACCCAACATGAGTCTATTCTAACATTTAAAATGGGCTCACTCACAAATTCTCTCTTAATGATCTCTTACTGTCAATCAAGTAACTCTTGATTTTCCGTTTTCCGATACATCGTCTACTTCTATAGTGACTCGTGACGAAGAATCGAAGACTAATTTCCTTTCATATAAATTAACTACAAGCTACTGGCAATCATGTACAAATAATTTCACTGCACGTCTGGTTTCAACTCATTTTGTATTATATACCGGTGGACCTTATAATAATTCCGGGATATTACGTCAGAAACAACTCATTATATACTTAAATGTGTCGTAGATATTGAAGATTTTTCTCTGCAAACTATTTCGCCTACATCTACATCATACTTCTATTGCAGCATGTCATGATGGTAGAATTTATTCCATCGTAGTCATTCACGTTGCTAGTGCGTTCAATTTGTTCATTAATTATCATAATATTTGAATGCCAAGTTAATACTTCTCGGCCTTTTTCACGAGCATCGCGCGGTTCGAAGTTGTTTGCGCCTTTGTGAGTGATTCATTACCTCTATTAGCGATTATCTGAAATTTCGTCCATAAAACCGTATGTCAGAATACCAGTCCACAATGGACAAAATTTCGGATACGATAGTATGGCTCAAACTTTTCATATACGATTTTCTGAACTAGAAATTCAAGGTAGGTCTGAAGGGAATGATTTTTTAAGATACTACTGTGGGACCAGGAGCGGTCGCTATATGGAGTTTCCGACAGTCGACCAATCCGACCTATAACCAAGTATTCGGAAAGTACCTTATTCATAAGTCGTACTGATGTAAGTTCATAAGTACTGAATGCTTCGTTTCTCGGGCCAAAACCCTAAACCACCATCACCTCCGCAGTAGATCCTAGCAGTGAGTGCAGGCCAAGGAAGTAAGTCCCCACATCTCTCCGGGCAGTCTCCGCTTCAACCGCTTACACACCGATTCCAGATCTTTCCGTCCTCCTATCTCTCTCTCTCTGTCTCCAGAGGCGAGAGAGAATACGGTTACACAACTTTGGGAAGAACACAGCGGCCAACGCGCCGAGGGTAACCCACAAGAAAAACTCCGACCTTCACAATACCGAAGGGACTACGAAGAGACCCTACCCATTCACTTCAAGAAGTAAAAAATTCATGAAATACATAAAGTGAACAGTGATAAAGGAGGTAAAAGAAAGTAAAAATGTATCAGTGTTCACCAATAATGTAGCAGCAAAAAAGGTGTTTAAAACTAGTGTCTAGCAAAAAAAGAACGTATGTTTCACATATAGAACCTACGTCAGTCGGCAAAGCAACGTTTTATGCTATATTTTGGCGAGTATATGATGTAGTACGTGAATATATACGCCATTTCCAATTGACAACCAATCGCACCTACTCTCTCTGTTGTACATCCGTAAATACACACTCCAACCGTTTTACCATTCAAAGATATTTATATAGAAACGACAGATTGGAAAAAAATATTAACGAAACAAGAACGGTATGTATTAAACGAAAACCTTGAAAAAATTCCGGCCTAAATTTATAAAGAATTGGATTCTCGATAAATAGTAGCTATAAAGAAAATGCAAATAAGGGAAAACTGTGGAAACTTGGCTCTTTATGGCAGAAAAACCATCCTTTTTTATGCGGAGGCATACTCGAATTCCGCCCTGAAAAATACTACCGAGGTTACGATGTGAATGAATTCATTTACCATTACGTAAAGATAAAAATGGAACGACAAGTTCTCATGGGATAATGTCCTATGATATCAGCAGTACAGAATAGGAAGAGAGAGACAGAAGATGTATCCATTGCGTAAAAACGATGATGTATTAACCGCGATAGCAGATACTGGTAATATAACAGCGGGTATGTTGTCAGAAGAAAAAGATTATACTAAATAGGTTACTCCATAAAAATTGAGTCAAAATATTTCTCCGGAAGAAAAGAATTGAATTGAAAATATTTTCTTTTAGTTCAAGTATTTATTTGTGATTGAAGTTAGAAGTTCAAATATACTATTCAAATAATGGGTAAAACGCGATGGGGTAATAATTTAAATAATTAATCCTTAAAACTTGTGTTTTTCATATGTTCCCCTATATCTCTAAACGAGAAGTTGAAGTAGGATTAGATTCCAGATTCTGGATTATGAATGCTGCCAGGAAATTAGCACCATAACTACCGCGGCGGTTTCGCAACTAATCCATACCAAAAAGTTGTAAATTCTTGACCAATGCTATTGGCGTTAGGGAGGCATACCTTCAAAAAGAGGGAGTGCAGTGCCCCAGAAGACAGAGCTACGGACAACTGATGAAAGGTTACGGGCTCAAATCCTAAGTGAATGCTTTGAACGGCCCAATAACCTAAAGACCTCGAAGTGTGAGCTACCACAGATTAGGAACGATAGAACCCCTAATCTGAATGAGTGAAACGCGTAAACCTGTGGCTGCCCTCGGCGAACTCTACCCTCACCTATCAAATTCAACCTTAGGGTTGATTTACTTAGTGACTAAGAGTAAGCGAGTCAGTTTTTATTTTGTACTTTAAAGTGAAAATTTTGCGATATTTTAACACTGCTTTATTACCATCTCAGGCGTCAGCCATATGGTTGCGATTTTAAAGGACTTGATAAGTATCTCATGAGCAAAGCTGTGGACTTAGAATCTGAGATAAGGGGTGTTGTAATGCGGATCACCAAAAATGAGAGACCGCACATTAGATAAAACACTCGAATTTATTCTCCATGAGCATAAAATTTCAACAAATGGAAAATATGATGAAGAGGGAGTTGAAATTCGCGACGACAATATTGAAGGGGTAATAAAAACTTTAAACTCGTTTTGAGCACCATATTTTCTACAAATTGGAACCCATCCACAGGATGAGAAAACTTTGAAAATAGGATGCTAACTCCTGCAAAAATTACTACACATTACACGAGCCAAGATCAATAATGATACCTTACACTCCTTCTACCACCACACTCATTACAACTTTACCGTTCAAATTCAACGATACCAACGCATCCATACGGGTCATTTGAAAGGAATGTGAGCAAAAATTCATGCTAACATTCCAATCTGCCCCAATTCTCCACGGACTCGTCCATATCAGCACGTGCCTTTGCCAGCTAGCTAATACGACATACGTGAAATCATGGCTCACAATATTCCCAGATGGCCAGGTTGACGCACGTCCTCCAGCCAATCAAAAGCCATCAAAACACTAAGCATGCTCAAAAAGTTTTCCTCAATTCCTCCAGCGCGATTTTCCCGGCGCATTTATGATTTGTCTCCCCGTGTTTCACGAACGTAACAAAAAGGCAGGATCGCATGAATAACGGCTGCACGCCAGCCAACCTCCCCGGTGCGATCCCGCGATAGAAATATTCAAAGCAAAATGTGGAGCAGGATCGCGAGGGAATACAAGGGGAAGTGAGTACAGTGGCGTACACTTTTCGCGAAGCGAATTCTCTGCGATTTTCCAAGCGCAGGAAGAACAGTTGAGGAAGCACTCGGAATTTGAAAAGAAAAGCATTAAGAATGGCTTCCGAGAGTACGAAAAGATCACTTCAACTAGATGTCAAAAAAAAACGTTCCCCAACATGTGACCGGTATATATTTTTCCAGCCTTTATATCAACTCACCAACCTGTCTGTTTGTCTGGTACAAATCTTGTAACTCAAATTTGACTCACTTCCTGTGAAGCAAAAACGCTGAAATTTTGCACACTTCTTCATTTCCGATGACAATATATGAAAATATAACTTTTTCTCTCCAACCCCCCTTTAACCACCCCCCAGTCAACCTATAGCCCCCCAAAACATGTTTTTGATCTAAGAAGTTCCAAATGGTCGATTTTCGCGTTTTGCGACCACAGTAAAAGTTATCCACTTTAGGCATATCCACATAGTAGGCATTTAAAAGCATAGGGGTGGCATTTTGAAACATAGGGGGCTTACCATTCACTGAAAATTTAATAAATATAGTGACTTTTTTAATACGTCACTTTTGGTTTTTCGGGGTCACTGAGTTTTTTTGCTTTGTGTCATATATAAACGTTGCTCATCCCCTGTAATCTAAATATAAAGGCTGGTTTTTAAAAAAAATTTTTTTATAAGAGCTTATTTTTACTAGCAGCATTTTAACCTTAATTCTTTCCAACGGTAAATATAGCCCTCGTTTTTTAAAAAAAAGGCCAATGAAGGTTCCAAAAGCGCTCTGACGAAAGATTTACGATTTTTGGAAACGAGGAGATACCCTCCCATGCCGAATGTTTGTTTGCGCCATAGGGGGGCTAAAAGGTTCAAGCAATCGTGTGGGTATCTTTAAATTGCCGAGAAAGTCCAGTGAGAAGAAAGCACTACCATGAGTTAGTTCAGCTCGGAATAAAAATCACCCATACTTACCCTACCAGACGGGCTTCACGAAAAGATTTCCAACACAATGGCCACCCTTCTCTATCTCAAAATAGAGCTTGAAGAAGAACTTAAGCACGTGCATAATCATTTTCCTGCATTTAAGTTAACTGTAGAGAAGTTCTATAAACGTTCCATCAATGGAACTTCTACTATATTAAGCCTAGGTTAGTTGATACACATCAGATACGTTAATATTATGCAGGCTAGCTGATTAACTCACTAGACCGGATGATTAAAGGATGAAATAAATTCTCATTTGCTTGAGTTTAGAGAATCAGGTAGATGCAAAAACATGTTTGGTATGAATAAGTTTTACATAATATTCTAGATGAAATTCGCCCGTTTAAATTCATCTTGCTCAACATAATACCCATAGTGCGCGAGGTAAAGTCCGACTTATACCGCTAGGCCAAAATTGCTTCTTCGACATACAGTACTTAAGTACAAGTAAAACCTCTAAGTATTTCTATTTAAAATTAACTATGGCTAATGAGGATTCCCAAAGACAACATGAAGTCCAGTGCAGACCCACCAGAAAACCTAAGCACATGAAGTCTTTGAAGTCGACAAAAAGATGAAGGATTTAATGATGAAAAATAATGTTTTATCCTTTTTAAAGAAATTCATTCTAATTTTCGACACAAATCAACCCATAACGATTTTACACTAGACATTCAGCGACGAAATATAAGGTTATCCGTTCATTATCTGACCGCTAATACAATAAGATTGAGTGCCCTAAAGCTTACACTGAGAGAACACAATATTAATCCACGCGTAAGAATTGGATTAAAAAAGTCGAATTTACTCGTTTTCCTAGATATCAGACAATTACTTATACCACTTATCTAAATATCAATTACTCATACCACTTACCTAAATAAGTGGTATAAGTAATTGCCTGATATCCAGGAAAACTTATAATGGAATACCACAAAGTAAATCAAGAATTATTGAATTTTATTATGAATTGACTCGTTTTCAACAACTCAACATTCTTTCACGATAGTGATCTACGTGCTGAGGGTATTGATTAACTTTCGCTACCTTAAGGGAAAGGCAGAATTCGCCACAACTTGCACTAGACTTTATCCATCTACCTTCACTCTCGGAAAAATGTCTAGCTACATTCCTGCCCGCAACCCCAGGCTTTAGAGGTTTCCATTGTTTACTGCTATCTCCCGAAATTCCAGTAAAACTTCAGCCCACAGTATGACCTTTTAGGACACTCCTGAACCCCCAGAATCCTTACCGACTCATCTTCGCCTTCCTCCTTCGCGCGTCGGCGGTGTCGTAACCACTTTCGATTTTTCATTAGTAATAAAAGGAAAATGGAAAGCACTAGGCTCTCGGAGAGCTGGAGGCATTCCCATTTTACCCCCACCTCTTTGACGCATATCCTGGCTCGTTCCATTTTGGCGAAGAACCGTTTTTCTCTCGCCTTTATGAAATGCCCGCTCGAGCGTCCTCAGTAGGGGTGAGTCGATTCCGAAGTCGATTCTCAACCGATTCCCGGATCGGAATCGGAATCGCCTAACGTCGTAATATTCCATAGTGTTTTTTTTAATTGTGTGGAAAATTACCATAGCTGTTTGTATCAATTCTATCCATGAAATTCCACAAAGAGAACTTGTCAACAACCGATCTGACAACTGAAGTCGATTGCGATTCCATCGATTCCAAGGCGATAATTATTTTGAATTTTATAGACCATACTTATATAAGCTTGGGGCATAAATGCCGCCACAATCCTGAGCATCTGTGCACTGAATATTTATAAGTTAACAATACTCGTCCTAAAAAGTTAAAGTGGTTATTATTTTATTAAAGCAGAGGATATATTACTATCGTACTGATTCACTATTCATACTAAATATACTTTTAAGGCCACTTAATTGTTAGCTTTGCTATTTCATTCAATTCAATTCTTAAATTTTAATGACACTAATGCTACTGACAAATCAGTAACCCACCTGTTAGTATAAAGAGAAATCTACGGAATCGGAATCGAGAATCTGGCATCGATTTTAAAGAATCGGCATTCGAATCGGAATCTAAAAAAAAGTGGAATCGACTCATCCCTAGTCCACAGCCTACCCGGGAATGCGACGCTCTGTACTTCCGCTAAATTCTCCTCCCGCCCGGAACAGATTTTTAAGAAGCACCACCCGGGATGTGTTAAGGGATCTTCTTCACTCATGGGGCTCAAAAGGGCGAGGAAAGCACCCTAGCTTCTTTTATATTTAACCCCTTGCGCCGAAATGACGACTCTAGCTCGTCATCAACTTCCGACCCCAAATCGCACAATGACGTATCTAGCTCAGATTTTCATAATTTTTGCAATAATTAGGGGAACAATAAAAATATTTTTAAATTTTAACGATGTTAAAGCATCCATAATGTACATAAAGAATTGATATTTCATGAAATCTGATGCCTTAGAAGTGACAAAATGATTTTATACCAGTAGTGGTAGATGTTTTCTCGATTATTTTTATGGAAATAGGGCTCATTCGTAAACAATAAGAAATAATAATCACTTTTCATTTCCCTGTAAGACGTTGATTATAAACAAAAAGCACCATTTCATTACCTACCATTCCATTAAAAAAAGAACCAAAGAAATAACAATTAGATGCCCGGAGCACGATATTCAGAAAATAAATTGAAGTTGAAGGGATTATGGGATCTTCTCTCTCGCTCTCAAGGGCGAGGAAAGCACCCTGGCTTGGATATTTATTTTAAAGGCGAATTCATTTCGAGCGGGCGCGGAAATCAATCGCTCGCCGTTCGTTTGTTCGACCTTTGACCCTCTTATTTACAGGTCCATCTTCAAAATACGAACCCCACCTCCGACTTTCAGATGCAGATTTCCTTCGATTACGAGAGATCGGAGATATCCAATCACAAAATTCACTAACTCATTTTTAACTGAGTGGTATTCCATTATAAGGTTTCTTAGATAGCTCACTTTTATTTATACCACTGCTTTTCTTTTACATAAAGCGACCCGGGTTTCGATGACTAATCATCGTCTTCAGGTGTAAATTATTATGTATCAGCGAATGTATCATCTTATTATTGTAACCTAGTTACCTAAAGGAGGAAGAGATGAATATTTTAAATTCAGGCGTTCGTTTTAAAATTCATCTCTTCCTCCGTTAGGTAACTAGAATACAACAATAAGATAACTAATACGTAATAATATACGCCTGATGATGATGATTATTTATCGAAACCCAGGTCGCTTTATGTAAAAAAAAGCAGTGGCATAAGTAAAATTGAACTAGCCAAGAAACCTTATATTCAATCACGCCTCTCTTTATTGTGAATCAAGACATACTCATTAGGGTTATGACTTTTTGTACAAAATTTGATTTCCCGTGCCACAAAAGGATGAACTTTCTCCAAAAAATTATATTAGAAGTTTCAGTTTTGTTCTAATTACCTATTAAAAAAAGTCACGCTCTCAAAAAGAAATTGCTAATTATAATTTCAGTCATATACAAGGTATATCCCTGTTTTTTTCTAAAGTCTTGTCAAACGTGCTTCAAAGATCTCAATCTGCATGATGGAACTCTGTAGAGTAGTCTGGATGTTTGCAAGACTCTCTGAAGGCTTCAATGACAGTGTTGAAATTTATATTACTTAATAGAAGTGTCCAGAAAGTTCTAGAACATTCTCCAATTTTTAAGCATACAACTGTATAAGTTTGTGCTCTTCTAATTAATTCTTATTTTTAATTTCCAATTAAGTTGTTCTCAATTGAATTCTTTCCCCACTTTTGAGGCCCTTGTTAACTATTCCATCCTTGTATATTTCACGAAAGAATCCTTAATGTGTGATCCCTTAATCTGTCTCACAAAAGAATTTTGAAGGAATTAAATAAAAAATATCGCGAAAATCTTGAACACCCTATGCATTTAGACAAATAGAAACTATGCTTTCTACAACTTAACCTGTAATCGTCGACTAGTTTCAATACACTATCATTTTCAAGACTAGTGGTACTAACCTACGCCCCAGACCTAACCCCCCCCCTCTTGCATCAGTGTCCTGACTCCCACTCCTCCCCATCACCCGACCGTAACTACCACCCGACCTGGTATATAACCAAGAATCAATATGTTTTGTGCCACTAGTATTGAAAATGATACAGTTTATTTAAACTAGTCGAGGATTGAAGGTTAAGTTGTGGAAAGCAAAGTCATTATTTTTCCTTACTTAAAATGGAATTTCTAAGAGGTTAAGGCCTCAACGATTCAGTGCACATTGTGGACTGAATTGTTGCTTTCACAAATTGACGACGAAATGTATAAAAATGATTCACTGTAATGAAACTAGTCGACGATTAAAGGTTAAGTTGTAGAAATCAAAGCTCTTATTTGCCTAATTTATGCAAATGGTGTTCAAGATTTTCGCGATATTTTTTATTTAACTGCTTTGAACGAGTGTCAGGGAATTTACCCCTTTGTTCCGCACGATAAATTATCACTAAAGGCATTACTTCCAGATCATATCTATAAAACCTCAAATAAAATTATCAGTTGGAAAAACGATGACCTGTATATGAATGAATGCAAATGAATATTACTCGGGACCTCGGACTATGAAAACTGGAGTTCATAAATAAAAATTATCGATAATGCGCACCTAAAGAAAATATCAAATTTTAATTAGTATAAGTATGCAATTATCATTATTATTGCCCTGACCTAGAAAATATCAGCAAAGGATGTGGGTAAGGTTTTGAGACATAGCGGCTTGAATCATGACTCATGAAATTAAAGCGAACGACGCCTGTTTTCATGTTCGCATTTATAACGGTTGCTTATTATTATAGGTGTCACAGGGACAAAAAAGCGGATTTCACGGAAAATAAACCAAGAACAATGACTTCGGAAATGAAAATAAACGGTTGTCTCTTATTTTGAACGAAATTATCTTCTTACCCTCACCTCCTATTGTCTTGTCTTCATTATATCCGTTGGATATATCCCCCAAAGTTCCCAGACAACCGAAGCAACCTTAAAATGGGCATCTCTTAGGGACGCCGTCGCGACTTTCATGGGTTATCTCATTAGGGCAAATAGGTGCGACGACAACCATTTCCGAATTAATTAATATCACCCCATAGCTTCGTACGAGATGGCTCCATTCAGATCTTTACAAAAGCTTCCATACGGAAATGAATCTGGCGTATTTGGAAATGTTCGAGGATTCATTTTCGATTAACAACATGAGGAATTCGCAATAAACAGGTTTGTGCTTTATGCCAGTCGGGGAAAGGACTGATTCGAGAAAACATTTTTTTTACGAATTGACGGGTTTCTGAACTTAAGTTGAATTTTAAATTAGATACCTTTTTTCTGATTGACTTTTGTATGAAGCGCGCTTGCAGTCCGCTGACTATTTTCAAAAACTTGGGAATTGGGAAATGGGAAAAAAAGTGGGAATTATTAAGACACACACGTTGGAGTGGTGCTACGCGCTTTAGTAATTCCGCTATATACAGTAGTTCTCCAAATAAGCAATAAATAATAATATGCATTCAAATTTATCCTATAATTCAACGTTACTCCCTATCGTTAATTTGATACAGTATGTTACCAGGGAAAAAGCTCCTAAAAAGAATTATTTGGATGCAGGCATGCATGAGTGAGAGATATTTCTCTATCCGATGATACTTAAACGGAATTTCTATACGTAATTTCTATACGTAATTTCTTTTGAAGCAATTTTTTAATTAAATAAAAAGAATATAATAAAACTGACATTAATTAATTACATCACAGTCTCGTAACAAATAAATAGAAGTAATTCACCACAGAAAAAATTCAAGTTCACCTCCTTCACGCAACTACCGTACCGTAGTATTAGATTAACGGCCTATGAAATTAATTATAAGAATGAACACTTTGTAACATACATGGCCTACAGGATTTCCTTCTTAGCTAGATGTCAGAAAGTAAGGAAGCGTGAAATAAAATGGAACAATTAAATGACGGAAATAATGAGCTAAGGAACGAGTACGGATTTTTTTATTTTATACAAGATGAAGAACGTAAAATGGGGAAAATTCAGTTCAATATATATTTGAAACTGCGGAACAGAAAGATTTAATTAAAACTATCAAACTGATGTTATAGGGAGTATTTTTGATAAATATATTTACACTTTGATGCAAATTATTTAGCACTTGATTTATTTTATCAAACGCTTTTGATATTTTTCATCGAATATTTTGATATTTCATATTTTGGTCAATTGTACGAAAGAGTTTGGTAAAAATATCAGTATTCATTCAATACGTTTCAGAGTTTGGTAACTTTCATCGAAGTTATGATTAATTTTATGAAGGTGCTTGCTTGTTTGGAAACAATTATCATACTCTACATAGTTAAACAAATTTGGTTTGATAGAATTTACTAATCGTGTTTCGTAATCTATCGAACAGTCTGTAGATCCGCTTTTGTTTACCCAATACACGAATACACAATTGCAGTTGAAAGTTTCTTAAACACGACTTACTTAAAAGATGGGATAATAGAAATGATTTTATTTTCATTATTTGTGATGGCGATAACGTTTTAATTTTGTTTACGTTCATTTTTCTATTTATTTCTGCTTTCAAGTGCAATGTTATCCGTAAGCTAGTGCATCAAAGACAATAAATACTAGAATACGTAAGAGAAGTGCAATTATGGGCATTTCATTTGCCATTGCTTGCATTACGAAGATCACGTTTCATTGAGTGACTAAGTTATTTAGCTATTTAGCTTTGAACATCTTAAGAATCATAACTTTAGTAATATCATAATATCTTGTTTATCAAAGGTTGTCTTCTCCTACTTACAAAATTATTTAATAGCGTATTATCATGGATATTAAAGCTGTAAGGAGATGTTTGTGTATTCCAAAACATAAAACTTTAATTAGAGGTATTCCTGAGGTAATACCATTCGCGATCATGTTGAATAATCATTTGATAAAAGTCATCATACTAGACCCAAT
The DNA here is from genome assembly GCF_921293095.1 of Ischnura elegans. Taxonomy (NCBI): domain Eukaryota; kingdom Metazoa; phylum Arthropoda; class Insecta; order Odonata; family Coenagrionidae; genus Ischnura; species Ischnura elegans. Next base: position 72,717,963 of record NC_060256.1, read on the forward strand.
CCATGCTAAGGATATCACATAGCACGTTGAAATTAACCTACATCAATGTAGAAAGCCTGAAAATAAAGTTTTCTGGCGCATCTTCACTAGATATAGATATTGAGTAACTACGTAATGCAATTGAGTGCATCAAGTATTCCTCTTAAGCTTACAAAGGGAAAGCCACACCTTATTCACATTTCAAAATAAAGGTTGATTATTTACAATAATAATATATTACTGAGTTTGTGTGAATATTTAAAATGGCAATCAAATTAGACTAGATGTTAGAGTCTGTTGCTACCACGCGGAGGGCTGACGTTCAATACTTCCTGCAGGCGTGTTATTTTCCACTTTTTTTGTATATTTCTTTTGAAGAAACGAAACGAAGAAACTCTTAATTTTAAGATTTTCTATGAGAACAGTGTTTTTCTGGGAGGAAAATCTTTCATATGTGCACGCTACGTCGGTTTTCTAATCCTTTTGATTTTAGTAGTTTTTTATCGAACTGCTGAGGCCAGTTTTGTAACAATTACCAAACCAGTTTCATATAAATTATAAAACTGGCTCAGTAATTGTTACCAAATTTTTCAATATTCCATATGAACAGACAAGTTTGGTAAATTTCATCAGAATGCGACAGCAACTTTTTTTCCGTGTGGACAGCGCTATTTTCGAAAATGATATTAATAGCTAAACTCTTCATTGCCTTTCAACATTAATTCTGATTATATATACGAGCACATTTGCCATTAACACCCTCCCAAACCCTGACTTAGGAGACGAAACACACTTCACTACTTAACATTAACTCACCCTCTCCCACGCAACCGTTACAATCGCACTATTGCGGAATTTCCCTGAGAAATGAAACTTTAGAGAGAAAATAACTGTATAAGAAGCTTTCTAAGGCACCATGGTAATGCAATCTTTGATCATACTTGGATATGACATTTCCGCGGCGTTTCTCCACATTAGTAACGGTTTTCGGGCGTTCCTCCGCGTAGTCTGCTCTTAAGGCGACGGCAGAGGCCTGCCATCCTATGTTTTGCCATCAATTTCTGGCAACAATGACTGTAGAAACTGTCGTCACCTTTGGACAAGATTACGCAGAGAAGCGCCCGAAAGCCGCTAACAATGTGAAATTTGGTGTAACTTCACTAGAATTGATTTTTTTGGAAAAATCCCAATTTCCTTCGAAAAAATAATTAAAACATATTAATAGCTAAATATCTGCATTTGTCTTTCCTTAAGTATAACAAATACCCTAAACTCCATTCATGAGGAAGTCACCCTGCTTCACGCGAACACCATACTAAATTACTAAACAGCCAAATGGAGCATATTCATGATAAAATATAAATAGCAAATGGTAATTTCCACACTTGTACATACAACTCACTACCAACCATGTTTTCCGAATTCTGTTATTTTCAAGGCATCGAATCCACGGTTGATAGTGAGGTTATATATTAAAGTTCAAAAATTACAGTTTGCTTTTTATATTTTATCATTGATATATCACATTACCCCCACGTCAAGGCTGGAACGATTTCATAAGAGCCAAACGGAACTTTTCAGAAAAGCACACGGCATGAGGGTTTTTCGAAAGAAGATCAGAATTGGTGCGCAGTACGCGATAGAAACGCTAGAAAACCACAGCCTCCTATCCCCCACAAGGAACTCATAGTCTCACGTCTCTAACGAGTCTCTCGTACCCACCGAATCAGCAAAGCTCCACGAACTAGAGAGAGAGAGCGAACAAATGTTTCCATACCGGAAGAATTTTTAGATGGGCAGCATCTAGGAAAATAGGAAAGAGACAGATAAAAGGGGAAAACTTAGTTTCGTTCTCTCAACCCCGGAGCTCCAACCATACTCTTCTTTCTCGGGGAAAAGAAACTTCGGGCCCCCTTCCTCAAGATTCCATTACGCAAATGTATTTTTCTCTCCCGCCAACGAGGACTCGGGGAATTCTTTTTCCACACGTACACATGGCCGCGCGCAGTCATCAAACGGCGATGGATATATTTGCAAAAGCTGGGAAACAAAACGGGACGGAAAAGAGACGGAAAAACCTCTTCCCATCGATTCGGCACGCTGGCGAACGCGTCGGAGCGGAAAGGAAGAATGTAAGGCAAAGGGGGCGTGGCTTTGTGAAAGAGGAAGGGAAGTGAATCCCTTGCTATCCACCTCCCAAGAGAAGAAACCTATTGGGAAGAAAGAAAGAAAGATGGCGGGAGGAGCTTATCTACCTTAAATTCAAGTAAGTTTCACCAATATAGGATATTATTCACCATATTTTATAAATGGGGGTGAGAAGCAAAGGGGTACAAGTGGTGATTATTTTTTCTAGACAGAACTAAGAACAGAAATTAGGTATATAAAACGACCGAGATCAACGAGGTATTTTGTAGTGCATTTGATTTTAACACTCCGTGTCAGTATAGAGTAGAGACTCGTATCCCTTGGCCACCAAGTTTGTGCATATTTATCATTTCCAGTAACTACTCGTATCTCTGTTTAGAAAGGGAATCACTTGTACCTATTAGCTTCTCAACCCCTCATATATTCAATGTGCATTACAGATACCTCGCGCCGTTTATGTAACGGAACTTTATACACACGATACTCTTACTTCCTAACCACAAAAATTGGCGATGGATTTATGAGAAAACAAACACTTATTCAGTGGCTTTCTTAGTACACAGCAGATGAAACGTACTCATACACCATCCTATCACGAATGCTTCTGGACACCCCAAAGAACCATTTCTTCGGCACCATCATTGAAGCTATTTCAATCCGCCTGTGATGGACGTGAAAGAAAGGACTAAGGGAACAACAGATCTTACTGAGAAGGAAAACTCCAAAAGATAACCTGAACGTGAGAGCAAATACCTTCGCTAAGACGGATAAGTTGACAGGGCCCCATCGACGTCGAAACCTACGACTTGCGCATGCACTAGCAAAAGCCGGAGAGAAAACAAACTCTTTAAGTGCGGCGCAGTGGATGGCGTTACGTGCGGAAAAGTACAGCTAAGAGAAGACGGCCTGCAGTCGACTGAATGTTGAGGACTTCCTTCAGGGGGGAGAAGCGGACTGCACGGCGGGAGACACGCTGGCTCTCGCGGAGAAAAAATAACGGCTACCGCCCCTAACTTATCGGAAAACGGACAATGACCACCGTTCGCGACGACGATTTTCCAATCGACCGAAGTGGAAGACTTTCTGCCATTAAGGGAAACGATTTCACTCACGAAAGACAAGAAAACAATGGCGAAATATATATCAAATGACACAGTGCACTTCAACAAGGTTTTCATGGGCAAAAGTAAATAGTGCTGGAGCACAATATGCGCGGAATAGAACGCCGAAAAAAATTAAACTGATGAGTTCCCGTGGCGAAAAGCAAAACAAAAAATTAAATCCGCGAAGGTAACTCAAATATAGAAATGTTCACGTTAAGATTACAATACGTTTTGGGATACCAGTAATAAATGGAAAATCATGTTGAGAAAATGTTAAAATAAAGCCGACATCATGATTGAGAGTGAAATAATGACAGAAAAAACAAAAAGTATATGAAACTTAGTGGAGCGTGATAGAGCACTTGGATATTGATCGAAAAAGCCCGGGTTCAAATACCGAGTGAAGCCTTCGAGCATCTTAAAGCAGAAAGGGAGAGAAGGACCAGGTTAAGGACCTACTGCCTCATCCCACGGGAAATTCACTTGCAGATAGATTAGCCTGGGGTGAGCTATAACCTCATTTGTAACCTTAGGATTGAATCACGTAATGACGTTGATACACAACTATTTGCAGCAATTGCATAGAAAAAATTCTATCGTTCAAATTATACTATGATTATATTATTTATCTGTAATTCCAATATTCACAGTACTGCGATATTTGTCTACAGGTGATTCCACCAATAAGCAAAAGCCTCTGGGGTCAACTAAAGCTCCAATCTGGTTTTGAATCAATGATATTTTAATATCTTTAAGAAGCAATAAAAATATATTACTACTTATATTATTATTACGGTATATTACTTATGTAAAAGTAGTTCATTAATAAGACGATTTTTTGCACAATTGTGCATTGCGGGTGACTCCCGTAAAAGTTATCACCGTGGCTAGTCCCGGTATACTTAAAGACGATTTAGTTTACCCTACTCTGCTGAGTGTTATCATTGTTTCATGATGGTGATCCCACCAACAGGAAAAAGCCTCAGTGATCACTTAAATCTCTAACCCTATAACATGTACTCTATAAAATATATGCCTCTGTAGAAATATTTAAGGAGAAATATCATTATTCCTTTTTCAGAGAGATATGTATTTTATTACATTCTCATGGTTTTCACCACTTTTCCAGAACTTTCCAGCTTCGATATCCCCGAAACGTACCACATAGGTGAAGATAACGTATAAAAGTACCTTTAAATATTGAATAGCATTGATATATAAAAAGAGAGAAATTTCGTGCAAATGTATCATGAGCTTTAAGGAGACCACAAAATACGCAGCGAAGAGTATCCGTAGTAATGGTATTGAAATCCCCATAACAAACCGTGAACGATGACATAAAAGAAGCAAATGTTCTCTCTTCCTAGAGTTCAACCCACGTACAAATATCTAATTCTTCAAGGAGCAAGCATTAACCCCAAAAGGCTAGATTCAACATTTGAACTTCAGCCAAATACCGCCCATGTAAAGATATACCGCCATGAAAGAACATAAAGCATATCATGAGTAGTAGCGCGGAATCCAGATAAAATTAGTAAAAAAAATCCCTAAACTGTTCGACTTTAGAATAAATAAAGTCGAAATCAAGTAATTTAATGTCCAAAATGGTCTCATTCCCTAATTATACGAATAATGGTTAGCTGAGGTTCACCACTAATTTGCGTGATAATCGGATCGCTTTATCTTCATCAGAATGGACCTTACGCTAGATCAATCTCTTCCATCGTCGTCGTGGATACTTTTATTCACGATTCTATCCTGTTCAAATGGCACAGCATTTGAGAGCTTTCAAAGAATCCTTTGAGCCTCACTTATTCCTCGCAGAAAAAAGAAAAAGAGTATGTATCCCAAAAAGCACGTTCGCAATAAATTTTTTCAAACTGACTCTAATATAGACTTAAGATACTTATATAGCGTATGCTGAAACAATTACTGGTCAATTTACAAATTTTGTTAACCGACGATGGTAGATTGTAGATATTCGTCGGTATGTTCAACTAATGAAAACTAGTGCTTTATTACGGGTAATTGATAATGTAAAGTGAATAACAACTGGTCTCTGACGGCCATCTGCAAAGCAATAGGGTGGTTTCCTATTATTTTTTTATTGCCTAAATCGAAAGATTATTACTCCTGGAGTACGTATTTCACGGTTTTAGATTTTTAAATGACAATATCTATTTTTCGCGATTAAATGAAAAGTGAAAAATTTCAAGCGCGCGAAAACGCGACGCATAAGTATGAATGTCGGGAAATCTCTCCGTACGTCGTATTTCTGGTTCCCCCTCCCGCCCGCTGAGGTGACCTTGAGGCGAGGCTTAGCGCTGATACGTCGCAGGCTGCTAGAGGGTAGCTGAGTACCCTGCTGGCTGGTAGCGCTTGACATAAATAAGGATTATTAATACCTTATCAAACGAGGAAAACTTTTCGACCTTAGCCAGTTTTAATAAGTGATTATTAAGACATGTTTCCCTGAGCTCTGCGCCTCATGCATGCATTGGTAACCTCAGACGATGCATAACTCCTATCTTCTCCTATAGAAACTAGGTCCCTGTGACGTCACGTGGAGTGGCATCGCATGGGCGCCAATCTGGTCCTTCTCAAATGAGGATAAAAATGGACCATTGCCATTCGTTTAAAGCGGCATTTCTAAAACGAAATAATTTGTATATTATGAATACACTAATGGTGGGTAACGAATCGCAATTATTGCCTTCTGTTTTCTTTGACGAAGGAAACTACCCTATTGCTGCTTTTGAAATCGTAAAGTATAGCGTTAGTCTATGATCACCACTGGTTCCAACTAATGGAGTAAACGTGTCATCCAAAATTCTGTCGACGAAACAGAAACGCTGGCGTAGTGATGCAGTGAGGTCGCATAAGAAGAATTAATACTGTACCTTTCTAACTTGTAATAAATATCCAAGTTAACTAATTGAAAAATATCCTCAAACGCTCACATCAAGTTTGAAGATTTAAATCATAAATTTGAAAAAAGTCGAGCTTGGGGAAATTTATCAACATCAAATTAGAAATCATAGATATAAATATTTATGTGTCATAACCTATCTCCGCCAGAGATTATTCACTAGACTCCGCATAACAATGCATAACAATTGGGAACGGAAAAATATATTAAGTAAGAGCGCACGGAGTGTGAAAGCTGAATTATCAACCGCCTTATCTCTCCATCAGCCTGAACTGTAATTAGCTAGGTATCATATAAATTTTTAACCGGATAATTACCTATGCATCATGAAAGAATAATCGAAACAGCGCTTGTTTCAAAGTTGTATAACAGGTCACTCAAGTGTTATAAAGCTGTGCGCTAAAAATGTAACAGACTGAATTAATGAGATTCGCAGAGATAGTTTTTTTTAAATAACTCACTCGTGTTACGATAAAATAAGCGACGCCTGTTAAAGTAAAAAAAAATCGAACAAGCAATATGAGTCCCATGAGTATTCGTCGCTCAAAGCTAAATTATTCAACGAGATCTTTTGTCCAGATTTAGCATAAAACAAACACTAAATTCAAAGCACCGAGGCAATGAAACGAAGATGCCCCAAGGGCGGTTCTGCAAAAAATGCAAGTCCCGATGCGAACACGCTCAAAGTATGGTAATGTTATTTACCGTAGCGAAAAGCTATCTCACACACGCGAATTTTTATTTTAGAATAACATTGGAAGTTGTAATTAACTAAACTTAAAACAAAGACTGAGAAAATAAAATAAAAATATGTAATAGGACGAAGACATTTGCGCAGGTTCAAGAGTGAAAAGGGACGAGCTCAATATTGCGTTTCAACACCGACGGCAACGTTTACACGAAATGAAAAAAAAGAATCCGAGAGCAATAAATTCTCTCTCTCATGACGTCTGGGAAATCGTTAGCTAATGATTCATTTCCCAATTTCCCGAGGCTGGTGAAAAAAGGAGATGATTTGATGGAAAAAAAGAGGGTCGAAAAAAATCACGACCGTAGCACGAACCCCATGGCCAATCGGGCCCGAAAGGGAAAAATGTCACCCGTGGTGCAGTGCAGGCATCACGGCTAATTGGCGTGCCATTCACGAAGCTTCACTCTTTAGCCTCTCCTCGGTTCGCAGCGACGACAGACCACCCGGAACAACTGGTTGGGAAAATGGAAGTGGGCTTGATAAGTACGGGGATGGACGAAGGAATGGAAGAAGAATGGATGGAAAGGAGAAAGGCCATGAGGGATGATTGTGGGAGGAAAAGAAAAAAAAAGGAATGTCAATAGGATGAGATATTGCCCTGATCGGGCCTCCCCAGTTCGAGTAGGACACTTCGATCGGACCTTCTTCTCGCCAAAGATTCTGGATATCGCTGCCCATAACTTGAGTCCAGGCTTTATCAATGGAAAATTATGGTCACTAAGAAGAAATAGCAGTTTTAGTTGGCAATAATTACTGTTTTAACTAATCAATTTGTGAAGATATCAACTGTTAAGGCTTAATCAATGGGTAATTATGGTCACCAAGAGTTAATTACAATGTCTGTTGGCATTTGTTCCTGCTTTAAACTTATAAATAGTTAAGATATCAAACGACGGTGAAACTATAGTCCCCCACTGCCACTGACAGTCTATCGGCAGAATCAAAAGATGGCCAAATCATGGCCATCTACTGCCACTGATAGTCCAGCGGCAGAATTTAGGCCGGCGAATATCGATGGCCGTCGATCTTTAATAGATAAACTATTGAAACTCGATTGAAAATCGACTATCGGTGGACGATTGACAACCGGTTGCCTGAGGATAGATGAATGAACTATCGACTTTTGAAGTCAAGTTGCCGACACCGGCTTCAGTCATTCACGGAAATCGTCGATTTCATGATAGTATGAACAATGAACAAAATTCCGATAAATCGAGCCATTGAAAAAGCTTAAATCAAGAAAATATATCAATGCGATTCGTTTTTGATGGCGTTACATACAGCAAGTACTTGTAGACGCTGTATTGACTAGAAACCCGCATCCTCACGCAACTGTACTAAGTCTCCTCTAGATGTTTGCACGTTCCGAGATCAAAAGTTTGAAATGTGAGCTTGGGAAAGACTAAAACTATTGTTTCGTCACAGAAATCCCAAATCGATACGTAAAATTTTAAATAATCAGAGAGCTATAAATAACGAGCGGCTTTAACACTGAAGTCATGGACTTTTCACATATCATATTATCACTATCGGCGGTTGCGGTCATATCGAACTCAGCACATATGTGCAACTTATCCCTCATTCACATGTATTCACGACGCATTTATTTAAGTATAGTTAGGTTTACATTTAAGATTTGCCTTTTTTCCTGGCTCCACAGATTCGGATAGGCATGCACGTTAAAGAAACGCCCATAAAGAAGGGAAACGGTGTCGCAATATTGAAGCCGCAAAGTTCAACACATACTGCACAACACAACTGCCTCAAAGTACTGATATGTCTTTCTCGCGACTGCGATGAGCAAAAAATAAAGACAGGAGTCTCATCCAATCCAGCCTCTTTACAACTATCTTTTGCAATCTCATAGCGCGAGAAAGTTATCGCAGAAAGTAAAAATTTTCCCCCATTTAACTTTGACATGCCTAAAATGGAGGGATTTCTAGCAGGATTTGGGTCTACGTAATCTTGAGCCAATCTCCTCGAAAGCCCACCAAAAAAATGCCTGTTCCCAAATCCATTCGATGTGTTCCGAAGATATCCCTGCGACGATGGGCACTTTGCGTTGCAGGGCGACGGGGTAGAGGGTTGAGTCGGGTGGGAAGGTTAACGTCGACAGACGAAGATGAATGAAACGCCGTTCAATGGCTTCGCCTCCTTCAGGCTTTTTATTCCCGACCAAACTCCCTCCCGACAACAAAGGGGAGTACAATTGAGGAGGCCCAAGAGGGTAGTTTCCTTCATCAAAGAAAACGAAAGGCATTGATTGAGATTCGTAACCCACCATTAGTGTATTCGCAATGTACAAATTATTTGGTTTTAGAAATCCCAGTTTAGACGAATGTTTATGGTCAATTTTAACTTCATTTGAAAAAGGCCAGATTGGCGCCCATGCGAGCCACTCCATGTGACGTTACCGGGACCCAGATGCCATACGAGTAGTCGTGAGTTTTATATCGTCTGACATTACCAATGCATGCATGAGGCACAGAGCTCAGGGAAACATCTCTAAATAATCACCTATTAAAATTGCCTTTAGTCAGGAAGTTTCCTTCTTTTGATAGCGTTGGATTAATAATCCTTATTTAAGCCAAGCGCTACCAGCTAGCAGCCTGCATCATAACGGCGCTCATAGCCTCGCACCAATGTGGCCTCACACGGCGGCAGCCGGAACCAGAAAGACGTCACACGGGCTTTTCCCAGCATTCATACTTTGCCATCGCGTTTTCGCGCGCTTGATATTTTGACTTTTCATTCAATCACGAAAAAAAGATATCGTCATTTAAAAATCTAAAAGCGTGAAATACGTACTCCAGGAGTAATAATATTTCGATTTAGGCAATAAAAAAAATAAGAAACCACCCTATTCCATCCCACAGAAGGCTGATTACTGTTGTCATTTCGGTCGAATTTAAATCGGTTTTCAAAAATGAAAAACGTAGCTCAAATGATCACTGGACTTGTACATGAAAAAATGATAGAGTGACATGCTAAAAACAGGGAAAATAATAGTAAAAACCATCATTTTTATATCATACGATCATTTGAGGCGTCATTTATGTTTACTACGTTCAAGTAATGGAATATTTGGGGTAAGGGTTTCAAAGACTCGCACAATTATAAAACAATAACGGCTCCGAATTACTTTGAACCGGAATACATCTCGAAAGGCTTAACGAATATCTTAAAGGATAATTCCAAAATCTGATCTCGATTCTTAACCCAAAGTAAAAAAAAATATCTCGAACACTCCTAAAAATTCACGTCCCTTACAACAGCAGATACCGGTATAGTCATATCAAACCGTTGTCAATTTTAGCCTACGTCCCTAATTTCGATCCGGTAATTTAGTTATTTGCATTTTTTCTTCATGTATCGGGAAGTAGAAGAGTTATTTTGTAATAGGACGATGGAGGTCAGAGGAAAACGTTTCAGGTTATGCGCAGCAAATCAATTCCTATACTGTAACGACACACGAATGAGGTGCAGAGATGACGCCATTTATAGCTTCCACTAATTCCGCTGAGAATTACTGCCAATGCATCAATTTCAGGGTTTCATAACACGGATCTCGAGCACATGGGTAAGTACATGTTAGTAACCTTTGAACACACTACTTGAGACTGCAATCATGCATTCAAAATAGAAGGTAGAGATGGTGAGGTGAGACTGGTAAAAATCGGCTTCATCAATTATTTGTCACCCAGTCATCGTTTACCTCTCTATCTCGCAAAAATAGACGCTCCATGCTTAAAGGAAAAGACATCCAGTTAACAAATAATTTCCTCTTCCATCTGCACAAAAATTAATCAAAGAATCTCCTATCTTCAAAGTGCCAGGGGGCTGTAATTCTGACGACTTTACAAACGTTCGACTTATGGCTAATGACTCAGAGCCACGAATACATCCAACTAAGACGAGAAGCGTCATTTATATATGGACACATCCTCTGTAGACAACACATTATTTCACATTTCATTAACTATCGAGAGTCTGAATAGCAAAATGATGAGGAGGAACGATGAGTAATTACAACTGCTTCATGAATAAAATAAATCATTTAGTATTACTTCCAATTCTACGAATCATAATGCATTAAGGTTTCACACAACTAGCGGGGTACGAATAAACAAAAAGTGTTTTATATTTCTAGGTGAAAACTAATTTAGAGGAAAATTATAAGATATCATGAAAACACTAACGCTAAATAAAATAGAATAGTTTAAGATAGGGATTTTCGAGTAGGAAATGGGCCAAGAAGAGATTTTAAAAAAGCAAACGTTAAAACCATGAAAAGTTTCCTAAGAACCGCCATTACGGCAACAGTATATTGGAAGTGCATAAGATTTTCCCTTCATAGGACAACATGGAAGCCTAAACCTAAGGGTAGCCAACTGAAAATCCCTGAAACTTTCGCCATTTCCGCACCAAAATTTCCAAAAACGTTGCAACGAACAATCCATCAACGGAGGAAGACAAAGAAGTCAAAGGCGTCAGGCATGGAGCGGACACCCGTGAATTTTCGCACAAACATTCTTTCAGAATTCGCGGTCGGAACACAAGAACAGAAAGCGCGGTTTCCGCGAGGACATAATCTACCATATGACAATGGCCGAGGCAGGCGCGGTGGCTGTCAACACGTGAATCGACAATCATCAACATCCCCGCCGGATAGAAATGTCTCAACGGAAGCCATTAAATCTCATCAACTTTCCTCGCATGACAAAACACATTTACGGTCTCGTGACCTTTGCATCGGCAGCGCGCGTCCTTCCGCCTGCCCGGGCTGGGAGGATAAAAAAACGAATAGCGATAGGCGTATTTGTTATTGGTGACACGATGGTAGCGGGCGTTGTGGGGAGGGAGGTGACCACGTCGGCCGGAAAAGCTACGAAATCAATCACCGAGGTGATGAGGGTCCTTTTCCATTTAATGGACCAGGCCCTACAGAGGCTCGATGCACACACGATGGTGATTAAGTGAAATAAAAAAAGAATTGTTTTGAAAATGGATGATCGATTCGCATCCACGAGGTTTTTTTTTTCTTTTCAAACTTTTAAGACTTCGTACGGGTAAGCGAAAAAAAATCAATTTTACCAACCACCATGGCAGCCCTTTCATGTGTCAATCCACGATGAACGATTAACCTCCCCCATAATACAGGTCCTGAAAAGGGGTGGGCCTAATGGTCAAGGGTTCCTGCTAATGATGGCAAACAATTCCGGGGAATAGACCTTACTACGCCGAACCTCCACACATCAAATCAATCGGGATAATTGTTTTTCCCACCCTCGCCTTATCTGATTCCCAGCTACGAACTCTATCGGGAACTATTCCGAACGACCCCAATCCCAGTCCAATCGTCGATATGCTAGTTATTTACGAGTAGTTATTTTATCAAAGCCCATATTCAGCATCAAATTTGTGGAGGGAGTCATAGCCTGGGTTCAGAGAGCACGAAATACCCCCCGGGAGAGAGGGGCGTTTTTACAATAGCGGTGCTAAGCTCAACGATAACTATAACTCAAACTTCTCTCACGTTTTGAACTTGCAGCCATGCATTTGCATATGCACCCCCTTTACTCCTTTAAGAGGATACAAAATCTATTAAACTAATAAAAATTAAAAATATTTGTTCATATTTGGGGGGTCACGAACCCCCCTAAATACGCCCTTGCCCATATCATCAATGGAGATAAAACTGTAAGTTATGGCTTTATAACGACGTATGGCGTAATGACATAAGTTAATGGGCAACACTCTGCTATAACGCATTAAAACAAAAAAAATATTTCCGGAAGTATGGAAACGACCTGAAAGTAGCAAAACTAGACAAGGATACATTTTTTTACCTCAGGTTACATCTAACGAGTCCTACGCAGCTATATGTCGCAAACCAACTAAGGCCCTTTCCTGGTTTTGAGAAGGAGTAATGAAGAGGAAAGATTAAGTAATACTGGATTCGCATCTTATTTCACAATGTTGTTCTAAAATATTTATAATCATGGAATCTTTTATTAGATGTGTAACAGCAACTAATACGCTGGGTTATAACGACGTTATATTGCCACGGAGTCAAGTCACCGAAGTGAAAACCCCATTTAATGCTCTAGGGTTACACAACGCTCTGTAAACGATAGTTAACATTCATCTAACCTTAGATGGCGAAAGGGGGATACATTCTCATACCTCAGTTTCCATAAATCAAAGCGCTATGTAAATCTATAACAGATAGATAAATTGATATTGGCATTGGTATCGCAATTTAAATTATTTGTAATTTCATTATTTTTCACGCATTGAAGCTTAGATGTCTTAATAAGAGAAAAAAAATCTACGGTATACCACATTTCTCTCGGACATTAGACGAAAAGTTTCATACAGTTTAGAATGACATAATTCAACTGAAATATAAACATTGACAAGAAAAGATATTTCTAGAAGCATATCGCTCATTTCCTTCAGCAAGTGCAACTAATCATTACAAATAACGCAAAGAGACAGTGTAATTTACATATGATGTCCATAAATGTTTCATGAGGCTAGCCACTACGATAATTTATACAAAAGATATAAATATCCATAAATTTGGCGACCTTAGCATCTAAAAGTACGCTCAGTCATATGAACCAATTCACTGGAGGGAAAGAGACCAGATGAGACAAGGCGAAGAGTCATTCCGTCAAATATTTGCTCGCAGTGATGGCAAAATTGTTTACCGTCATGGGCATATCCCAGCCAGACCGCTTGAGCAACACGACGCGATCCGCAACCAACATTCCCTCGTCCCTGCTTACACTATGCGACGTTTTCGCATTCACGTATTCTCCTATTCTATTACCACGTTGATACAACTCGCGAAGTCCTTAGGGAGAATCAGAACGACCAGTAAGAGGAGTAAACGGAAGAGTCCGGCAGAACCGTACATTTCATGATACACTACATCAGAAACTAAACCGAATAGATGGCTAAATAAAAGAATTCGATGACACCAACGTTACCGTTGCCATGAATGCTGTTATAATACTCGCTCCTAAAAATAGCCAGATTTTTACGCACGTCCAAATAAGTAAATAAGTACCTCAATTAAAATTAATCTTACTAAAAGTACACTAATTACCCCAACATGTCTTTTTTATGATTATTTTGAGTTAATTGCACACGCAATAATTTTAGTGATTGCTAGCATGATAAAAATGAGTTCATCCGTAATAATCCTTATTAATAAAAACAGCACAGTGATAACACCATCACATTCATTAGGCAATCAATAAAAATACTAAGAGGATAATTTCGCAACCCCTTGTGAATTTTAAATTCTATGGGAAAATGAGCTTTTACTGAATAACAGAAAAAAAGGATTTAAACAAAGCTATTTGTTCATCGAAAATGTAACAGCAAATCAAAATAAAATTATTTGAAAACATTGGTAGTCTAAAGTGCCCAAGTAACTTTGGACATATCTCGAGATTAACGATAATGTGTGATTATAGCTAAAAGATGAAACAAAATTCAAGCATTAAGCCAAATTAAAAAAAAATCCGTTGCGCTAAAAATATTTTCAAGTTAAATGCATATTCGGAAAAAAGGCCACTTAAATACATTTCCCGGGAAACCGTAGACCTGCTAAATCAAACAAAACACTTGTGTAGTAACTTACAACGACTGATTTATTTTTATGAAGCATTTGCGAAAAAGAGATATACATTTTTAGGTACACAAAATCACTGGATGTGCCAGAAAGGCGCAAGGAAAAATATTTACATATGAAGGAACATGAACAGCATGCGAAGCAGAGGTGATTCAAATTTAAATTAAAATATTTTTCCAGGTGGTGCAAGTTAACTGCGAAAAAAATTGCTCATTACAATGAAAGGCGAACATATCGAAAAATAGTAACACGAAAGAAGTCTCATCGACGGCTTTTAACACGAGGGATTTCATGAAAAAAAATATTAGCAAACCACAACCCCTCCTGTTCTTAGAGCTTTAGTAACATTCAAAAACATCCTCGTTGGGAAAAAATCAGGAAACCAGAGTTATAATCAATGCCACTTCCTCCCTTGAAAACAGTAATTGGACTTGGGTACCGCCCGTTAGCGGATAGAGATGAAAATTGAGGATAAAGATCATCGGATTATTGGAATAAAAACGTTGGGAAAGATTAAAATAAAAACTCAAGTATTAGGCCAAGCATGTGACTTGAATAGATCGTTTTCACGAAGACAAAAAAATGAAGCATTACGTGATAACGATGCTGGATTAGCCGTGTTGCATTGGTGACCTCCAGCACAATTATGATCCCTTGGGTGCGGTTATTGATTTGCGGCTTTTCACTCCACTGCACGGGGTTTGATTCTTTCCCCAGCAATTGAAAACTCTTCATGAAAACGGCGCTGTGATATTCCCACCAGAAATGTAACACATACTTCTTTTACGTAATATTGAGTGTCGTACTGCTTTGATAAAATAATAATTATTGAAATGGAGGCTTTTTTGAACCCTTGCAATGTCATATCATTAAAGAACGGAAAGTAAAACAACAGAATACGCTATTAAAACATCCACAGGAATTTAATTTTGGGCAAGAGTACGAGAAGGAAATTTAAATTTCATTTGGAAATAAAAAATATAAGTACCCTCGCATCTCGAATATATGAGCACATAATTGAAATCCTGCCAACACCACTTGCTGCGTCTATGAAATCAGGACAGGCGGGTTCAGATATTTGCAATACGACAAAAAATTAAATTCAACCAAGGAATCACGTCAATAAGTTATTACAAACCCAATACCTTTAAATTTAACATTAAATTTATTTGGAACATATGCCTAATGACAACATACCAACTAGTTTTAAAAAAATCATAAAATAAAATGGCAGAATTTAAATAAATACTAAATGACAAAAGACGACAACTTTTTGGAAATAATAGTGGAAATAGTAAAAATTTCCCTTACTGGGTAGCTAAATATCTGATTTTCGAACTTCTTCAGATTTCGCGTAAAACACTTTGCTGGTCGTCAGTTGTCCACTTGTAGTAAATGGTCAATCGGCTTTCGATTGTCTATCGGTGGTCTGGCGATCGCGATGGCCTGCCAAATGCTGATGATCAGCTTATCCTGCTGGATACCGACTAACACAGAGAGCTGATTTTTGATACTCAACCGATTTTCCCGAGACAATTGAAGCCGTGATTCCAAAACAGCAGAATTGCGTTCAGAAAATTTTTAGACATATCTTTCTCGGTATCTTTTCAAAGATTTAATTGATATCACTTCAATTTTTCCCCAAGAATAGATACATTATTCTATGCAATAATATGAAAAAAAAATCAAAGCCACAGGGTTACTAGCTCCAAAAATATTCTAAAAACTCTTCACACCGGATTCATACCAGATGGACCCAAGCCGTTTCGTAAATCATGGCTGTAATCATACAACATAAGCAATCGATAACAAGTCTCAGCAATAACAACGGAAGGGTAATGTTAATGACCATGCATATTAGGACCCGCCTTTGTCATCGGCAATCGATATAATCATCGATCACCATCGTTCGATGACCCCATTCACGTAGGAGCCCACCGAAAAAGGCCTATGCATCAATTTTTGAAATTCATTATCGCCCATTAGTATCTTCTTCAGTTCTACTATTCGCGTAACTCATCAGAAAAAAAATTAACACATCAGTAAGGCTTTCCGGGAGAAAATTGAGTAAGCAAAGGTGGTGTCTCTGAACAGAAAAGCGCTAATGAGAGGTTCCTCGGGTAAGAATGTTAAGAAATGGCTGATGAGGATTCTGACCAGGAGTGTGGCGCTTTAGGGTGCGGGCGCGTGGACGTAGGACCATTGGGAAAGAGTATGAGAAAAGCCTGA
This sequence comes from Ischnura elegans, assembly GCF_921293095.1. NCBI lineage: Eukaryota > Metazoa > Arthropoda > Insecta > Odonata > Coenagrionidae > Ischnura > Ischnura elegans. The sequence continues at coordinate 72,734,750 of NC_060256.1, forward strand.
AGGCTCTCGAGATGTGGGTATGGAGGAGAAATGAGAAGGTGAACAAGACGTAGACGAAAAGGAACGACAAAGTGCAAGACGCGTTGGTGGAGGAGCGGTAACTTCTAGAGGAAATAAGGAGGCAGAAGGTTTAGATGGAGCGAGTCCTTAACGGGAAGGGGATAATATTAGCCGTATTAGAATAGAATAGAATAGATGTTTATTATGCTCTGGGAAAAAACCCTTGGAGCAAAAAACACAATTTACAATAAAATGGCTCATCAAAGCAAAAAGTTCATGAAAAATGTCAAATAAAGTTGTTTGATACACAAATATAAAAAAGAAATAACACGTAACAAGGCTTGAAATTTGAAATATTAGGGTGAAGAAAACTAAATAATCAGTGAAAAGGGGGGGGAGGTAAGAATAGGATTAATAGAAATAATGGAAGTTAATAGGCCTCACTGGGCATTATTATTTTTTAAATAGACAAAAATAGCACATTTTCCAGTGGTAGCAAAAAATGTGTCTTTAAAACACTATAAAAGAAGGATTAATTCCCGTTTACTTCCTTCACCTTGTTTTAGACATAAATTCTTTGGAAAGGACCCCAAATAAAATGAAAGCAACTTCGAAAATGACATAGAAGGTCGCAACCATGGCCGGTAGTGGATTTTGCATTGAATAAATAATATTTAAGAGAGTAAATTACAATTTTTAGTTAATATTTTATCATGGACACATCGCATTTACACCATGTCAAGCCTGAAACGATTTCAGGGCACGAAGAGTATCTGAAGTGGGGCTTCAATAAGGCCATGGCCGAGGTGATTCGTAAAATGCGCAAAAGAAGCCCACTTTAATAGGTAGAACATCTTTAACAATAAACTACTGCGTACCGCCACCCAAGTCTCTCGACCAGAGTGCAGACGCACCCGAATCCCAGCGGAGCTGAGGGCAGCGCCGCGTGCGGTTTGCGGCCGAGAACGGAGTCAACGGAAGGAGGATGGAGGGCGGGCAATTAAAGGGGATGTGATACAAGAGCAATCAGCGGGGACCAATGGGGAGGGAGGAGGAGGAGAGGAGGGGAAGAGAGAGATTTTAGGAAGATATGGGAAGGAGAACAGCCCAAGCGAAGAGAGCATTCCACCAAATGAGAGACCTTCTAACAGCGGGAAACTTAAACATGGAAGTAATGAATCTATTTATGAGAACCTACATTTGGAGTATGCTACTATACGGAAGTGAGGCATGGACGATGATAGCAGCGGAGAAAGCAAGGATAGAGGCTTTCGAAAATGTGGTGCTACAGAAGAATGATGAAGATCAAATGGAATGACCGAGTAAGCAATGAGGAAGTCCTAAGAAGAGTAGGAGAGGAGAGAAGCCTCATGAAAACCTTGGGGCCATTTCATCTCAAATCAGGCAGGTAGTGCAAAATCATGTCAGGTGACCATCACCGATTTCTCTGAAAGTTATATATATGAAAGCAGTATCCTTGTGATGATTAATTATCAATTTATCTAAGCTCAGAACTAAACCGTTATAAAGTTGCCATTCTTTGGACATGCCAAGTCAAGCCTCAGAGAGAAAAATGAAAAATCACATAAATGCTGATTACTAAGGAACCATGACCCATAAAGCATTGGTTATTGTTTCATTATGAAGAAAATTCATTTATGAACATTTTGACACAACTGCAAGTCATTTGAAGCAATAATAAGCAAATAGGACTTGTTTAAACAGTGAAAATTAGTCATTATTTAACAATTTATAACTAAAAAAGGCCACCTTATTCATTCTTTAAAATTTCTCAATGGATAGTTTAAATGTTCTGCTATCAATAAAAAAAATAAAATAAGGTAGTATTTTTATGATTTTTGTTTCAAGGCATGTCTAAGTTAGGCATGTTTTCGACTCTTTTACACCAAGATTGCATACCTTCAAGGAAAAAAATGAAGTTTCCATCTAATTGGCATGCATAACGGATAAAAAGTTCATATCTGAATGATTGGTTACATCAATTGACTGAAAGCAAGTTCAATCTTGTTTACTTCCATGGCATCCAATGTGTGCAAACATCAACTGCTACTGACTGGAAACGGTGAATAAGTCGCAATTTGCACAGAGTATTTTTCAATGGCACTTCACACAAGTCTTCTACTTTGGGCCGCGTGGAACAATTCGATGGACCATGTGGATGCATAAACGAGACACTAATGTCATTCTCTTCTAAACACACTGCAGTGATTTTAGAAATCCACCAGGTTTTCGGAAACACATAATATAGTCATTCATAGTGAGATCTTAAGTACTGCATTTCTTTATATGTATCTGAATTTGTTAGTGTCACAGCTTGTTTGCATGTGTGGTTTGCAAAGCGAGCAATAGTTGTCCAATGTCTGTTGACAATCCAGACATGAAACAGTTGATGCCATGTACAGGTGCTCCTTTCACCCAATCATTTTTTGTCTAAATTGTACTAGTTTAACATTTATAAAATGCAAGTTTCATATTAGACAAGTGATAAAGGTGAAAAATGTGCTTCATGGGAAAATATTATCTAAGCAGCTTTTGAAGAAGCGAGAGTGAAATGTCTATCAGTGGCCATGTTCAAATTTTAGTGCTCTTTTCCACAAGTTGTAAAAAATTTGAACTCCGAACTACCTCCATGGCTGCTATTCCAGTTTCAACCAAACATACAATTGACTTATCACTAAACAAAAGTAATAGGAAAACGCAAAAACCTTATAGGCCACATGTTGAGGCATGATGGCCTGATGAAGACAATCATCGAGGGACAAGTGGACGGAAAAATCGGAAAAGGAAGATGTCGAATGAAATATATGATACAGGTAAAGAAGGATGTGAAAGAGAAGAAATAGTTGGGTGTGAAAAGATTGGCTGATATGAGAATTGAGTGGAGAGCTGCTTCAAACCAATCTTAGGACTGTTGACCAATGACGATGATGATGAGTGCTGCGATGCGGAAGGCAAGGGGAAATCACCACATTATTATCCCTAGGAGTCGCGGCTATTCTAATTTTTAAACATGGTGTAATATTGTCAGGTAAAATATTGCAGAGGTAAACTAGTCCTATTCGGATCTCCGGACGGGGGCTACACGAGAGGGCACATCGGTCCACTGTGATAAAATTATGAGGAAAGGAACATGGATCGTGAGATCTTTTAAGAGATGCGGTAGACTACAATGCCTTAAGGAGAATTAGGAGAATTGAATGAAGAGCTGCGTTACAGCAATCTTAAGATTGTTGACCAGTGATGATGACGATGATGATGAGAAGGAGGGGGTGTGCGCCAGTTTTGTGTGAGTCTCTCCGAGAGAGTTGGGAAGAGTGATAAAGGAACGCTCTCTATTTCGCGGGAAAGCGAATGAATTCGTGCGAGGTCGATAAAGAGATGGCGACGGACCCATGAGAACCACGTGAAGAAGGAGCGGGATGAGGGAGGGGGAGGGGGGGGAGCAACGCGAATAAAATTGCGATCTCGTTGTCGCGGAAAAATGTTCCCAATTCAGACGCGGGAACGTGCCGCAGTTGGTATTGCACCGATCGATATCCCGAAGGATTCCTTACGGAGGAAGTCATCGTGAATAGTGAAAAAAAACATTCTGAGAGACAAAGACAAACGGTCGCCCACATTGTGACGAGATGCCATCACACAAAAACGAAACATAGGTATGAATGGCGTTCGTTCAGCAAATGTTTTTTTATAGCTGGACGTGTAACTTGAAAATGTTTGTACGGCTTTGTGTGAATCAATCCATAACAAATAAAGAAAGAGGGATATAAGTGCGAAGCGATATGGATGCCAATTCAAGCAATTCGATACATCAACTGATTGAGAGGGAACCCACGATTATTCTTGCTATTACTAAAAGATGTATGAAAAACTTAGCACTGGTATAATATTTAAATCAATGGTGATTGCCAACGGCAATTAAATTAAAGTCATTGATAAAGGTGTTTCTCTCACCGTAGTGGTTGACCAGTTTCCACGGTTAATATCGCAAAGATTGACCCCCAGCGGTACCTAATAGACGACCAGCTCAAGTCCACAGCGAGATTTTGGGAACTTAAATTTCATATTTCACCTTTCATATCAAACTCTTATTCAAAAGCATTTTATGAAATTTTATTTATATTTTTTCACATTTAAAAGGTATGAACTCTTTATTCATTAAAACTTACGCCACTTCCTTTATAGTTAAAGTTTCACTTGGAGGAGTAATTGCATCCAAACCATTAGTGATTATCTCCGAAGGATTGTGACCAAAATCATTCGGAACCAATGACCAAACATATTTCTGATTAGAAAGTCACACTCATCAGTAAAGAAATATGACGCTAGGTAAAGATAAAAGGTTTAAGCTACAAAGCCAGGGAGGGGACTCATACCAATTTTTCGAGTGTTCTAAATATATTTATCTAGGCATGGAATTACGATATACTATGATAGTACTAGTAGAAGAATACTTGGAAAAAAGTTTCCTGTTTAGGGTTTTCTCAATGTCCTGACACTCGTTTCACTGCAGTCTTGAGGTGGTGACAGTTCCGATACTAATATTTCGGGTAAATGATGTGGGATTTCATACACCTAGATGACCCGTTTATGGCCAGAATGCAGATGATCTTTTGCCAGCGATAGGCTGGCGTTACATTATTAGCTGGCTATTATTGACTAGCGAGGTTTCATTGCTGCCATGACAATTACTGTGGGATAAAGCTCGTCTAACGGTCTCCCTATCATGCGCTCAATTCTCAACTAGATACCCAAGTGAATACTTCCATCAGTAGAGTACAACAAAAACGCACAAAAAGAACCTCAGCGTGATTATAACACATCAACCGTCGACGAAATTAAATTTTAGCTTATCTTTTGCAGAGTTAGACTCATTACATTATATTTACAATGTTAAATTCATTCATTCAACGAGAATCTATCAGCATTGATAGTGGCTAAAAACTAATTACGGCCTTAAAACATCTCATGCTTTGTAGCGTCAGACTTCCTCTAACAAATTCAAAAATCAACCTTCTTCTTAATTAACAACCTCAAAACCTCATCGAAAGTGTTGTGAAACAATTAGCCAATCCATTCAGCAGTAGTCAAAGCTCTCCTTCCCTCCTGAGGCTTAGACCGACCGCATCTCACTTTTAGAAATACAGGGATCAGAGGCAGGGCCCCACCTTGCTCTGTATTTCGCGTCTCCGATTCAATAAAACCCTCAGATTCAATAAAGCCCGTCAAAATCGAGCCTAAATCAACAACTCCAATCTTATCACATCAAATTTCCTCAACTTACAAGTATCAGAATCGCATAACCCCGCGTAATCTATCTAGCTATAAGTACACACTCTAGACGGCTCGTTCACAGTTATCTTCCATTGACTTACGCCAAGTGATTTCCAAGATAAATCAGCGATTACGTACATTCAGTTAAAGTTGGGTAGCTCATCCTCAGAAACCCAGCATGAAGCCTGCGACAACCTCGTTCGTTCACCGAGATAAGTTATGGTAAAGGATATGTCGATAATCAACCAACATCAAATGAACACAGTAAAATGATTCAAAATTTATGAGGCTTTGAAATAAATATGAATACATGAAGAGTATGGAACAGTACGTTTCTTTTCCTATTTGTTGAAGCACATAAAAATTTCTCAATTAATCAATAATTTTATTTAGATATGGCTGGCATTTTAGAAAATTGTATGTAGCCTGTTTCATGAATTGGTCGCCCACATTGCCTTATGTTGTATTTCATTAACTACTTATATAACTGGATGAGAAGTTCACTCGTAGGCAACCCGTTTTGTGAAATCTATATATATAAAAGAAAGTCGAAAATCGTGTTAGTTAGAACACTTATAACTCGAGAACGGCTGCACCGATTTCAATGAGATTTGGTTCTTTGGATTCGTCTCAGGCGGGGTTAACATATAGGCCATTAAAAAAAGGAAAATTTCACAAAAAAAATTCATCTCTTTCCTATGGGCATGCTTTTAGGAGTTATAGTAACACAACAATTGATAAGTCGGTCAAAACTACAAATTAAATAATTTGTTTTGTTTTTACCACATTAATAACTGAATTTAGTAACAATATAACATTTTAATTACTAAATATATTCAAAATATTAATTAAATTGAAATTACATTTAAAAAATTTAATTCGAGCTAATTGTAAGCCCAGCCGTGGCCCAGCTCGAGTTGACACTTCACTACCGTGTTTGTAAACAAATCTCCAAGCAATTGTTGACAAACGGTAATGTCCGTGTTCTGGTCGAGGAATCGAGTAGTTTTAACTCATTTCCTTTGATGATTGCAAATTAGTTTCAGCGGAAGGTAAGCTCATCAACAAAGAGTTCCAGAATATGATTGATCACCAAAAGAATCAAAGATGGTTGATTTAGCGAGCAAGAACGAAGATGTGGATGACTAAAACGAGGTAAATTCAAATAGTTCGTACTCTGCATGGATTCGAATCTTTTAAATGTGTAACAAACGAAGACGAAATCACCAACTATCTATCTGAATGTTTTAAGTCCTTGGACGTACCTGGCTTACCAAGGCACGATTTACAGAAAAATGTAGTTTCTGTGCTCATGATCTTTCGAAGCCTAAACCAACCATAACTATCCAACGGAACGTGTTTGATCATTAAAAAATTGGCGATGAATGTGATTCACGCAACTTTACTCAAAGGAAAATTCAAAGGTTAGGAAGTCCTCATTCCGTAGATTCCATGATCTCAACTCATATGCCCTTTTGAGCTGAAACGTATTCAATTTACAATTCGTGTTGCATTCGTGATAACGATTAAAAAATCGCATGGTCAGTCTTTCAGTTTTTGTGTTGTTTGTGCTCATGTGCTAATGAAAACCCATGATTTTCTCATGGTCAATTTAGCGTGCTATGTTCACGAGTCGATAAACCATCCTCTGTATTTCTTCCTTCGCTTCAAGTGCGTAGCTAGGATAGGGGGTTTTGGGCGCAGCTAATACCACGGGTCTGTAGGGTATAGAAAACTCGCTAAGGTAAGCGCGAAGTGTGGGGGCACTTCCTTCAGACATTTTTTAAGATAAATGGTTCAAAATAGTGGGTTTTGCGACTGTGTGAATAGTTAAATATGTTTTATTTGTTAGTCATCCGTCCCCCTAATATTAATGACAAAATCTTTCATAAAAAAATTCTCTAAGCTCTTGGTGGGGGGGGGGGGGGTTTATCCCCCAAAACCTCCCCTCTCTGCGTCACTGCTTTGCTTCGCTATATTTATTTAGCTTCATCCGCTTCATCTTGCGCCTGATAACAAAACAAAAACTGTTGTTTATCAGAAGGTGCTTGACGCAAGACATTAAACCCGAATGTGTAGGGCTCACTGTGGTGCGTTTACGCATGCAGTACGTTTACGCATTGCATTTTTTCCAAACAGAGATACTAAAACTGGCGCGCCTTAAGTCATTTAATGCGAATGCTGCTTCATAGGGGCTTTTCTTGCACGATTTTGAGCATCAGTCAAGCGTCGGTCTGGGGTCGTGTCAACCTGCCCCCTGAATGGGCCAAGTGTATGCAACAGACTTGGACCTAAAAACATTTTTTTACAGCTAATAACGCAAATAGCCAACAACTGAATCCGTATAATTTTTATTTCATGAACTGCTTTATTAAACCACAGTGCCCAAAATTTCTTAAGCTAAAACGTAAGAAAATTTGTTGAAAAAAACCCGCGTAAACGTGCTCCGATTCACCCTATGTAGATTCAATAAAGAAAATGTCTTTCTGACAAGCAATTTTGGTACTCATTTACGTAGTTTTATTGAATTTGTATCCTTATTTTATTATAATAAATTAAACATGATTAAAAACGATACAGCCGCTCTTGATATATAAATGGTGTAAGTAAACTGTAAGTTCATTGATTGTTAGGCGGTACGAAGTTCGCCGGGTCAGCTAGTATGATATAATTGAAACACGTGAGCACTAGTTTCCGTGTTCCTTTTACTTTCTTGGTTTCCATGTCCCTGCTACAGGTTGCTGCATATGTGAACTCTCTACTGCTACTTTATTAATATATTACATTATTAACTAATATATCATAACCTAATGTGAAATTATTAAAATTGATGTTCCTCATATTTGAATATGATAACATCTTACCTCTCTTCACCTAAGCCATACAACTGCGCGCATTGCTAATAGTGAGATAAATTTATTGTTATCATAATTAAAGTTGTTGGGGAAATACTTGAGCAGGTCGAGCTATTCAACCATTTGGGCAGCATAATAGAGGAAAACGGATACGGTAGCAAGGAAATTAGGAAGAGAACTGCATTATCAAAGGAAGCGATCTTAAACAGGAAGGAGCTTATGAGAGGATAGTTATGTAAGAGTTTAAAGATAAGGTTAGTGACGAATCTGATCTGGAATGTAGCGCTTTACGGTACAGAAACGTACAAATATGAAGGAGAACGAGAAAAGACTGAAGAAGGAATGGAGAAGGTGAAGTGGACGGAGAGGAGGAGGAACTACGAAGTGCTGGACATGGTGGGTGAGGAGAGGCAGCTTCTAGATAAGATACGGAGGAGACAGACAGTATGGATGGCGGGAGTACTAAGCGGGGAGGTGATGTTGAAAACAGTGTTAGAGGGTAGAATATCGGGTAAAAGAGGGAGAGGAGGGAAGATAATAGGATATTTTAGATAGAATTAAAGGGAGTAGTCCTTATTGTGAATTGAAGAGGGAAGTACGTGAAGGAAAGGGAGACAGCCAGAATACTTCTTAAGTACTCCACGGAAACCTACTTTTACCGGTAGAATACTTTAATAAATAAAATAAATTATCATTATTATCAGCATTGTTGTTATTATTACTATTATCATTATTATTAGTACGAGGAGGGAGGAAAATATGTTCTGACGCGCAAACGAGGACTGATTGGTATTGACAAGGGGAGCGGAAGTATCGCTTCTCGACCGTCACGTCTCAAGAGCAGTCGAGTGTGGCACAGATATGGGCGGGGACAGCGACGACATCGGCGGAGCTACATCCCGCTGCCCGTCCGAGCGGCCATACACGCGTAATTAATGATCGCCTACGGACAACTGGGTGATGCCGCACCGCCGGACGAGGAAAAGTGGACGAGCGGGGGAGACCACAGCGGCCGAAATGGCCAATCACAACCGCCTTTGACCCCCTTCTGCCGCGCTTCCGTGTTCGGCGTGGGTTTAGGGGTGCATCGAAGGAAAGGCACTTCCCGACGGGGGTGCAAAAATCCACTCTCACATCCTAGGTTCGTCTAATTGGCGAGCAAATGGGGAACTACTCAAACAAGTGGTAAGAAACTTCTTAGCTGGCTATTAAAGTGACTTTTCCCTTTACTTCCCGTTTTTTTTTACCACGATTGGCAAACAAAGAGCGTAAGAGTAAAGTCGGAGGAATGAAAAGTATAAACATAAGCCGCAAAATGAAATTAATTTTAATGTGATTTAAGTCATTCTTCGTTAAAACTTTCGCGGCTACTCGTCATTGTGAATAAAAATTTTGGCCAATGCGGCCGCGTCAATTCTTGGGTGGCTCCTACGTTTCTCGACCGATGCTGATCGATTTCTCAAGGGATTCTGAAGAGTTGGGAATTGAAAGTAAAAGGTTTTAAACATAGAGTCGTCAGAGAAGCCATTGAAATATCTAAAGAAGGAAAGAACAATTTCAACAGGGACACAGGCATTAAAATTAGCCGTACTTGGCAACCCCTAGTGAGAAAAAACAATCAACAACCCACTCCAACCTCCCCCTCCCCTCCCCACCTGACACGGACACCTAAAAGATTTTAAATTCCCAACTCTTCAGAATCCCTTGAGAAAGCGACCAGCATCGGTCGGGAAACGTTGGGGCCACCCAAAAATTGACGCGGCGACATAGCCCACAAGTTTTTATTCATAATAACTGATTTAAGTTTTTTAATGGAAATTACTAGGTACTCATATGGGTACTGAGAAGTTCCAGAACAAAATACATTTCCTTTTCATCCTCTTATTTATGCAGTTATAACATTGGAAAAATGACGATTCTATAAGGAGACGAACGGGAGGAAGGACATGCATTATGCTTTCATCGTTATCTTTCTATTTATATTTTCCAGCATCAAGAGAATGACTCTATTGGAAGGTAAAACGATATTACTGTCAAAAGAATCAATATTCGATACTGATATAGATTCGCTCTCCATGTCGTCTTAGAGCAACGGTTTCACTAGGAACACGAAAAGTCAATTCAAGACCATTCTACGATGAAATAATTAGTTAAAGGCCAATTCTCAATGCACACTTCAGAATTCTTCTCAGTAGAATTAACAGACAAGATTTGTTGATGTCTTCTATAGAACCCATCGTGGAAGAGATCACAAGAAAAGTCATTGAGGACATACTAAAGCTCGGCAGCCCGCGGTAATATCGAATAGGCAAAAGGGTGGTCGTTATTTCCGAAGGCCAGACCCAATCAGCCTGTAAAATATTCTTTTCGGGGATCGCTATAATGCAATGATTTTCATGCTCCCAAGGAAAAATAAGTAACCTCGCTCGTTGATTAAAATGAAAATCTCAATAATTATATATAAATAAACGAGGGATAAAATTCCATTTAAATAATAAACAACAAAGCGAAGGATTTCATAAATAAATAAGAATCCAAGTTCATGAGCCATTTTAGAGGGTTTATATTTTAAAATGGACCATGTAGTCAACTGATTGGAGCTGAGATATAACTTTCCGTATAAACAGTGATTTTCCTAGGAGTTTTCTCCTCATCAACACCCATTCAGCATTACTTTATACGCTTAACGAACATTTCGTCAACTACTTCATGCGCACCGAAATTTCAAAGCCTAGCATATTCATTTAAAAAATACATTATTCCAATTATTACTTTTATTATACTCTAACACAGCAATTGCAATAAAGTAAGGCTACACTCAATAAATCATTTGAAGCGTCAATAAATAAAGTTTCTCCTAGGACACCAATCAATATAGAGGAATTCCATCCACAATACAAAATTAACGCTGGCAGGACCACAATTTCTCAATTACAAGCATCATCTAAACTCTAGCTTAAATATAATTAAGGCCGAGACCATCAAGTTTATTTCACTACTGCTTGTGTCATCCATTTAAAACAGATTTCCTGGATCTGAAGCGTTCGTCTCGCGAGGCATTAAGGCAATGAGAGTCGGCAGCCTTTTAAGCCTTACGAGGAAAAAAACCACCCTCTGAGAGCTGGAACTCAAAGCGAATTGATTTTCCGGGACAGGGCCAACTTCTCGAATATACGCATTCCATGCCTTGCAGCTCACAACTTCCAAGGTATTAGGAAGGCAATTTGTTCAAACTTCTAAGCCGCCTTTGCAAGACGTTTAACGCCATGGCGCATGATCAAGCTGACTAAAAGACCGCCCACGGTTGAGACCCTTATCGACAATCTATTTCGTCAATATCAATTAGTTTTTATTCCCTTACTCAGAAGGTTATAAAAATCTTCCAAAAAGACACTTGAAACCTTACAATACTAGCCGGAAAAGTTAAGAAACTCAAATAAAAATCATCTCAATTAAACGGCATGGATTCAGGCGGACCTTTCTACTAATGATTTGCTGCACTGTAAAACAGAGAAGTTCCACAAAATACCATGCCTTTTTCACGAGCTTATTGAATATTTTCTTGTTCCTGACACCAGTTTCCTTCATTATGCATATTAAAAAATTATAGTACAATTAACGATAAATAACCAGGCGTTGCTCACGTAGCAGTTCAACGATAAATATTTATAGAGGATCTTTTCTAAATACCAATAATTCTTTATTTCGATTAGAGTTAAATTTTAATTCATAAAGACGCTAAGTCGTATTACCTTAATAATAAAAAGTCAATAAACAGGTCGGAAAGAAACAGTGTAACAGATAGTGGAACTATTTGACATTTGTTAGTCAATGATAATATTTTGTACAAAACTTGCACTGAAACATTTACTAATAATATCATAAATTAAACAATGCAGCCGCTGTATTCGGGGTTTGATGTAAATGTTCAGGTAAGGCCCAAACGAAAGTCGTTCGAGCCATGAAAATGGTTAGATTAATTTATAGGTTATGAGCAACGTAACAATTAATTTGCGATATCTCAAAATATAATGAGTTAAAATAAACACTTTTCATGGTTAATAGCTGGAAAGATTTCCCAAATGTAGGAAAACCTTTTCAATAGAGAATTTATTCGATGCAACGATTGCGTCTAGCACATCCTAGAAATGGTGCGCCTTAACAACCGAAGGATGGAAATATATTCCATTACACTCGGATGGACGCCACCCTCTGCCAGAGCGTATTATAATTCGAAGCGCAGAATTATGCACACAATAAATGCATGAGGACTTTGAATTCGATTACGTTTAACTGGGTTTTAGAAAAAATGGAAAAATTCACGATTAAATTTGATCATTTATAGAATACTGGTAAGCTTGGCACGTAATATTCCTTGAAAAAGGGTAGACGCTCTATCTATCAAAAAAATAGTACACTGACTTCGAATTCCTATTTATGGTTTTCTTCATTTAATTGGGGTGTCGAGTGTTTTACCAGCTGGAAAAATTTATTTTTCCTCCACTTATCACCGACCGCGTCAATATAAACATTTTGAAAATCAAACTAATTTTCATTATGAATTACCAAATATATGTATACTTAGGCTAACGTTTCCATTGCACGCTAATTTCCATACTTTCAACAACCTCTAAGGACAACTAGGAAGAAGTTCAAACATTCAGACTTCGGCGCAAAGACAAAACCATTATTTTACAAATTTTATTAGTTTAAGGTTTTCAAAATTTTTTCTGCATGCGATTCTGATGGTTGGCGTTCGGATGAATAGTGTTTTACTGTGCATAAAAATGAGTCCACAGTTTAAAAAAATCAACGATTTTTGCTAAAATAAAAAAAAACTGCTACGACACCATATGGATTCCCCTTTTAACCCATTTTGTGAGGCGACAATACTGGAGACGCGGTCGGTTACTTCCGCAGCACTTGCGGAGATAGGAATGACATATCGATTCCTTGGGCGCGGAGCCAACTCCCTCCATCCACCTCGCATTTAACGACACATGCAACTCCTTAAGCTCTGACGGCTCCATTCGCGCTTCCGAGTGACTCCACGCAAACCGGTTTGACGGCTATTGAAGGTGTTTCGATGGAGCAAAAGAAATTTCACCCGGCCCGAGAGTACCTACCCTCTAATGGGAATAACCCGCACTTCGAGCCATTCCCGACGAGGTCTTTATGCCACCCTCTAAGCCGTTATTGTTATCTTTTGAACGTCATCTTGAAGGAGAAAGCAGAATGTGGCGTTTTCCAAGGAAAAGTCGGCTACGCTTCATGAAAAAAGCTAACAATTCTCGCCAAGACATGAAAATTTATATCTATCATTCATTTATATCTTCATACATAAATATTTTCTATTAAGTAATTTATCCTCACGACAATAAAGAGTATAACGGTTCAAAATTTTATACGACAATTTAATTTAATCCATTAAATGCATGAGTAAAAAATAAAGTTTGAAGCAACACGCTAGTAACTTTGCGGAATATAGCCTTCAATAAGAAAACTCCACTCAGTTCATTTCACCCTATACCTGTAGCGATCATAGGTCCAAAAGGGATGATCATAATGATAACGCTTCACACAAAAAATAAGTTAGCAAAAAAATTATGGTAAAATGAAATCGTGAGCAATCTTGGGGTTTATAACAAAGTGAAATATTTCCATCTCAATTGTAAAAATAATAATTCTTTTTGTGCATCAATTCAATATCTCCATAGTGAAACAATAGATTCTGAAAACATACCATCATAATCACGGAAATATTCAAGGAAAGAGCATGATTGATAAACGGGAAATATCACAAGATGATGGAGAAAAGAATCTCGACACGGACCCTGGAGTCAGCAGCTCATGTCGCGGGAGCAACAGAATGTACAAACCAATTCGAAGCTGAAATCGCACAATTATGAATGGTAATTTGAGATGTTGATAGCAAGAAATAAAGAATAATATTAAAAGGCTTATACATAAAAGCACTACAAAAAAGATAACGGGCAGAGCGTGACATAAAAAAATACAGTGATTCAATGAATACGATTTTGAAGGACAGGTGGATTACTTTAAGATAAAAAAGTACTGAAGCAGTAAAGTGTCAAAGGATTTATCAGCAAAAAACAAATTAATAATTAACTCAACAAATTTCAACGTTTACACATCATTTTCAAGGGCTGTCTCTTACTTCTGGAAAATTAACACGGCTGTACATTTCTTAATACAATGAATTGCCATAAAGTAAATTCATCGAAAATCGACCTGATATATGTACAACTTACAATTCTTACTCTTCATTTCCAGGTTTTTTTCGGCGATACAGATACGTTTTAACTGCAAAACGAAATAAAACCGATCAGAAAACTGTAGCCAAAAGGGAGTGTTAGCAGAAAGTACTTCCATAATATTTAACCGCTAATGAGAAACGAATAAGATCTCTAACAATCACAGATAATAGTTTTGAGATTATAATTCAGGACCTCAGGGTGAAAACCTGAAGAAACTAAGCCAACGCGATACCTGTCACCCTTACTTCTTCGCAATTACGACTCACTTTGAGAGTCTGAAGGTAGGGGTAAATTGCAGGTAACGAGCGACTTTCACAATGAAAAGTCACTTGCCAGGACAGGGATTCGGGCAAGAATAACCCGAATCCAAGCCGAGTGCCACGAACAATTAAGCTACCCCAGCGTCCTCGTCGACTGCGAACTTGAGGGTCCCTCTCAAGAAAGTAAATGGGGAACGAGGAAACGCGCATAAAATGCCAAGAAATACTCGCGTCTGAGCTTACTACTCCACAATCTACGCGGTTACTGCCACTTTCTCAGGCTTTTAACGACACAGCCCACGCGAAGGATTTTTGAGGCAAAAGCTCACATGAATCGAAACGTGATGGGCCATTTCCCATACTAAAGAGGATATCATCGACTTAAGTTCACATAAGTCCTCAAATTAAGGAACCAATCACAGAGCATATCGAGGGAACACATAAAAGGGATGAAATAATGTAATAAAATAGTGTTCCTGATTTCGATTGCTACAATAAATAAAACCTTGAATAGGACTAGAATAATGAGTGAGGGATAAAATTCTGAGTTCATTGGGCAAACTAAAAAAAGTAAAATTGTAGCAAAATGAAAAATGGGAATGCTATCATTATGGTGCAGCATAGTTAAAGAGTATAGAACAAAGAAACTAGAACGCATAAACTAATAACATGAGATTTATGATGAAATTTATGAGAGCGACAAAAATTCCGCAGAGAGCCGTAGAGTATACAAGTACGGATGATGAGAGTCGAATCGAAGACTACTTACATGAGTTTGCTTGCTTGCCTACACAGCGAATATTTGGAATTAACTTAGTACTTTACGGACACTTAAAGTACACTCAAACCAAATCGCCCTTCATAAGCCAACATTAAATGCTTTCAATAAACGATAAGCCGGATCACCAGCGAACGAAAAAGAGAAACAAGGCAATTCACCAAAGTATTTGCAGGAACAAGAATGATAGAGAATTTCTGTTCGGTTGCGTACCATGAGAATCAGGAAGATAATTGAGTGGCTGAGAAGCCAAGGGGTACAAGTGATTTCTTCTTTCTACACTGAGTTACGTTAAGAAATTAGGTATAGAAAAACAAACGAGATCAATTAGATTTTTAGTAGTGCATTTGATTTTCCACTCGATGTCAGCGTAGAACAGAGACTCACTCGTATCCCTTGGCAACCAAGTTTTTGTGTATTTGTCCAGCAATTACCTTCACCGAACTCTGTTGAGAAAAAAAAATCACTTGCACCCCTAGGCTTCTCAACCCCTCAACTGATAAATCAAAGGAAGAATTTATAATGAAGAATGGATGGAAGTAAGGAAAATGAGAGGATCTTTATACAAAAGGACACAGATTAGGCTAGTGTAGTCTTATCTGGGTTGCAGCGCTTCACGGTGCGGAAACGCGGACGAGAAAAGATTGGAGGCGTTCGAGATGTGGGTCTGGAGGAGAAAGAAGTAGGTGAAGAGGACGGAGAGGAAGAGGAACGATGAGATGAAGAAACTTCAAGATAAGATGGTGTGGGGACAGAGGTTATGGAAGGAGAGAGTACTAATAAATCGCTTCATTGCGGGGAAGGGGAGGAAGAGAATAAGATTTATAGAAGAAATGAAAGGGAGTAGAGCTAATTGTGAATTGGAGGGAGAAAGGAGAGGAGACCGGACGAGGTAACTTGTAAAATTCGCCATGTAAACCGGTAGAATACCAATGTCAATATTAATGGATTTTAGGGGTAACCCTCGTTAATACTTTAAAATGGCCAACACTTATTTCCCTACGACGGAGACCTTCTCTGGGTAAATGATCGTGTCGCCATTGTTGAGCATCAATTTATAGGTGGTGGGTGCTGGCACAGAATTTTTTATTTATTTAGTTATTAAGTTGTCCACATACAGCATATTGGCCAGTTTACAGTGGCACAATATAGCAAACATAAAAGAGTACAGACACAATTAAACATAATGAATTTAAATAAATAATAATGTATTAAATGTAACCATATTCTATTCAGATAGGATAGAGCGCGGTTTGTACGAGTGTGGCTAGGAAAAGAGAACGGTTTAATGTGGTTTGGAAGAGAATTAATGAGGGAAGAGAGGCGGAAGAGGAGGGAATGTTTGGTCAGTGACAATCTGGGAATGGGCATATGGAGGAGCGAATGCGTGCGAGTGGGTCTGCATGGAGCCTAAAAGCTTAAATTGAAGATGAGACCGAGACAGTCTATGGCAGAGTTCAAAATGCTATGCATTAGTTTTGTATCAGATTTTAGAATTAAATTCGTAATATTAGATACAGAAAGTGCCTACTGTGAAAGTGAAATTTTCTTGGCGTTTTTCTTCCTAAAAATGGCTGGATGCCAAGTTTCGCTTATCTTCAATCCGTTGTCTCTATTGAAATTGTGTCCGCGCGTTTTACTAATTTGACGGTAGAATTTAAGAATGGAAAACGGAACACAGCCAGAGAACACATTACCATGAGAAATTTGGCTCGGAGTGTTCCCTTCACGCACGACGACTTAAAAAGGTAACACACAAGGAACACTGAAATTCACCTACGCAGGTAAATGATGGCACTAGGATCCTGGAGAAATCCTAGAGGTAAGCGTAGGTACCGATAGAACCCATAAACACTAGAAATATATATAAGCCCAAGATACGTATGAGCCGAATGCATCGAGGTTCTGTGGTTCGGGAACAACCGCGAATACCACGAGGAAGTTGGGAGCGGATGAATGCCGGGAGCGGAGCCGTCACTCGTGGAGCGGGAAGGGAGATGTCGATGGAGCGGGGACGGAGTTTGACGCAGTGGTTGACAAAGGAAGCGACGCACGGCCTCCGCAAAGCGACGGAATACTTCAGCGCGTGAAACGCCGCGAAGAATGAGGACAAAGAACTAGCAGAGGCGTGACGAGAACGAAAACTCGAAATTCATAAGCCGCCCCTTAGGGCTCGGAAGAATTTCGGCACACACAAAACCGCGTGAAGCACAGCCATCAACCAGCCTCGCCCTTTTTACATCGTGAGGAGACATACCCGAGGATTTACTCCACCTTATGACACCCTAGGGGAGCATCAGCCAAGGCGAAAAACACGAGTACATGCACAATAAAAATAAAAAAACGATTTTTCTAGAAACGGAATGAAATGCATTCTTATGCAGTTTATTAGAAACGAGTGGAGAAGAGCCTGAGAGGTAATTATTGCCATGATATCTAAACCTAATGAGCAACCACGCTTTATTCTACTGTTCTTTATTCTAATTTTATTTTTTACTGCTTAGTGCAATTACTACAGTTTTTGGAAAAAGCGTTATTTCTTATTTTTTATAATTAAAAGTAGCTGGCGTAACTTGATGGAAATCCATAATCGTAGGAATAGAAGGAATAATAATTTTGCTATTTCCACATGGTAATTTATTGAGACTGACCATAGTTTCGTTACTGCGTAACATTGTCAAAGTGAAGAATTACAGGTAAATTACAGGTAAAGAAGTATATATAGCAGAAGTTTGGGTAAGGAAATTTCCGGGAGCTGTTGGTTAGGGGGAGGTAGGGGTTGTGTTAGGCGTCATTGCGGGTGGGGTGGGTGGAGGGTTGGATGAGTAAGTAGGAAAGTACCCAACCCAACCTTCTGCTATACATACTTGTCAATTTACCTGTAATTCTTCACATTGACAATGTTATGCTGTAACGAAATCATGGTCTGTCTCAATAAATTACCATGTGGAAATTGCAAAGTTATTATTCCTTCTAGTCTTATTTTTTACTTTTATTTTCTACATTTTAGTGGTGAATTATGTGATCGATTAAACATGAGCTGTTCTATTCTAGCTTCTTACAAATTTATGCCAAAACATTTTCGGGATAAGCAGAGAGGGCCCTGTTAAAATAATTCCTGTACTTATCTCAAATATAAAAAAAAAACAAATTATAAATTAATTTAAAGATAAAATTATCAATTTTGAGGTACAGGAAATGTAGACAACAGTCTATTTTATGTACCCTGAAAATTTGCATATTAAACGATAGGGTAGAAAGGAGTAACTTGTCAGCAAAAAAATATCAATTCCATGCGCCTCTAAATGCTAAGTATCACGTTGTACAAAAACTTGCGAGTGCGAAAATAAAATGAGAATAGAAATAAGATAGAAAGTTTCCCACGCCAGTACTGGAGCCGATATGCTCTCCGGTTGCCAGCCGGGTATAGACGTTGCCGATCGCTGACGATTCGAAGGCGTAAGTCTGCCACAGTTCTCAGAGCTAGTTCACCCTGAATATGGTAGCATGCTATATGAGTGCAATGAGAAGCCTCACTAAGCAGTTAGCTCGGAGAGTCGTGTAGGAAGGTGTATAAACGTGGACTGTGGGATGGGAGGATTTTAGAGGGGATACAGAGGTTTGGGTACTCCTATATTAAGATAATTTTTCATACCTATCACATGAACGCAATGAATCATTTATTTGTCGTATTTGATCAATAGTCAAAAGTTAATTCAATCGCCATAAAAGGTGAAAATAGAATTGCTCGACCCGTGATATTCTTTTAGATGGGTACTATTGGATCTTTTAATGGAAATCGTAGGCATTATGCCACCAAAATAAGGAAATTACGAATCACTGCGTAAAAGTTTACAAAACAAAATTATGTACTTTAGATTACCAGGATTACTTTCATTAGAATAAAAACACTAAATCGACGTAAAATAAGAAACAAATAAAGATGCTCCAATGAAATAAAAATCATGCCAATAAAATATTAAAATACGCGTACGGAAACCTGTACCAGGTATTTTACTTGAGAGAATTTTAATACAAAAAATATTAAATTTACCTTTTTCTTGTCATGACCTATAATTTTTAATGGTCATAAGTATCTTGGAGTTTAGGCCAAAATGATGCAAAACGTTTATGCCGATGTTTCGGTTTATTTGTAAGCCACCTTCAGGGGTTACAATAATATAATCAACCTACCACCTGTTGATTACATTGTTCTAAAAACATTGTTTGTAAAGTTTAACTTTGTTTATGTATCAATACTGTACACTCGTTTTTCATTTAAAGCCCTGAGGATGGTTCACAAATAAACCGAAACGTCGGCATAAAGTTTTGCATCATTTTGACCTAAACTCCAAGATACTTATGATCGTTAAAAATATTATTTACACATAATCTTAGAGTAATAAATATTTATTACAGAGATTTTATCACTTCTGAAGTCAATATAATAGAATACTTGCCACCGTAACCTACTGGATCGTGCCCAGACACCCATTAAAAAAAAGAAATAGCGCTTGCGAGTCAACAGCTGAGCCATCTACAAGTACTCGATACAAAACATCCATGACGGTTTCATAAAGCCATCCAAACGTCATTTGACGTCAGAAAAAAATGAGATCGCAACAACACTAGAGGAAGAGTTTCCACGCGAAGGTATTAAAAGGATGGTAGAGCAGTTCAGACCCGTCTCGGGAATGTCGAGCGTTCACTCCACAAAAAAACATAAAAATTTACAATGACAGACCTCGAGAGTAAACTGAGACTCACGACAAAACGATGGAAGAAGACGGTGGGCCCCTACATGAATAAACGCGACTGGAGCGCACGGCTTGAACAATGAATAACAAATTGTCGAAATGAAGTAACTTCGAGCGAAACTAACCCCTCCACTCTCCCATGCTCTGACGAAAGGCAGCAAAAAGAACATATACGGTACTCTCCTATACGCGAGTAGAAAACAAAAAGCTTTCAAAGAAACGAACAGACGGATTGGAGATAAGAAACAATAGTTGCGCTAGCGAAATAAACGTAAAAGCTGGATAAAAAAAAGTAAAAAATTTTCCAAAACGACAGCAGTGTTCAATGATAGGAGAAGATTGCATCAAAGCTAACCAGTCAAGTCGACCTATAAAAACTACAAAACTGCGTCAATAAAAGCAGGAGACTCGATGAACCTTTCAACTTTGGAGTTGCAGTGTTGCAAACAAGATGGAAATGAAAAATGTGAAACAGGAAATTAAATCATCTGCCTCACAAACGTAGATACATCAATTCAACTGCACTTGGGAATAAAAGTACAGTGAATTTGATTCGGATAAGTGTGACTCAATTAGGCAGCAAATACCTCATTCAATTTGATTCAACTCGGTATCACTTTGGAGTTAATAATTAGATCATAGAAATCAGGTAAATCATAACAACTTATATCTTTCATTACCTAGCGGTTGGCATCATAATTATTCTATTCAAAAATCTCAAGTTGCTGATATATTGTCCACCTGTATAGGTAAAGGTATTGAGACCAAGTAACTGGTCTCAATTGCAGTTACTACGTAAAGAAGTAATCAATTACGAGTACAAATAACTGATTTTAAAAAGTAATCAGTAAAATTACAATTACTTATTATAAGACTGCTCAATCGAAAGACCAACTGACAACTGCCGAATAAAGCTGTAATAATGTGGAATAATTGAGTCATAGAGATCGTTAAAGTTGCAATTATATTATAGATATAACTATAACCACTGTAACAACAGAAGGGGTGCCATTTTTGAATCCATAATAAGTAGGCTACAACATATGGTTGGCTGAACCTTAACAAGAAAATTATGGTACTCAGGGATTCTAAGTTATCCGTAGGAGCGTATTTCATCAAAATACCCAAAGCATCAAAAGTTAAATGGGGAGCACTAGAAAGTATTTACACATCTACACTATCATCATCAATATATTGATCGAACAATGCTCATATTAAGTAAGGTTTTATGAGAAACTACGTCGAAGATTCATAAAATGTTGGCGTTAAGTTTTCATTTAACTTGCTAAATAATACCTACGAATACATTTTCAACCATTTCAATGAATTTTAACACCATCATGCATTTTTAAAACCTCTAAATTTAAAAACCCTTTATTCGAACACAGCTATTTTTTTACTAATGCGCAGCTGTGGAAGAAAGCAAAAAATACGGCAAAAGCCATTATGGCGGGCGTAATCCGACATCATTACAACATTCCCACAACATTTCATAGGCCTTCAAGCATCATGAATTATCAAGCTTTGTTACCTCAACTTTGAAACATGCTAACATCCGTTATTTTCTCCTCCTTCCAAGCAAAACATTTAAACATTAGAAAAACCTAAAAAATACGGAGAGATTGTAATTCTATATTATAGGTTGTGTTCGCAGACAAAATATTGAGTTAATAACTAGCTACCTCACAGAAAAATGGAACACGTTTGTTAGCAATAAACGAAGAACATTGCAACAGTAAACAAAAAGGTACCGGAAAAGTTAATTTAAAAAATCAAGAAATTAGAAATGCACCCGTAAGTGTAAAAGAGTAGCCTGAATGTACTATACGCAAAGAGCAAATCATACTGTTAATACTATTATCTTTTGCATCCAATTTCACCAGACAACATCAAAGAACTGGGTAAGACCGAATGAAAAAAGAACAACTTTGATCTAATAAATTGCGTGTAAGATTGAGAAGAATTTACGAAAAGAAATACCAACCCTTTGTACTCCTGAGACAAATGCACAATACAAATAAAAAAGTCTAGGGTATTCCAAAAGTAAAAATTGTTCTTCTACTCTTTTGTATTAAGGGAGAACAATTACACATACACGCATTCGCCTCTATAAATTCAATCTAATAGAATGGTAACTCTTCTATAATATCCCTCTCAAGTCTGTGCCGACATAAATTTCTCGTATAGATTCACCGAGAAACGCGACCTTAATAATACATCCATCAACGTATCTGCACTTAAATGACAAACAGAATGGATTACAAAGAGACCGATGTAATTCTAGGAAACGTGTAAAGGAAAAAAAAAACCCTGGTGAGACCTAATAGGAATCATTCATGTTTTATCAACACCTGTCGCCCACAAAAAAGCAGTGGAGTGAATTATTTACTCCAACGATCAATGGCGTGTACCTGACGGGAGCTTGGACTTCAAAACAGACGCGAAATTATTCATTGCGTCGGTGCCATCCGGCCAAGAGGTTTCCACCAGACTCCACTCATTTGACCCGACCAATGCGCGCAGTCGAAGTGATGCCTTAAAGCCGAAACGCCGATTTTCAGACACGTACCTGAAAGAAAAAAAAATAGGAGTTAGAGGATACATGTTTTCAAAACAATATCTTTATTTGAAATGTCAAAATCACTTTATAATTTAAAATTGATAAAAAATGGAATAAATTAAATTAATGCTCCTTTGGATAAATTTCATTTCGGTTAAAAAGAGATGTTTTTGCTATTTATCTTCATGACATTGTGCATTAATCATATTTAAAAGCTTTTCAAAGCATGGTTACAGTTTATGATTTAATGGATACGTTATATAACAAGAAATGAGACTGAAAGATAGTTCAGAATCACCTGAATGATCATTGCACGATTTAAATATTTACACTCATCCATGATTTTCATTAAATTGTAATCGGTGGACCATCGAGGAAATACTTCAGCAACAGGCTCCTGCGATGCTTTCAAATTGAAGCGAAAGATGGATCTGCATGTACGAAGCCGGAAACCAATTAAATATGGGACGTTAACATGCCTATAAATAATGCTATTTCAAAGGAAGCTAATCAATTGCTCCAATTCAGTCTGATCCTAATATGGTAGGCCACATTTTGAAGAAAATAACGCCTTCGATTAGAGAAGAACGCTTTCGATGATTCCAATTATCAAAAGAGCAGCGACGCCGTCATTCAACGTGTCATTACACGATTGCGCAGAAAACCAAGGGCTAAAAGATTCTTCTTATAATACATTAGCTATACAACGGCGGTGGGTCCACAGAGGTAATGGATAATTATTTAATCATATAATTAGAAGATGCTATTCTTAGAATTCTATTGACATTTCAATGGCGTTGAACCTCTGTATCTATCAGACAAACTTAAGAGAAGAATACGAGAGAAGACGACAACAGGAAATTCACAATACACAATTATAAAAGAAAAAAAATCATAAGCTTCATTCAAAATGGAACACGAATTTAACAAAAATCAACAGAAACAAAGCAAACAAACAAAATATGAAAGGTTGTTTTCATTTAGTCACCGAAATAGAATAGCATCTATTCAAAGAACCTAGCCTTTCGGACTCTTGGTTCAACGTAAATCATATTTATGACATAAATACACTCTCCTAATCATAAAATTGCACAGCTACATTTCCAAACAGGAAAGGAGACCATTACAGAAACAAATACACGTGACATAATGAGTGAATGGTAGGCCGGGGTACCACAAAAATAATATAACTTTTGAAATTAAAATCTTTATATAGCATTATAAAAAAACACAAGATACAAACGCAAGGCGAACCTTCAATGATGACTCATCCATCGTGAAAAATAAAAAGAATGTCAGCGAGAGGAGTGAATTTAGCCTCAACCAATCGAAAGCTTCCACTTCATGCGCGACATGAACACTTAATTAATGTGCAGTAGATGGCGTGCTCTAAATACATGTTGTCCCCTGGAGAAAAGCCCCAAAACTGGGCTTGGAAAAGGGTCAGTTACGGTGCCCTCAGCCAATGCGCGGAAGTGGAGTGAACTCCATCATATGTACACGACTCAAACCTTTTGAGCTCTCCAATGTTCTTGTCTTCAGCGTAAGCCAAGCGCCCTTCCTGCAATATGGAACACTCCCACAGAGCCTGTACGCTGAAAGGGTTGTCTGAGACAGAGGAAAACACTCAAATTCATCGGTGCCGCGGACGTAAAAGGAACACTGGAGAACCCCACGCGAGGAAAAGTTACCAGGCACTAATAATACACGGGAGTTTAAATGCTGCGAGCAATGATGGGGATAGTGGAGAGAGGGGTCTAGCAAGGAAGTGGGTATTGTAAGGCCTGAGATACGTAGTATATGCAAATATCGGAAAATATGTCGGTATTTGAATATACCGGGAGGACAAAATTGAAGTTAGACCAATGATGATTAACGCCTTGGCGTATGGGCCTGATAATACTAGCCAACATTCCGATATATTTATTATATCTTCTTCAGGGCTTTAATACGTGCCAAGAATGTGTGGAACATCAGAAATGGAAAACTTAAGCAATAAAGCAAGAGGGTCTTTGGCACATATTAAAGCCATGAAGAATTTCATGAAGAATTTTGCATATCATTCTCAGACCTATACTCCAAGACGTTGATCATCATTAAATAATTGAGGTAAAGAAAAAAATCAGTTTAAAACAATGACGTACGTGATAAACCGATTAAAATCGTGATCTATCGCCAAACAACAAGAACTTAATATCACGCACGTAAAAAAATCAATATAAAACTGTATATAACATGGTTAAATAAATTGTCCAATACCATTATGTCAGTTCCTCTCAAAGTACACCTTCCCAGATGAACATCTTCGCGTGATTCTAATACAATGACGTCGATTTAAATTATAAATGATGAGCAGAAGGTACTTTTCTACTGTTAAAAATTTGCTGCCCAAGTTTGGGAAATTGCATGACAATTGATCCTCACGTGTTCCTGAGACATTCACCACTAAAGTTCTTCCTAGATCCACAGTGATGGCAGCCTCCACAAACTCACCACAACAACCAAATTAAAAGTTGCCAACCACGATGCAAAGGAGATATGCGTCTGTTGGCGCCGTTCAACAACTTTGACCGGACAGTCCTGGGCAAGGCACGGAGGATCGCAAACTAGCTAACAGTGATGCTCAGAGACAAAGGGAATGCGAGCTATTTAATCATTCACGCATCCTATACATTTTCCTCCGGCAGCAAGGAGATTCCACACGCGGGTTGAATACGTTCCTAGTTTGCCCTTTGCTTATTGCCAAGGCTGGACACGGCACTGCAACCGACATGTTCCCTGTGCTCGCACACAGAAGCACATTAAAATCTAAACAGATTAAGCTTTGGAGATTAAGCGTCACTGATTTTTCCGCATTCAACATATTTATTCTACATTCTAGGTACATCCATGGGAGGAGGGGGAGCCTGGCCCCCCAACTCAAATGGTAATTTGTCCAAAAAAGCATGAAGCCTGTACATTCAAGTACCATGAAAACAAAAACAACAAAAGTTTAAATAAATTTTAGTCCTAGCTTGTATTTAATGTTTTTTTTACAGATGCTAATTTAAACAAATTTTACCAAGAACACTTAGGGGCTATTATATTTTTCCCGGGGCCTACTAGGGGCCCGTTTTCTTATTTCCTAGTTTCCTTTATCCCGTTTCCTTGTTATTTCCAAGGGGCCCGTTTCACTGAGGGGTATTCCATAGCCACTGAACACCCGGCAGGATTATTGTCCCCCCCTCCCCCAAAATAAAAAAGTCTGAACTTCTCCCATGCATGACGCCGTTAAAATTTAGCTGGGATATTTCAATTTGGGTGCTTATGTGGAAAGGAGAGACAGACTCAAAAGTGAAAAACCATTCTTATAAGGTCTGAACGAATACGGAATCAAAGGGAGGAAACTCTGTTTTTTCATGCATGTATACGGGATGTCGCATACTTCGAATTCCATATTATTTTCCCATCCACTCAAGCAAAAACTCTAATTTCGCAGGAATTTCATTGATAAAAGCGGGACGACAAGTCGACGCCTACTGACGTCCTTCAAATAAGAAGACTGGAGATATCACCCCGCTAAAAACGGTTCCCATGGTTTAAATGACTTCCTAATGAAATACTAATTAATTAACTTGAAATAAGACTAGATTTTTCATTCTGAGATGTTCTAATTAACAGAGATACATCGTTTGTTTATCCTGAGATTAGTGATTCCTATTCGATGACGAGTCGCACAATCAATCATGTGACTTCATTAGGAAATTTGATGAAATTTAAAAATACATTCGCTCCCGCTCGATATTTCACTTACTGATTTTCACAGACTAATTTTCTTGACTCATAATTGAGTAATTCTACAACATTGGATCATTGTCAAAGTAAAGTACTTAGGAAGCTAGGTATTTGGAGGCAGTGACCTACAAGTAAGGTCATCAACCCACAGGAAGGATACGGAAGAAAGGGCGGAGGGAAACAAGGCGTCAGCATTAGAGTACTCTTAACGAAAGGCACCAAGGGAACCATGACCTGACGTCCCATCCGACGGACATAATGCTATACTTAAAGTTCCTTCAACACAGTACTCAAGCAGGGTCGTGCAGTCATGGAGAAATCTCCCCAACCGCTGGGACTTGAACCCGGTACAAGGAAGAGCGAAGATAAAACATAAGTCACCACACCCACGTAATTTTTTTCTTCAAAGAAAGCTGTTATAAGAAGCAAGAAGATCATAATTAAGGTATTAAAACATATTTTTCTCTAAAATAAGATTGAAATGGCCGAATTCTTTAATATGATAGAGCCAAAAAGTCGCCGTCATCTAATCCTGAGGGCACTGGTTCGAGCCCCGCCAAAGAGGGTTTATCACCACTCAAATTAAACGTGTAAAATTCTACCAGTCTGGAAAATATAAACACAGGCCATGCCAAATGGGATTCAGGGAAAAATCGAGCAAGGGACAAAATCGCCAAATATAAAAAAAATAATAAATCTGAATTACACAAAGCGATAACAAGAAATTTCATGCCGAATCAAAATCGATCCAACCGAACGTTGATTTAAAAAAATATTAAGTCACCACACCATCCCCATCGTCTGCTTCAAAGAAAGCAATATTCTGTAACAATTCTTGATGACGACGTGAAGAAACAATGAGAGTCACGTGACAATGGGCAACAATTCTTATTGACGAGCGACACAAGGAAAAAGTGAGTATAGTAATAAAAACAGTTAAGTTCGGTGTAACGCGTAGTCGCTCCCGATGTTTCGCCCTAAGTACTTACTAATAGGGTAGTTTCCTTTAAAAAGAAAACGAAAGGCATTGATTGCAATTCATTACCCACCATTAGTGTATTCATAATACATAAAGTACCTGGTTTTAGAAATCCCAGTTCACACAAATGCTAATGGTCAATTTTAACTCCATTTGAAAAAGACCATATCAGCGCCCATGCGATGCTACTCCACGTGACGTCACAGGGACCTAGACGCTATACGAGTAGTCAGGAGTTTTACATCATCAGATTACCAATGCATGCATGAGGCACAGAGCTCAGGGAAACATCTCTTAATAATCAATTATTAAAATTGCCTATGATCGGAAAGTTTCCTTCGCTTGATAGGGTATTAATAATCCTTATTTAAGCCAAGCGCTGCCTGCTAGCAGGACACTCTACTACGTGCTGGCAGCCTGCATCGCAGGGGCGCTCATAGCCTTGCACCAAGGTGGCCTCACACGGCGGTAGCCGGAACCAGAATGGCGTCACACGGGCTTCTCCCAGCATTCATACTTAGCGATCGCGTTCTCGCGCGCTTGAAAATTTTCACTTTTCATTTAATCGCGAAAAATAGATATCGTCATTTCAAAATCTAAAAGAGTGAAAAACGTACTCCAGGAGTAATAATCTTTCGATTTAGGCAATAAGAAAAAAAAGGAAACCACGCCATTGTGTTCGCAATGTGTGTGTCTATTTGACTTGTGAAGAAAGGAACGTGTCGTCGCATCCGATTTTGTTCGTGAGGAATAACCATGAACAATTGTGTCTATAATGTGTGCTAATTGATTTGTGAAGTAATATTACGTCCCATCTCTCCCGATTTTCTTCGCAGGTACTTTTCCTGGAAAAAGGTGTTTGTAATTTGTGCTTATCTGATTTTAAATGTACGAAGTGAACTTTACATTTCAGTAACATAAACTGGCTGAATCCCTTAATGGAATTCAGCAGAAAAGTCGTAGTGTAACCTCCTCACGGAATAAGTGAATTTACGCAGAATGAACAACTTCAGGGTCGAAGTCAGGTAGTCCGCAAGGGAAAACTATATTATCGCGTGCGTACAATGTGTGCCGAACGTTCGGGCGCAGAGATAAGGCGGTGAATCTGGGTCGTCGGTGGCCGGACTACCTGGATGGAGGCGACGGCGGCGGAGGACTTGGAAGTGGGGCCGGATTTGAACCGGACGTCTGCAGCCTCCCGTCTGGAGGCCACCACGTCCGAGGCGCTGCTGGGCGAGCCGCGGACACGTGCGATGCACACTGCCGGGCATAGCCTGTAGCCGGTGGAAATAAAACAAGGCGAGGGATGCCGTCCCCAGGTTTAATATTCGATTTCTTCCGTACAAAATTCTCCATTCGTGTTGACGATCGCGCCGAAGTCGCGTACAGTGCTACTTCTCCTGTCGGTTCAACTCACCTCAACCCGCCAGTTTACAATGGTAAAAGTAAATGGCGCATGTGTAACGTTGTCGTTTGTAATGTTTTTTTGCGTGAAAAGGTAGCTTAAAAATATTTTGCGTTACATAAGGATAGTTGGTAAATGCAATTAGATACAAAGATAATAATGTTTTGATCTTTAAATTTCATATATTTTTTTCAACCAAACTATTAATTTTGTTTGATTGTTTTTTTTATTTTTTAAATAATAAATTCACTGATGCGAATTTAGTGATTCATTTTCTGTTTTTTTAAATATATTATTATTGTCATTTATACTTGAAATTATAAACGACAAATTTCTAAATGAAAATCCATGATTAGAAGGATGTTAAGACAAAAGAAAAGACTCTTAGGAGAGTAATTTCGTTAGGCAGTGTGTATGTAGTTGGGACAATTGGATCGCAATCCAAAATGTCTTTGAGGAGTGTTTTATTGGTGCCCTTGAGCCTGGACCCGTTTAAAATTATTCCAAAGACAACTACTTAGAGTAATAGATGGAGGCAAAACTTCGTGGACATTTTGAATATTGAGAATGATAAATGAAACAACTTTGTACTTTCCACATAGCTATTTGAAAGTACCCCAATCGATTTCAAAGACCAAACGTACTTTCAGTTGTGGGAGGCAACTTACATTGGAGAGAGCTCGAAAGTGCAAATAATGCTCGAGCTGGATTAGGAGAATAAAATGACCGTTGAGCACTGAGAACATGCATGTAATGGCGACTTGTTACAATAAAGTTTGGCCGTATAAGTCATTTTACCGCAACAAAAATGATAGGTCATCACTAATGACTCGGAACAATTGCCACGGGAAATCAGAAAATTGGAAAGCATAGTGTTCTGCTTATGGCCCGGAAAACCAAAGATCCGTGGTTCGATTCCAGGTTCAGGGGTTTTTACTCATGGCAATTAATGTGAATCTGATTCCTCGAACTAATTCAAGCTAACTAACTATTGATTAAATCCTGCAAAAATGTATAAAAACTTGAATAACAAGTAGCATGTTATTTCTCCGTGCTCCTTTACAGTAACGTAGTTCACTTCTACCCTTGATTAAATCTGCCAGGATCAAGGCAAAATTAAACCAACAAGCAAGAATATTCACAGAAAAATGGAATGATAAAAAACTCTTTTTGAAGAATCTGCAGTTCTTCACGTCATGAAAAGAGCTGGAAAATTAGATCTTTCATGCTGTGCGCGGCAACGCGCTCTGTAGTTAAAAAATAAAAAACCACAGCGTGAGCCGAAGAGCATTCCTCAGGCCAGGAATCATAACTTAAGAAAAAATGAAAAATAACGTTGCGGTTGGCAGTTCTAGGAAGACAGGTGAGGGTCCTCGCTCCTTTCAAGCGACTTTTGACTCGAATTGATCCAGGAGAACGTAATATGAGATCACAATCTCCATACACGATAGGTGGCAAGGAAGAGACAAAGGAATCGTAAACCCCAGATGGAAGGTGGATGCTGAAGATGAAATTAGCAGATAGAGAGAGGAACGTGGAGGTATATCGCAGAATACAGTGTCATGGCTATATTACGACCAAAAATTCACGCGTACAACACAATGGAAATAAAAATTGATGATAAAGTCCCGCGAAAAAGACAATGGAATAATAATGTTCCGTAGAGAAAATTCATTTACATCGAATTTGTTCATTTGAAACAATTAAAATATCAACTTTCAACAGTGCCTTACATAAAATAGATTAAATAAGTCGTTATTTTCTATTATCCAAACCTGGGGAAATTAATTGGGTTTAAACGCCTACGAAAAAGACTTTCTTCGGAACTTATGGATATGCAACTTCTTCATTAATTAATGATGAATTACGAAGCAGCATTCCGAATTAATTTGTATCCTTAGAAGGAAAATAAAAATGAATTGATGATACTAAAAAAGCATGATTAGGATAGGAAAACAAGTCAGCCTCATGTCTTAGGTATAAAAAACTTCTAGATAAATCTTATATTTTAACGCAGGCCACCAATGATAGCTAACCTAATGAGTAACTCATTTAATCTCACCCAGAGTTAAATTACAGAGTATCATAAGACTTAAGGCCATGAAGGAGAAAAGAAAATTGAACAACTTCACAAAATTCTCCAGGTCACTCACTCTACGCGATAGCGTTTTCTTGCAAGGCTTAAGGACCACTTGTAAAATGATTCAAACCGACACCAAAATTTCACTCTAAGTAAGCACAGCCGCAAGCAGTTATTGCGGTGAATGTACAAATTGGATAGGAATAGAAAGATAAGCCCTAAAGGATTGCCTTACTCCAGCTAGGATTATAGAGAGTGTCAGAGGAGGAAAAGATCCGAAATGAAGAAATCTGGATGAAGCCATGCGGCACGCCCATCCTTCGAACCCCATTCCGATTAAAATAAAAATAGGAGGGAATATCGTACGGAGGAAAAAGCTTTTCCTTCCCGCGGTGGGAGAGGGATATCAGAAAACGATTCATCACCAGATTACGCTACGAAGTTCTCAGGAACTACAAAATATCGGTTTTAGGAAAAAAATGGCTAGGGGGATAGCTTCCGTCGGATAGTGCGCAATGCCGCGGATTCGAGAAAAAAAAATGGAGGAGACACCGACTGCTTTGCCTCTTAAGTCGCTTGCGGTATCGAAACCCTGTCTCGCCGATTTATCCAATGCGAAACGATCCACATGAGGGGCACTTAAGAAACGACACGGCCAAACTAAATCAAACCCTCGATTCAAGATGGTTCAATTTTTATACAATCATAAATAAATTAGATTCAACAACATATCCTCAGCAGAGATGGGTCTGCTCTACATTTGCTTTCGGTTTTAGCTCCGGATTGGTTCTTAGGATCAGTTCTCGGTTCTGATCCCTCGTTCCGGTCCAAAATTTACACATATTGATCGATGATGATGGTAAGAGAAGTTATTTTTTTCACCTTTACGTGATAAATTACATGAGTACAAGCAATTAAAAAATAAATTCCCACCCAAACGAGTTTCCATCACTAATTTGCATAAACTAATACGACTAATTTCCATATTTTTATAATAATCATTGGGTATTTATACAGCAAAAGATCTTCGCTAAGGAAAACGGAGGCTATGTAGGTAGGTACTTGCTATGCTACCGATAGCTGAGGTCATCTGGGCCATAGGACAGGTTGAGACGAAAGCATGGAGAGAACCCAGCCTCAGCATTAGATAGGTCAGAAAAGTTTTTTGTTCTCTTTATATCTATATCACGCAAAAATTAAGCTACCTTGATTTAACAATGGCTGATGGACCACCTAATGTGAATCGTTGTGGCACGTAAGGCTAGGCGAAAATGCTAAGCTACGTCCCTATGCAAGGCATTTATTTCTTACAGTAATTGGATCAAATTTAATTTATCACTAAACAAATCAGACAAGTAAATTCAATTAGCAAGAGCTCTTAGTCACATGAGGATAGTATTTCACCAAATTTTATAGCTACCCCTTATTTATAGAATTTAAAGAGTCAATACATAGGATCCGCGTCCATTATTTTTTTTCGGAATTTCATTATTTATTTCGGAATTAATTTTTAATTTAAGATAGAAGTAATTTTTTTAAAGTCCCATAATATCTCAAGAACTAATGAAACGGAGAACAAAAAAAAACGAAGAGATTGATCCCTACTCTGGCTACCCCATTGCAATGAAAACATAAAAAGCCAGAAATATCAACGCATGTTTTCATTTATAGGACACCATGCCAATAAACTTACACGTCTATATCCTCTAAGGCACAGAATCGTAGGAGGACATAGCTGGTTGGAACTTAGGGTATTGGTAGGAGGGGAATTATGTGATAATATAGCATCTAGAGGTAAGAAAATTTTACTTACAGTTACAGAAAGTTTTAATTTTCTTCTGAACCCAGTTTTGTCTAGTTTTCAACAGTGTTAGCATTGTGGATTTTAGTAAGCACTACACTACAACCTAAAACCCTTAACGCTGGCAGGGAATTGAAGGAGTTAAGCAGGGCGCCGAATGAGCGTTCGCTGAAGAGATGTTAAAAAATGCTGAATATATGAAATGATTCGGTTCCGTACGACTAAATGTTGAAACATTTAAAAAATTAATAAAGTTATATATATGTCGTGCATAGATCACATAACAATCGCTGAGTAATAATCATAATTTAACAATCGGTAGTATAATAATGTAGTTTCCCGCAATGACACGCATGCTATTAAATAGTAAAACAACGAGATGTAATGATTGGATGGCAAGAGTTAAAAGATCTATCGAGCTGGTAGCAAGGAGTGCACCATCGAAAAAATCCCTGAAAATCCTTAGGATATTACAAGAAGTATTAGTTATCCATGATATAATATTCCTACAATTATCATCAGTTACCATAAGCTATGTACCAAGGATAAGCGACAATGAAGCAAAGCGAAGGATTTCACGCATGAGTTCCCCCAAAATTACGCGAATGTAAGCAGGAATTCATTAACTATTCAGCAACTGGGCCGAAACATAATTGAATACGATTCCACAAAGAACTTCTCCATGGGATACGATTGCATGCATACCTCCTTTTTTCATCATGGATGAAATGAACTAGCGCAAACTTTACGAGATGAATGAAACAAAAAGGGAACGAAAGAATGACGTCACTACGTAATAGAACCATTCAAAAAGAAGGCTGAGGTAGGGAGACCTTTTTCGACCAAATTATGATACGGAAAATTATTGGACAACAATATAAATTAACTGGAGTGCATAACATTCGTACTGAGTGGCGCGGAAAATATATTAGCCAAAGCTTCAACGGCAGGCGACAAAAAATATTCTATCCGCTCGAAGTTTTGTAAGGGAAACATAACATATTATGATTCCGACGAAAAATATTAGGGCGTTTTTATACGCCTAATCTCTCATTACATTTAAAAGCTAATCCTGGGATCATCGAAAAACAGTCGGCAGCAATTCAATGATGTTGGAAGATGTGGAAAACGTCCCCATTTTTACGGAAAGCTCATTGATACCAGGATTTCGAGTAATGTTATCATGCATAAGTATATCATGAGATTTATTATAAGGACGATATTAACTGAAAAATGAATAAATGGATACATTATACACCCACCAATACCGCAAAAATAGATGTCGAAATTAATATTGAAATGGACAAAAACCATGAGAAAAGAAGTGCAATTTATATGAACATATTTCTGCAAACAACAAATAGCTAAGATAAACGCAACTTGCACACCATAAACCACTTTTAAGGACTGGCCACGCCTTAGGTTCACAGCTCCTTTATTGTTACAAAGAGCAAAATCTAACGCCCGTTTCAAAATTAAATTCAAGAAATTTATTCATGCCACTCCATTTTAAGATGAGCAACGAGTAAACATGCCTGCAATTTATTTCACTTACTAAGAAGAATTTCCACTTCTTTATTGGAATGAAAAAGACTTTCCCAAAACGCAACCTACGTTATTGCCAATGCCCATCGCTGGTAAAACCGCAGCAATATTTTCATTCGAAAATGCATTCGAGGAAAATAAGTAAGCGCAACCCATCGTATTCTCGCGCTCTCTTTCCAATTTCGCGTATGTTCTAGGAGTCGGTAATATTACTCTTGCTATTCGTTATATGGTAGAGAAATTTATAACTCTAAAGCACAGTGCCTGCCACCACAGGTATGGTGTGTACGCTGCAGTGCCAGATGATTTCTACCCTAACCTACTTCTTCCTAACGAGATATTGCAGCACGGGAGAACACTTTATCCGGGTATTTCCGCAGTTATTGCAACCAGTGCATTACAGAGGTTTAGGGCGTCATGACATTTCGTTCCCGTAACTGCGGCGTCTTTTTAGCGCTAAGAGACCATCAATTTCATTTAAAAAGACGCATGGAATTGCATTCCCGCAAGCTATTCCGAATAAATTTTATACATCACAACGCGGTATAGCGAAAAATCTCTGCATAAACCGCAATCATTTTGAGGCATAAATACAACGAACATGAAAAAAAAACCGCGGTAAAGCCCTTATTTCAAATTCCCTTCAGGTGAACTGCATCTCATTATCAGTGGCGGATCCAGTGAGGGATTTGGGTATCCAATTGGCTCTGGGTAAAATCGTAATGGATCTTTCATGAAAAGGAATAAAAACGCAATGCATCATAGAAACTTACCACGAGATAAAATTGCTAAACATGTACTCAATTTTTTGCTTTAAAAACTTCATTATTTGGTCATCTTATTAATGAGGCAACCTTAAAGTGTCGATGCAAGCCTCTAAATTATTAAAATTTCTTAACCCCAAGGACCTTACTACTGCTGGGAGGTTACCCCACCTAGCCCCCTTTCGTCTCTCTCCCGTATCCGCCACTGTTCACTATGGATACTTATTTGCTTATTTTGGAAATAGACATACCATTTTCCAATCACATGATATATTACAATATATATAATTTTATATTATCAATAGCATACCAAATATCATATTATAACTCTTATAAATACAATTGCGATAGACACCTCTGCGTACGGACGGTGATTTAAGTACAGAAAGGTACATACATTACGATGGCAAAGGGGGAAACGTGAAGGGCAAAATAGATAATGCATTAACCTCTGCAAACTTGTTTAGCCAAATTGATTAAAAATTGGGACCAAAATAAATATTTCAAAGCGAATAAATTCAAACAATTAACAAAGTTCCCTTTCAACGAGCACGGTTCGTTATTAAATGAATTGAAATGTAATTAATGCCATAATACGTATTAATTTTTTCATTAAAAAGCTCACCGGGGATTTGAACCCAGGGTATTCCACTAAGGATCCCAACAGTCTACCCACTGGGCCACCACACTCACGATTTAATTCCAAATGAAATAACATTCTTCAGGAATGCACATTAAATTACAGTAAATTGAACTGGTTGTAAGTTCTTATGAACATCATCAATGTGATTGGAATGCAAATTATGCCTACTCTTAACTGGAATGATATCGCTTACATAAGAGATGAATAATTTCCTCCTGATTTCCATAGTTGGACTACGGAACTAACATGGAACTAAGCACAAGGGCTGTCTAGAAACTGATTTGCACTTTGCAATTGGCACGAGTGCATTTAATTAACATTTTCATGCTCTTAGGGTCTGGCGCGAAGCGAACTCTACTCAACCCCATAAAATCACACTAAATTCTGGAAACGGATTGGAATGACGCTCAGTAGCTATTCCCATCATGATTAAAAGAAATCTAATTATGATTAGAAACCACTAGTTTGGCGAATACTAAACAAAAGGAATAGAGAATGACACCGGAAGTGGAATGGGCGCATGCTTGAAATGCCCCTCTCAAAGGTAACGCATTCCGGATTGTAGATTGGATTTATTTAGTAAATAATTACGAAAATTGATTTCTATTCAGAGTTAATTGTTAAAGACGCCTTTCCAGCTTGACTTTGAAACTAGGTTTTAAGAAAAAATAAGGGAGAAAAATGAAATGCGGCCACGGAATCAACTCATTACATCAACACATCAACCTAGACAGCCCTTGTGCTTAGTTCCATGTTAGATCCGTAGTCCAACTATGGAAATCGGGAGGAAAATATTCATCCTTTATGTATAACTACACTGGAGTCAGCGGTCATCACTAAACACACTCATATTGGGGTGGCGGCTAGTCACGTGACATTTGACCGTTTTCAATTCTGGCACAATAATAAAATCTAAAATGACTTTCCTAAATCCCATCTATGAGGCATAGGCGCGGAGAGAAATATCCACCGGGGTGGGAGAGAGCTTACCAAGCGGTAGTAGTGGCAAACACTCGCAGATGAGACTTGGAGGAAGTCGTTAACTGCCTTTGTATCGCTAAGTATGTCTTTGCTCGCTATCACCGGGCGTTGAATTTCCTCTAAACAATTATTAAATTTTAATTTTCTCGCCGTTTCCGTAATTTATCCGCGTTCCGCAATGGTGTATTATCACCAAGTTTGAACATTTTTGCAAGGGAGGTGAAATTAAATTCCCCAAATTGGAAAAGGAAGGGTGGCAAAGGTGTTGTAATATGAATTCACCGAAGTATTACTGATGTGTCTGTCTCTTCAAGCTCTGTCGTCTTTGCACTATGACACACAATAATTAAATATGAAAGTCAAAACGACGATGTATTAATTTGTAAGGAATTCCTCAGTTATTACATAATTATGTACACCAAGGATTAAATTCGCCATGAAAAAATATTCGACTTAGAATTCGAACCGGGATCTCCCAATTGCCGATCAGGCGTGCTAGCCAATTACACCACCAAATCATCTCCATAGAGAACTTTAGGATGGGTTTACCGAAAAGGTTTTGACGCCTCATGTCCACACTGTGGAACAAGCGGACGGAGGTAGTGCTTACTTAGCCATTATCGGATAATGTATTTGGCTATTACGTAATGTATCTTAAGACAATAGTCAGGTGGAGAAGTAAATTACTTTACCGCAGCGTGGTAAACTCATCCTTGCAGAGGATTGGGAGTCTGCGTCACGCGTTTGGGTCCAAGCTTTGGAAGGTAAGCGAGGGTCGCGTTTGGGGTTATACGTGGAAAGGGGTGAGCTGGTAGGTAGGATCCGGACCAATGTGCTACGTGACGCGTCATCATCACTAGATCTACGTCCTACAGTATTAAGTACTACGTCGTACCTCGTCGCCTAAGCCACTGTCGGACCATATATTTGGATATTACGTAATGCATTTTAAGACAAGAGTCAGGTGGAGAGTTACGTCGTACAGTATTAAATTTATGTGGAATTACAATTTTTTTTACATTTCATTATATCGGTACATATGCCAGGATCAACTTTTTTTTAACCCTTCCGGGGAATGCTTTGAGCTCCTAAAAACCTCACTACCTGCGCCCTTGCTCTCAAGTAAGCAGTAAATCCAACCCGGCTCCATACGAACGAAAACAGATGGACGCAAACGGTATGCAGAATACCTGGAGAGGTAAGCACGCATTTTACCTCCACTACGAGTCCTGTGTAAGAGGTGAGGCGCGGTTGCTTGGAATGCAAGGCAACTTCCAGCTCCCGCCGCGCTCCAGGGAGCCCCGCGGGGGAGAACTCATTCCGAATGCGGGTTAGGGTACATGAGATGGGGGCGGTGTAAAGGAGAGAGAAAGGGAATAAACACCCTTCAGAACAGACGGGAAGGGTTCAGTGAATGCCAAAAAAAAGGAAGGCGTGGATTTCCGCGTTTGAGAGTGCGTTAGCAAGGGTCGATAACAACTGACTGGCAGAAAAATAAATCGGTGAAAGGCAAGTTGCAGGGTCAGGAATATTTCCGCTAGCTCAATCAAGTCGGTTGGTCGACCTTACACAATGGGGGCGCCACGAATCTTGTCATCCTCCTTGCCACGAGAAGAGTGGCATATGGCGTATAAGTTGAATGTGGCTATTATACATATCACGATGAAATTTAAAACTTAAGTACTCCATGCCACTACATAATTTAAAAAATAACTGAGTTTTTCACTATGCGTAGTTATGCATTACATTGAAGTACATTAAAAATATACAAGTGCAAGGAAACTATATGCTATAAAACTCACTTCCGACCACTCACTGACTGTTTTACTCACTTCTACAAATGTTTGAGGTGAACGAGAAGGGATACGACAAAAAGTTATAGAATCGACCCCCTCTAAAATCGTCTGAAACCCAGAAAAAATTGTCGGAGCATAATACTTTCTATCTATTACAGTGTTGCCAACTATCTCTATGCCACTACTTATTACGGGCATTATGGTGAACGAGGTGAGATACAAGGAGAAGTCATAGAATCTATGCCCTCTAAAATCGAATGAAGCCACAGGAAAAAGTGTGGAAACGAAATTTTCTATCTCAGACAGTTTTGCCATATACCTCTATACCTCTACTTTTTAAGAGTATTTATGGTGTACGAGACGAGATAACGAAAAGAAGTCATAGAATCGACCCCTGAAACTGATCGGAGAACTGTTAATTTTGGCCTAATCGTGCAATTTCACTATTTCGTGAATAATTTTCTCAAAAACGGAGGGAGATACGCTGTTGCGTCATAGGGTTCAACAAAAAATATTAGAACTGGCAGAGTGACCAGAAAGGGCTGCTGGGCTTTTTCAGGGACTGTTGGTGGGCAGAGCACCCTCCAGCGACCGAAAGCGAGTTTATTAACATAGTAACACATCAATGCTAACATCCTCTGGATTAAACCGCAATGACGAAATATAAACTCAAACCTATGTATACGCTACCCTAATGTGTATACGCTATCCTACTAACGTATGTTTTGTAGGTATTGCTCTCTTGTTATATAACTAGTTACCCATCGCAATTCACCCGTATTTCCAACATCTTGCAACTGAGGATTTGATCGGCCGAAATCTGCGGTCATTTCGGCTGGTCATTTTGATCTCTTCTTAGCCTAATTACAGTTTGAGGAACACGGTTAGACTAAAAAACCTTTAAAGTAAGGGGTAAAACACCGATCAAGAAATTGCTGTAGGTGAAACCGGCCCTAAGAAGGAGAAAAGTTGAAATATTAAGTAGAAGATAGATTGTTTGATAATGACTGTTTATAAGTACAAAATTCAATTCGATGTCGTTTAAAAGAAAGATAACATCGTGTGACGAATAATATTATATAAATCCACCCAAAATGAGAAGTCCTAAGAATGTATCGTGATTGTCACCAATAAGGAGCTGCCGTTGAAAATAATTATAGCCCTGCCAAAAACACTAAGACGATTTATCCATGGGATGCTTCTGACTTTAAACTAACTCGAGAGGAATAGTTGAGACAAGGGAAATAAGGAGGTTTTCCCTTCCTTCCTTTAAACATAAAAGCCCTTCCTTAAGCATAAAAGCCACGAGATTAATACGCTCGTATTTAATTTCCTTTCTAATGGCACCGCAAGAGATAAATTTGAAAATTGATACCTTCAATTCAGACTGAAACTAAGACATTAAAGCCAAATAATTAAAAAAATCACCATCAAACTGGGCAGTAGCTGATTAATCTTTATGCGACACAGAAGATTTTACCCAGAAATCAATGAAATAACGTCACCTGCTGCTTCTAAAACAGTAAAATCGAAAAGTCAATCAAGATTTCCTGATTAAAATAAACCTATTAGGATGAAAGCTCTGAAATCGATTCACCAAATGATTCAAGGAAAGGGGTGAAATTGAGTTCGCTAATGAAGGTCCCTCAGTGCAAAAACGTTAAAGTATCTGGCTAGCTATCATATTCAAAGCAGTAGAATATTTTAAAAAGTTGACAGCCTTGCTCCAACAACCAACTGAAGGGTGATGTCGATATTTGGTGGATCTAAGTCACAGGAAACATTACCACGGATATATGATCGTAAGTTTTCCCGGAGTGTCAGGTTAAGAAAGTTTTCTCGGGTTTTCCACCGATTAATGTTCTCCATGTCTCCCGTCGTTTCGAACAGCGACTCGCTGTTCATCCTCCGGAGATATTCTGAATGATTTCAGAAGATTCCCTGAGAATGAACAGCTAGTCGCTGCTCGAAACGTCGGCAGACATAGAGAACATTAACCGGTGGAAAACCCGATAAACTTTTCTGCACATAATTACAGGTACATTAATATGAAATGGTCCATGTTTTTCTTAAGGTCTTATCCATATTTCGACGCTATACACTTTGAGAATTTATATTTTGTATAAAACTGGGAAAAACTGGGTCAAACCATTAAAACAATTTGTGGAACATAAAATATAATAGTGCACCTGTAATAATGTTTCTTCCAATAAGTATTACAAGCGTTCCTTCTGAGCAATTTTTACGAAAGAGGACAACACACACAGAGTAAAGAAGGCATCGCACATCGATGCAAAAATGTATAGCGTGATAAAAAGCCGTTACGTCGCGTTCAACGAAAAGTCATTGATTTTTTTTGATCTTCGGTAAGCCGATAACGACTTGGCTCCAACTCGGTTATTGGCTATTACTTTTGGCACGCAAGTGAGATATCGCACGCATCAATGACCAACGATAACCTCCCCAATTTCCTCTTTGAAGCATCCACCTATCGGTTTAAAAGGGATTTGCTAGCGGAGATATGCATCATTGAAAAGAAGAAAAAGAAAAGCTAAACTTTGGGGACGTCTACCATTATAACAAAAGTATCTTAATCGCGGCCACTACGGCGAAAAAAGAAAATACAGAGAGTGTATACCATGTATTCCTGGACACTAATACACTTCAAAAAGATGCCTAAAAGTAACAAGATAATCTCCATTATATACAGCGCTTCGGGTAACTGACTGACTGATGGATACAAATTCCCGACCACTTCCAGACGTGCTGGAGAGCTGAAATTTGGCACGCGTGCGGGGAACCCGAAATGATTCGGAGGAAAAATCCGAAAACCGGAAGTTCCCGCCACGTGTCGACGCTAGGACGACAAAATGGCCGAAACCGGGCTTTTTTCGGGGACAGTCTTTCGGTTTTTATTTTACTGCGCGCGAATGGTGTGTGCCACACGGATTGCTAATGCATTTCCTGAAAGCTGATGAACGTGGGCACGTAATTACGTAATGTTGTCAATTTCTTTTCAAGAATATTGCAGCCAAAATGGCGTCCAAAAATTCATTTTTCTATTAAAATTTCATAACTTCCGCTCCCTTCGACTTAATTTAAAGTATAGGATAACGAAAATGATTATTATATATGCTTATAACATCTTCTACGAAATGTAGGTAACAATTTTCTTTCATCGTCCTTGGTTACTCAGAAAAAAATTAAAATATTCCGAAAATCACCGAAAATTACGATTTCCAAAAGATTAACACAAGATTATGTCAATTTTAACCTGACCGATTTATTTCAAACTTTGTAGTTACATACACTTATTTATTGTCTTTTAGAAAAGATGAACTTTTTATAAATGATTCAATGCATTAAACCGCGAAAAAATAAAAATGGCGGGCACTACTCACTTTTTTCGGGGACTGGTTTGCTTTTTATTGTATTACTCTCGAAATATGGATGTCATAGGGCACACTTCCTTTAGATATGACAGTAAATGAATGTGACCATACAGTATCGTCAACTTTAAACCCCCCGAAACCCCTAAAAAATTAAAATTTGCACATAGTAGCCTTTTCGGGTACTTTTCGTCACAATTCCGCCGCTTTTCCAATCCGTACCACTCATCGCTACGGAATTGATGTGGACGATTGATGACCGCTGACAGTAAAAACCTATAAACCCCCGGTAAACCCTCATACACCCCCCCAAAAAATAAAATTTTGCATATGAGTCTACTTTTTGGGTACTTTTCGTGACTTTTCCACCGCCCCCAACGACTCAACCCCACGGAATTTATGTAAATGGATGGTGACCGCCAGGAGTACACACATTTAAACCCCCGGTATCCCCCTGAAATCCCTCCCAAATGTAAAATGTGTCATTTAGTCTCCTATTTGGGTACTTCTCGCAAACATTACGCCACACTACCCGTCCCCTCTGAATTTGGTGAGGGCGAGCAACCGTAAACCATGCGGGAAAAAAAAACCGGAAACCCCCGATCACCTCCTGGAACATCGCTGAAAAAAAATTAATGAATTTTAAAGTCGCCTTTCCGAGTAGTTTTCGTCACAATTTAACCGGTGCCCCTGCCACTTATTAAAACCCCCGATAACCCCGTGAAACCTCCCAACAATTTCTAATAAATCGCCTCTCCAGGTAAAAGAATCGTCAGACCACTGTTCCGGACCCCTAGGACTCATCGGCACGGAATTTATGAGAACGATTTGTGACCACTGGTTTAACACAAGAATAAACCCCGGTATTCCGTTGGAACCCCCGCAAAAAATGAAAAACTTGCCCTTAAGTCTTCTTTTATGGGTACTTGTCGCCACTATTACTCCGCATTGCACTACCCTTTACAATCATCGCTACGTGATCACGGTGGACGATTAGTGACCGCATGCATAACACATTAAA
Organism: Ischnura elegans; assembly: GCF_921293095.1. Classification (NCBI taxonomy): domain Eukaryota; kingdom Metazoa; phylum Arthropoda; class Insecta; order Odonata; family Coenagrionidae; genus Ischnura; species Ischnura elegans. The sequence goes on from NC_060256.1 coordinate 72,777,711, forward strand.
ACCCCCGAATACCCCTGGGCACCCCTCTCGGTGGAGAAGAGCATTAATGAGGACTAAGCGGAGCAGCCGCGGGGGGGCTCCTCGACCCCAAGGCGGCGAAGCCGCCCCACAACGAGGAACGGCGAAGCCGTTCCGAGGTGTGACTGGCGCAGGCGAAGGGGAGCTTCAGTAACCCTCGGGCGGCGAAGCCGCCCCGATGTTCAAGCGGCGCAGCCGCTGTAGACTCCACCCATCTCAACTCACACTCAACCCCTGGGCGGCGAAGCCGCCCTCCAGCGAGGAACGGCGAAGCCGTTTCGAGGAATGACTGGGGCGCCTCCCTACCCCCTGGCCGGCGAAGCCGGCCCTAGGTTAAGGTGAGATTATTCGAACTTTAAGTCTTCGAGCGACCACAAATGTAGACGGCGAAGCCGGAACCGGGGTTTTTAAGGGGCGGAGCCCCTTAACGAGCGCGCGGAGCGTGCGAGTACTAGTATATAATATCAGATTATTTGACGTTCCGCTATCCTGGTAATAAAAGGGGTTTTCCTAAATCAGACGGTTTACAATATTACAATTTGGAGCGCATATGTCTGTCTTGTGTGTGTGATTAGTAAGTGGTTTGTGTTCGCAGAAACTTAAATACCAATATTGAGAACATTGGTCGAAAAAACATTTTCTCTATGACAAGTGCATATAAACATAAACAATAAATTAATTATACATATTTTTATTGATATTATATTGTCCTTTTTCCATTGTAACTTATTTTATTTCTGTTCCAAAAATTTTTTATCATTTCTTGTAGAATTTTGCTTTTTTCTTCTGTATTTTTTATAATTTTGTATACTATTTTGTTCTTTTTTCTTTTGAGCTTATAACACTTCAAATAATAAATTTATTAAAACATTGACAACTTAAAAACGTGAAGAAGAAACGACGTACGGAAGACTCAAAGAATAGGAACGTGATGAGGAAATATCTTTTCTAACACCTGTATTATATACAGTGCAGTGGCCAGAAGGGGTTTGGGTTTATAAAACCACCCTCCACAACTAATATAGGTTAACAACAGATATTTAATGAAACTGCAATTTGATCAAGGAAAGAAACAATTCCTCAATGATGCCAAAAATAATACTAAGTATAATTACTAAATCGCTACAATTTTATGCCATATTTAGGCAGTTAAACAAGTAAGACTTTTTGAGAGAGCAGAGAGTCCTATTAAAACTCCCCACTATCTTTTTCTGGGCATTCCACACTAATACAGTTTTACGCCTAGTATCCCGTGCCCGCTACAAAGCCGGGGAAAACTTAAAGGAAACCACACGCAGCACGGGAAAATATTTTCGTTGTCACTGAATAAGGCGAAACGATCCAATTTGAGGGAGGCATCCGTACGAGTACCTACAGGACACGTATTCGAGGGAAAATTCCGCACTATACACAAAAATCTGAGCGATGCAGAAAATTCCAGAGAAATACCATTACAATGACACCAAGGGAACCCGTTTAATCCGTCCTGTAAGCAAGTGTCCTTTATCTTGGGGATAAAAATTGAATTTTATGCGCCGCTCAAGCCAAACTTCCTCTGTTCTCCAATCACAATACACATGGTCGCCAGGTTTTCCTCAATCTGTCAATAGAAGAAATAAAAGTAAATGACCTCTACGGCCTCTTCAGATTGAGATGAAGAAAAAGGTCGCCTTATAGCCGTAAAATATAATTTTGGAGAGACTGAGACTATAGAGTTGTAAGGTGACACATCCCGATAATAACTATTCATTCGCAGCGGAAAAAATATTCATTAAGCAGCAGTCTCTGCTACCCCATCCAATACGCTCTGAAAACAATAGAAAGCCCAACATGAGGCAACAGTCAATTTTAATCGATCAAAGCGTGTAATAACAACTGATTATTTCAATAAATTTTCATGTATAAAAATGAAACATCAAAATAGTGGCTTCAACATAGTCCGCTTATTTACTCAAGCTTATACCAATGAGAAAAAAATAAACAAAAGAATAAAAGTGTAAACACGAGTTTACAGACCGCTTATTTACTCAAGCTAATACCAATGAGTACAACAATAAACAAAAGAATAAAAATCTAACCACGGTTTTACATGTATTGTTCCGCATTGAAGATCACACCAGTATTCTGATCGAAATATGTGACATTTTTGGAAATGATACACCATCCGGAAATAATATATAATCGAAAGTTAATGGTCCTATGTTAAACGATGAGAAAAACTAAATTATAAATTAATACATGCGAGAGAAAACCTAATACCCGAGAAGCAGAAGCACAGAAAAATTATCACATTCCATTTATTGCTCCATTTTATCGTTTCAAGTGACAATAGCACTTGAATACACGGACGTTGAGATGTGAGGAAATAAGACATCCTATTCACAAGGACACCCATTATGAGAGCATTCACACTACGTCGTTCAGGCAGAACACTGAGATGGAGGGTCCTCGGTAGAACATCAACACGGATACCTGAACCCTTCCTAGAACTCGGCACTTTAGACGCAGAGAATCAAGAAATACTTTCACTGCACATAAACAAGGACCCTTCAACAGGGACTCAGGCAAACAATAGAAATACAGGGCGAAATATAGAACAGGAAAATCCTCCGATCAACAAAGGCCGGCGAAATCCACGAAGGACCCTCCCAGCGCCATTCAAATGTAAGTTTCAGCTTGAAGACGGAAGTAAATATACAGTTGCCGGCACATCTCAATGGCAGCACATTTGGCAGAAGGATGAGAAGGAGAATGGAGCAGAGAAAGTCCTTCAACGGATGACGAAGGTAGGGCAGTCTCCCGGCGACGATTCCCCCGGTCAAGCGCAGTGACAACGCCGAATTCGCCAGCAGTAGACTTTACTATGTCGCTCTCCTAAATAATTCCATTATTGAGGCTCTTCAATTCCTGGACGTTTATGCTGAGGCGCGAGAATTAGACGAAGTAACTTTAAAATGCTTATTAATTTTCATGTTGAACTTTCTCAAAATTTAGGAAAAGCCACATTTTTACATAAAGAATGCTATATTTTAGGAAAATTTTTAAAATGAATGAGAGAAATATTATTTCTATCGGTTAGCCATTAGTCTAATCCGAACCTCATGTCACAAAATATATGCATAACGTCGCATCGTAATTATATGGTAATGAAATATAACTGGACGGTAATGAAACGAGAGTATTCCGAGTAGATTTTCCTGCAGCACTTGATATATGAATTATTTCTTCTTAATCAGCATTAAGCTAACAAGAAACTGCAACAAATTATAAAGGGTAATCCATCCAATACGGTAGAAAATTTGGGAGCACGTTTTTTCAAGTTACAGTTTAATCATAGCCAGATAAAAATAATAATAAAGAGCGATTTCCTAGTATAAGCTTTCCTCTCATTTAATAAACTCCAAATGACAGACACTAAAAGACACTAATTTAACGGTACAATCGGTGCAGCAATTTGAAGTTGGGTCAGTACAGAAAAAAATATTAGCAATAAAAATAATTGTTCTGTTCAGGATCTTGTAGTAGGGCTAATGAAACACAACATTTGTGACGTTAACATTTTTCATTTTCGTTCAAATGAAACATCTTGAAAAGCCATACTCACCAATTATGATTCCTTAGAAGGGCACTTGAGATATGAGAAGATTTAGTCTTTAGAGTACCCATGAAGAACTCTTTCAATACCAAGCCTTACAAAGGATCTTTATGAACAATGCTTAACAAGCGTACGCATTGCGTAGTAATAACTTAATAACAATAAAACCTAAATAATGATACCGTGTATTCATATTTGGAATTAGCATTAGGAAAATACTGCGATAGGTTCCATCCTATCCATTAGATAACGATAGTTTTCGATGCAGGCACTTACTCCCCAGCTACAAACCTTTAAGGTGGTGCCGTGTAAGTAAATATTCAGAAGTTTAAAAATAATAATAATTGTTCAACCAACCAACCGCGGAATGTGGGTAATTTAGTACGACGGAAGGTTCAAGAACGTAAATCCAAGTATTCCATTTCTCATCTAAATCAAAACTCTATTAGTAGTGGATATTAAAATGGATATTTATAAAGCGGTGGCATTCAGAGCATATTAAATCCCCTCACAGCCATGGGTTTATCAACTGAAATTGAAAAAAAACGAAACGATTCACTCTCAGTAAAAAATGAGTTCTACAGGTCATGTGAGCACGACGGAATAAATATGGCCTCATGAAAGTCAATTGCGTCCGCGATTGTATTCTGATAACACGGCTATAATAGCAATTTTATTTAAAGCGAGTATCAGACCTGGGGCGACACCTTTTAAGGATTCCTGAAATAGCCGTGACACGCATTTCTCATAATATTACATTTGAATACGTTGTTTCAAAATCAAGATCACTTTCACGGCAGCAAAAATGGCCTGCAGTTCGCAAACACAGGTAAGGGGTAATAACGTTGAGCTAAAGGATGCCTTGAAAAAAAACTCATTCCTGCTGCTGTTTATAGTACGAGCAACGGTCTTGGTACTCTTATTTAAAACATAACAAATGACGGCTATCATACAAAAAGGTACAAATTATACGGTACAATTTGTACAGCACCTTGTAGACCCATGGATTTAAAATAATTGCATTAAAAATAATGGCTTTGTCCGGAATCTTTCAGCAGGGCTAATGCAGCTAAACGTTTGTGACGTTAAAAGTTGTCATAACATACATTGTTTTAGACATAACAAATCATTTTTTACAATGGAAATTAGTTCGCCCGATGATTCTCGAAAACTTCAGATACCACTAAATCGGGCAACATCAAAGTATTTAGTAGATTTGAGATATCAGGGATAGTAATCACAATTAATTTAACGTCATTCTCAAAATTATCAGCGTTCAACGGCACGCAACAGGGCCGGTGTCAGTCACCCACACACAATGAATACACGCGAGGATGGCGAAGTGCTCTGCCTCAAGGAACAAGGATAAACAGTGGGCATTTCGAGAGGCGTGACCCAGGTCATTACCACCAAGGAGGGTAAGTGGGTCGCCGGGTCATAGGGTAAATTACGACGATGAAACAATTTAGAGGCTAGTCTTGAGTGTGGAAACAAACAATCTAGGCCCACGAGTAGGATGACGTACGTTCCTTAAACACCTCTTCATTACGGTAACTTCAGGGTTTTTCCTGACTAAAGCCTTGCGCACCGTTCACATATCTAAGGATGGCGGCAAAATAACAGCCATCGAATCTACCGAATTATTTTAATGAATATCCATTTCGGATCCGAGAAAAAGATCTCATTCTTCAGTAAATTAGGCTTGCATGAACAACGCAACGCTTTCGGAGTTGTTAGTATAATTTCTTTCATTGTATTTTTCTTTTAAATTAGGAGAAAAGTAAAAAAAGAAATTTATCAAACACTATCAAAACACTTACCAGGAATAAAGAATCTCTACAATAATTACATAGTAACTCTTTAACGAGAACGTACGTTCCAACCCAAAAAACATATCTAATCATATAAAAAGTTCATTCCTCCATGGCCAGGCATGTTATGCTTAAAGCAAAAAATGGGATCATAGCAATTATTGAACCAGACCGTTCTTGCTCCTCTTATTAAGTGGTTTACAAGAGTCTCATTACTTCAATAACACATGAGTACCGAACCTGCCATCGGATATCAAAGCTGAAGAAAAAGACCTCATTAGATGGCAGCACCTTTAAGTCGTTAAACATCGGAAATCCCTACCAGCGTTTCTGGCGTAACACGCATAACATCAGTAAACAAAGAAAAGTGAAGAAGAGAGGTAAGGGGGCATCCATTAATTACGTGAGGCGTTAAGGAAGGTGAGGGGGTCTAGCCGATTCTCACCCAATCTCGCGTGGGGTCCCGGCAAGTGTCACGTAATTATTTTTCCGCAAGAAACAGGGTAAAATTGCGATAAAGAGGTTGAATTGACTAATATTAAATAAAAATAATTATACAAATTGTTTGTTTCAATAAATACAACGCAATGAAGCATAGATTAACGCATTTACACTGATAATACGCATTTTGAACAATCTCACGTGAGATTAGAGGGAGGGGGTCGAGCCAAATCTCACGATATCTCACCAAGGGGGCGGGAAAACCGCCAAAATCACCTCACCAAATTTATGGACGCCCCTAATCGGTATTTGTTCTTGCTCAACGGCCACGATTTGAGCATTCCCACAGTTTAGAAGAGTTGTGAACGTGTTTCCCGCGGGAATATTTCTTACAAGCCCAATGCGTTGGTAGCAATCATCAATCAAGTAATTACTTGGCAGCAGTATCTATAGAGCTCACTCCATTCGAAATTTACCTAACGTCTCTCACCAGCGATAATTGCTTCAATTATTCCGCAGAGAATAATACCTACCAAAAATCATTTGACATCTGTAGTCCTCTATTTCGGGACGATTAGTATAGCCGTTCTATTTAAACAGAAGGCCTGTTATATCCGTTAGATACATAGATAGGGATTGCAATGAAAATCTAGCCGTGAGCTTCAAGCACCATGGAATTTGAGCATCAGAAATAGGATCTGTCTTGCATTCGTTGTCTTGGGAATATCGCTTTTATGATCCATTTTTAATTCACCGGAATTAAAAATTTCCAACAATGAAAATAATAAAAAAAAGGTTTATCAATGCGTGACACACTAAAATAAAACCAAACGTCTTAAATAGAAAATTATTTATTTCACATTGCTTAAGGTACGAGCGACCTAGTATTGAGGAAATTATATCGAATTCGACTCTTTAACAATTCTTAATGGCCCTCAACCCAAGACTTAAATAAAGACAATAAACCCTAGAGGGAAGGTAGTGACCCTATGGCTCGCATTCCCGAAGTAACATGAGGAGCAATTATTTTGCACGCAGAGCTAGGAGAGCGCTGAGAGAAATGAGCTGGGTCGAGTCGAGCGAGCACATTCTCATTTCATAAACTTTGACACTGTATCGCCAAAATGTTTTCCTCTCCTCCCTTGCAGAGCGCAAAATGTAAGGGCCTTCAGCTATCATCGGCTCGAGGATTAGAATTTTGGTGAGGCCGTAAATAACTGCAAGAGTGAATCAGGGGAGATATCACGTGAGCTTCTACTTTGATCGTGCGGCAATATCATCAGTCATCACGATACATTTCCGTATACCTTTCAACAATGCTCTGGAGAGACCACTCGAAAATGTACCCAGAAGATCTCTATAACGTCACTACACTAAGCTCTTTTTTGGCATTAATGGTTAATTCACGCCTGGGAATCTTCAGCCCCAATGGCGCAGTGAGGGAGGGTTTGGGGGATAAAACCCCCCCAGAGCTCAGACAATTTTTTAAGTTTAATCTATTTTATTTAATTGGATTAATATTACTTATAGAATAGTGTAAGGATTAATAAAATATCCCTCAGAAGGCCATAAAACTCACCATTTTGAACCATTAATCTTAATTTTTTTCTGGTGGAGGGTCCTCGCACCTCCCGCTTACCCTAGCAAGTAGACCCCCTAGACCCCCCAGTATTTGTTGCGCCTGAAACCCCCCCTAGCCTTAATTCCTAGTTGCACCCCTGTTCAGCACAACCATACTTATCGAATTGACAACTTCTGTTTTCGTCACTTCTTATTTTAAGAAATATGAGGGGCTACTTCACATATCCACGGTATACCTACGACCTCTCCCGTTGACGGAGATAGTACACAAAAGGGCATTTATACTTTCAAATACAGAATCGCTGCTTACAGAAAATGGTAGTAGTTTTCATACTTTTAGTTACACCGTCAAAGAGCAAGCTTATTCGGAAAAGACTGATTTTTAGCATTACATATGCTAACAATTATGATAGGGAATACTTTCAAAAACTCCCTTATATTCAACAGTCCATTCTTTTTTCATAAAAGATGGAAAATTATAACTAACGTCATCAGATAATTAAAGAAGGGAAAAAATTATCAGACTGGAGAATGGAGCGGAAAACTGTGTGAAGTCTATATAATAGTTGTTAACTGATAAAGAAGGCGATGTTTAAACATAATATACAGGCTAATAATTAAATTTCCACATGAAGAACCCATGTTTACAATGCGATATTCTGCCATTCAGACTGAATAATAGTTACTCGACCTGACGGAAGTACTCTTCCTCAAACTTTCCTTCTTAATTACATTTTCGATGAATTATCACGAGTTAAATGATATTCAAATATACCTTAATTGTTCTCACAAAAATTCTACCTTTATAGTAAAACTAATTATATGAATGTAACAATCAACAATTTTCAAAGTATATTACTTCGGGATTATCCGGAATCATTAATTGTATTATCCATTTTCTCTGAATTGGAATCTGCCAAGAGAGGGAAATTAATGAGGCTACCAATAGAAGTAGGCAATGGGGAATACTCATAGGTCAATTAGAAGCTGTCAGTCTACGTCAGCAAATTTCCTGACTCATCTAGCTCTCTCGAAGGGAATGAATTGGATGAAGGGAGATAATTGCGTCTAGGAGGAGAGGAATGACCCTCACTCTAAATCTTAAAGTCATTCATATCCTAGCTTCACATAGACAAGCTAAGAGTAATTTACTATATGGGTCACATTCATAAAGGCGCCTTCCTGGCATTTATGCTGCTATCCTGAGGAAAGATAGCTATTATTTAAGGGATTATGAACCCCAAATTTGGCTGCTATCATAGCATTAAATTATTATAGCTTAGCTCATTTTTTTTATTTAATACCTACCTCGCTGTACACATGTCCGCGATACAACGGAAAATGCAACATAAAACACTTGTTCTTCATGAACGAATTAAAGAGTTGAAAATAATTCTGCTTGCTTAACCATGGAACTGCTTGAAATTCATGTAAAACATAAATACTTTTCTCCTTTTTCGTAAATAGACTCTCACACGACTCTGGCTCATTCAGGTACAGGAGACGGATAGTTCTAATAAGGCACCGAAGATTTGCGGAGAGGGACTAGTCTTAACCCTTAGCTACACGCGCTCGCGAGGATAACGCCGGCGCATGCTTGCGGCTTTTTTGCCGCACTTTAATATTTTTGATTTTCCTAAGTGTACACTAAATTCTTTGGGTATTTCAACGCATATGGATAAGTTCTACTAATTAAAATAACTTTAAATATTTTACTCTTTAATTTATAGACAAAAATAAAGTATATTAATATGCAAATTTCTTGATGAACACTCTAAAACTTTTTTCTTAAGGAATTGCAGACGAAAATGTTCTTGGTCGAGGAAAAAGTACAGAAATAGAATACAAAAATGTGCCACCAGTGACCCATATACAGTAAACGCGCTATTTAGAATTTTCGAAAAATGCGGCAAAATCCTCGCTTAGCGTGTAACTAACGGTTAATCCTTCAGTGCATACCTATATTGCAAACGACACATATATCACGCACTCAACATGATAAGTGTAGGTGAGCCAATATCAGTGAATTGGTTACATATGCCTTCCGCGAGAAAATTTTCCTAAAAACACTGGAAAAGTCTTCAATAACCAACAAATAAAAAAAATCAATTATGAATACTTAACGCATTTGAAGTGCATCAAAAATTTATCACGAGAAAATAAGCACATAAGAACTTAAACTGGTCACTCAATGGCAGCGCCGAAGGAGCGTACGGTAATAAACTGTACCGGTGTGTCAATCTCACCTCAACCAGTCAGACAGCATTACAAAGAAAAAGGTGACGTGCGCATATGTACTGTTGTCGTCAGTAGTGTTGTTTGTGAGGAGAAGCTTGAAGACTAAATAGTAGTTCAGAACAAAATATAATAGCATTTATTTCCTTTTTTCTTTTTGAAACAATTGCTAAGTGTTAACATCATAATGCCCACCTTAAGTACCATTCACCTTTCGTTTGAGCCTATCATGAGTTGCTAAAGGTCTTTGAGTTTGAAATCATCCGCTGATTAAGTCTTTTTAGGCCACTGGGATGTTCTGGAAATAACTACCAGTGAAAGACGCCTAAAATTTTAAATGACGCATGATTAATTAGTTAAGGAATATTTTTTAAGGAAAATTAGGACTTCTTCTATCTCATTAAGGTTCATGTATAAGAAGTTAGCAAAGAGACACTTAATTCCATCAGTTAGATACAATTCAATTAAGTATTCAAGCAGCAGATGAATTCCTTCACGGCGACTTCCTTCCAATCTAACGTTTCATTCGATTCCCTTAAAAATAGGGACAATAGCATCCTAGTGCGATGGAAAAAGAGCTTCGACGATAGTAATTAAACCTACGACCAACGAGCCACGCCCCCTGATTTCAATGTGATTTTCTTAAAAATTCCACTAGAAAAAAAAACATGATACATGTTTTTACATCACCACCGTTTAAAATACCTCGGAAAAACCTGATGTGACTAAAATATGATGAATAATCCTGGTTTCTGGCAATCGTCATTAATAAGTCTCAAATCAGCATAAGGTTTCCACGACATATTTATTTATTCATTTATTTCACACACCACCGAAAAGAGCACTGTTCGGCCTTTACATCGGGGTTGATAACATTTAACAATCACAAACATCCATATCTCATGAACTCCATGTGTTAGCTATTTACGAGTACATCCCAGTGAATTAACGCCGCCTTGATCGATTTGCACCATCATATATTATGTTTAAGTTAACGAATTTTCGCGAAAAGCAATTATAAGTACAGTTTATTTCAACAATATTCACATCCATAGTTGTAATAAAACGTAAACAGATATGCTTCAATAGAATTTATAAATGTTTTATACAGTCAATCACACAACCACGTAAATAAAAATCGCTTTACTTATGGAAATTTCGCATAACATTTGCGGATGATGCGGATTATTACTCAATGCAACCCAGGTCACGTATCATGTATTTAGTTTTACTGCATCAATGATTTTTCCAATTCAATGTCGTGAAAAATATTCACTGCTATCGTTCAACTAAAAAAATAATATCATTTACTTTTCACATTGTCTCCAAGTGATGTGAGAACCGTGGTCCCTCGATAAACTTCTAGATCAGCAAACGTACGCAACACCACCAAAATTCATCGCAAGCGGAGCTCGGAAATGGATGGAGGCTGACGAATAAATTCTCGCCCTCGAAACGCACACAAGAGTACGTAGTGCATATTTCAGCACAGAAATAAAAAATTGAGACAGCACACAAAATGAATCACTCCGACGTGCATATTTTCCCGTCCGGGGAGATTGCGAAGTTCTGGATCACGTTATTCAGCATTCTCAATTACACGGAATATAAAAAAATATTAACCCGTGTTTTCCCGAATATAAACTCAAGCGATTTCAGCCTAATGCCTGACATATATTTATTTAATTCAACGCTGACCACTACGTCTGAAGAGCTTTCACGCACATCAAAGAGGTAAGTAAAAATTTACCCAGTGAAAACAAGGTTTCAATTTAGCCACGGAATACGGAAATGAAGGATGAATTCACGGGACATGTAAATGACATATACAATTTAATCATAACAAAAGTACAGTTGAACCCTGACTTAAACTTTCCACCGATATGAACTTCTCCATATTCCCGACTATTCCGTAAAAACATTTAGTATATAAGTACAACTATTCAAAATATGCCAGTAAAAATAAACCATTAAGGACAATTTAATGTATCATAAAGGAAAGGTCCTTTCTTGCCCTATTTGTAGCTCAAAGCTATTCAAGTCTATGATCGCAAATCTTGATAAATAATTTATTTTACTGACAATGAGTGATAGTCAGTTACAAAGAGATTTCCATTGAAAATATGGCGAATACATGCGATTGTGCCTGAGTATGAAATGGGTAACGGTAATGAGAGAGAAAAAATTTAAACTACACTGCCTTCCCAGGTGTTGGCTATCATTAAATACATCATAATACAACCACATAGTTATTTTGTAGCAGTAATATATCAAAATACTATCATCGCAACAATTTATCCCAAGAATTTATTTCACTTTATACAGGTATGGAAAGCATATTATGCTATTCACGCTCCCTTAATTATCGGACTATTACTTATATGTTTCCGTTAAGGAAGAAGTAAAAATTATAATTATCTGCATTGGATATCATTAAAGTCATCTAAAATAAAAAAGACAAAGAGATTTAAATTAGTCAAGATAGCATCAGCTTTCACTATATGCATCAGCTAAATGGGAAATATTACAGGGATGCAATTTCGTTTGCCTGGAAACCATCAAACGACGGCAATAGCGGTAAAAATTTGGGGATTTATTAAGGAGGCGTTTTCAACCTCCAAGGCTTGTAGCTTTAGCCCATTTCTCGGCAATTCATCCGCATATACCCGCCCTACTTCTACAAAACCTTTGCCGAGTCATATTCAACCGGAGTGAAATGAAGGAAGACCCTAGACTCTCCTTAGCGCCACAACGCCAGTTCGACGATTGCCTAAAGCTGTGCTGCCCCGCAACACTTCACGAAAGTTGAACTATGCGTGCTGGAAGTTGCACGGCTGGAACTCTTGACGAAAAGATTCAATGACTTTGCTAGCGGGGATGCGGAATGATCCGATGGGGTGGAAAAGGCGGGTACACAAAAATAAATTCCCTGAGGTCGGAAGGCGGGAATGAACACGAATGTGAGAGTGAGCTCATTCCCAAAAGCTTTTAACACGTTTTCTCCCCCACGAGTGGATGAACAAAGAAAATCAATAACAAAAACGTCGCGAGACTGGGCAGTTTAGTTTTTATTTCGCGAGTTCTGAAAATTTTAACGAGCGCAATCCCTCAATAAAATATTCAGCAGCCTCCCATGACGTTTTCAGACCGCTATTAATGAAAAAAAAGAGAAAATCTCTTCAAGCGCTCAAAACATTTAAATTTTAAGGTAACACGTAAATCTTGTTGGTGGCAAATTTGGGCCAGGATTATCGCACATTGTATTAATGAGAGAAATTCTCATCTTGAACACAGCGCCTAAATCGAGGTAGCGCTAGCTTTTTGACCGAACGCCTCGTGAAAGAAATGAGTTACACCCATCCACTAATGAAATATTTTCTCAAGATAATAAACTGAGAAGTACCTTGAAATTGTGAACAGCTAGAATTTAATAAATCATGCGCGTTTTAACTTTATTCTGTTATAAGCGCGTTACTCTAGTAAATAAGTTCTATCGTCAACTATAAAACATGAAAATTATTTGACACACAGATTGAGTAAGAAATTATGATTTTCGCGCAGCCAATTCTTTTTTGAACAAAAAATAAAAAATTATTAAACAAATACTCAACCTAAAAATATCTTCCCCAACGACAAAGCTCATTATCATTTCCGTATAACCTAATTTATACTAAATATGGTAAAAGTATGGTCAAATTCACGCCTCAGTCACCCAAAAAATATCAACGCCATCATATGAGGCGGCGTTAAAGATTTACTAGGCATTAGAAAGATTTCCAACATTATGCCTCATTTTGGCCATATGAAATAAGGAAAGAGGATTAGGTTTCGTATACCATGGAACATTGTGAAAAAAACTAATAGCATAATACATGCGAATATGTATTTATATCTTGCTACGAAATATCTGCGTTAGCAAAGAGGCAGAGAAATTATGAAAAGCAACGATCAATCCTCAAAATAATAGTGAACATCGTTTAGGTATTTCTATTAGTCTATTCATTCCCGCTACATGGAATGAATGCATGTTGTAGTATTCGTTAATAAATCACTGATATTTTGGAGAATTCATAAGAATTCTCCACTTCATTTGATGCCTTATTGTGAATACGAAACTCAATAAATGCACAAAAAATATCAGTTCCATAAAAATTACATTTTATTAGTTATATTATATTTCCCATTAGTAAATAGAATTTTATACAGCCTTTACATCGTTCATCCTCACTATAACGTGATTAATTTAGCCAACACGAAGTGCCACAAAATTTACTTTTTTCATGAATTTACGATTATGCTATGGACGAATTAAATAGAAAACACAAAAATTAAGGCGATAAGAAAACCTGAGTTTATTTTAGTTCATGAATCGAGTTGTTCACAAGAATATAACCACAAAAGGCATTTCCGTTTATGTTAGTGAAAAAATACGAAAGCTAAAATTCATTGATAAACTTCCATGCTCTTCGGAAACAAAGTAGTAACAAAGAAAACTTGATTTTTCATTAGAAGACTGTAATTAATAAAAATAAGAGGGCTTAAAAAATATTTAATTACGTTACACGACCCCTGCTGGTCATTTCTACGGAGAGATAAGGCCTCATTTTCGACATAAATACTTATGCAGAACTCCACAAGAAAACTATTCATTACTTCTAATTAAAATTATTTCAGTGGAATTAGGCATATCACAAAATGTCACAGGATGTACGCAATAACCTTCTTCAGAAATGAGACGGAAAAAAATGCCCAACACTACATTGGAAAGTAAAAATGCGTACAAGAACCATCTGAAAATACTAAGGTGGTTCACTCCTAATTTGAGTCGCAAAAACGTAATTTAGGAAATGAGGCTACTCAACCAGGGTCTCCGTCTTTTCTTTCCGAAGTGAGCGTACGTTAATCACGGATTCTTTACAGCAGTATGACTTTATTAATACTGACCGAAATTTCATTAGGTTTCATTGACAATTAAAGGACCAAATGAACTTAAATTATGGTAGCTAAAGTTAATCATGTGCACTTCCTGATTACTAGAGGGAAACAGTTAAAAATTTAGGAAAATGCACCATCATATGAGCACAATTAAAAAAAAGAAATGAAGTATCAAAAATGTTATTTTTCGTTTACCTGTACATATTCCAATTTATATTAATGCTAATTTCCTTCAATATATTCTAAAGCATACCTTTCAAACTGTCGATGAATCATCAAATATTCCCACATTATTGAATTTTTTGGACATACAAAATTCATTTTACCAAATCAAACAATCCCTCGAAATTAAATGAAGCCATAAAAGGAATATTCCGATTTCGGCTCCGTATTACTTAGCGATATTTATAAGAGCAATGAAATTAGATGACGTACTTAATACAATATATGACGTGTACCATGTGATCACAAGATTTACCATCAATGGGTTCAAATACAGCTAAGATATTATTCAAATATGAAAATCACGATTCTCCCATTTGTTCATTAACTCTGTTGGCAGACCATCCTTTCATGAATATTCGTTACATAATTGAAGAATGACGTATTTATCACTCCTTACACTTTTCCACATAGAGTGATCAAAATCGTCTACTTTAAAAGGATACAAGATTTTCAAAAACAACAGTCTCATACAGATACTTTACCGACCCTTAAACGTTATGGTTCATCACAACTATTTCAACGGTCGTTTCCGAGTTAAAAAATACTTAACCCACATTTGCCTTTCATTCAATCTTTCGTTTCGTTTCCGTGTTGCTGGAGGGCAAACTTCGACAACTTTTAAAGGCTTGGACACGCGTGGGTCGATAAGTATCACCTGGTTTCGTGCTTGGTGCACAAAGTAAAGAAAAAGTGAAATACGAAACAAACTTATACGGATGAGTGTATAAAATGACGCAACGTACCAATAATAAAATGTAAGAAAATAAACTAGTGAAGAACCACTAATAATAGATGAATCCTTTAAAAAAATCCAAGAATTGCGACAGTGGATTAGGGCTTATTTTAATTCATGCGAAAACTTTTAGAGATAAATGGGGCGATGAAAAAGTTTAATAAACAAAGGTTTAATTTTCTCGTTTGGCTATCTTCTTACCGAGTAAAAATAAAACTATCCAGCGACGATTTGTGAAGGAAGTGGATTGAATAGAAAGATATAATGTTACAATGCATGTAAAATCGTACATTTGTGAAAAGCTCTAAAGAGGTGAAAAAAAACCTGAAGATTTTACACGTTTTACGAGGAACTTTTAAATCCCCAATTTTCCGTTTTCAAGCTGCCCTGATAAAAAGACAGGTGGTCGCATAATTACTCGCTCAAGGTAGAAGGACTCTGTGTTACCGCCCTTAAGGCCGAGGCTTCCTCGTATTTACACGCCTCCGAACATTCGGCGGAAGTCGAAGACAAGTCCGTCAACACTCGCTTTGATGGGAGCAATCAGTGAGTCGCCTGATAAGCGGAGAAAGTCAACATTCAAAGACGTCCTCCAGCCTTCCAACAGACGAGATATCGGTACGGACGGCTCGATTACGCACGGAAGGATGAAAAACGAGATACGGCAAAGGAGGAGACATCGGCGGCCACAGATATTGTGCGCCGCCCAGCTGAGTGGAAACCAAGACGCAAAGGTGACACATTCCAATATTTTCAATATACATCCTCGTTCTATCTAGGACGTGCTAAGAGACTCTACCCTAGCGCTTGTCGATCACGTCATATTTTTCCATCTGCTCAAGTATTTCGTGCAATTAGTAGTAATTTGAACCCCGTCATTGAATGAGGTGTCCTTTATTCATTCACTCGCAATCGGTGGGCTCAACCCTGAGATTCCCTTCGTCGAGTGTATGAATGTATGTATTTGGAGGAGGCGACCGACAGCCTAAGTCATGCGCACCATGAGGAATGGTTGGTAAGGAAGGGTGGCGAGATGCCCGGCGTCGGCATTAGCCAGCTCGGCGAAAGGCGCCAAGGGGACCACGGCTTAACGTCTCGTCCGACGGACGGAGTGCTGCACTTGAAATGTCCTCCACATAACATTCAAGCAGGGATCGGGCAGTCTCTGAAAATTGTCAGCCACCGCCGGAATTTGAACCCGAGCCCACAGGGTGGGAAGCCAACACTCTCGCCAACACACCAACCCGATCCTCTTCGTCGAATGTGGGCAAAAGTTGGTTCGGATAGGTTCATCCACATCTACATACTACCTCGCAAGCCACCTCAATAGGCGTGCGGCCAGGGGTGTGAGGACACCAGCTGTTTACACAAAAAGGAAATGCTGTAACGAAATCACGCCAAGAATTTATTAAAGCCCTTTATCGTGCGGGGAAAAACGAATTCCCATACCTATCTTTGCTCAAGCAATCTAAGCCCAGCACGCAGCCTCCTAGTCTCCGAGGTTCGGAAGCAATGACTCCATGGTTAAGAAACTACTTAGAAAAGATCAATTAGATCGAATTATTTCTTGAATCCTGAAGTAAAACCAAATTGAGGATTTAGCCTCTTTGCTACATTATCCAGAACTTAAGTCAATGTCAAGTTTATGAAATATAAAAATAATTCTTATGAAATTACACGACAAAAATCAACTGCAGCGGCAGAATGAATAGCGGACTTCGATCTACCTGAGCCAGTTAGCTAAAAATTACCATTCAGTTCCTTTTAGCCAATTACTATAGCATTTTCCATCATTTTTCACCGCCATATCTTACCGATGCAAGTGTTACAAGCCCACATCTACTCGTGGTGATCATACAAAGATTTTCCATTCTCCAAACATTCCACGTTATTAGCAGCGATTTCATTTTCTTGGAAAGAACTGTCGGAACTGTTATTATGCTCATATACAAACCATACATTTAACAAATTTTTAGAATAACTAAATCAAAGTAAGCAAATTATCAGACGAAATTTGAAAATCTTTCTCCATTTTATTGGATCCGGAACGACTCCACAGTTTTATATTGTATTTTATTTACGGATCATCAATACGAATACACCACAAAAATGAAAAATAATAACTCACATTTATTTTTTTAGATGCAAATTTTACATTAGAGAAAATACTACAATATACTGATGATTTTAGACGTACAGGTAAATGCTGCCAAGGACCTATTCGCATAGCTTGAAAATTTTACTATGTCAGCCAAGTTTTAAACTAGTAATGCGTCATGAAAAAAGATAAGCCGAACGAGATAGATGAGTAATCTTAACCCGTTTCTTCACAAAATACGAGAGGGGCGCCATAAATTTTGTCCCGCGAATATTACAATAGAGAATTCTCCAGTCGGACACTAAATGTGTTCTCACCCATTGGGCATTTTATCAGCCTACAGCATTCGCTACTCGCATCCATGACAGACAGAGCGATCCGAATTTCACAGATAAGTAAGCCATGCTTAGGGCTGAAAACTGAAATTTACATTCGTGATAATATACGAGTGGATTGGAAGCCAAGGGGTACAAGTGATTTCTCTTTTCTACACAGACTTAGGAACTGCAATTAGGTATAGAAAACAAACGAGATCAATTTGATGTTTAGTAGTGCATTTGATTTTCCACTAGATGTCAGCACAGAACAGAGACCCACTCGTCTCCCTTGGCAACCAAGTTTTTGTGTATTTATTCCAACTATTAGCTTTACCTAACTCAGTTGAGAAAAAAATCACTTGTACCCTTAGCTTCCAACCCACTCATATCAAATTACATTCGTGACTTCTCAATGCTATTCTTTGCGAATGCGAATACTGTTTTGCACAAATATTGGGAATGAGTCGATCGCTTTGCCCTCACCGCCGCGCTGCGGATTAAAAAAAAAAATTGTTTAAATGCGCCTTATCCGGCAGCAAAAAGCAAGATTTTAAGAAACGGACTGGAGGCTTGTGATTGCTTATTATTAGTTGTTTCCTCCCTCAATGAAATGACCGTAAAGAGATGTTTTAAGGCTGTTTGAAAATGAATAAATTGAATTGAATTTAAGTAACCTCGAGAAAACCTTATAAGCTTGCTTACGACACAAAAATGTTAAGTAAATATTTACCCCACATGGCACGTAGACCATATTTTTTAACTACAATATTTTGAAAACATGGAAAACTAAATATAATGGTATTTCTTCTATGTATTTTATGAAATTTATTGTTTTTAAACAGGTAACGAAACGTATGTTTCACGGATAGGAGCGTGAAAAGCTGTTGACGTCACACGCTAATACCTTCTAATAAATTCGACGCGAAGTATTTCCTCCTCAATGTAACCCTCTTGTTTTGATTCCCAATTTCTCGAGAAACGCAAAGTCACACGTCAGACATCCCTCGCTTCCATCACTCTGCGCGCGCACCAAAAAACACCACCAAATCCGTTCCCCGCACGAGTGGTGCACGAGGCCTGAGGCCTTGCACCCAGCCGTGCGCGTCCTCCATCATTCACAACCCTCTATTCCTGGGGGGAAAAATGCGTCCTCACGACCACTCCAGTCGCGTACGCCACACTAAGCCCTTCACGCACATTACCGCTGGAGCACAAGGGCGGCGAGCAACGCTTTTTCGAAAAGATCGCGCCGACTCGTTACATCTCACACGCTTCAAATTTCTTTGTTCCATCCTTTACGATTCAACTTCCATTGTGCTCACATTTAAGAAGTTATCTGCAACTACAGCATCCTTGGAATTTATCCCGTAAATAAGAGAAAATAGGTCCTTGTGATTACTTATCGTTAGTTGTTGCCAAACTCGATGTAGGTAATGTCCATAAAAGTGCTCTAGGTATTAGTGACATTTAGAAAAAAATAAATGGAAATGAATTTAGCTAACCTATAAAGAGAAAGCCATACTATTGAATAAACCATAGGAAAAATAGTATAGAAAATAGAACAATTGCATATAAAAATAAACTAGTATTTTTCTAAGCAATTTATGAAACTATTTCTTTTAAACACGAAACGAAACGTTTTACAGATGGAAGCGTGTACGAAATAGAAAAGTTGTTGGACTCACACGCGGTTACTGTCTAATAAACTTGGCACAAAGTATTTCCTTCTGCCATTTGTTAGCAGTTAGTACCGACGACCCTCTGATGGTACCGGACCATTACGGCGAAGGCAGCAACTTCTACTGTTACATGTCATATTATAAGACATTTTATTTTATTACATCGCATTATAGGATATTTTTTAATGAAGGAACATAAGTCTATTTCAAATATTTTCCGTTAAAAATTTATTCCTCCATCCATCACAAATATGCAGGAATAAAACTTTGCGGATGGGACTGAATGAATGACCCCATCGCATCGTAAATAGATAGGCATGAGCGTATCTAGAGCAAACTACAATGGTGAACTAATAGATTAGATAACTGATAGATGGCGGTAAAATAAAAACCACGACAGAGGAAATGATACTACGCACTGGGAAAAAGGTAATACATTAGTGAATGGGATTAAATAGGAGGGCTTTCACTAAGGGCAGAAGAGAAAATGAAATGGGAGAGTATGATATAGAATCCATAAATATTAATATTAGAGAGCCAGTTCCTAGTTAACCTGCCTTAACGACGGCTAGTGGATAGTAACCAAGGGAAAATGTAGCACACGTTCTTTACAATGAGTTTAATATCCCAATACGAATTATTACATTAAATTCTGCCACATCCTTCCCCGACAGCGAACTCAACAAATCAAATACAAAATATGACACTCGGATGATACTATCACGCATCAAAGGATATCCACACAAAACGGGAAGAAGCGAAATAGCAGAGTAAACATAGTTTTAATGAAAACACTTCCCAAAATTTGCCATGCACGGCTATTGGAATAAAATGGATGCACAATAAACTACACTCTCAAATATTTACCACTTAAATCCTCTTTTGGGGACCTCTAAATATTTTTTTATGTAAGCATAAAACGCTGTAATGGTCTAGTCTAGTCATGAATGAATATTAAGAACCTAGAGATTTAGAAATACATGTGGAAATACAGAAGAAATTTCAATTGAATGAATTAGATGGAATGAATTAAATGGAATGAATTGAATGGAATTTAATTCTACATTGAGCTGGAGTAGGTTGCAACGCAGATTTAAACTGAGCCTTCTTTATTTGAAAAGAAAAAAAGCTCCGTAAGGATCATTATGGTCTCAGGCTACCCACATAAAAACTATGACTAGAAGTGTACCGTAAGGCGAGTACTTTGGTAGAATTAATTCAAAGTATGAGACACTACACCCCATGGGTACTTCAACTACGGGTATCCTCAAGTGATTTTTACACCAGTGAGTTAGCATACCTCGTGAAAAGTTTTTTATGCACATTAATGAGGTAGCATCCCACATCACTATGAACAATTTATCCCACAGAATTTTTTTTCCTCACGGAAATCCACTTTGGACCCAAAAAAATTATATTTGAAAAGAAAAAAGAAATCTGTGGGATAGGTACAATTCTAGAGACGAAACCAAACGCGAGAAAAATTCTGAAGAGGCAAATTGAGAGCCCGATTGTACGCTTCAAAGATTAATATCTCTTACGAAGTAGGTAAGGCGAAGGAAAATATGATTGATAACGCGATATGCAGTCACTGGATATTTTAAGTCCGTTTAAGCTTTATTATTTGTATGACGATCACTGACTGGTTAAAATTACTAATGCATAAGTTATTCTGCAAATTCAGTAACATAGAAATCACTCATGCGAGTTCCGGACAGGAGAAATACAAGGTAAAACTGATAAAATATGCTCGCGTTACTGCAATACAAGGCATAGGGTTAAAAAACGAACAAATTGCCTTTCCAGCTGAACAGATGTCTCGCAGTTACTTTACATTTGATTAAATTAAAACAAATATGGAAATGAGACGGCACTACTCTCAAAGGTGAATATTTCAAAAACAAGAAAAAGAATGTTTTTCATTTTTCGAAGTTTAATGTTTACCTCTATTTCTTGCACACAATTAAAGCATGATGCTGTTTTTGCTCATAATTATTCTACTCTTGCACGATCAAGTAAATATAATAAGCACTCACTTACGGTCATTCAGATGCAACGAATTATTACAATTCGCCAATTTACCCGTGTGTCAGCCTTGTTGTAACAAACATAGATCATGTACGTTTGGATAGTTGAAACTATGTATGCAATTCGTAAAGCCTTCAGGTTGCAACTTTTAAAGAGATGCACGACTGTAATTAGCAAGATGGGAGTAAAAAACAAAGGCGATAACTAAATGAAATACAATACAAAATAAAACTAAAAGAGTGAAAAAAATTGAACTCGTAGACGCCTTTTTTAAAGGAATTTTAAAATGCAGGGCTCCAGAGAGCTAATCTACGAATCTCACTACTTTATACTAGAGGGTAGCTTAGTAAAATCCGCACAGCGTTCAATTGATGTAAAACTCCTACTGAACTGATGTAAAACTGAAACAGCGTTCAGCGATGTAAAACTCAACTCTGGCCTAAGATGCTGATTATAAACCTAGAAAAGATTGAGTGGTTATAAAAGCCAAGTGCACATATAGCTCAGCGCTGCGCCCAACCTAATGCTTCAGCCACTCCCATCCATCCCACTAATCCCACTTCGATTGGAGCGCCACTCCCTTCCCCCACCCAAACCACTGTATCTCGAATCGATATGACGTCAGATACCCTCATTTTTTTTTAGAGTAATCAATCGTTGATTATAGCATCGCTGGGTTTCAATCGCCTCACTAATTGCAAACCGATTCCAAAAAAGTACTCTTACCGCTTTCAACATCGGCGCCTCACTCTTCTCATCGAACTTAGGGGACGGTTGCCCGATTTGGACCGCCTTTAAAATTTTATTCTCTCTCTCCTTCTCCATTTATTAAAAATAAAACTTAAATGAATCATAATATACTTTTCAGTTTCCCATTTCACCTAATACTCTTATATTAGTAATATGTTACCCTGAGATAAATTAAATAAAAAAACGAATTTAGGAAACGATACTTACTCGCAAACTTCGCCTAACGTTTACATTAAAGGAGGAGCAATATTTTATTCTCTCCGATATAGGTTACCATGGCGCCTGTAGATATATTTGAAAGATGACTATGATAATGACTGCAAAACTTTTGAACTATATTTATGCGTTTCACTCACCAGTTAGAAACCAGTGCACCAAGAATTAGGCGTTTCTTTAAAAATGCCGAAGCGACGTTACATTCCTGAAATCGTACGGGAATACGCAGGTAAACTATGAACTTAGAAACGAAAAACTAAAGGGCCAAAAATTCTGTTAATGGCGCGAAATTAAGTGATAAATATGAAAAGTTGAAAAGTTAGTCACATCAATTATTCCATTATCGTAATTAAAAACTACAGCCGAAAAGATTTAACAGTTGGCTATTTGGTTACGTCGACTCTTGGCACAAGAGAATAAAATCGCAATGACAAACGCAATCGCAAGATAGTTGAAAGAAAAACGAATATTGCCTTTTAGCTATGTCCTACCATTGACGGATCCAGGATAGGGACAAGGTGGGGTTAAGTAGGGGGTAACCTCCCAGCAGTAGAGGGGGTCCGAACAAAATTACCTGTATAGTGTAAATTACCATCTCGTGTAAATTGGATATCCAACGGGGGACATAGGCACCTTAGCCCCACCCCCATAGATCCGCTACTGTGTACTACCTCTTTACGGTAGATGCGATTACGTAGCGGGTTTATCAACGCTCAAATCTACGCAAGAAATGGGGAATTTCAAATGAAATACGAAAAAATATGGACATTTGAGCCGATCGCATGAATTACCGAAACATTATGAAGCATCTACCTTAACCGGAAGTTGGCCGAAAGCCAGTCAGGCAATTTATATAAGATCAACGTGTTGCAATAATGCAACGGCTGCAATTAATATGCGATAAAAATCAATTCTATCAATTTACGGTTGATATTTTATACCATTAATTAAAAACGGCCATTTTGAACGGTAGAGAGATGAATATTAAATGGACGATGAAAAATAAAAATGAAAAAGTTCCAAAAAGAAAGAAAAAATTCCCATCAAAGTAAAACTGTGAATTGAAGAAGACCAATCACATTTCGAGGCTCAAAAACCTCTTCGCAGCTGTAACGGAAGAAGAAACGGACGGAAGTAACCAACACAGCAGCCTCTAAATGACACAACATGAAGGTCGGGTACTGAAGATGAAATGAAACTGTGAAGTCGCACAAATCCTATCCTTGGGCAGAAGATGACTACGATCTCCGCAATTTAGGTCAATCAACTGAAACAATGCAATGAATGATAGCGTCCCCCCGAAAAAATTGCGAAGTTACATACGCATCACACTTAAATCGGCGAGAATGGATGCTGTCGCACCGCTTAGAGTGATTGGGGGAGATATTGAAAAGAAATTCATACCGCACAATGGATGAAGAAGTAAGACCGTAAAAACACAGCAAGCAAATCGTAAAAATGCTTACCCATTCACATGTGAAGCTGATGAGGCATTGAAATGAAGACTTTGAACTGTTCAATCTCCTAACAGATGACTAGAGGTGATGAAAATATAAACACCTCTGGCTGTCAGATACGACTAAACTTTTTTCAAATTACGGCAGAAAACTGTAACGTTTCCCCACGCTTTACTCAACACCTTTCCACACTGATGATGGCTCAGCAATCAGTTAAGTACGTCACTGAGTTTGAAAACCTATCGTTGACTATACGGGCCTTTAGAAAGATAAAACTCGCATGTTAATTCAAGCAAACTCTCACGCTTGAACGCCTGATTTTCATGGAGCGTTTTACATCACATTCTGACGAGCGAGCAGATTTAGGGTAATGTGGACGTGATGATTTTGAAAGAAGAGGAGCAAATCCATGAATGAGTAAATTAAAAATAGCACTAGTTCTATTTGTCCTTCGTGCACGGGGGCATAGGCAAAACTGATGCATTAGGAGCTATAAGCCTCCTGAAAAACGGCTCTCCAAAGACTTTAGTCGAGTAAATATAGGTGAGTTAGCAATTAAAGTTTGTAACTGAGGTACAGTAATTTTTGACATAAACATTGAACAGTGATGTCAACACACTAATGAAATTCCTGGTGTGAACATAAGCAACAAATGATCAAAATATAACGTCAAAATGGAACTTCACTACTCTTAGTCAAAACCAAGACAACTGCATTAAGCAATTGATCCACAAAAAATAGGTAAATAATAAGTACGCACTTCAGGTCAGCTGCTGCAATCAAGCCATTCAAAAACAACATCAATATGAATTAAAAACAATGCAGGCATGAATAACTGCAGTAAGAATCAACATTAAATATTGAGTCCATACTCTTATCAGAATAACGGCCATTGATTTGGATACATAAAATCCTTTTCAATAAATAAAGGGGATTCCTCCACATAGAAACTTCTATGTTTTGGCAGGGGATAAAAGATGACAACCGCTGAATGCACAGAGATAAACCGCAGAAAAGGGTACAAAGAAAGGCGAAAGGATGAGACGGGAAAAAATTGCAGAAACCAACTTGATCTTCCAGTGCGATGGATAACACGTAAATATCCCTGCTAGAACTATTACTTTCTCCGTACCTAGTGTTTGAGGAATGTATTTTTAAAAAGTCACTACCCGGCTTCTCAATACTTTGAGCACCATAAACATGTCGACGGTCGATACTAATTTTTTTTGGTCAAATGGAAGTCAAGATTTTTTTCACACAATTCTATCAAAGCTAGCCTCCCGTATCTTTGTACATACGTTATCAATAGGGTAGTTTCCTTCATCAAAGAAAACGAAAGGCATTGATTGCGATTCGTTACCCACCATTAGTGTATTCATAATACACAAATTATTTGGTTTTTGAAACACCGGTTAAGACGAATGGCAAGGGTCAAATTTTATCCTCATTTGAAAAAGGCCAGATTGGCGCCCATGCGATTCCACTCCACGTGACGTCACAGGGACCTAGTTTCTACACGAGGATAGGAGTTATACATCGTCTGAGGTTACCAATGCATGCATGAGGCACAGAGCTCAGGGAAACATGTCTTAATAATCACCTACTAAAACTGGCTAAGGTCGGAAAGTTTTCTTCGTTTGATAAGGTATTAATAAACCTTTTTTAAGCCAAGCGCTACAATTCAGCAAGGTACTCAGCTACCCGCTGGTAGCCTGCGACGTATCAGCGCTAAGCCTCGCCTCAAGGTCACCTCACCGGGCGGGAGGGGGAACCAGAAATACGACGTACGGAGATATTTCCCGGCATTCATACTTGAGCGTCGCGTTTTCGCGCGCTTGAAAATTTTCACTTTTCATTTAATCGCGAAAAATAGATATTGTCATTTAAAAATCTAAAAGCGTGAAATACGTACTCCAGGAGTAATAATCTTTCGATTAAGGCAATAAAAAAATAATAGGAAACCACCCTATTGTCCACAAATATGCGTTTATTTTACAACGATTTTGCAACTCGTGACAAGGGACGTTCAAACTCTTCCCCAAAACCGAGGAAAAGCCAGAGCGTTCAACAAAGGCTATTTTTACCGATTGGCTCCCATCGCTTCGCGTAAAAAATAAAAATCGTTATAAAATTAACGCATATTTGCGAATTGATAACGTATGAAATAAATACGGAAGACTAGCCAATGACAACAGTGACAATATTCAACTCTTACGGGCAACCGTTGATTAGAAAATATTGTTTCATAAAAAATATAATAACAATTGTTCTAGTCGCGGGAAACGTTTGGCACTTAAAGATTAATGTCAAATGAACCTTAGTCTATGACAAATATAAATTTGGTAAATTTCGTAATGCGCACTTATCGTAGGCCAATGTTTAAAATTGAGGTTTACTTAGAAAGGCTTAAAAAAACACGTACTTTTTCAGTCTATGCACTAAAATCTCTATTTAATCAAAAAGGTAAAAATGTTTCAACCATATTAGACAACGCGCAATATAAGAAGAAAATTAATGGCATCAATTTCATGAAAATAGCTTTAACGGTATAGATTTTATAAGTGTTCAAACTCGAGTCTCCATACTTGTGGTACGGACAGTAAGTCTTGAGTTTCGCTTAATTCAGCTAGATTTGATGAAGTCACCGCCCTTATTCATGCGGTGCATTACAGCGAGAGAAACTAAAAAAATGGAGCTGACATAATGGGGGAAAAAACTAGCAGCAGTCCCTCGCAGACGAAACATGCGGCGTTAACATCGATGACTCGACCGCTTCTCTTTTTTTTTACCCCCCTCACTCATATTTTTTTTCGACATCCCCCGTGGCCACAATGCAGCCCTGCACGTCGTCCGCCAAAAGGACCCCTCTCCCCCAACCCCCTGCTACACTCGCTCTCGAATATCGATCACGCTCCCCAGGCAGACAAGTCTCTGTCCCCAAACACAGCCGGCCGCTCCTTAACCCACCCCCGCAACCCCCCGCCAAGCACCCAAGGAAGAGGGGAGCGGCTCGGTGCGCCCGGGTTGGTTTCAGCGCACCCCCTTCCTCCCCCCCCACACGCTCGCGAACTGTGGTTCGCATCCAGGAGGAGGTTAAAATTCGCATCATCCCCGACACGGTTGCCACGCCAGAGATGATGGTGCAGAGGGTTAAAAACGGGGTGAATGGGACCATATTTCGTGAAGTGTGCCTTTCGTGAAGGTACCCAAATGCTCTTTTTACATAAATTATAATTATAATATTAATATTTAATAAATCTAGCATATAATGGAAGAAAATTTGGAGAAAAGATATGAGGGCTAAATTCCTTCGGACCTATACCCTAGGCAGTTTTCGGCCAAATTATTTTTATCATTAAAGTATCAACCGATTAAGGTCCGCATAAAGTACTTAAAAAGCGTGGGCAGCCTCCCCTTCCTTCGTGTACTTCTCTCTTTACATAATAATAAGACCTACTCCGTTTCATTCCACCTAAAAATCGAATGCACTTCCTTTCTCTCCCTCGTTTACTCAACATTCTACCCTCTAACACTGTTTTCAACATCCTCTGCCCACTAAGTACCCTCTCCATCCAGACCTTCTTTCTCCTCCATATCTCATCTAGAAGTCGGCCTGACGCAAGTGCGAAAACACTTCGAGAATTTCTGTGAACCCTAGCTGTTGATGTGGTTCGCAACCAAGAGGAGGTTAAAATTCGCATCATCCCCGCCACGGAGTAGGGTCGTCGCCATATCAGAGATGATGACGCACAGGGCTAGAAAGGGGTGAAAAGGGACCATATTACGTGAAGTATGCCTTTCGTGAACGTGTCTTTATACATGTATTGTGATGTGACAACTATTTTAACATCAAATTTTAAAATATTATTAAAATAGATTATTCTGAGTGTACGAACATGACATCCATTGTAATATTTATTTTCACAAATACCGAAGGTATTATGACGTTAGCATTTTATGTAAGAAAAATTGGGGGGAGGATACGGAGGCTCGATTCATCTCATCCTATTTCCTATTAAATTAGGTACTAAAAGAACTACAGTGAACCTATAAAGATCGCGAATTGTGGTTCACATCCAGGAGTAGGTTAAAATTCGCATCATATCCGCCGTGGAGCGGGCTGGTTGCCACGCCACATTTGATGGTGGTTAAAACGGGTGAATTGGACCATATTTCGTGAAGTACGCCTTTCGTGAATGTACCCTAATTTTCTTAATGCATAAATTATCATATAGAAATTGTTATAGCATAAATTTAAAAGCTAGCATTTAATGGAAGAGATTTTGGTGAAAAGACACAAGGGCTCAAATCTTCTGGCCCTGTTTCTTCAGCCCAAAGAAAATATGAAAGTTTTTCCAGATAGTAAGTGAACCATAGCTAAAGACGTGGTTCACATTACAATTGCCATCATCTCCGCCACGGTTTGGGGTGATTGTCAAGCCACGGATGATGTTATTTAGGGGTAAAAAGAGTGTAAATGGTACCGTCCCTATTGAAGAGCGTTCGAATTATCCTCAATTATTTTCCTTTGTTTAAATCTTTATGAATTTTGCGTGTTATTCATGCTGTATGGTTAGATTGAATTTTTTTACTAATGTGACTCGTTTTTCTGAACGTATGAAGTGTCGAAATATATCTACTGCAATAGTTATTTTGAGGAGGATTTAATAAAATTGTGTCTGAGTAGCTGAGCCATAATAGTGTCTCTACTGCAAAATTACTTTTAAAATACCGACAGTATTTAAAAGCGACTATCTTAGAGGAGTAAAAAAATCATTCTCCTGAACCTGGACTCGATCTCCCGAAGTCAAGCTGAGTGCTTCAACAACTTTATCAACCCTCCGATGAAATAATGAATTCAAGGGAACAAGCTGGAACGTTGTACCTACCCGCTGACTTGCGGTCGACAAAATATAACAAGGCAGCAGAAACGTGCTTTAGTTTACGAAACAAGGGACGAACTTTCAAAGCTAGAATGTTCAGTTGTTCACTTCCTAACTGATTTCGGAAGAGAACCGCGGACTGACCAGTGGTGAGCCTCTCCGACGTCGCGACGCGTCGCCGCAAGTGCACTAAAGTGAGAAATTCCACAGAGGAAAAATCAGGGAGACCAGCCCCACGCAGGTGATTTTTCTTCCGAGGAATTTTGGAACATAAGTGCACTTACACTTGGTTTCGCAAGGGTACGCCTCTGACTGGTCCGTGGCTTCCTCAGATATTAGAAAATGGAGATACAGCAAGATTCATAGCGATTCGTAGAAGAAGCAACTTAATACATTATTGATGTATGTAGCATATTTCCCTAATTTAGGTAAACTATAATAATATAGCTTGAAGGTACACCACTAAAAAATTCATAGCCCTTGAGACTTAAAAAATGCTAATATTCACACGATTACACTGATTTGAATCGTAATAATAGTCTTGTTAATGCATCGTCGTGATGACTAACAAATCCTCCCTTTCATAAAGAACGGTGCCTCTTAAAGAACAATAAAAAATGTAATGGGGAGAGTTAAGGCCTGGTTACACGGTACATGAGAATGTACAAGAATCTGTTCAGAAAACCATTCAGAAAAATGTACAGAATCTTGTACATTCTAATGTATCGTGTAACCAGGCCTTTAGACTTTGGGTACTAGTATTCCAACCAAATGGATATTTCAGCTTAATGCGAAGGTAAAATCTTCTAGAGAACTGCTTTTTATAGCACAAGGGATACCGGATCAAATGTTTTCTTGACAAGAAAACCACCTTTGTCAAAAAGTAACCCTCTAAGAATTCCTCGATCTTCCTACTCTACCGACAAAAATACCTTCACTTCTCCTCAACCTTCCCCACTTACCAAACACTCATCTTCCAGGTGCCCTTTTCAATACATCCACCGAACACTTTTCCTGGATCCAACCTTCCTTTCACTTCCATTCTATATCCGTCCACCCAAATTTTCTATCGCTCTCACCGTAACATATAGAGGACCCCATTTAATTTGCATCCTTTCTACGCAGCAGCCAATGTCCTGAACAATTTTAATTCTATGGAATATTTTCTAATGGGAGTTAAAGGTTTAATGATCTGATGTATTTATCAATAAAAGAAAGCTTACATTTTTAAAAAATGAGTGATGTGACTTTGAATATTTATTAAATAAATTTCGGCATAAAAATAATTGGCTAGAATATGGAAGGTTAGGAATGTGTTATCATAGAAACTATGTAAAACTCACATAAATCTTAATTTTGAATAAAGAAATTTATAAAAATACAAATTTAAAATACACAACTTATACATAATAAACATACTGTATGTATATTGAGATATTTACTGTACTAAGTGTCTTGAAGAAGAACCGATTTCTTCGGGCAAACATTATGGTACGATAGCAGTGAAAATCTGAAGTTAATAAGAGCAAGAAAAAAATCATCGAATTCAATTTTTTATTACTTAATACGATAACTATAGATGCATTATAAATTTGAGTTGATTTAATCTACTAAAGAACGGCGTTTGTGAAAACAATTCACAATTAAATATTATATAATACCAAACTATATCAGCGAGGTAGTGGAAAACCAATTTATTCATTGTTATTCCAATCTTTGACATTAGGATTGCACTAGTATGTGTTTACTTAGTCCCGGAATTCGCCCAACAGATTCAATTGATTCCAGCTTTTTTTTCTTTCTAGAGAGGAATGACCGAGTCTAGTCTGATCGGATTAATCCCTGGAAATCGTGATCAGCGTTGAAAGTAAGCTCGGACTTATCCCTTCGAATGTCTCTCACACTTTCACCCTAACTGCGGGCCATCATTCCGAGGTCTACAATTCTCCCCCCTCACCAAGTCAATTCCACATCTTCGCTAGGAAGTAGAAAATTACATGTCGTCTCCATCTCTGAAACGAATTAAGGCAATACCAAAGCCGATCCACTGAAAATAATATCTACAAAATATAAAATGTACTGCATGAGACCAACCCAATAAATCCGAATGCAAGAAATCCAATTGCCAATCAAGGAGATTTAGGAAAAATATCTCCAAAACTGACTCTTAATCGGTTAGAGATCATTCAAGACAGACAGTTTCAACGATGGAATCTTGACATTGATTTTAACCTATTTCCTGTAGTCTGATCAGCTTGAAATTTTGCACACTCCCTTACATATGACGAAAATATTATATTCAATAATTAGACATTTGAAATTTTGTCCCATTGTGCTCTACATAATAAAATAAATTTCCATATGAAAAAATCGTTTTAAAATTTTCCAATAAATGGCTATACTTATCAATTTTTGGGCAGAAGTTTCTTTAATTGCACTGAATTCATCGATTGCATGATTCACCACAAAAAATTAGAGCTAAAATTATTAAAAGATTTAAAATAAACGCTATTTTCCAAAAAAAGCATGAAATGCACTAAAAAGTAAAAAAAGGCTCTTTAACCCTCGGAGAATAAAAGGTGGATGCTGGTTAGGTTTACACATGGATATTGCGAGTCAAACGTTATTCATCGATCAGGCTTCCCTGCAGTCATTTCTAATAAAGCAATTCAGCACCCACGTTTTAGTCCCAGAGTGATGATGAGCTAATTATTTACTATTTAATGCATTTTATTCAACAGCGCGGAATAAATCACTTAGTAATGTTCCAAAAAACTTGTACTAAGTGATTAATTCCGTACTATAAATATGTTGTTACATCAAGTGAAGCCTGAACGCTTGATATATATTTTTAACCTTTTTCAGAAAAAGCGTATTTTTTAATTTTTTTAAAAGCCGTATAAATATCTACCCGGTCGAGCGGGAGTTAAGCGGCCTCTTTCAAACAAATCCCTTTGAACTAGTAACAATTCCCTTTTACGACTATTGTGATGTAATAGAAATGATCAGGAATGTGGGTTGGGTATGAGAAAATGAAGTCGCCAACCGTAATCGGTGACGCATCTTTTTTATTTTTTTTTCTTCTAGGTTTAATTGGCGTTTGGATTTCTTGAATCCGTAATCATTCACTCTAACCCATCGGTTCCGAACCGCTGTATTCGGCGTATGCCGGAAATAATCGGTAATGGCGGACGCCAGGAACTATGCATCTCTTAACCAGGAAATATGTATAAACATTATGTGAGGTATTTAAAACAAAGCTTCCAAATTCTTTATAACTAAAAGTGTTACCTACCTGTAGAGTAATTATGTAATAAAATGAGCAGCTTAAATTTTTGGGGATATAACATTTATATACGTGTAAGCTTTATACACGTATAGGGGTATGCGAGGAAGAAGAGGTTGGGTACCGCTGCTCTGGCCAATTAGTCGCTCATTTTTATTTATCACAACCCCAATGGATCTTTTAATCTAAAGACTGTGAAAGGCTATACACTTAAGCGAGAAATACGAGGTAGACCTGAGGAGTCAAGGGGGACGTCCGCAGGTAATTCAAAGGTTACCCGGGTGAGAAGACCCCCATGGACCCTGCAAGACCGCATCCTCCCCCACACAATCACCATTCTGTTAAGGATGCGGTCGGGACAGACTCCTAGGGCCACCAGCAGGAAACCATGGGGACCAGTCACGGACAGGAGCCGCAGACGGGAGAGCCACCCTAGTGGTCGCAAGCGTAGAGCGCACCGCCCAACTTACGAGCTCATAAAGTATGCACGAAGCAGACGATCGATTACACATCAAACAAAAGTGGCCTTGAAATAAAAAAAAACGAAACAATCAGGTTTCGAGCGGAATATTAAAACCCACCCGTCAAGGGAAAATTAAATGAGGAGATATGAGATGAACAAGTCATGCAACTGAATCATTTTTATCCCGTTCATATTACCGGCCTGAATACATAATCTGTATCTACACGATGAATACCAAAGCGGGATCAAAGAGGATAAAATGCCGATAAAATTTTAACCAGATGGGGTTTTCAAAATTAGACTCCAATCCATTGGAAATCATTTATTTGTTCGCATTCGGCTTGAATACGATTACACATCCGTTCATTTATGCCAGTGTAATTAATGCAGAAAAAAAATGTGTACCCATGGGAAGATAAATTAACCCCTTGTGTACATACTTCACTAATTGAAAGTAAACACCATATTTTGTTCATTAAGGTATAATTTACCCTAAAAATCATTTCCAATCACTTCGAAAAAATAGATATCGTGTTGCACAAAATCAATCCCAATGATTAAATACAGCTTTTCACGGTAGGAAATATAGACGCTATTTACGGAACGAAATATAAACGGCAATTTAAGGCTCCTCAAGAATAAAATATCATATTACTTAGTCAACGCTTATTCTGAATTTCAATAAAATAGAAACTGAGCAAACTTAAAAAAACGGGGCAGTCGTGGGACTGGCCGACAGAAGTGAAAACTGAAATAATTATTATCCATTTATTTTTTATATATATTTAATATTATTAAAGAACTAATTTTTCCAGTATTACTCATTTTTCAACCAAAATTGAAATTATTTTTTTCAGCAAACTGTTTATTATTAAATATATATTAAAAATACGATGTGTGTGAATAGAAAGTAACATCATTTATATATTAAAATACTCGCTGCGCTGCGCGCGCTCGTTAAGGGGCTCCGCCCCTTAAAACCCCGGTTCCGGCTTCGCCGTCTACATTTGTGGTCGTTCGAAGAATTTTATTTCAAATAATCTCACCTAAGCTAGGGGCCGGCTTCGCCGGCCAGGGGGTAGGAAAGTGCCGCACTCCTTCCCCGGAACGGCTTCGCCGTTCCTCGTCTGGGGTCGGCATAGCCGTCCAGAGGGCGAGGGCATTTCGGAACTGTTTCACCGTTATTCGTTTAAGGGGCGGCTTCGCTGCCAAGAGGTGGGGGGAGCCCATAGCGGCTGCGCCGCTTGAACGTCGGGGCGGCATCGCCGCCCGGGGGTTATTGAAGCTCCACCTCCCCTACGCCAGTTACTCCTCGAAACGGCTTCGCCGTTCCTCGTTGTGGGGCGGCTTCGCCGCCTTGGTGTTGAGGAGCCCCCCCGCGGCTGCTCCGCTTATTCCACATAAATGGTCTTATCCACCGAGAGGGGTGCCCAGGGGGATTCGGGGGTTTTAATGTGTTATGCATGCGATCACCAATCGTCCACAGTAATTACGTAGCGATGATTGTAAAGGGTAGTGCAATGCGGAATAATAGTAGCTACAAGAACCCATAAAAGAGGACTTAATGGCATGTTTTTCGTTTTTTTGAGGGAGGTTCCCTGCGGAATACCGGGGTTTTTTACTTGTGTCAAACCAGTGGTCACAAATCGTTCTCATAAATTCTGTGACGACAAGTCCTAGGGGTCCGGAACAGTGGTCTGACGATTCTTTTACCTGGGGAGGGGATTTATTAGAAATGTTTTTGGGAGGTTTCACGGGGTTACCGTGGTTTTAATAAGTGGTCGGGGCATCGGTAAAATTGTGACGAAAACTACTCGGAAAGGCGACTATAATTTTATTTTCGGCGATGTTCAAGTAGGTTTCATAAGTTTTCTGGTATTTTTCTCGTATGGTTTACGGTGGCTCGCCCTCACCAAATATTCCGGATCAAGATCTCAGAGGGGACGGGTAGTGCGGCGTAATGCTCGTTTTAAGTTCTCAATTAGTAGACTTAATGGCATTTCAGGGATGGGATTTCAGGGGGATACCGGGGATTTATATGTGTGTACTCCTGGCGCTCACCATTCGTTCACATAAACTCCGTGGGGATGAGTCGTTGGGGTAAGAACCAGCAGTGGAATGGTCACGAAAATTACCCAAAAAGTACTTCGCCGTTCATCGTCTGGCGTCTGCATAGCCGCCCAGAGGGCAAGGGCATTTCGGAACTGTTTCACCGGTATTCGATTAAGGGGCGGCTTCGCCGCCAAAGGGCGGAGGGAGCCCACAGCGGCTGCGCCGCTTTAAACATCGGGGCGGCTTCGCCGCCCGGGGGTTACTGAAGCTCCCCCTCGCCTACGCCAGTTACTCCTCGGAATGGTTTCGCCGCCTTGGGGATGAAGAGCCCCCCGCGGCTGCTCCGCTTAGTCCTCATAAATGGTCTTCTCCACCAAGAGGGGTGCCCCGGGGGATTCGGGGTTTTAATGTGTTATGCATGCGGTCACCAATCCTCCACAGTGATTATGAAGGTAAAGATGATTGTAAAGGGTAGGGCAATGCGGCGTAATAGTGGTGACAAGTACCCATAAATGAAGACTTAATGGCAACTTTTTCATTTTTTTGCGGGGGGTTCCAACGGAATACCGGGGGTTTTATACTGGTTGTAAACCAATGGTCACAAATCGTTCTCATAAATTCTGTGCCGATAAGTCCTAGGGGTCTAAAATAGAGGCGGAATTCTGACGATTCTTTTACTTGGAGAGGGGATTTAAAAAAAACATTTTGGGAGGTTTCACGGGGTTATCGGGGGTTTTAATAAGTAGTAGTGGCACCGGCTAAAATGGGAGGAAAACTATTCGGAATGGCGACTTTAAAAATTTTATTTTTTTCGGCGAGGTTCCAGGAGGTGATCGGGGGTTTTCTGGTATTTTTTCCCGTATGGTTTACGGTGACCCGCCTTCACCAAACATTCTGGATCTAGAGCTCAGAGGGGACGGGTAGTGCGACGTAATCTTTGCGAGAAGTTCCCAAATAGGAGATTTAATGGCACATTTTACATTTGGGGGGATTTTAGGGGGATACCGGGGGTTTATATGAGTGCACTCCTGGCGGTCACCATCCGTTCACATAAAGTCCGTAGGTATTAGTCGTTGGGGTAAGAACCAGCGGTGGAATAGTCACGGAAAGTACACAAAAAGTAGACTTATATGAAAAATTTTATTTTTTGGGGGGTGTATGTGGGTTTACCGGGGGTTTATAGGTTTGTACAGCCAGGGGTCATAATCGTCTACATCAATTCCGTAGCGATGAGTGGTAAGGCTTGGAAATGCGGCGGAATTCTGACGAAAAGTACCCGAAAAGGCTACATATATGCAAATTTTAATTTTTAAGGGGTTTTCAGGGGGTTTAAAGATGACAACATTATATGGTCACATTCATTTACTATCATATCTAAGAGAAGTTGCCCCTATGACATCCATATTTCGAGAGTAATACAATAAAAAGTAAATCTCTCCCCGGAAAAAATTAGTAGTGCCCGCCATTCCTATCTTTTCGCGGTTATATTTATTAAATCATTTATTAAATATTTATGCTTTCTAAAAGATAATGCATAGGTGTATCTAACTATTAAATTTCAAAGAAATCGGAGAGGTAAAAGTTGACAAATCCTGTGTTCATCTTTTGGAAATCGTAATTTTTGGTGATTTTCGGAATATTTTAATTTTTTTCCGAGTAACCAATAACGACGAAAGAAAATTGTTACCTATATTTCGTAGAGGATGTAATAAACATATATAATAATCATTTTCGTTGCCCAACTCACAAAATAAGGCCGACGGCAGTGGAAAGTATGAAATATTTTCCGAGAAATCAATTTTTTGACGCCATTTTGAAAGCGTTTATCTTGTAAATTAACTTAAAAAATTACATAAGTAGGAGGCAACATTTATTGGCTTTCATAATTTGCATCAACGGTTTGTGTGACAGAAATGTATCGCCTGTATAACGATAAATAGTAAACGGACTCCCTGGAAAAAATGGGAAGTGTCCGCCATTTTTAATTTTTTGCTGGTTTATCGATGGCAAAATTATAAAAATGTTTAAATTTTCTAATACAAAATGAATATTTTTAAGCATATACTAAGTCTAAACGATATCGGTCGTGTAAAACTGGACGAAATGTCGTGTTAATCTTTTGGAAATTGTACTTTTTGGCGATTTTCGGCATATTTTAATTTTTTCCTCGGCAGCCAATGGTGACAAAAAACATTGCTGCCTAAGTTAAATGGAGAATCAAGTGAGCATATATAATAATCATTTTTGTTATCATACACTTGAAATTAAGTCGAGGGGAGCAGAAGGGATGAAATTATTTTCGAAAAACCAATTTTTGGGCGCCATTTTGGCTGCAATTTTCTTGAATTGAAACTAACAAAATTACATATTTACGTGCCCACGTTTATCAGCTTTCAAAAAATGCATTAAACATCCATGTGGCACGAACGCTTCGCGCGCAGTAAAATTAAAACCGAAAGACGGTACCCGGAAAAAGCCCGATTTCGGCCATTTTGTCGTCCTGGCGACGACACGTGGCGGAAACTTCCGGTTTTCGGATTTTTCCTCCGAATCATTTCGGGTTCCCCGCACGCGTGCCAAATTTCAGCTCTCCAGCACGTCTGGAAGTGGTCGGGAATTTGTATCCATCAGTGAGTCAGTTACCTCAAGGGCTGTATATAGATAGGACTCGCTGCGCTGCGCGCGCTCGTTAAGGGGCTCCGCCCCTTAAAACCCCGGTTCCGGCTTCGCCGTCTACATTTGTGGTCGTTCGAAGAATTTTATTTCAAATAATCTCACCTAAGCTAGGGGCCGGCTTCGCCGGCCAGGGGGTAGGAAAGTGCCGCACTCCTTCCCCGGAACGGCTTCGCCGTTCCTCGTCTGGGGTCGGCATAGCCGTCCAGAGGGCGAGGGCATTTCGGAACTGTTTCACCGTTATTCGTTTAAGGGGCGGCTTCGCTGCCAAGAGGTGGGGGGAGCCCATAGCGGCTGCGCCGCTTGAACGTCGGGGCGGCATCGCCGCCCGGGGGTTATTGAAGCTCCACCTCCCCTACGCCAGTTACTCCTCGAAACGGCTTCGCCGTTCCTCGTTGTGGGGCGGCTTCGCCGCCTTGGTGTTGAGGAGCCCCCCCGCGGCTGCTCCGCTTATTCCACATAAATGGTCTTATCCACCGAGAGGGGTGCCCAGGGGGATTCGGGGGTTTTAATGTGTTATGCATGCGATCACCAATCGTCCACAGTAATTACGTAGCGATGATTGTAAAGGGTAGTGCAATGCGGAATAATAGTAGCTACAAGAACCCATAAAAGAGGACTTAATGGCATGTTTTTCGTTTTTTTGAGGGAGGTTCCCTGCGGAATACCGGGGTTTTTTACTTGTGTCAAACCAGTGGTCACAAATCGTTCTCATAAATTCTGTGACGACAAGTCCTAGGGGTCCGGAACAGTGGTCTGACGATTCTTTTACCTGGGGAGGGGATTTATTAGAAATGTTTTTGGGAGGTTTCACGGGGTTACCGTGGTTTTAATAAGTGGTCGGGGCATCGGTAAAATTGTGACGAAAACTACTCGGAAAGGCGACTATAATTTTATTTTCGGCGATGTTCAAGTAGGTTTCATAAGTTTTCTGGTATTTTTCTCGTATGGTTTACGGTGGCTCGCCCTCACCAAATATTCCGGATCAAGATCTCAGAGGGGACGGGTAGTGCGGCGTAATGCTCGTTTTAAGTTCTCAATTAGTAGACTTAATGGCATTTCAGGGATGGGATTTCAGGGGGATACCGGGGATTTATATGTGTGTACTCCTGGCGCTCACCATTCGTTCACATAAACTCCGTGGGGATGAGTCGTTGGGGTAAGAACCAGCAGTGGAATGGTCACGAAAATTACCCAAAAAGTACTTCGCCGTTCATCGTCTGGCGTCTGCATAGCCGCCCAGAGGGCAAGGGCATTTCGGAACTGTTTCACCGGTATTCGATTAAGGGGCGGCTTCGCCGCCAAAGGGCGGAGGGAGCCCACAGCGGCTGCGCCGCTTTAAACATCGGGGCGGCTTCGCCGCCCGGGGGTTACTGAAGCTCCCCCTCGCCTACGCCAGTTACTCCTCGGAATGGTTTCGCCGCCTTGGGGATGAAGAGCCCCCCGCGGCTGCTCCGCTTAGTCCTCATAAATGGTCTTCTCCACCAAGAGGGGTGCCCCGGGGGATTCGGGGTTTTAATGTGTTATGCATGCGGTCACCAATCCTCCACAGTGATTATGAAGGTAAAGATGATTGTAAAGGGTAGGGCAATGCGGCGTAATAGTGGTGACAAGTACCCATAAATGAAGACTTAATGGCAACTTTTTCATTTTTTTGCGGGGGGTTCCAACGGAATACCGGGGGTTTTATACTGGTTGTAAACCAATGGTCACAAATCGTTCTCATAAATTCTGTGCCGATAAGTCCTAGGGGTCTAAAATAGAGGCGGAATTCTGACGATTCTTTTACTTGGAGAGGGGATTTAAAAAAAACATTTTGGGAGGTTTCACGGGGTTATCGGGGGTTTTAATAAGTAGTAGTGGCACCGGCTAAAATGGGAGGAAAACTATTCGGAATGGCGACTTTAAAAATTTTATTTTTTTCGGCGAGGTTCCAGGAGGTGATCGGGGGTTTTCTGGTATTTTTTCCCGTATGGTTTACGGTGACCCGCCTTCACCAAACATTCTGGATCTAGAGCTCAGAGGGGACGGGTAGTGCGACGTAATCTTTGCGAGAAGTTCCCAAATAGGAGATTTAATGGCACATTTTACATTTGGGGGGATTTTAGGGGGATACCGGGGGTTTATATGAGTGCACTCCTGGCGGTCACCATCCGTTCACATAAAGTCCGTAGGTATTAGTCGTTGGGGTAAGAACCAGCGGTGGAATAGTCACGGAAAGTACACAAAAAGTAGACTTATATGAAAAATTTTATTTTTTGGGGGGTGTATGTGGGTTTACCGGGGGTTTATAGGTTTGTACAGCCAGGGGTCATAATCGTCTACATCAATTCCGTAGCGATGAGTGGTAAGGCTTGGAAATGCGGCGGAATTCTGACGAAAAGTACCCGAAAAGGCTACATATATGCAAATTTTAATTTTTAAGGGGTTTTCAGGGGGTTTAAAGATGACAACATTATATGGTCACATTCATTTACTATCATATCTAAGAGAAGTTGCCCCTATGACATCCATATTTCGAGAGTAATACAATAAAAAGTAAATCTCTCCCCGGAAAAAATTAGTAGTGCCCGCCATTCCTATCTTTTCGCGGTTATATTTATTAAATCATTTATTAAATATTTATGCTTTCTAAAAGATAATGCATAGGTGTATCTAACTATTAAATTTCAAAGAAATCGGAGAGGTAAAAGTTGACAAATCCTGTGTTCATCTTTTGGAAATCGTAATTTTTGGTGATTTTCGGAATATTTTAATTTTTTTCCGAGTAACCAATAACGACGAAAGAAAATTGTTACCTATATTTCGTAGAGGATGTAATAAACATATATAATAATCATTTTCGTTGCCCAACTCACAAAATAAGGCCGACGGCAGTGGAAAGTATGAAATATTTTCCGAGAAATCAATTTTTTGACGCCATTTTGAAAGCGTTTATCTTGTAAATTAACTTAAAAAATTACATAAGTAGGAGGCAACATTTATTGGCTTTCATAATTTGCATCAACGGTTTGTGTGACAGAAATGTATCGCCTGTATAACGATAAATAGTAAACGGACTCCCTGGAAAAAATGGGAAGTGTCCGCCATTTTTAATTTTTTGCTGGTTTATCGATGGCAAAATTATAAAAATGTTTAAATTTTCTAATACAAAATGAATATTTTTAAGCATATACTAAGTCTAAACGATATCGGTCGTGTAAAACTGGACGAAATGTCGTGTTAATCTTTTGGAAATTGTACTTTTTGGCGATTTTCGGCATATTTTAATTTTTTCCTCGGCAGCCAATGGTGACAAAAAACATTGCTGCCTAAGTTAAATGGAGAATCAAGTGAGCATATATAATAATCATTTTTGTTATCATACACTTGAAATTAAGTCGAGGGGAGCAGAAGGGATGAAATTATTTTCGAAAAACCAATTTTTGGGCGCCATTTTGGCTGCAATTTTCTTGAATTGAAACTAACAAAATTACATATTTACGTGCCCACGTTTATCAGCTTTCAAAAAATGCATTAAACATCCATGTGGCACGAACGCTTCGCGCGCAGTAAAATTAAAACCGAAAGACGGTACCCGGAAAAAGCCCGATTTCGGCCATTTTGTCGTCCTGGCGACGACACGTGGCGGAAACTTCCGGTTTTCGGATTTTTCCTCCGAATCATTTCGGGTTCCCCGCACGCGTGCCAAATTTCAGCTCTCCAGCACGTCTGGAAGTGGTCGGGAATTTGTATCCATCAGTGAGTCAGTTACCTCAAGGGCTGTATATAGATAGGACTCGCACGCTCCGCGCGCTCGTTAAGGGGCTCCGCCCCTTAAAAACCCCAGTTCCGGCTTCGCCGTCTACATTTGTGTTCGCTCGAAGACTTTTTAAGTTCGAATAATCTCACCTCAGCTAGGGGCCGGCTTCGCCGGCCAGGTTGTAGGGAGGCGCCCCACTCATTCCTCGGAACGGCTTCGCCGTTCCTCGCTGAAGGGCGGCTTCGCCGCCCAGGGGTTCAGTGTGTCCTCCCGGGGCTTCCCCGCTTAATACTCGGAACGGCTTCGCCGTTCCTCGTCTAAGGTCGCCATAGCCGCCCAGAGGGCGAAGGCATTTCGGAGCTGTTTCACCGTTTTTCGTTTGAGGGGCGGCTTCGCCGCCCAGAGATGGGGGGAGTCCACAGCTTCTGCGCCGCTTGAACATCGGGGCGGCTTCGCCGCCCGAGGGTTACTGAAGCTCCTCCTCGCCTACGCCAGTTACTTCTCGGAACGGCTTCGCCGTTCCTCGTTCTGGGGCGGCTTCGCCGCCTTGGGGTTGAGGATTTTTTTGGTGATGTTCCAGGAGGTGATCGGGGGTTTTCTGGTATTTTTCCCGTATGGTTTACGGTGGCTCGCCCTCACCAAATATTCCGGTCCTAGAGCTCAGAGGGGATGGGAAGTGCGGCGTAATGTTTGAGAGAAGTTCCCAAATGGGAGACTTAATGGCACATTTTACATTTGGGGGGTATTTCAGGGGGATTCCGGGGGTTTATGTGTGTATTCCAGGTGGTCACCATCCGTTCAAATAATTTCCGTGGGGATGAATCGTTGGGGGCGGTGGTATACTCACGAAAAGTACCCAATAAGTAGAGTAATATGCAAAATTTTATTTTTAGGGGGGTGTATGTGGGTTTACCGGGGGTTTATAGGTTTGTCCTACCAGGGGCCATCAGTCGTCGACATCAATACCGTAGTGATGAGTGGCAAGGCTTGGGATAGTGGCGGAATCGTGACGAAAAATACCCGAAGAGGCTACTTATATGCAAATTTTAATTTTTAGAGGGTTTCGGGGGGTTTAAATATGACGATACCATGTGGTCACATTCATTTGCTGTCATAGCTAACAGTAGTGTGCCCTATGAACTCCATATTTCAGGAGTAATACAAAAAAAAAGGAAACCAGTCCCCGAAAAAGTGAGTAGTGCCCGCCATTTTTATTTTTTCGCGTTTAAATCCATTAAATCATTTACTAGATGTTTATGTTTTCTGAAAGACAATGCATAGTTGTATGTAACTACAAAGTTTGAAAGAAATTAGTCGGGTAAAAATTGACAAAACCTTGTGTTAATCTTTTGGAAATCGTAATTTTCGGTGATTTTTGGAATACTTTAATTTTTTTCTGAGTAACCAAGCACGATGAAAGAAAATTGTTACCTACATTTCGTAGACAAAGTGATGAGCATATATAATAATCATTTTCGTTATCCAACACCTTAAATTAAGTCGAGGGGAGGGGAAAGTTTGAAATTATTTTCGAAAAATCAATTTTTGGACGCCATTGTAGCTGTAACTTTCTCAAATGGAAACTAATAAATTTACCTAATTACGTGCCTACGTTCATCAGCTTTCAAAAAATGCATTAACGACTCGTGTGGCACGCACGGTTCGCGCGCAGTAAAATAAAAACCGAAAGACGGTCACCGGAAAAAGCGCGATTTCGGCCATTTTGTCGTCCTAGCGACGACACGTGGCGGAAACTTCCGGTTTTCGGATTTTTCCTCCGGATCATTTCGGAATCCCCGCACGCCTGCCAAATTTCAGCTCTCCAGCACTTCTAGAAGTGGTCGGGAATTTGTATCCATGAGTCAGTCACCACAAGGGCTGTATATAGGTAGGACTCGCTGCGCTGCGCGCGCTCGTTAAGGGGCTCCGCCCCTTAAAACCCCGGTTCCGGCTTCGCCGTCTACATTTGTGGTCGTTCGAAGAATTTTATTTCAAATAATCTCACCTAAGCTAGGGGCCGGCTTCGCCGGCCAGGGGGTAGGAAAGTGCCGCACTCCTTCCCCGGAACGGCTTCGCCGTTCCTCGTCTGGGGTCGGCATAGCCGTCCAGAGGGCGAGGGCATTTCGGAACTGTTTCACCGTTATTCGTTTAAGGGGCGGCTTCGCTGCCAAGAGGTGGGGGGAGCCCATAGCGGCTGCGCCGCTTGAACGTCGGGGCGGCATCGCCGCCCGGGGGTTATTGAAGCTCCACCTCCCCTACGCCAGTTACTCCTCGAAACGGCTTCGCCGTTCCTCGTTGTGGGGCGGCTTCGCCGCCTTGGTGTTGAGGAGCCCCCCCGCGGCTGCTCCGCTTATTCCACATAAATGGTCTTATCCACCGAGAGGGGTGCCCAGGGGGATTCGGGGGTTTTAATGTGTTATGCATGCGATCACCAATCGTCCACAGTAATTACGTAGCGATGATTGTAAAGGGTAGTGCAATGCGGAATAATAGTAGCTACAAGAACCCATAAAAGAGGACTTAATGGCATGTTTTTCGTTTTTTTGAGGGAGGTTCCCTGCGGAATACCGGGGTTTTTTACTTGTGTCAAACCAGTGGTCACAAATCGTTCTCATAAATTCTGTGACGACAAGTCCTAGGGGTCCGGAACAGTGGTCTGACGATTCTTTTACCTGGGGAGGGGATTTATTAGAAATGTTTTTGGGAGGTTTCACGGGGTTACCGTGGTTTTAATAAGTGGTCGGGGCATCGGTAAAATTGTGACGAAAACTACTCGGAAAGGCGACTATAATTTTATTTTCGGCGATGTTCAAGTAGGTTTCATAAGTTTTCTGGTATTTTTCTCGTATGGTTTACGGTGGCTCGCCCTCACCAAATATTCCGGATCAAGATCTCAGAGGGGACGGGTAGTGCGGCGTAATGCTCGTTTTAAGTTCTCAATTAGTAGACTTAATGGCATTTCAGGGATGGGATTTCAGGGGGATACCGGGGATTTATATGTGTGTACTCCTGGCGCTCACCATTCGTTCACATAAACTCCGTGGGGATGAGTCGTTGGGGTAAGAACCAGCAGTGGAATGGTCACGAAAATTACCCAAAAAGTACTTCGCCGTTCATCGTCTGGCGTCTGCATAGCCGCCCAGAGGGCAAGGGCATTTCGGAACTGTTTCACCGGTATTCGATTAAGGGGCGGCTTCGCCGCCAAAGGGCGGAGGGAGCCCACAGCGGCTGCGCCGCTTTAAACATCGGGGCGGCTTCGCCGCCCGGGGGTTACTGAAGCTCCCCCTCGCCTACGCCAGTTACTCCTCGGAATGGTTTCGCCGCCTTGGGGATGAAGAGCCCCCCGCGGCTGCTCCGCTTAGTCCTCATAAATGGTCTTCTCCACCAAGAGGGGTGCCCCGGGGGATTCGGGGTTTTAATGTGTTATGCATGCGGTCACCAATCCTCCACAGTGATTATGAAGGTAAAGATGATTGTAAAGGGTAGGGCAATGCGGCGTAATAGTGGTGACAAGTACCCATAAATGAAGACTTAATGGCAACTTTTTCATTTTTTTGCGGGGGGTTCCAACGGAATACCGGGGGTTTTATACTGGTTGTAAACCAATGGTCACAAATCGTTCTCATAAATTCTGTGCCGATAAGTCCTAGGGGTCTAAAATAGAGGCGGAATTCTGACGATTCTTTTACTTGGAGAGGGGATTTAAAAAAAACATTTTGGGAGGTTTCACGGGGTTATCGGGGGTTTTAATAAGTAGTAGTGGCACCGGCTAAAAT
The DNA here is from genome assembly GCF_921293095.1 of Ischnura elegans. Lineage (NCBI taxonomy): Eukaryota > Metazoa > Arthropoda > Insecta > Odonata > Coenagrionidae > Ischnura > Ischnura elegans. The sequence continues at coordinate 72,822,705 of NC_060256.1, forward strand.
GGGAGGAAAACTATTCGGAATGGCGACTTTAAAAATTTTATTTTTTTCGGCGAGGTTCCAGGAGGTGATCGGGGGTTTTCTGGTATTTTTTCCCGTATGGTTTACGGTGACCCGCCTTCACCAAACATTCTGGATCTAGAGCTCAGAGGGGACGGGTAGTGCGACGTAATCTTTGCGAGAAGTTCCCAAATAGGAGATTTAATGGCACATTTTACATTTGGGGGGATTTTAGGGGGATACCGGGGGTTTATATGAGTGCACTCCTGGCGGTCACCATCCGTTCACATAAAGTCCGTAGGTATTAGTCGTTGGGGTAAGAACCAGCGGTGGAATAGTCACGGAAAGTACACAAAAAGTAGACTTATATGAAAAATTTTATTTTTTGGGGGGTGTATGTGGGTTTACCGGGGGTTTATAGGTTTGTACAGCCAGGGGTCATAATCGTCTACATCAATTCCGTAGCGATGAGTGGTAAGGCTTGGAAATGCGGCGGAATTCTGACGAAAAGTACCCGAAAAGGCTACATATATGCAAATTTTAATTTTTAAGGGGTTTTCAGGGGGTTTAAAGATGACAACATTATATGGTCACATTCATTTACTATCATATCTAAGAGAAGTTGCCCCTATGACATCCATATTTCGAGAGTAATACAATAAAAAGTAAATCTCTCCCCGGAAAAAATTAGTAGTGCCCGCCATTCCTATCTTTTCGCGGTTATATTTATTAAATCATTTATTAAATATTTATGCTTTCTAAAAGATAATGCATAGGTGTATCTAACTATTAAATTTCAAAGAAATCGGAGAGGTAAAAGTTGACAAATCCTGTGTTCATCTTTTGGAAATCGTAATTTTTGGTGATTTTCGGAATATTTTAATTTTTTTCCGAGTAACCAATAACGACGAAAGAAAATTGTTACCTATATTTCGTAGAGGATGTAATAAACATATATAATAATCATTTTCGTTGCCCAACTCACAAAATAAGGCCGACGGCAGTGGAAAGTATGAAATATTTTCCGAGAAATCAATTTTTTGACGCCATTTTGAAAGCGTTTATCTTGTAAATTAACTTAAAAAATTACATAAGTAGGAGGCAACATTTATTGGCTTTCATAATTTGCATCAACGGTTTGTGTGACAGAAATGTATCGCCTGTATAACGATAAATAGTAAACGGACTCCCTGGAAAAAATGGGAAGTGTCCGCCATTTTTAATTTTTTGCTGGTTTATCGATGGCAAAATTATAAAAATGTTTAAATTTTCTAATACAAAATGAATATTTTTAAGCATATACTAAGTCTAAACGATATCGGTCGTGTAAAACTGGACGAAATGTCGTGTTAATCTTTTGGAAATTGTACTTTTTGGCGATTTTCGGCATATTTTAATTTTTTCCTCGGCAGCCAATGGTGACAAAAAACATTGCTGCCTAAGTTAAATGGAGAATCAAGTGAGCATATATAATAATCATTTTTGTTATCATACACTTGAAATTAAGTCGAGGGGAGCAGAAGGGATGAAATTATTTTCGAAAAACCAATTTTTGGGCGCCATTTTGGCTGCAATTTTCTTGAATTGAAACTAACAAAATTACATATTTACGTGCCCACGTTTATCAGCTTTCAAAAAATGCATTAAACATCCATGTGGCACGAACGCTTCGCGCGCAGTAAAATTAAAACCGAAAGACGGTACCCGGAAAAAGCCCGATTTCGGCCATTTTGTCGTCCTGGCGACGACACGTGGCGGAAACTTCCGGTTTTCGGATTTTTCCTCCGAATCATTTCGGGTTCCCCGCACGCGTGCCAAATTTCAGCTCTCCAGCACGTCTGGAAGTGGTCGGGAATTTGTATCCATCAGTGAGTCAGTTACCTCAAGGGCTGTATATAGATAGGATAATATGCTTGTATTTTTTATTTAATATGCTTTAAACCTATAATTGTTCACTATGCACATAAAAGAAACTGCCTTAAATTGTGCTGACCTGTATTTTTATAGCGTATACACTCTTCTGCACGTTCATGCACGAGCTCTTTCTATTTAACGAATTTATACAATATACACTATAGATTTTTATTTTCAATTTTAATATTTTTAAAACAAAAAGACTTTAACAGTCTATATATTAACAAAGTTTATTTACTATACCTAGCCAGCCTGCGTAGTTGAAATATCCATTGTAAAATTGTTTAAATTGTATGAGATTGAGAAAAAATCCTCCCCGGCGGGAAATCGAACCGCGGTCTCCCGCGTGACAGGCGGGGGGTACTGACCACTATACTACCGAGGATGTAATACTAAGAAACGAATTTTAAGACGGAAATGTATATCTCGCTGTAGCGATCGTGGTGTCGGGTCGGTGACGCTCACGCGAATTCAATGCTTTTTCCCCATCCCGCAAAAGTGCCTAACGCCGCTAAAGAAGTTTTCACTTAAAAAAAAAAGAGGGACCACCATAAAGAGAGAAGTCAAAATGAAGTGCTGTATTATTAAAACAAAAGGCAAAAACTAGGCATAAAAATTAGGCAAATTACTAGGTAACATTTTTATACCTAAAACTAAAATGCGAGATCCTGTCAAGTCGATCTTAACAAGACTGAACAAATAGAATACATTCACTGAATGTCAAATTACGGGAACAAAAAGAAACTTTTATGTTCACCAAAAATAAAAACAAAACAATGTTTTCCCTCAACATAGATGAATAAGACTTACCAAGCCGTTACGCGATAATGAGCGGAGAGGAAATAAATAGTGAAAAGGCAAAAAGAAGTGAAGATTTGATATTCAAAAGAAAAAGAGACATAAATTTCTTCATGATCATGCTTGTAAGCTTACTAAAATCTCTCCAAAACTCTTCCATAAAAAGAGGTCGCAGTGGAACACCACAAAGAGCCCTACCTAAGCCAACCTATTTAGAGAGAATAACTGAGCTGTCAACAAAAACCTACTCTTTCATTACGAGACATCAAGTTAAAAATTTCAGGCCTTTAAAAAAATAGAAAAGATCTTAAACCTAAGCTCAGCATTAAATGAGAGGTGAAGTTTCAATTCATATATATGCAGCAGTCCATGCGAGATGATTATGTGACGTTAGAGTATGTATGTAAGATATTAGAGAATATTTTGAGATTCGTTTATAATGATTAATTAAATCTGATAGAGTTTCAGAGAGAAAATCTTCCTGAAAAAAGGTTCGAGAAGAGGATTAAAATGGAAATGTTTTAGCAGTGCAAGTGATTCATAAAGTTATTTAGCCTGTGAAAAATACCTACTGGCCCAAGATAAGGAAACAAATCAGATATTTTTAAGGCTTAAAACATATAGACTCATAATTCCAAGCTCATGTTAGGGTAAACTGAGTTATTTAGGACAAATTTCAAAATTGTCCGCTTTCCAACAGTATTGTGCGTTTTAGAAGTAACGTTGACGAAAAATAAATGTAGCAACTATTCTGATACACTTTTTTTCAATTACATTCATTTTTTTACTTCATTCATTCACTATTTTTACATTCACTCTCATGATATAAACAAAAGAAGGAGCTTTCTAAAAAAATTTAAGTCCTGAGATCCCTACGAAAAACAACTATATGTGCCCAACTATTAATCCACAGAAACTGAGGAAAGTGAAAAAAAGAGTACATTTTTACAGGCCACAGTCACAAAATTCTCTGTGAAAAAGAAGAGCGGTAATTTTCACGGCCAAAATAACGGCCCAATAAAAAACAATTTTCGTTGCTTCAATCGTGCAACCTAAAAGGTGACAACACAATTTTTTTCACCATGGATATCATCACTCTTTGAGTTAATACATCAAAGTCAAGGAGCAAGGAGATAGCCAGATATTATCCTGGCGTCAAGGTCATAGCGTTCTGCAAAAATTGTCAGCCTCAAGGTCTAATGAAATTCATTAGCATTTCAGCGCAGAAAATATGCTCCCCGACCACCGCTAAAAATCGTTAATTCTCACGACGTCATGGAAGTGATTTCAAGCGCCTCGAAAACTTTGGGCAGGGCTTGAAAGATAATAAATAACGAAGCACTTTAAGGAAGTAATTTAAGGGTTCGGTAACATTTTATGCCAGAGGGTTTTCCGGGTTTATTTTTTGCATGGCGCACAACAAAGTACTTTTTGGCTTGGGTCCAAAATTTGTCGCTGAATGTTTATCTTCCCTAAAAACCCTTCCCATTTTTTCTCAGCCGCTTCTTTTTTGTCTGGCCCTTATGATGAAGTATACCTACTAACTCGAGTCATCGCTTCCACGAAAAAGCCACACGACGTTAAGAGGATACCCAATTAAAGTTTACAAGGCGAATATTAATTCACTAGTAGATAAGGCCATAAACACCAATAGGGTGATTACGATAGGAAGTAGAATCGCTTTTGGGCCTCTGAAAATAGCAAATGATATTGAAGAAAGATCTGAGGTTTTCCCGGCGTATGTGAATGTACCTATACGAACACTAACTTTACATCCGGTAATATCAAACACATTCATTTTTTAAATGCTTGATGTCGCTTAGTTTTAACTAAGAAAACTCACATTTAACTCATTAAATGTATCATTGAAAGCCAAAACTCTTCATGGTTCATAATAAATTAACATTCAGCAATCAATCAATATAACTGAATTCAATAAGCGTCCACTCACCATTAAATCGCCTATACGATGACTACAAGAAAAATTATGAAATAAGAAATTATCTTAGTGTCAAAATAAGCAGCCGAATGAAAAACTATTGGCCATCTACCTAAAAACATATATAATACAGGGTATGTTAGTTAGTTAGTCTGTGCACTATGCATTTCCATACAGAGGCACGGAATGAAAACAAAGTTATTAAGTAAGTACATTTCATGATCCCAAACCCCGTAGTGTTACATTCGGTTGCGTCCGACGCGCCCTTTGAGTCGTTTTCCCATTACCGTTCGTTACGCCACTAAATACACCTTCTGCGGTAGGACATCCTGTCCGGTAGGCACACCTCTTGACACGCTCAAAGAGAAAGCAAAAATCCTAGGTATATGATCATGAGATCCAACGCTAAGTTTCCCACTTCTCTATGTACTATCCTTCCGAGCAGCGTCCGGTAGACTGCTAGTAGTTGATAAAAATGGTTACTCTTCCCATACCTAAAATTACATAATAAAGGTGGCTCTAAAGAATGACTACTACCACCATCAAACGAGTACGCAAATACGAGGTTTAAAATCAAAGGCGAATTGAGGAGTACGATGGAGGGTCCACCGCAGTCACTTTTCAGCACGTACCAGACGTCATAAATATTGTTGATAAGTTGCAAGAGCATTATTGCATACCACCAGAGAGGCGCGAGAAATAATGACCTGATTAAAAGAGACAAAATACCCCATTGCAACCTAGTTGCAAGACACATGAATTTAAAGGAGAAGCAATAAATTCGATATTTAATTCATTGGACTCTACATACTTGACCCCATTTCAAGCAACGAGCATTTAAGACAGAAGATCTGTTTAAAGCTAAAAATAATACAAGCCTATAAAATGGATTGCCTTGAGTTTTGTGTATGTACCATTAATTCCTACAAATAAACACTGCAGCAGACTCCAAGGTTTTTTCGAAATGTTTTGAAAATTAGGCTTGTTTTAGAGCTACTAGTACCAGGGCACAAATAACAGCACAGAAGCATTTATCTCAAAAATAAAAATTCTTTCAAAGGAAGTTTAAGCGACCTAATTGCCCTTCCTCCTAGAACGGATAGCGTTTCGAGAGCGGAGCATAGTTTTTAAATGGAAGACAAGGGTACTTATAACCAAGCCAAACACTATGCTCCTCGGATTTTTTAAGACAAATTTAACAAGTGGATTGCGGGGATAATCGGGGATAATCTTTATACGACACAAAAAACATAAATTCTGACTATTTTATTTCATTCGAGCCATACTCTTATTTCCAAGGATTAAGAACTCAATAAAATTGTTTAACCAGTCGAATCCACTAAATATAAGCATAGGAGACCAAAGCAAATATAAGGATAGTACCCTTACACTATATTTCGAATAGTAGGGCTACTTAAAATAGCATTAAAAACTTAAAAAGCCCGCTTCCGATGACGAATAGAATATTATATTTCGTCAGATTTGTTGAAGATCCGTAAAAGTAAATATTCCATCATAGAGTAAAATACATTTTTCATGCTTCCTCCGTGGCTTGTAAATATTATATACAGAATGCATGTAGCATAGTTTTATCGCAGTATATGCTATATACTATACATATACCATATATATATATATACTATATACTGCGATAAAACCATAAATACTACTCTAAGGAAACAACGATCACAAAGGAACAGTGTACTGAGAAAAAGAAGGGCTTTATTAACATTTTTTAGTATCCCTAAAAATACAGACATAAAAGGCAAGCACTTCCACGGCATACGTGTCCCACGAGCACTCAGACAAGTGGAACAGGGAGGACTCTAGGAGCAATTCCACGGTAACTCAAGACTATGCAGCCAAAATCCTACTCACTAAAACTATTCGGACGCTTTCGCAAATGGACGAAAAATAAAAGTGCTTCCAATGCTATCGGCCTCAAACACCGATATAATCATTTTGACTTAGAGTAGTCGAGCATTTCTTGCAAACTCACTAAAAAATAACGTAAAACTTAAACATAACGTGAAATTAAGAAAAATATACTTCGCACGTTATTTAAAATTATCTATTGCACAATCTCAGACCCCAAATGAAGTCATGATATCCAAAACGAAAAAGTAAACAAGGGCTTGAGATTTATTTGGTAATAGGTTCTATGCATATTTTGGGGGCTACCAGAACAATTACGATATTTTTTTCTAGGAATGGACATTAAATATAGTACCGAATATATTCATGGCAATGAGTTTATAGGAGGGCTTCGGCATCTTTCAATACCTATAGAAATAGTGTTTTTTTTTCAAAATTTTGCCAAACATACTGGTATTCCTTTGGAATCCAAGGCACAAAATCGATGTATACCCACATTTTCATCGATTGATACCTACTCGAGTCACGGATATTTCCTTGCTTCCATTTCTTACAATACGGCTTCCATTCGGCGAAAGATTCGCTGTGCCCACCTAAAGAGAGCCAAACCCCAAAAGACATTCTCCAACTCGAATGGATCAAACCTTTTAACGTCCCCTCAGAAGCTGGACACCCGGAGGTAATTCGATAAGCTGTCGCCATAAGGAACCTTGGGTGAGCACGCAGTATAAGGGGAGGGGCGCAGGCGTATCCACAGAGAGCCGCGCTGGAAGCCGTAGAAATCATGACAGCGGCGAAACTGGAGATGATTACTCACCTGAAATGGAGGAGAGAAACAAATGAGGAGTGAATACACAAGCCATATGACGTGAGTTTTGAGTAACCGGCACGACCGACGGCAACGAGGAATCGCCACCCTTGACATTACGCCGAGAGCACCGTGACCTCATCAAACATATGCAGTCGTTCATACGGCTGCCGCAAGGCTCGGTCGCATGCTGAGTCGTACGCATTTACCATTAATTAGAATTTACTAGTAATAAGAAAATTTAACTCCCAAGGCCTTGTTTTCATTCATTCTACGAGGGTTGCCTAGAAAATAAAGCACCATATTTTTTTCTTCGGTTTTATTTATTGCACATAATGAGAATTGCGTACACGAAGGAATGATGTTTCAACTACACACCCTTTTTCTATGTAATATTCGTCCTGTTCTATGGCCTCCCTCCAGCGCGAATCAAGGGCGTGTTTACCCTTTTGGTAACAATCCTTGCTCTGGTCCACGACCATTGCAAATCTTGGAGCACCGCCGAACCGCCTTCTGATGCCCTTGTCCTCTGAGCCTAGCAACTGACTGTACTTCCGTTGACTGCAGATACTTCCTGGTCTTTGCACAACCGTTTCTGAATATCCCCTGCAATTTCTTTCTCTGCAGTAAAAAATTCAGTGACTTGCAAAGTACATCACTTAGAGACGCCATTTGGAAACGGTCCTGCAGCTACGCTGTCAACCAGAAGAACCAACAATTTTGTGATCGCATCCATGAAAGTTCAGATAATGCATAAGTGGCGTTTCGCATTCGCATTATTTTTGTCGGCTTAGAAAAAAAATTGTGGTGCTTTACTTCAAGGGCAACCCTCGTAATTACACTCGCTAAGGAAGCTCGAATTTCTTTTATTCCACGGAGGGATTTGCATTAAACTTAGCACACTAATTAAATTATCAACGGATAAAGAGGGAAAACTGCACTTCACTGACTAATTCAAAACAGGTATATTTTATGAGCGTGAGATAAATTTCGTTTAAATTCATTTAATTGTGGAGTTTTGTTTTAATGAATGTATGATGGTTATTAAATATAAGTTGGTTATTTCCATACAAGGCCTACCTTGTCGATTGATGAATATCAAGGTGTCCCGTTAGGTTGAAGATTAGAACAAAATTAGAGTGCAATTTTCTCTTTTAACGGAGTGAATATATTTTTATTTTCGTAGGCACCAAAATACAAGCAGTTCATGATACCATCTTATGTTCCACAACATTATAGAATCATTAAACGATATTTTCACGAAAAAATATACATGACCCACATATTTCGACGGTAACACTACCGTGGCCTCTTATTTAACTATCCATCCACTGTCATTATTACTAATATGATGTCATTAAAACCCGAATTTAGGATAAATATTTTAAGTACACTGAGATTGGAAGAACCCCTCATTCTCTGGCCTGTGTCATAATAAGCCAAATTACGCAAATTTGTTGAAATGGAGACTAAAATCTTCCCATGTCCGTACTAATAAGCAGCGTCGGCGCTGCAATTTGGTGCTTACTTGACGAAAAAAGGACAAAATGGAGGCTTGCATTCATGAGGAGCTCTTGGGAGTAAATCGCACACCTTACTCTAACTATGCAAATCATTCTTCTTTAGCGCTCTCTGGTAACAAAAGGTTAAAAGAATAGTTTCCATTAAAAAGAAAAAATTAAAATTAAATAATAAGGTAAATAAGCACACAGGAAATTTGCGAGCACTATCATCCTTTCACAAAAAGTAGGGAATATTTATTTCATTAAAGTTCTTTTTTAGAATAAGCTCTTTAATACATGAAAGTAATTATGACGACGCATTTTATACTTAAAACTCATTTTTGATCAAAGATAAGCTAAAACAAAATATTTAATATTCACATTGAATAATACTTTTTCATAAAATTATTAGAGAAAGATTTTACCTATGGATACAGGGAGAGATCAATACTTATGGCAACGGTTTGTGATATCTAATAAGACTTGTGGCAGAAAAAAATCCGTATCTATGCCAGTATCACACATATCATCGAAAACACCATTTACACATTCTTCATACTAAATATATGGAATGACACGAAGCGATTATGAGTTTTTGACGGAAAAACAGCGAATAGCCGGCGAGAACTACTTCAGGGTACGTTACTTCTACGAAAAATAGATGATCAGGTTTTTCCGCGCAAAGGATATTTTGAAACATTTACACTCACTTCCAACTTGCTTTTGGCATTGGAAAGAAATTCTTAGTCTTCAAAGCTAACTTAGCGAGAGTGAAGAAAAGATCTCTTTCCGCATAAAATTATGAAACTTATAATTAATAGGTCTAAATTTTTTCCCTAAATTCCGAGAAACGGATAAAACTGAAATCCCATATAGTTAAAAAAACAGGTGAAACTCGTGCCGAAAGTGCTTAAGAAGAGTTTTCATCGCCATATCCTGAGTGGCGACAGCTCTTTCTCCTTTCCTCGCTTCATGCCTATAGTGTGCGCTGTTTCCTTTCATTACCTTCGCCCAAGAAAAAACCCCATCTCCTCTTCATTCCTCACTCTCTCTTCTCTTCATTCTTTAGCGAACTTTCCTTTTCCGTCACACGGGGCTTTTCCTTCCTCCAACCAACAACTTACAAGTTTCAAACTTATCTCAACGCATTCCCCATCCCTTTCTTTCACACTCCCAAACAACCTTAGTTTACTAACAATAAGCAACATGATCGAGAAGAACTGGTCCACAATAAGGGATTAGAGAGAAATGGTTTGGCCATTCCAAAGGGCTATTCCGTTCAATCCTCGTGATTTTTTAAGTCATATTTAAAGTTACAAGCTAGAAAATATTTAAGCTTTATTTAAGTTTCATGCTCATATTGAAATAATAAAGATGCTGGCAAATATTATTGTGAACTTCAATTAACGGTTTAATAAAAAATATCTATTTGAAGGAAGAAAAATGAAATTTGATCCCAATTATTCTTCTGCAGCACCAGATTTCGCAGGCCTTTATCCTCGATTTCTACACGGCTGCCTCTGTCCATGCCTCACTTCCATTCTTCAAATGTAAGTTCTGATAAACTTATAAAATCGTTTCAGGCTTGATTTTGTGGAATATTGTTATATCCATGATAAAAACACAAATGGTAATTTCCACACTATTTAATTTAACACTAAACGACCGACCATGGTTTCGACACTTTGTGTCATTATTACATGGTATCTGATAAACTGTTTCCTAAGGCCGACAAATTACCAAGAATAACCCCAATAAAAAGCAGGAAGCTTGAATCAATCTCAACGTTGAACATCCTACCACCGTAGTGAATTCGAAAAGAAGAAGGGGAGAAAAACTTCGGTTTGTGAGCGAAATACCGACGATGGCGTGGTATCCGATCGTGGTGGACAGCGGCGAGACTTGCCGAGGTGCTAAATTATTTCGTCGACGCGGGGCAGCTCCGGGAGTCGGTAAAATACCTCCCGCCTTCCCTAAATGCCGATGGCGTGGGTGGGCGAGGCGTGCTATGTCGGGCGGGCGACAGATTCCGCGCATTGTTGCGACACAATACCTTCCTCTTGGACGGTGAGTTACTGCCCCGCCTACCTGCAAACCCCTTCTCGGCCTTCTGCGGCTCTCTCATTACCCTTATTTCGCGATCCCTTTCATCCACCCTTTTCATCAACCTGACCACGTGCTTTCGCATCCGCCGCGTCCGGAACACTGAGCCTTTCCACGCCTCGCTTCCATAGAAAAGCATACCCCAAATGAAATTTCTGATAAACTGTTTCCTGAGGTCGACAAATTACCGAGCAAAATCCAAACGAAAATTAGGAAGCTTGAATCAATTTCAACACTGAACACCCTACCACCGAAGTTAATCCGAAAAGAAGAAGGGAAAAAAACTTCTGTTTGTGAGCGAAATACCGACGATAGCGTGGTATCTGATCGTGGTGGACAGCGGCGAGATTTGCCGAAGCGCTAAATTATTATTATTATTAAGCTAAATTATCATTAAGATCTTTTGCCACGAGTGGAAGGAATTTGTTTGAGCGTTCAGCTTTGCTAACACATAGCGTTCTATGGGCGTTATGTTACGCCACGTCAAATCCTTCGATTTTTGCTATACGCCAGAATAATACACCCAGATTGGCGTTTCAGGTCACGTAAGGGCTCCGGGATAAATGGAAGAAAGGAGTGAAGACCCCAACATAAGTTACCATAGCATTCAAGGTGAGCAACTGATAATTAGTTCACTGCGTTCTCAAGGCCAGAATTGTGACACCTTTTGGAAATATCTTTCGATGGCTGCTTACGCCAGAAGAATAATCTTGCATTAAAAAAACGGTAAAAAAACTCTTTCAACAAAGACACGAAGTATTCACTTGTCCTAATTTAGAATTAAGCGTGCAAGAGATAAAACAGCCTTAAAGGAGGAAACAATTTCTAAGAATTTTAAAATGAATAAACAACACATCACACACAAAAGCACATAATTTAGATAAATGTACTCATTAACATAAACACTAATATTTAAAGGATGACCTTTAACAGTCGAACGTCGAAATTTACACGAAAAGTAAAGAAGTAGCCCAAAAGAATTTGGCGTTGTTACGTGAAGTAATTTACTCAGGAAAACTTAATATGGCATGACTTAAAATGTATGGATGTATTGAGGTTAGGTATCTAGATTATTCGCCAACCTTTACCATCAGCGCACAGTGGGCTGAAATCGAAAAAAGCTGGTAAAAAAATCATATATTTCATATTTTTAAAAGTAACTCGATGAAAGCTTTCCAAGTATTTTCGTTTACGGAATATAATGTGACTCTAATGACATTTTACCGATAAAATGATCCGAGGGTTTTTTTTAAAGAAATTCGCGGAAACTGAAAAAAATTAAAAAATTGAGTAATCGGATCGCTTCAATAGAGAGGGATCATTTTAGTGAAATCAATAATTTTCAATAAATAAAGGTAGTGGTTGAAAATAAAATTTAGCTATTTAAATTAAAATATTGGTAAATGCTTACAATAATTTTAAAACAATATTGATAACATTGGTAATTAAGAATTGAACTTTGTGTTAAAATTTGTTCTGGGATAGAGCTCATAAGAAATCACCTCTAAAACTTTCACGAAACAAACTTTTTAACAATACGTGACGCTGCACCGTCACGTCACGACCCATTACCTACTCGAGCTTCCTCAGAGTTAAGTTTTCGCTCTTCAACAGAGAAAAAGTGTTCAAGAACTACGACATAGTTGAGACCGTAGGCATGGGTTGAAATGGGTATTTTAGGCAGATGGGTTTAAATGATAAATATTTTGGAAGAACGCATTCACGTCTACGGTGAAGTGGATACTCGAAGCCATCAGAACAGTCCCCACGCGGGGTGGAGATGAGGTGGGGCGAAGGGGTTGGGAGGCTTGGCTCGTCATAATAAGGGCAAATTCTTCACATCCGATGTCGATGAATGATGTAATCAAGCGCACGCCGAGATGAGCGTCTCACTGGAAGCACATATCCCGCGCCTCCGCCTGTGACGTCCGCATCACAGCGGCGTCGCTCCCTTTGACTGCCGCGCTATGTACTTTAAGCACATCCGCGCTATGTACCTAAAACATATCCGCGCTATCTCGTCGTTATCTCGATCCCTGTCACTGCTCACAGAGAAATAGTTCAAGAGGCCGGTCGGCAGATCTTCCACGGCTCGATCGACAAACTCATTAGGGAAGGGAAGGGAACCACCGATGTAAACGTTACAGAAATCCCCAAAATCAGCGGACCGGACATAGTAATGATCACCGCAGCTCGGTGACCACTTTATAAAAAAAAGGATATGAATGCGATAGGTGAACTATTGGAGTCAAAAATACAGGGTGATTATTGAGCGAATCTTAAGCCTGAATCACGCGACTATTTTTTCCCCGTCTCTCAGAATGATAGCTCCAGGGATAGATTTTCAGTGGCCAAAAAAGAGTGATCGCTCGAGCCATCATTTTCTGAATCACGGGTCATTTTCACCGTACCTTTTTCCATAGCTTATTCCTTCACGTTCCGTATTTAAAACAGTTTTTTTATTCAACTAAATACCAAGCGTGGCGATACATTCGCTTTTAGCGGCCGTACATTCTGATTGTCTGAAGGACGGTCCCAGCGATGGAAAAAGGGACGTGCCGAGTGATGGTAAAAGGGATGGGATTCCCGTCCCTAACACCACCACGGAAAATGATTGCGTGAAACGGTCATTTTTTTCGCCATCACCATAGGGATCGCCCGAACTATTCCACGAAAGGGATGGAAAAAATGATCGTGTGCTTCAGATTTTACCACGGTTCGCTCCTACGAGAATGAGGCTTTAGAGAAATACAGGATCGAGATGATTTGGCATGAAAATGATTGCGATTGTGAAAAGGCTTACGCAAAAAAATCGGAAATACATATTAGAAGGGTAAATTTGATTCCCATTCTCTAAGGAAGTAAAATTTTTATTTTTTTCTCATTTATAAATTTCTTGGAGACAAATTCCTTTAAGAACTCTGGAGTAATCGATCAAATGACTCGACGATTAAAAGTAGAAATTAAAAATAAAGCAATTAAAAGATTTAAAAGACAAGATTTTTCCCTAAAAACGGTATAAAATTCTCCAAAAAAGTAAAAAATAATATTTTCATCTCTAGGGGAATGAAGATACTAATAAAGCTACTAATTAGGTTTAGATATTAATAATGCGTCCAATCCATACCCATCTATAAGGTTCTTCTACACTCATTTCTAATAAACGTAATCAATATCCACGCTATATTATCCGAATAATGAAAAGCTTATTTCTTTTACTTTTTAGTGAATTTTATACTGTTTTTGAAAAAGCATATTTATTAATCTTTTTCTTCTACTTTTATTCTCTACTTTTTAAGGGTGACTCATGTAATAGACTAAGCCAGAGCTGTTAAAGAAATCTTTGCCGAAACATTTTCAGGTTAAGCAGAGAAGACCCTGCTAAAATATTTCTCGTATCTCAAATATTAAAAAAAAATAATATTATTATTTTCGTTAAACCGGCCTTATATCTGCCCGGTCGAGTGGGAGTAACGCGTCCTCTTTTTTCAAATTCCCTTCGAGGAAGTAACACCCAACTCTTTTACGAGCATGGTGATGTAACAGAAATGTTCAGGAATGCGAGCTGGGGATGAGAAAATTAACTCACACGAAGGACACGCACCGCAGAGGCGCCGATCGTAATCGATGACGCAACTTCGAATGTGGAGACAGTGTGTCAATCAATTCCCAAGACAACTAGATTAGGAGGAACAGCGGGAGAAACATCACCCATTTCCGGAAGAAATCCGACGAAGGAGAGAACTGCGATATGAAAAGGAGCGAGAATTATCAGTCACCGACGATGGTCCCATCATGTTCACAAGCTTACCATCTCGAAAAATAAACGATAAATATTTACTCCCCATGCGTAACAGAGGGAACTGAGTTTTGACAACTGAATTCACCAAGTGTTGTGGTAATCCAACATAAAATTTCAAACATGCAAAAATTTATCGAGTTGACTATGGATTCCTTGCTATGTCGACATATTATCGGAATACGCGAAGGATTAAAAGTGCTGTTACATATTTTACGCGAAAAATTATTATGGAGATGAAAACTGTGGCAAAAAAAAGAGGTATGTGTGTGGTACAAAATATAAGACCACATTCAAGGCCGCGATAAATAAATAAATGACGGTGTGACAAATATTTTTATCACAACCCATTTAAAAGGGCATTATCGACTACCAACAGCTGTTGATTACCAAAAATCATTTAACTCAATGCGATGAAATAATGTTCACAAGTCATCGCGCACGGGATAGGCAGAAGCCGGTCCGCGACTTCCTCATGCCCACATTAATATTGGACCCTGTCGTTAATTTTATTTAAATTCCAGCCGCAATTAAAATTTTAATCGAAAAAGCCTATTCTAAATCGGTAGCTATTGTTGAAGCTGATCACTTATGGCGCCTCAAGCGTAAACTGTACATGTAAGGAGAACAGTATCAGGCTACGGGTGATTATAAAGCCAAGTTCTCGTAAAACGGAAATTGGGGGCAAGACCTATGTCCTCAGCATATACAAGGCTTTTTCCATTGAGTGTGAACTGTTTTCCAGTTTTTTCCATTGGATCACATCGAAAATTTCCAACGAAGCAACATTTCGATGTAACGCCGATGTCAAGAGTTTTGGTTGAATTTAAACTCCCTAAGGACGATGAGACGAATGATTACGAGAAAATTTTATGAACTTACAATTCTAAGAACTCCGGTGACTCTCACCAATGCGGGAATAACGCAAAGAAACTTTAAGCAGTACATCGAATTCTTAAACAGCCAATTCTCAACTATTTCACGGAAAAAGATATTAAAAGATGCTGATGCCATTCGCCGCTCCGCTACTCGCTACGGTCACTGCGCTTGGGAACAAATCTGCTAGAATTCCCGACGCTTACTAGAAAAAAATATAGATCTTAAGAAAGCAAATAATGGATTAACAAAAGGGAGATATACATGACATTTAAATAAGTTGTGCGAAAAAGATGCACAACACGTGCGTTAGTATAAAAGACGACGGCACAGAAAATTATCAGTCACCGCTCTGGTTAAGCTGAGAGCCTTATCTTTCTGAGTATTACACCTGGATTTCAAAATAGTTAGCCTTAGGGAAGCTAAGCATTCTATCTTTATTAGGGTAGAACAATAAGGTCCAGTAGGAAAAGTGATTTTTATAGTAGTGAAAGGAAAATTCCATGTGAACTCATTGCTGGAGCATAAAAAACTTTTCTCTCAAAAGGCCGAGGGGTGAAAGGGTTACTAAGGTGATGCACCTTTCTCTACTAACCCTATTAAGCACCCTAAGTTTTGCGGCTTCGAAATCAGGGAACAGTGAAATTTATTAAAACCTGAATGAAGAAAATCATGAGCTGCAAGACAGCCAGCCTCGCAACGGATCTAAGAACTTTCTTCTTCGCCTGACATGAGGTAATTTGTAAGTTAGAAGCAGCGGCTTCTAATCAATAGCCCTTTGAGAGGTCCTTATTTAGCTTTCATGAGATGAAATGATCTCTAATTGAACACACAGCTTCCCCAACTCGCAATATGGAGCCTATGAAACTTGCATAGCAAGTTAGGGTAAAAAAATTAGTCTTCGCTTATTTAAACAGCGTAGCTTCACTGATTGCATTTAAAATACCAATCGATAATCTTTACGCTATTTTTTTTCAATCACAATCAGTAGTCTCACAGCATGATGTTCCTCATTATTTGGAATGGAAAGAAAACAAAAAAATATTAAGACTGGCTCATTCTAATAAATATTATCAGGAATACTTCCATCCCCTTCAGGTTTGATGAAGATCAATAATATAATAAAAATCAAAACTATCGCAATAATATTACAATTGAAATTGATCGCTCATTAAATCGTGTTAATATATACATTTTTAACCTCGGAATGGGCCAAGAATTTGAAACAAGAATAAAAATACTCGCCCAACTTGAATAACGAGAGATGGACGCCCATTGGACTAAAAGGGATAAATTACTCATTCAAATCTTACGTTACCTTCTTTAAATTTTCAGGACATTAAGTGAGGACTTCTTTCAACATTTACCTGACTTCAACTTTTGAAATATCGCCCAAGAATTTTTTCAGATGTATATTTTTATTTTAATGTTATAGGAAAATGTTGTCTTAGTTCAAGTCCATATACCTTGAAAAATTCTACACAATAACGCAAGTTTTGAAGGAGTAATTCGTCGGGGGAACAGGCAGTATGACCAGCTGAAAGGGTGTGGTGCGTGTTCTGAAGGATTGAAAAAGCGAGAGGGATCTTAACCATCCCTGAAGTAGTTCACTACATATGATCACTTATAAGTAGGGATGAATCGACTCCACTTTTTTCGATTCCGATTCTTTCGAATCGATTCCCGATCCTCTATTTCGATTCCATCGATTCTCACTCATAGTAATGGGTAGAATACTGATTTTTCTGCAGCATTTCCATCATAAAAATTTAAGACGAGAATGGAATAACATTACAAAGACAATTAAGTGGTCCTAAGTGTATATTTATCAAAATAGCGAATTAGTATTGTGGTAATATAACCTTAATTTTAATACATTAATACTGTTTCAGGCATAAATTGTTAACTTAATAATATTGAGTGCACAATGGCTCAGGCGTGTGACGGCCTTTATACCCCAAACTTAAAAGTAAATGTTCAAAATATTTATCTTTCTCGAATTCATGGAATCGGAATCGACATTAGGCGATGAATTCTCGATTCCATGCCTGAGAATCGGTAGAATCGAGAATCGACATTTGGAATAGACTCATCCCGACTCAAAAGCTATCATTCGAACCACCATTGAAACATCCCTGGAAAGGATGGGGAAAATTCTCATGCAGACCAGAATATAAGTATAGTAGTAGCAGTATCAAATAATACTGGATGGGGCATGGCTTCACCTTTCTACCCCGGTCATGAACGACACCGCGCCCTCTTCCGATAACCCGGGAACCACGAAAGCCGGAAGGTCGACCGAGTTCAGGGCACAGAGAGGCATCACCCCTTTGCGCGAGGGGATATAACATTCCTTTCTCCGAAAAAGGGGTCGCGACACCCTTTTTCACCCCGAACCTTGCCTCACTGACGACCCTCAAAAACTTCCTGCATCTCCGTCCCCCTAACCCTTCGACCCTTCTTCACATCATCGGCGATGGCTCTCGAGAGAAAAGAGCTGACGGACGAAAAACCGATGGGGAGAGACGCCGAGGGAGGGAGAAAAGGATATCTGCGGGGTAAGGGGGAGGGGAGGAGGACGTCACCCCATTCAGAGCCAGGGCACGGGGGGGAAAAATTTGATACAGGTCGGAAAAAACGCTGCCGCGTCTTTTTCCGATGCAACGGCTTTGAAGTCGCATCCCATTCCAGTAACGGACCGCCGTCCTGTGGATTCGCAATCACGATATTGCGTGCACGTAACCGATATCGAGTTCTGCATGTACTACCATTTCCAAACCAGGCGTGACAATACTGTGCGGTGAGTATAACAACTACGGATCCCGAGAAATTGTTTAGTTAATCCAAAATTTACATCATTGGCGCACACGACCAGTACCAATTTTCCATTTTAAATTTGTTGCACTGCCAGTAAAATAGAAAGGGCTGAAATTTAGAGTCCTTTGTAGGAAGTGAAGTCTGGTTCGAATATCGCCCCTAACATACTAATGAGTACGTCACAGGCAGTGGCGGATCTATGGGTGGGGGGGAGGCTAAGGGGACTATAGCCCTCCTTGGGCATCCAATTTACACTAGATAGAATGGTAAGAAGTCAGCGTCATAGCGCTATTAGCGAAAAAGGTGAAGAAGATGGCTGAAGTTTATCGACAACGTAAAGTTGGAAGACATGGATACTTCAAAGATATGGCCAGAGACAGGAGGGAATGGAGACAGCATTGGCGCGGGGGACCTGCCGATGGGCAGAATGGCATTTTTTTCCGACCCCCACTACTGCTGGAATTTTAATCCCTTGCACCCCCCTTGTCCCTATCCTGGTTCCACCACTGGTAACACGCGATAATAATAATGATGATAGAAAAAATAATAAATAAATAAAAATTAAAATATACCAAACAATGAATACATTTTCAATGTCATTTCACGGTCAAATATAAATATTTTTGAAGTTTACGGTACCGTGGGACGTCGTGACTTCGTCGTAACTAGCAGTAATAGAAAAACATTTTGATTCGAAATAGAATGACTTCCTTCATGCAATTTGGCAATGAACTTCCACAATTCCAAGGAAAACGACTGATGACATGGATTGGGAAAAGCTAGGTGAGATATTACCAAATTCGGAAACATGCTCGTTAGTGCAGAAATTTACGAAACGATGAAGCAAATTGCGTAGCGCTTGTAAGTGGAAAACTCGACTTCCCTCCAACGCTCAGGGCACGATTTTTAGACAACCAAATTAATGCAGAACCATTCCAATTCGAACTTATTAAGCCCGAATGTACAGACGGGCGTTCGTAATCGGGAGGAAATAAAATGGAGGACTGAATAATTGAATAAAAATCAACAATTTCGCCCGTTAATCCTCGCCCGGTTAAACTTTTTCACTGGAGCGAAATCGGAAGCCGACAGATCATGAATCGCGGCAGAATGCACCTGAAGAATGCCGAAATCGCTGCCGCGTCCACTGACGCAGGATGCAAAAAATATAAGCTCAAATCGGATTCACCAAAACAATAGAAACAGACAAAAAAATTTACCATCCTCTATCGGGTTTATTTATGAGCCAAGTGACATTCACGGTCCGAATAAAACTGCAACAAGCTCAATGGATTTTTAACTGATGTTTCCACATCACACAAAAACATTTCATTCGTCGGTTATCGACAATGAAAATACTGGATAAAGTTCCACTGCCTTAATTGCATCGGTTGGCATTAATATGCACGTGCATGCAACCGTGAATCAAAACAAACTCAGCAACTTACAATTAGTAGTTATCATACACTCCACGAATAAAACCTATCAGAGAATCGTTGAACGGGTTTGCATCACTAGATCATTCACTTGACTAAAGTAATGAGATCTCTATTATATCCACAGATCCGAATGTGTGTAGTGAATCGTATCCATTACTCAGATGATGGTGCACTTTTCAACAAAGTCGTTCCACACAAGGGATTCCAAAATTGATTCAAGGCTGTATTCCAACTGATAATGACTCTCTGAGTTGACACGCGCTGTGCGTTGAATACATTTGAGGAAAAGTACACAATAATTTCAATTCAATGTACTATAAGAATTAAAAATGTTTAATTTAGCGCCGTATGGCGTGACAATGTTTCATCAAACGCTGAATCTTACATCAGGAACAAGAACATTCTCTATTCAATAGCGTTAGCCACTACTTTTCTTCGCTACTTCGGCTGAGAAGAAAAAGCTATCGCAAAGACAACTCGACAGGGTAAGAAAGAACTGATCAGTAAATCAAAATGGCACAGAATTTCCTCATTCCTGTGGTGAATTTTATTTCGTCACTATCCCATTAGTTTCTTTCTACTGACTCTAATAGAACAACAAAACATATGCATTCAAAAGGAGTTTTGCAATACAACACTCGATTCCAAGACAGAACTATGTAAAAAGTATCAGCAAGCATATAAAACCGCAAATGTAATCCAACTTCAAGATTATCACGAAAATAAAAAAAAGTCAATTAAATAAAAAATATTTAACAACGGAAATCTGAGCATATTTTACAGCATAAGAAAGAGTTACACTAAGCTGAAGAGAGAGCACTTCAAGTTCACTCGAGGTTTCATCACCTTAGACGCAAACATCCCACACTTCTGAAGGATCTCGTAATCAAAATATAGGAAATATTTAACACTTTCCCCGCGAACAACATGTAAAAACTCTGCTCGGGATACCGCTCTCATATAATCTTACCCGCGCGGTATCCCGAGAAGAGTTTTTACAAAATATAGGAGTTACCGAAAAAATATTGAAGCATAAGGTAATTAACAAATAGCCGGAAATGATAAATGAAAATTAGGTCTCGAAATAAAACTCTGAATATTCAGTGCCACTATGTATCAATCTTTGGCAAAGCAACTTAATAGCCCAAATCTTAATTCCATGTTTATGTTTACCACGACCTATACCAGCATATACTTCTTAGCATTCACAAAATCCTTCGCAAACAAAGTCGTGAACTCATACACAGGCTAAGGAGTAAATTACCTAAATCAAAACTTCTACCACAATCTAAGACATCAGATTTATCGCACATGAGACTACGAGGCGTGTTTTGAAGTTATACTATCAATAATCCCATAAGGGCGGAGCCAACGGTGAACTCGTGTCACCCGATAAAGGTTTATAATGATATTGACAATTTTTTAGTGATTATATTTAATACAGGTACTACAGAAGCAACAAAAACAATACTGAACATTTTAATTCGATGATAGCAGCCCACAATAATCCTATGGATAAAAAAACAGCTCATAGATCATGCTAACACGAAAACTTCAAAACACTTCCACAGCTATGAACTACACAAACGGAATATATGGCGACTGCCAACCTAATGAGTCTAGAATTCACCGGAATAATTTTTGATAAGAAATCGTTTAAGCAAGTAGGAGTCACGGCACAAACATATGATTGATGATCAAGAAGTTCACGGTAGATACAACACCGAAAATGAAGATAAGGATTTTCAAGCGAATAACAAGTAAGTTCTCAAGTCTGAATCAACTTTGCTCGCAAAGCGGAGATGGCAAGAAAACGCCAATTCCAAGGGCCAACTTGGGATTGAACTTCGGGATTCCATCTTGATAGGAATACTCGTCGAGAAGTTTCGAGGATTCTCGCCAGAGAGCGAAACTAATCGGCCGGAGAAGATGGTATTGGAGAAGTGGAATGACTTAGAGGTATGTTCAACAATGCGACATGGCACACGAAAGTAAAAATGACCTGTGGCAGAAAATAAAAGTTGAAATAGAAAAATATCACGCGACAGAAAACTAATTCCGTGTGCTAGGAGTTTTACGAAAAATAACTAAAAATTTTGGCAGTCCAATTCCAATCTTAGTTTTTTGAAAACCTCGTCGTTGCAAGTGTTAAAAATTTCTATTAGCTGAGTTGCAACCCTTTTCTTTGCATTGACGGCATAAGTTCTCGTAATAAAGAAAGAGGACCACCTCTGAAAAAATATTCAGTCAAACTGAGTAAACAGAAACATAATTTAATGCATAGTGCCCTTATGCCCGCTAACGCAAGCGTCGGATTTATTAAAATTACCGATTCTGAACTCCGGAAATTATTCGATTAGCTATATTCTTTAAACGAGGATGACTGACTTGTCAATGCATTTGTACGAATGTTACTTTAAGACGATAAAACTTTAATATAATGATGCAACTGTAAAAAATCACATTTCAGTTATATTGTGATATATTTTCATTTCATTTTTTTTAGAGACACATTTAGCCGCTAGGTAGCATAGTCTTCATTAGACTGACCAAAGTGGTGCAAGTAATCTTAACCATTACCGCATAAAAAAACAGTCGCAGACTGACACTGATCCTAACCATGGTCAGGATCGTAGGTTATGGTCGATAGCCGCTAAATACTTGTATCAAAAACCAAGATGTTAATCAGTGGAAGTTTTAATTTCATGAAAAATTGGATCAATTTTTTCAATCCCTAAGAAAGGGTGCAACGGTATAATATATATGCGAAAAGTTATTCATAGGATATTTGCTCATTTCAGTGTTTCCGAATTTAATTCAGTATTTTTTCACATTTCAGAGACCTGAAAGGAAAGAGTGATTGTCATGAGCCATTCGATAATCAAACATAGTAAGATTAACACCATTACGCCAACTTATGCCCACAGAAACGGTAGAATGAATTTGCGCTTCACCTTTATATCCAATCTACACGCGTAATGAGATCCAGCATATCTGAATAATATTAGACAAGTAGTTAGACAAAGGAAAAACTGCTCAGTACCTATGTGGTCCGCAAATCATAAAGAAATATTCAAATAAGCAAAATAAGCAATTATAGAGGTAGAGATGGTAAACGCTAAAGTCTGATTAAAGCAAAATACGAGTTTCCAAAGGAAAATGGAAATGCTGTAACAAACGTTAGAACGACCACTCCACAATGGCATCTAATTCCTATCAATCACGTAAATTTCATTCACCAAAAATAATTCTATAGAACTCAGACACAGTACGCAATCCCTAACATTTAATCATTAGGACACATTGGAGTAGAAGGTAGGAAATTATGATTTCCCACATACTCGTCATTCATGATACACAATAGAAAAGGTGCAAATTAGGTGAGCCAAAATTAAGATTGCAATGCCTGCGTGGGGACACGCAGTACAGAGATGATTCTGTTTATTTGGAGAAAAATTACTTTGAATGCCTGAATCATTACTCGGGAATACCAATAAATTGAATACCAGCAACAATTAAAAGCGACAACAGAATAATGTGAGCTACTACACACTACTTCAACCTGTTTTCTGCAACCACAAGAGGTGAGTAAATAAAATCTGACCAACCATTTCCAGAAGATGATAATTTATCCTCGATCAATTAAAACCCCTCACTTTTCTTCCTGGGATCCAGGAGCCCCAATAGATAGCGTTTGGCCTTTGATTGTAGAGTACCGCGTTCAAGTCCCAGACGAAGCCTTTGGATACCGCAAAACACAAATTTCCTTTAAAAATGAGATGAGCTAAAGAAATGAATTGGCCTTCTTTCCCTCCATGAGTGAATTTAAGATTTCCTTAGTTTAGTACGAATCGAGCTCTACCCTAACCTATACAAATCAACTTTCAGGCAGAACCACTTTCTGGTTTACCTTTGACTTTTTCTCGTCCGTGGCTACTACTCTCCATTGGATTCCAATCTTCGCTTCTTAATGTGAAAAAATATAGGAAATGATTTGGTACATTTGAAACAGATTACTTACAAGGGATCAGGTATTAACATACGATAGGAAAATCAAATGGATCGACCGAGTTAGTAACGAGGAAGTCCTAAGAAGGGTAGGAGAGAAGAGAAGCCTCATGAAAACCTTAATAAGAAGACGGAACAACCTTATAGGCCACATCTTGAGACATGATGGCCTGATGAAGACAATCGTCGAAGGACAGGTGGAAGGCAAGAATGGAAAAGGAAGACCTCGAACAAAATATATGGAACAAGTAAAGAGAGATGTGAAAGAGAAGAAATACGTAGGAGTGAAAAGATTAGCTGATAGGAGAACTGAGTGGAGAGCGTCAAACCAATCCTAGGATTGTTGACCAGTGATGATGATGATGATGAGGAAACGGATAATTATTGCAAACAAATTTAAGGATGCTATGACTATACTACATTACTAAAGAGAAATATTTCAAATTTTCCGCAGAAAATTTAACGATACAAGAGTTTTGTTACGCTCACTACGTTTTATCACGCACGCTCGGTACTCGAAGGCAGGAGTAGTACCAAAATCATGAGATAACACTTCTACCCACAGTATCTTGCACATATCGCGTAAAGGAATAGAAATCACACAGACCATATGCGTTACTACTGCGAACATTGTTAACGGGAGCGATGCAGTGTAATACAAATTCAGCAGAATTAACAGTTTTTTTACCAATGCAAACGTCGCCTCGGCCGCACGACTTCCATGCGCTTTTTCGGACACGGCGCGAATTAACACAACGCAAGTCCTCGAAATTCTCAATCCTCACGCTAATATCGCATTACACATCAATATTCAACTGGTGTGGGGAAAAGGTAGAGAAATTGGTAAGGGTAAAGGCGTGGCTGGTAACTTGCCCATGCGATGGATAAGAAGTGCGTCGTACGGCGAGATAGGGAGGCCCGTGGATCAATTAGCATTAGGGAGACTCGGGAATTCCATTTGGGAGAGAGAGATGAACAAAGGTTAATCAGAGGCATTCAATTTGCATTCCACTTTCGCAATCAGCCATCCGCCCTAGTGCGCATGCGCTACGCACGCGGCCAATAGGAAGACACTAACAACATCCCTCCTCCTTCCCTGACGCGGATCTGATGGGCTTAACGGGCCCGCCGCGGCCCTGTTCGCCGCGCTCATGCTCCGACTCGCCGTAGCGGATGATAGCAGAGGGAAAAGGCAAATAGTCGGCAAAGAAGCAAAAGGGAACCATAACCCTACGATACAAAATCGAACCCCGAAATAATCTCTCCTGACATTTTGACTTACAGAAACCGTAGGAGACGATAACGGAGGAGCGAAAAAAATTAACGCTCTAGAGGTTAAAATTTCTGCAGGGTGAGTAAATTAAAATTGTATGCGAAATAAGAAAAAGAAAAGTATCACCAACACCACAAGAATCAGTAAAAATTTGATAATTATACGCTCCTAAACTATAATGTTCCGAAATTCCCGATTTTGAGATTTTAATCATCTACGTAGTACCTATAACTAATAACTTCAGGCTTTACTTTGTGAAACCTCTCCATATTGGAAATAAAGATATAAAAACTTTGTAAGGTTCACTGTTATAACAGTGAACTTTACAAAGTTTTTATTTCTTTATTACCATCTATGTAGTAGCCTGCTGAATGAAATATTACAATAATCTGTGGATTAAAACCCAGTTAATCAATCTAGCGATATCGGAGATACATGCCTAAATATCTTTCTGTTCAAATAACGAATAGGATTGCACGTAGATTAGAGATATTTTTTCAGCAAATTTGATCAATTCAAAATAAAAGGCAACGATACTCTTTTGACAAAACGAACGACATTGAATGCAATCAATCTAATAAAATCTATAGATTAACTGCGAATTCGGTTTAAAATAAAAATGTAGTCAAAGGAATGCATAAAAAAATTGAAAATCGTAGAGATCTGACCATCATCAGTGGCAATTGATAAGGGAGAAAATTTGACTACACTAGCTCCAGGTTAACATCGACATTTTGCTATCATTTTCTTAGATCCCGATGAAGAGAATTGATCTTTCCACCTACCTTCTTAATCAGTCGTGTTCAATCATTCTACACCATCATACATTGGAAGACCCTTTTACGGCGGTTCAGTGGGTGATATTTACGAGTAAAAGATGAATCGTTTTTGGTAGACTTAGTGCAATTTACTTGGCACAATGTCGATTATCAGCTGAGCATCAAGGCAGTTAGTCTTATCCGCAAGTCAAAACCCAACCTATTTTCCAGCTGTCGAAGTTCGAACAATTTTTTTGTTTACAATACATCTCCTCAACTGACAGATTCGACCTAAGTTTCCATGCTTTCGTCGCCACAAAATGAACGTGACACAAGGCACTAATCGTCTTCCTTTTTCTCCTTTCCAGATGTAAAGTAACAAATACATCTGAACGATAACAAGTCATCACTTCTGCTACACATTTTTCCTCCACTGTTTATTATTTTCATCCTTCAATATATACTTCACCACGGGCTGATTCCCACGCTTTTTCTCTCCCACAAGATCACAGTGATCCAGAGCGATGCTTCGAGACAGCACGACAGTATGCATCCAAACACTCGGTTTTCCTGGGCGCCATAAATATTTTTACCTACGAGTGACTTAACAAGTCAACAGAGAAGAGGATATGACAAGTTCAAGGAAATATTTCTCCACACGTTCTTCAAATCAATGTCAAGACTTGGGAAAATTACAAGGAGACGAGAGGAAAGAGAACGACATTGAAGATCGTAATCCAGAACCTGACTCAATCGAAAAATCTGAATCTACCTTGGCGGTAAACTCAAGTCTACCCAAGCTGAGTTTGAGTTCAGAACGAGTGAAGTTCCAAGATATCAATAACAAAATGGCAACTCATTTAATAAAGCAAGAGAATGAAAAAACTATTAAGAATAATGAAATACCAAAACATACAACAAACCGAATAGATTTCATTAGATGAAGTCGCAGACTTCTTATCAAAAAACAACTGCCTCATCCAAAATAAATTGCTACCACTAACCAAAGCTTGGATAGATCAAAAGTCATTTATAGGGGACTACATCGTAGAGTGAAGTACGTAGATGTGCGTGATAACTCCCTATGTCGAGTATATCCAGTGATTAAAGAGGACTCTTTAAGATAACGAAAGGCTGAACTAGGGGAGGAGAACGAGGAAAATGGGGGAAAATATTACACATGTAAAACATGATTACATTTTCTGAAACTGTCAATAAGGGGCTTATTAATTTATAATGAAATACAGTATTTATATCATTTAAAGCCAATCCAATAGTTGGTTTTGATCTTGAAGGGAAATCATTATTTACAGATGTAAAAATGGAACCGAGTAAGTTCCAGGGTAATGAAAACACACATAGTTTATCAGCCTGGGAAGTTAAACAAAGAGATAGATACATAATGGTGAACACATGATAATTTATAACTTAAATCCGATTATTTTAATAACAAAAAGACACGCCGTGGCGACAATATATTTAATTTAATAAGAAAAAAGGCCTGATTTCAGAACGTAGGAAATAGTTACAGGCTTGGCGTGGTGAATATTCAATATATATCCATTATAAAATAAAATAAAAAATGGAAATTCCCACACCTCAATAAACTCTACTACCGACCAAGGGTTCGACATTCTATGTCATTTTCGAGCACATACAGTGTCACTAACTATTATGTATTATATGACACCTTGAAAATATTAGTTTCAATAAAATGCTTGGTAGTGGAGTTATATATTTAAGTGTGGAAATTACCATTTGTTGTTTTTATTTTATCATGGCTGATTTCAGTCATGGAATTTAATAACTGAGTCACAGCGTAAGCTCCTGGATTTTGGTGATGACATTTAAAGAGTCAAATTCTGGGAGAGCGATGATAAAAAATCTTAGGAAAAAATTCAGGTAGGCGTTCCCTCAAAGAAAGGTCGTCATTAATGGGAAACAGATACTCCAGTTGTACCACAAAAGTCTCCTCGTAGTTTCACGCACACTAAGGCAAGAAATTGAAGTTGAGCAGTAGGAGATCAAGTCCACGTGTAACGTTAGCATTCGCGATTGCAGGGGCAAAAATTACTTCTCCGTGCGTCACACAGCATCCTTTGGCGAGCCCAGTGATTTAAGAGAACCCTTTCAGAGTAACGAAGGGCTGAACTAGATAATGAGCACATATCATCATCAGAGGCGCGGAAAAAGCCAACGTTTTCCAGGAGTGTCCTCAAACGATGCGAGCGATTAGGCGAAGCGAGGCGCAATCGACGGAGCGGCGAAGGACACTTTCAGATGGAAAGCAGCGAGGAAAAGATCAGATGATTGGAATCAATTATTAGTCCATTTAAAGGAAAGAGCGAACATTCAGCATTTAAAGGGAATGGCTCGAAGATCAGTCGGCTGGTATACGAGTATATTCAGCACACAACAGGAGTGTAATGATGAACACCACTTCTTGAAATACTGATTGAGAGTTCTTCCCTTGGATAAGAAATTGAAATACTACTCTTTAAAGGGCCAGAAAAATGTTGAAAAATGAAAAATATACAAAATTTAAAAATATAAACAAAAAAACCATAAAATATTATAAAAACAAAAAAGATACAAAAAAAAAATCAACGACAAAATTGAAAAGTGTACGTTAAAATTGTTGTCCTTTCGGACTATTTTCCCGATGTCAGTTATCGGTTAGTTTTAGTTCTAATTAGATTTAGTGAGCACTGCTCGCGCTCACCAGTAGCCTCTCTTTCAACTTCTCCTTCGCTTACACTGGAAAGGTAATACCTACTCGTCCCTTAATTTATTGCGTCATTGTCCCCTTAGTGCGCATAAAAACGCACAATCAAAACCACTGAAGAGGTGGTATATATACTCACCGGCGGGACTATTCCCAGATATAAATCTGAATCCTATTTGTGGGCAAGCGAGCGAGTGAGCTAAGAAGGGCCAAAGTTTCCGTAATTAATGTTTCCAAAATAATAAAGATCGCTTTATTAACTTGAAGGTATTATAACAAGGGTGGTATGGTATTTGGAGTAGATGACCGACGACTGAGATCATTTTCGCCATTAACCCTTTATAACCCAATGTTGCTACTAAGCAACATCAAAAATGTTTACAATTGCAGTTGTATTTAGGATATATCTGAACTAAATATTATTTTTCAGTGTAAATTTTAATGACGAAATATTTAGCTGCCAGGATAATTATCATCGAGTGTAATATTTTCAAGTTTTCAAAATGAAAAATCTTGAAATTTGATTTCTCCCAGAAACAGCTCTGGGTTGGAAATAAAATTATGAGGATATTGAAAAAATACATTCAACAGATTACATGCTAAACTTCCCATTCTATTCACTGTAAATCATTACAACGATATGCAATCGGAGGAAAAACTTTCACCACCATTCTGACTGATCACGAATCGGCCAGTGAGGAGAAAAAGGGAGAATTTCGGGATTTCGATCAATCTGTTGCGTCGAGGAATCACGCAGAGTGATATATTAGAAAAAAAATGACAGGTGGGACACACAATGAACCGGAAAGCAGTTCCAAAACTGCCCCAACTCCAACGGCGCTTAAGAGTCGTTCGAAGCGAGAAACGTTATCCGACAACCGATGACGTCAATGGAATCGGAATGAGTGCTCCCAATTGTGAGGCAAGATGAATGCCACAGCTCGAACAAATGCTTCCACCACGAACGACAAAAAGGTGAAAAGCCACATCCCGCACACCTTTGCGATCTCAATATTCCAGCCCCTATCTCCCAAAACGAAAAACTGTGCACAGTCGATACCAAGGCTCAAAATATTCATGCGAGCACACAAAGAGAACGGGAATGAAGATGCTGTATATTAAGTACGTAATTTTTTTGCAACACGGGAAGATGATAACTGGTTAAACGGGAGGAAAATGTACGAAAAAATGAGATGAAGAAATCGAGCAAGAATAATGAAAACAAAGGAAGAACGATTGGTAACCTTGACCAAAATACTATCATAGCAAGTAGAGAGTAATAAGACTATAAAATTGAAGGGAAGAATAAACGATGAATATGTCTACGATATTCAGCCGTGAACAGCTCGAGAGGTCGACAACGTGTCAAAACACGGAAAAATTCTGTTTGTTTTATTTTTCAAACTCCAGAATGCAGTTCTTTCCAGGCGAACTGAAGAACTTCGCTTATTTTCCGTGTCAGTTCTTCTACGCAGGCGAAGATATGACCAAGGAGAAAACCCGAAGAGAATTCACCTCTATCACATTCGAAGATAAAAAATAAATGGTGAACTAGTCCATTCTTTTGAATATACCAGGTTTTCCATGACATGCATTTAAAATTCCCACGCCATTTCTTGATATTGTAATGAAGAATGTAGTGGATGATTTCGAAGGAAGAGGATTACAAAGTTTGGACACGTCCAAAGAATGGGGAAATAAAGAATTCCGAAATCTGTTTTCAATTGATACAGGAAAGCAGAGAGAAAGTAAAAACACCCAAGAAGTCATGGTTGGATTAGATAAGGAAGGAAATGGAAAAGAGAGGGTGGTCGACCATAATGTCGGGTGGTAACATAATATCAGGAAGATATGGGAAACGTAGTAATAATAACTATAATAATATTTCATTTATTTTCGTGAGCCTCTGGCCCATGAGAAAATAACTGTACATAATTTTTAACAATTTATAATCTATCCATGCATAAAAATATAAGACTAAAGAATACAGTTCAAACAAATACACCCTGATCGAACCACCGATGCTACAGAGACAATTCAATACCATAATCATGCCTACAAAAGAGAAAGATCGCACTATCGCGTAACAGAAAACACTCAAAATTATACATAATACAGAGAAAATAGGTCGCACTGTATTCGATAGGGATGGGTGGAAAATGGAGATTGAATACTGAAATGGATGGAGTAAGGAGGACGTTTTGTTTTAGAAGAACGATATATTGTTTGCCTCACGAGAACTTTAGTGAAGTTGAATGTGCAATAAAAATATTCTTAATCACCCGGTTTTCTCGCTGTTTCCATGGATGAGCCCTTGGATGGTTTAAGGTAGATAGGACGAAACCGATGAGAGAAGGAGAAAGACAGAGGGGTATAGAGAGAAAACGGAGATGACGCAAGGAGGATATTGAATGGGAGACAAACACGCCCGCGCAGCTGGGAAGGAATTGCGCTCCGAAGTCGGTGGTCGGGAGTGGGAGAGAATTACATCACCAATCCCTTGAAGGGGCAAACATCAATATGTGGACCAAGAGGGACTCAAAAACCCCTCGATCACAACAACGCGTGCCGAATCCTTACCCGTCCCACTTCTCTCTCGAGTGAAAAAAATCGATGAAATAATATTCGAACCGACCCAATTGCGCACTTTGAAGTTCAACGGAATGAACGGCGGTTGACGATAGATATTTCTGCGGGTGGTCTCAAAACTGAAGCTTTTACTCGCTATATACCATGGGGCGATACTTAAAAGCAACATAACCCGAATGTATCCATGGAACAACCTTCCAAAACCAATCAAAGACTTCATCCGGGCAAAAATTCACACCTTATTTACATATTCCTAACTAGCCAACCTAATTGATCTTTTAAACATTGTATATCTATTTATGTTGTATATTTTCCTTTGCAGTATATTGTCTTCAGTTGGCGATTTCAATATATTACTCAACTAAAACGTTAAACTGTAATTAATTTAGTAACTCAGTTTCAAGCATGAGACTGTCCTCTTTATAAATTGCCTAACAATGTGCGCACAGCACATAACGTTATAGTGGAGATTTCTATCTGGGGGGAAAATATAAGAGGTCATTCGACTATTTTCAAAGAAAGATCAATATTACTTCATACATGTGGTCTTTTCACTACTGAAACATTCATCATCGAAACTACACTAATGATATCCTCAAGCTTCAACTTACAGCGATCCGAAAGAAACTTTGAAAGGAAGGCTGCATTTCTATTTTGAAGATCACTTCAACGTAGCACGTGCTAGGAGAATACGGGCCAGCATCCTTGGGAATAATTGGATAGAATTTCTTGAATGCTCCTCCAGAGGTAAATAAAAAAATGACACCCATTCAATATCCTTAACCATTAAAATCATCATTCACTAGTGGAAGTATATCAAAATACACAAGTAACACATAATGAGTGCCAAATTTGACGATAACCCCGATATAATTGAACCATTCACATGGGAACGTTGAATTCACTAAATGTGAATTTTACAGGAGACGAAAGGAGGAGGTTTGCCAACTTTTTGAAGCTGATATTGGTATACAAACTTCGTCAATCGTAGCAACTGATATATTGTACCAATTGACCCATTGACTACCTTGTCCATCCCATTGGCATCTGCATGTACTACTTTCTTCATGAATAAAAGAAATTTCGATTTTTTTCTGACTTACTACCTTATCCATTTCAATGCTTCAATTATCCTGGTACAAGCCGCCCAATTTAAACACGTGTGTATAAGTGTTTTAAATGAGTAATGCTATTACAAACACAAGTTCTTATTGTCAAGGACTAGGCATATGAGAAAGTGATAAGTAATCTAACTCCGATTTTCCAATAAAACAGAGTTTGCAGCGCCTCAATAAGGTGTCATAAAGATTTTCATAAAAAAACGAATTTTAGAAGAAAGTATGAAAAAATATCTTTAAAATCGGAATAATATGTTAAACAAGAACCGTATGCTCCTCAATTACTCATTTAAGTATGTATTCGATAGAGAGCCTTCGTAGCGCGAAGGGGAACATTGTCGCCTGGCGGTTAGAGAGAATGTCTTCAGACAAGAGGGAACTGGGTAAAAACCCAGGTGAAGACTTCGAACACACCAACACAGAATTGGTCCATGGGAAAGAATTCTCTCTTTCCCAACGTGAGTGAGTGTACTTCACAAGCTACTTAGTCCACGATGAGCTCCACTATCACCTAATCTAATCAAGCTAAGGGTTAACCACCGAATATGAAAGCTATATGATTCGCTCAAATAAGGGCCACGTTCAATTCCCACGAATATAGCATAGTTAAATACCTGAAATCAAGATAAGAATTCAGTATAATTTGTGATCAATCATAAACTATTACCCCATTTTGGCAACCTAAACAAAGAAACACGTTCAGCAAAATTCGGGATAGCCATTAACAACGTCCACGAATAGCATGAATATTAACCCCCATACCCACATCAGTTTAGTAACATAGTGGCAACAAGAACTTAAAGATAATTACTCAACTGCAGAAAATGCGAATTTTTAACTAAGAGAAAGCAGTAGAAATAAAATCAATAGAGCTATCTGATCATAAATAAAGAAGTACTGTTATATATATGAATTTTAAATTAAAGAAAAAGAAACAATGCATGCGTTAATCTCAACTTTAACTCTCCTTTATTGGCGGCTTCATGCTGACGAATGAGAAATGTCAACAAAGAGGTTATACAACCGCGCGACTCCTTTCCAATTTTATCATACGCACTTTACGATGTGAAAACCTCCTACACTGGTGTCGTAATTTACACGCGACTCCTTTGCAACGTAAATACAAGTTTTTAACCGCAATTAACACGCTGCTTTACCAGAGAACCAACAAATAATACGAGACTTTCAACTACCCAAGCCAAGGCAGTTTCAACCTCACGTCTCCTGTGAGTGCCCGCCACCCGTGGCACATCCGCGTACCTCCGTTCACATAATTACAGGCACATAAGTGAAAACCAGTTAAAGGTAGCACCCAAAATGTTTCCAATGAAAAATGGAGCGAACCATCGATTGTCATCTCCTCTTAATTCGCGAAATGAAAAGAAGTTGATGGAAGATTGAAGCGTTCAGATGAAACTTGTGTGAGTTCGAAAGAACTGGTAGCCGCAAATGAAAAAAGGAGCATTGAAACCTGTTTTTTTTACAGTAAATTCTTCTTTTGAATGCCAGATTTTCACATTGTGGATGTCACCGAGATATATAGCTAAGAATGCTTTCTTCGTTAGAGAAAAAAATTAAGAATCAAAGGTTTGTTCCACGACTCATATTTCGGATTTGCATCAAAGAACTGATCATTTATTTGCAGCCACAAATACAACGACGACCTACATGTCCTTCTACTCCTAGCCAATAAAAACAAATTAGAATAACAGTTGTATGCTATATTTTATGAAACTGCAGTCTTCTTCACCGTATATCCGAAGCTATAGTATTCTGGAGTCAAAATGAGGTTCATGAATAAGAAGATACACCATGTTTTTACGGCAATATAAGAGATAATTGGATACATTCATCAAATAATCTACAAAACTACCATTTTTCATATAAAAAACCTAATATGCTTAGTTTTTATGAACAGAAAGTGTATTGCACGGACATATGAAAATTATACTCATAATTTACAAAGGGAGGCGAAATTTAAAACATTGCAGCTTAGTATCCTCTCAAAATTTTGGCAAGCATGAAAAGAAAAAATCAAACACGCATGTCCGAATCAGTATCAATTGGTGCTACTGGTAAGGTTATTGACCTAATTATCTACCAAAGGAAAACAAATATCTCCTCATGTACTAAATTTCGCTTGAAATTTATGCTTTTCATTTTTCTACTGCTCCCGCAGCCTGCAAGCACACATGATGTTGATAACACCGCTTCACGAACTCGGGCTGAAGTAAGGATAGGGGCAGAGTGAGAGTAGCATCGTGCTGAGGGCTTTCCGAGAGTCAGGTCTACCAGCATTTCCCAACGGAACAAACGCTGCGCAATCCACCAGCAAAACACCGCGAACTGCACGGCCTCGTGGAGATGCTTAAATGAGGAATTCGCCACATAATTCCTGGAGGTGAACATGCTGGAGTGGGCAAGTATGAGATAACGAGGGAAATATATTAAGAGCACAGGACTGACGCGGACATTTCCCGGGAGGCCACGAGGTCATTTACCTAAACGATACCGTATCACACGATGATTACAAAAGGTAATTACTCTAAAAAATTTCGCCATAGCAGACTCACAGCAAAGTCCGAATGGGATATAATAAAAGAGATGAAATGTTTCCCCGCGGCTCAGTGCACACCATCAAAATAACATTAGTAGCATAAAACATTCCAAGAATGAATTACAACCCGTGAGTACTAGAAATTTTCTATAATTAGTGGTCATTTACGACAACTACATCAATTATGGCATACAAAGAAGCATCATGACAGTAGAGAGACATTATCTCCTTTTGTGGGAGAAAACTTGTTTGTCCATATTGATGGTATGTATAATGCGAGGAATTTCGTAAAAATTGTTCCGGAACTATAAGCATATTTATGAACAAAATATGATCTTGTCAACAAAAAACTAAACAGAAACTAACTCGTATAATGAACCGACTCAGCCCTGAAAAGACATTCACACTACCTTGCTTTTTCGTATTTCCAAAAACGAAGAAATAGTTTACGTATTGCACACGGAAGAATTTGAACTAATCATTCGTCAACATATCTTCAAATTCCCCAAAAAATTCTTCCATTTCTCGAAATAAAAAGCTGAATTGCCGGCTGATCTATAGACAAATTTTATCCCCAAATGAAAACTCAGCAGATAAAAGCTGAATTTTTAAAAGAAACAGGCAAAAAGCATCGTGACGAGGTCCCTAGTGGCAAGGGAGATTTACTCTAAGCCTCCATTAATAATACGTTTAACAAAACCACGTACTTAAAGATTAAAAACTTAATCCAAGGGCCATTAGCAAAGGGAAATGTATTTAAATGTATTTACAATGGATTAGCCGATAATTCAACAAAATAAATTCTGAGAATGGAATTAATCCCAACAAAAAAGCTATCGATTTAAATTCTTTTAGTTTATTCTCTTTTTTACAAATTATTTTTTAAAATAAAATAGCTTCTTTCGTGCAATAATACAAATAAAAAATCATTGCGGGCTCAAATGCGTTTGCAATTGCTCGATATTGGCTATTACATGTAATTGAATGAAGACTTTATCATGAAAATAGGTGGGATATTTTCTAATAAACCGACCTCCACTCTATGATGGGACTGTGCTATGGAGGACGCAATGTACGGGGTCCACATGATGCACTGCGGTTGTTCACCAAACACCACCGCCGGAATGCATTACAGGCCAGAGCCCCCATCTCCACGGCCGCAATCAGCGGTTCTTTGCATACGCGAGACCGCATCTACAGAAGCAGCCGACGATAGAAGCGATCTGAGGACCTTAAGCGAACAGCAAACATCACCCCATTGACTGCTCCCTCTTCTACCCTCTCGAACCTTGAGAAACTACCGACGATAAATCCCCTTTGGCCTCCGAAGGCTCAACCGCGACTGACATGTGTACTCCGAAAGACTGAGGCTTCACATCTAGTTGGAGGAGAACAGGCAAGTGTACTTGGGAGAAGGAAACCGCGACTTGATCCAAAAGACATGACATTCCTCTCGTTACTTCAAGATCCCGACCTCTCTGGGATCTTGAGCTGACCTTTCAGCAAGGTCACTACTCAAATGCATTTCATGCCTTTAGTGGCTAATCCGCCAGATGTCTCGTAAACATATATAAGAAGTTACAGTCCTCAGCTAATCAAGCGGAGTAAATATTAAATTTTACCCGAGTGTGAAAAATTCTCGCATAATGCACGGCATATTACCAGGCCATTCCCAAATTAATACAAATTGACAGTTCTACAGGTACTTATCCCAACAATTATGAAAAAAATAAATTGCTATAAAATGGAAAAACTTCTAAAAATTTCAATAAATACATTAAACGCTAGAATTTTCATCTACAGAAACGCCACAGTGCACTGGACTCAGAGGATATCGCCTATAAAATAATAATTTAATAACACATACCTGTACTTTTTCATATACTGCGGGAATGAAACCCATCGTATTTTAATGAAAGGAGAGAAACTTAAGAAAATTTCAACACTGGATGAACTCCAAATATATTTCTATGATTTATCCAATTTAATGGCCTATTTTAGCTAGAGTAAAAACGGTCAATATTTTTTCACAATTCTCAAGGAAAATAGGTTAGAATAACATCGTTTTAGGGGAACCAGGGATAACTTTAATCCTATAACAGCAGCCTCATACTTACAATTGTCTCCAGTTGAACATTTATTCATCCAGACTAATCCGTGACACTGCAGTGCTTTCGAGTGATTGCACATGCCCATTCATCGAACGCCATCTCGAAATCCATGCCGTGAATTTCCGGCGAGATATAAAGATAAATAGAGCACTTTTTCCACACGATCCAGCAAAAACGTAATTTTTTACCGTATGATTCACGTGCGGGTGAGCCATTAGCAAAAAAATAAACCTTTTACCTGCTTTTTCAGATGTGCACCGAAGAATTCGGGTTATTTTGCTTCCGCATGAAATATTCTTATCACACGAGGGGCAGAAATAGAGCACAGTCAGGAGTTACAATACGTATTGAAGGCGCATTCCATCTAAAAAAAAATCACCACTAACCACATTTCCTAAACATTGACATTATTTCCTGGAAAATGAAGTATTGACTGCGGCATGGAGTACATAAATATCAAGTTTACTGTTATTCTATCAAAAAAATGTCTCAAGCTTGAAAATAGAAACTATTCCTAAATATGATGATATGCTTTCGGAAACTAGCATTTATATGACGGACTTCAAAATATGTGCTAATATGTGTCGAAACAACAATCCCGCAATCTCGTTATTAGGATATATTACGGTTCTAATTAAAAGCAAAACAACAGACTAATGACATAATTTCGTTAATAACACGATATTTAAAAACTAACGCCACTCGCAACAGCAGTATATTTTAACAAAAGGAATACGAAGCTTCGACTTGTGACTTCGAATTGATTCAAGAAGTCGGAGTCATCCTAAACGAAGTGCAGGCCCGAATTTCTAGATTGCAGAAAGCAATTATCGTCTGAAAGACCGTAAAAGATACGAAAGCGATATTAACACACTGCTCGATGCTCAAGAGGTTAGCGAAGGGCGGGGGAAGAAGAAAGGGCTCTATGCTTGCTTCCTCCTGCCCTTTAAATATTCCACCACGAGAGTCGTATAATAGGTCAACGACACCCTGGGGAATATTAAGGGATTCGAACAAGATGGCTGCTTGCAAAACGCCCCCAGATATTTAGGGCCACCTCTTGCTCCTGCTCGTACAAAGCTATCAGTGGATTTTAACGGGTACGGAGAACGATGGTTAAGAGGAGGAAATCTAATTGTATGCCTAATTGCGAGTGAAGCATAGCGTAGTTTCGTACACCGTTTCGACTTGTAAACTCAACTGTATTTAACCGATTTGAATTTTTCCTGGTGAATAATATCGATGAATTCTTCTCGTGTTTCCTACCTGGTTAATTCAGTCGTATTGGTCGACGTACCTGAAAGCGACTTGTCTTTTATTTTCAATGGAAGACAAATCGTTTTCCGAAACGTCGGCCAATACGACAGAATTTTGAAAAATCTGGTGCAAAACCCGAGAAGAATTCATCCACTGTATTTATTTTAAATTTATTTTGATTACACCGCTAAATAAACAGACACTTGGGCATTTATTATGAAGTTTATACCGTGTTGTAGAATAGAACAAAATATATATTCCTCTACCTCTCTCCCACCATTAATCTGAGTACTGATGTATTGTACATTCTGGAATACATCCACCCTGAAGCGGACTTTGGCAAGGGGGAAGAAAAATCGGTTCTATTTTAATATCAAGACGAATGTAACCCCAAACACGTTATCATGTTAAGCTCCACTTTATTTAGAAATTGCCACACCAATTATTCTTGACTCCTTCAATAATTTATTCATATGCTTGCCTCGTTGGCGACGCAGCGGGTAAAGTCCTCGCCTGCTTAACCGTAGGTCGTAAGTTTGAGTCCCACCTGAGAAGCCTACCCCTTCTCAGGACATGGGTGCTCTTGCAAGTCTAATTGATCGCTCTTAACAAATACCAGACGTAAAGACCAATATAGTGATGTTTTCGGTGCAATGGAAATACTTGAATGTGAAGTCCTTCACGAGATTTTGCTCTGCAAGAGATAGATGACTTCTAAGATGAATGATGGCGGTGAAGCAATACAATAGCATTAGGCAACACGACCCTTCGTAACCACTATTAATCAAATAAAGAGTTCCCAAAAAGCTGAAACAATTACTGTACACGTGACTCAAATCTCACGAAAAGAAACACTCTTGGAATAAATAAGAGAAATGAGAGTAGCTAAGAGTCGTAAAAAATGAAAAAACATGAAAAAGGCCATCAAATTACAACCATGGATAGGGTAAACAACCTCCTCGTAATCATATTAAAAGCCTCGGCTACGTTGATTACGTTTTTCACGGAGGAACACTTCCCAGCAAAAAAAAAAAAACTGAATGAAATGCCTTCACGCTCGGTGCAAACAGATTTTGCCGTCAGCATGATAGCGATACGGCTGGGTTCCTATAAAATTGGTGTCGCATTTCCACGTTCCCGCAAAGCCATCCGACAAAACCACTCCCAGGCGTGTCGCTCGTAATTTGACACCGCACACACTTGGACATATCCATAAAGGAAAATCTCTCTTCGCCACGACAGGAATAATAACTTGATCCTACATCGTTGTTAGTTCTAGATATAGAGATAAGCCAGAAGCGGAAATTGAATTATTCAATGCAAAAAGGTTAAGAAAAGACTTCGCTGTTTCACAAAATAAAATATATTTGCGACCGGTTTCGATACAGCGTATCATCATCTGGCTGATAATGATACGCCAGATGATGATACGCTGTATCGAAACCGGTCGCAAATATATTTTATTTTGTGAAACAGCGAAGTCTTTTCTTAACCTTTGTGCATCATGAAGGAGTTTCACCATGTTACGCCAACCACCATCGCATTTGAATTATTCAATGTCCAGATCCAATCGAAAAACCTCTCATGTTTAAAAAAAAAAAACAAGATATTTGTATCGATTGAGGAGGGAAATATGCCAAAACAAATACTTCAAAATGGAGGAGAGAGCATCTTTTTTCCAACGAAATCAATCAATTCAAATTACATGGCACCACTTCAACCGAATTGTATCCTATCTTAAACAATCAAGTTCCCAAAAATCGACTAAAAGATTTAAATGCATGGCAGACGACAACACTATAATCAAAACCAATTGACGATTAGTCACTCAAATTTGCTAACTGTATTATGGCGATCTACGAACGCAAAGCTATTCCTCTAACTACAGTAAATTCTCTCACTGGACCTAAATTCAAAAATGTTCACTGGAATTTTGACTCCATTCAACGAATTCCAGGACTCCTCTTTCTCCCAATCACGCGATGTACATGGAATTTCGATAAATTTTATCTGAATCAAAACTTTTGTCCTAATATAGTCATTAGGCTCACCAAAATAGCCCGTATTGTTACCATTATTGTTAACTTTAGGAATTGTATTTTTTGTAGGAAATGTTAATTTGGCATCTATAGCATCTTCATCTAAACTTTTTAATTTTACCTAATCTCTTATTACTTAGTGGTTTTACCGTACAATATCAAAATTTACTAACGTTTCCCAAGGAGAATATAATATGACGTAAAAGCTTCACAGATCCATGAGAAGAGATTTTCTAAATAACTTGCATTAGTAAAAAATAATACCACTCTAATAAAATTTCCCCGCACTGTATAAAAATCTAATCTAACTCTCCATTTACAAAACCATTTGCGAGTCTCATTCGGACTTTCAGGCTCGGGAAATCAGTTACCTTCCCAGAGCTACCGGCAAATTCAACGCAATGAAAAAGATAAAACCCCAGATTTTTTTGGTAAATAGACCTTAAAATATCTGCGCCACGTTGATTTAAATCACTGAATTTACATAGATATTTCAGATTTATGAGTTCATCAATATGTTACGTACTATCCACAATATTACATGAAAAACGAAAAAACAAGCACATGAAACATGTAGAGAAAGAGAAGAAATACGTGGGTGTGAAAAGATAGCAGAAAGAAGAATCGAGCGGATCGCTGCGTCTAACGTATCTTCGTATTGTTGACCAATGATAACGATCAAAAATATCAACTCGCATACTTCTTCACCTAAGATTAAAACACCGCGACACTGGCCTGTCACAACATGTGAGAATTAACTTCGATAAGAGGAGGGAAAAATCGTTGGAATGTCGCGAATTACTAAGCACTCACATTCGTCACATTCGCACACCTACGCTAACACCGGGGGAACGAATCAGCGAGTGCATTTCCTGCTAAGACCCCCGAGGATCTTACGCGAAATGACTCGCCGTTGAGTGGAATCGTGCAAGCCCGTAACCACACCTTAAGCCCGATGTGACTCGAATGCGAATACGACACAACTACTTCTTTCCCTTACACATCATTACACAGCACGTCTTCGTGATGCGAACGAAAATAGATCCCTCATTGGGACAGCACACACACAAACGTAGAACATGTCCATTCACCGACCGATAGAATATAAAGATAAAACGCCACGGCTGAAATTGGATGGATCGAGATAGACGCATTCATTAACTCTACTACGTTGTATGGTAATGCCAGCCTTAATACATTATTCAATGACCCTTGGAATAAAAATAAGTTTGATACTGCTTTCAAAAACAAGAATAAAACGATTCTTACATAAACCTCCAGGATTGGAAAGCAGCGCTAGGTGATTAAATTTGCGCTTGCCGAAATTT
The DNA here is from genome assembly GCF_921293095.1 of Ischnura elegans. Taxonomy (NCBI): domain Eukaryota; kingdom Metazoa; phylum Arthropoda; class Insecta; order Odonata; family Coenagrionidae; genus Ischnura; species Ischnura elegans. The sequence continues at coordinate 72,864,335 of NC_060256.1, forward strand.
GCACCATAATGCGTACCAAAACAGGCCTCTCATTGATTTTATGGAGGGGAAACAAACGTACAAATGTGAAACACGTCACGATTTTCGCGATGCAAAAAGACTTCAAATACTCAACACAAACCCTTTGAGAATCTGTCAAAAAAAAACGTCAAACATACGAGTATTCATGGCGTCATAGCTTGTTTGGCTCTGCTTTTAAAATTTCATACTATGTTTAAAATGAATCTTGTGAACATTAATTAGCCAGGGCGATGACGATGGTAGATAATGACAAACATCACGTAAAGTTTGTCTGACACTACATTAGAATCAGGAATATTAGAATTCGCAATATCGTGAGATAGCGATGCATTGCGTAATATTAGTATTACAAATACCATTCCTCTCATACATACGATACGTCATAGAATTTTTCAGCAAACCATTTAGGCTGTTCATATGGTGGCTAGTGTTTCTCGTATTATTGTAAACTACATCGCTAAGGAATGTTTAGAAAACTTCTCATTGGAACTGCGGGAAAAGCCAATGCAAAAATGTACTTAGTTTTATTTCGAACTTTTTAAGGATATTTCTAAAAAGAGCAACAATTAACTTTTCTTCAAACGAAAACTCATGCCATAGGTTCCGCAGGCCAGTTGATTATGGAAATTACCGCCTAACAAATATTCCTCTCCAATGCCGATATCGATAATTAATATTCGCAATAGATAATCACCGGAAGTGATGCATATATACTGTTAATATGCATACTTGCGTCATCATTTACTCCTTTCCGCTACTATACATTTTAATATTAATTGTATTCATTTTAAGAGGATATGAAAAATAAATTTTCTACACGCATTAAAAAATTCACATAATGTACTGTATGTACAAGAAAATTGTTAATATTCGCATAAGTATTAATCAAACTAATGTAGCACTGAAATATAAAGTTTCAATCCTAAATTTATTTAAGCTGCGCAAGCCTACAATAGAATGAATTTTAATACTACAGGAACACCCGCAAATTTATCAATAAAGGATGGAAACTGGACAACAACACTCTACATAATATGAATTCCCTAATTGCACCTTACATATTAATAGCATGTAAGTACATCACTTATCTTCACCCTTAATATTACTCATATTAAGAGGATATGAAAAATAAAATTTCCACGAACATAAAAAAATTCACAGAATGTACTGTGTGCGCAAGGAATCACTTAATATTTTGGATAAGTGTGAAACTAATATAACACTGAAATATGAAGTTCCAACTTTAAATATATTTAAATAGCTTAAGTACATATATTATATAAAAGAGGATGACCGTTTGTCTGTCCGCTATGCGTTTCCATATGGCTGCAAAATGCATATGATTGCGATCGAAGTTAGTACTATTAATCCACTTGGTGCAAACGTTTTTGCTGGGATATAAGTTCACAAGACATTTTTGGTAAACACTCGTACGGACACACACAACGACCATCGTCGTAGAGCGGGGTATAAGCTAATCTCGTACGTTATATACAGAAATCATGTTTTCCATTGTCTGCTATTCAGCATGCCTAAAAATTCTGCTGTGTCCATGACTTCCAAGTTCCAAATTTTCCACTTCTCAGAGTACTATTTTTCCCGAGCAACGCCGGGTGGCCTGCTAGTATACAATATATTGAATTTTAATGATGCGGAAACGCTCGGAACTTTATCGATAAGAGACGGAAACCAAACAGCGATATAAACAAATAAAATCCCTAATTGCACTTAACAACGGCGGTAAAAGCCACGCCCTTATAATTGTTTCATCCAACGGAAATGGAAAGCATCCGCCTTTCCCTCAGCTCTGAGGAATCACGCACAAAAACAAAAGCGTCGAAAATAACACGATCAACTTTTGTATGAGGCAGACGGTCTTCCACACGGAGCGGCTTCATAATACAGAAAGTAAACAGCGATAAAAAAATAGAGAAGAAAACGTCAATGGGTTCAAGAGCTTCTGAAATAAAGGCGTCCAGACAAAAAATACGAGGTAGTCAAAAAATAGAATACCGAAAAGGGAGGGAATTAGATCACAAAATGTAGGACGAAAGGGGGTGATTTAGAAGTAGAGTAGGACGAACCATTAAACGATCCACAAAAAAAGAGCAAGCCGATACGTATACAGGGAATGGCGAGTGAATAGTTTTTAGCCCCGGCCCAGAATGGAGTTTGAGAGGGAAAATAGGTAGTTCAAAGGAGAAGAGTTCCCCTCGGTCCACGCATATACGCAACGTAATCGATCTTCTACGGCAGTGGTCGGAAACTCATTCGTGAAAATAGCCCATCATTATTAGTAAAGCGGTTGAAATTTCTCTTAGGAGCCCAATAATTTAAACTTATTTAACGTAATTACAATTTATTGTCTATTTCCACTCTTATTCATTCCAACCGACCCAAGGTTTCCTTGAAATGACATAGAATATCGCATTATGTGCTGAAACCTGGATCGGTTGGAATACATAAGCGTGGAAATAGACAAATACTTTTCATTATGGTATATATTAAAGATTTCCAGAAACTGTATCTTTTATCCAATTTTATAAACTTAACACTATCCAGCACACTGTTGTTGTCGGGTAAGTAGATTTTTTGGCTGCTGATCAAAGTGTACCCGGTTCAAATCCGCGGTGAAGCCTTAAGATACCCATACAAAAATCCACGTAGTTCAAGATGACCCAGAGAAAAGAACTGTAGCCTGAACCGTTCCCCTACCAATGGAAGTACTTATTAATCTCACTTAAAGCATTGATAATTTATTTCTAAGCTGACCTTTGCCATAAAATCCCTCAACTTAATTTATTTGCTGAGGAATGTTCTTCAAAACAGGCTGGTTCAGTTACAAAACTACCTTTCAGCATGAGTCACGTTTCAATCTCAATACATTCGGTATTTTACTGAAAAAAACACATGGAGCTGAGGACCCTCATGAGGCTTGCTCGGTTATTCCACTATTTAAACCACTCGTCGCGCCGTTTTTATATAACTAACGTGATAGCCTTCAATTGCTGCTTTTATTGCCATCAACATAATAAGCATCCCGATAGTGAGTATACGGCTTATTTCTACCCTGATTCCTACGGTTAAAAGAATATTGGTCAGTTTTCATTCCAAAATACACATCGACAGCTCCTAACCGCGGAGTATTATCCCAATAAAATATTCCATTTAGGAGCATCTTGAATTTCTAGTGCAGAAAATCGTATGTGTAAAATTTGAGCCATATAATCGCATCCGCAATTTCGTCCATAAAGGCCTATGTCAGCATTGAAAACGATATACGATTACAGATACAATTAAATGGCTCAAATTTAAAAAAAAATATGATTTTATGGGCTATTAATTCAAGATGAAATGGAATGGAATGATCTTTTGGGATAGTGCTTTTAGCCTTAATCAACATTTTTCCTTGAGAAATATACTATATTTCTCTAATATATCTCCAAACTCTCTCTATACTATATTAAATATACAAACTTGGAAAAGTATAGCCACAAAAGACCGTGTACAAAATCGGGTATGCAAACGCCATAAAATGGAGAGTCCTATTCGTGAGCGTCAGTCGATGAGGTACAGTTACAAGAGTAATGTTTGATCGTGAATCCATACGGCGAGAGGAACGAGAGGTCCGATCACTACTGATTTTTAAGCCATATTCCTCTAGGGGTGGGTGTTTCATCCATAGGAAATCAAAACTAAAGCGATTTTCTAAATATAAATCCGGATGAACGGCAGCGACGGAATGAGGGGTTCTTCTTGTTAGGGGAAACAAGACGGGAAGGGGAGAGGGTATGAGCCGATGACCCTGACCTTTGGCTTTCGCGTGGCGGCCGGGCGGTGTATACGAAAGGGAATCTGTTATAGCCGCAGCCAATCACAATGCGGCAGTTGAGACGGAGCGTCTGGAGAATCAGAACGGCGCAATAAGGAAATTGATGAATGTCTCGAGTCTAAACTATTGGCACCCAGGAAAAATCATGTAAGATACAGAAGATTCCGGTTAATTGGGACATATCGGGACTTGTACACTTTGCCCCAATTAGGCGAACTATCCTGTATATGGGCATAAACAAACGTTGAATGATGGAAAGAAGACTAAAGAAGTTTATAATGCAACATAAGTTTATTAAACTATTAATTTGATTAATAAATCAGCGAGTTTAGATAATTTATTATAATTTTTAAGAATTATAACAATTTAGTTAAAAATATTTTTCACAGCCTCGGGCGACGCTGAATGACTGTCTTTTAATAAGTCCTATTAAAGAAAAGTCCTATCTTCTTGCGGAGAGTATAATAACAAGAGCTTTCAAAATAGGGCAAGAATAGGAGCATTTGTGAAAAATAAGAGTAAATCAAAGAAGGAAAATAAAAAAAATAGTATTCTGAAAACAAAAAATTTTAATTTAGTCGCGAGTATAGAGTCTATGTCGCCGACTCATAGCCCAATAAATCGGCATGCTGTCCCAATTAAGCGGAGAATACTCTGGGATATTCCTCTATTGGGTTCTGTTCTTCAAGATCTGCCCCAAGTAACCGGTGGACTCATTAAACGGAATCTACTGTATACAGCAAAAGAATAGCACACTATAAAAATATTACAAGAGCTAAGAATTGCATTTCGAAAGTTATCAATCCTGGCTTTTCTACTGCAATCGACGTCCAAAGTCTCATTCCCACACGGAAATATGCTCCATATGTTGCACATGATGAATTTTGAACTCTTATCATACGAAGTAAGATTCAGCAGCCCTGATGATGACCCCAGAGTCGAAGCTCAAAACGTCGGTAGAAAAGGAGTTTTTACCCGATGAGAATCCCGAGAATAGTTTACCATCCTAAAATACGGTTTCCTAAATGATTAGAATGCGTAGGCTGCAAGTTGGCGAAGACGATTCAAGATTAACCCGACCGATTCCTGAAATAGTGAAACATTTCACAGAATAAGAACTTGCTCATAGGTTCAAAACTAAGGCTAGTTCGGATGGGATAGGTGAGGATAGAGTACACCCTCGATTACACCATAGGCTTGGGAATCTCACGCATTCAGTGTGGGTGGGCCATTTCCTTTGGCTGGGCCACCTCGAACAACAAACTAAAGCTAAAGCAACAAAGTTTTCTAATGCTAAAATCCATCTCAAACATCAAAGTTGTTTTTTTTTAATTCCGAGCAAAGTACCTATATTTGAAGAAATACTACTTGAAATTCTGCAAAATTAGCTAATATGTACGAAAAAAAGGTAAGAAAAAAGATACAAATATGCACCCGCTTTAAATCTAACTCATGACCAAGACCATTGAAGCACTCGAATTTTCACAGTTTCCGGCACAGCACACGTATTTATTATGTGGGCATTTATTACGCTACCATATTAAACTTTTATGAGACTCATCGATTAGGACTAATTAAAGTAGCAATGAAAGCGACATAATTATCACGCAGAAACATTCCTCTACTGAAATGGGAAAGAATTTCCTCACTTTACAGCCCGAATGCCACTACTTTAAATTTGTTACACTGGCGACATTAATTTCTATCCCATAGAGTAAAATCTGAGAGATTATTCAATTCTTTCACAAGAACAAAAGATTCGCCGAGATAATCTTTTTCGCTTAAAGAAAAATGGCTTTTATTGGATAAGCCGAAACTCAGACCTCCTCCTTTCGCCCATTTCAATTTTAGCCGGCGTACAATTCGCACGAAATCTCCGTTTTAACATGCATGCCTTTTCCTAAATGGTGACTGCTTCCGGCAATAAAAATGCTACCTCAATAAAAGGAACATGGATTTACTGCCACGATATACGAAAGTTTTCAACGAAACGCGCATGAGATACCAACAAATACATACAAATGTAATCTGAGGTCCAACGTAACACGGGAAACACATTTGTCTTTGTTTTTATAGTGCAAAAAAGATAATTTGACTAAGTGCTCATCGCACTTAAGCCACAATGGTCGAAAACCAAGCCAATTTTTTAAAAATTCGTAAATCTACTGGGCATAATGAAACACAGGTGTTTAAAAATTATGAAATTGAATAAATTAATTTTCAAATAACTCCATCCTATTCCTGTCCAATAGTGTCTCTATAAGGACATTATTATTCATTTTAGCAGGCAGACAATCAAACTTCTACCTTTCCAAGAATTCTTTAGGAATTCAATGTTTTCCGACTAAAATGACACTAAAACCACATACGAGAGATCATAGAACATACTTTCAAAAAAATAATTTTAATTTCATTCACTCAATTCATTTCATAACAATTATATTCAAGCATAGCAAATATATAGGTATTACCGTCGAAGCGAAAACTGCTATCTATTGCTTGTGAAAAAAATATATGACTACAAACGGACACAGTAATTTACTAACAAATACATTAAACATGCCAGAAAGGAAATTTAGGAGATAAGAAAAAGCTGTTGTTAACTTAGTCACTTAGACAAAATTGCCACGGCCAAATTGAACATTGATGACGGCGTTAACCATTTAAGGATCAGTTTCATTTTGGCAGGCAGACATTTAAACTTTTACCTTTCCTAATCATAAATTTGCAAATGCCACACTCAACTCATCCACAAAGCCTCATGAACGCGAATTAAAGAACCATGAATGGCAAATTATAGCATCAACCAGTAAAACAAATTACAAACACTTTCGATCGACTTTTAACATTAATTGAAAAGTCGCAGCTACATTCACACAGGTAAATAAATCTCCGACGGAAAAAAGGAAAATATTCTCGTCTATATTGAGCATCAACCGACAGTTTTATTTTCGCTTATTTGTTCGTTATCCTTAAAAAAAATTCAAGGAGGGTTGCAAGGATATCGACAAAGATAAAGTTTACAACGCAAACCCGAAACAAAAATTACAGCTGGATCATCATCATAATTAGTCGTTACAATAATCGCGTTAATGAGATTGTCATTCATCACAAGTCTTAATAGTTACGAGGGCGCCACTCACAGAGGAATAGGCTCTTCCGAACTAATCACGGAAAAGTGGAGCAAATTAGGTACAGAAAACCAAACAGATTAATCCCTGAAAATCACTGAACAAGCAGACCACCTCGGACGTTGCGCGCAGTGCTTGGAATTACCATCGGATCACCAAATTTAGGACCCGTGGAAACGTTGCTAAAAGCCATCAACAGCTTCTACAGAGCGAGAACCTACAGCCCACGGGACAGTTTTTCTGCAAAGCACCCGAACAAGCTCGTCCCTAGTTCTGAGAACCAGTTGACCGAACTCCGAAGTTGTTAAGCACAGTTCCAAGCCCCAGGCGTTCCCTTCCATTATTCCGATTGTGAAAGTAGTGGATACAAGTGAGAAAAACAAGGGTAGGGGTTCCAAATGCAATTCTAATTCCACAGACCAAGAGTTAGCATAAACAACTTTAGTGGATGTGGACCGTGAGATTATCTTCTATTTCTTTCCAGGCAAGACTGGTGAAACTTACAGTACTATCTCCAGACTATATGGTGGGAGGATTTAATTAAAAATTTACATGAATTTAAACGAAGAAAATAATTATTTATTAAAAAACTGTAAGAGAAAATATAAAAATTAGCAACAGGGAGAGTAAACTCGGGGTGTATTAAACGGAGGAGGAAAATATTTACAGGGTTCATTAATTACAGGGTTACCTCAAGCTAAATGAGCTACTATTTACCGATACGACTTCATTACAAGCAGCCATATCTGGGAATATTTGCTGAAGAGATTTCCTTTTAGTCTCAGGCTTGAGGAAATTAAAAGCAAAGCATGATTAGTACTCAATGTGATTAGTAACGCGAAGAGGTTATTTGTCACTCAAAAAATGGAAAATAAAACTATATAATAATGTTGATATTTTTAATTTCAGTAGCGTTATCACATGTTTACTTTATATGGCTGATGTTTTGTCCTCGATGCTTGGCGACCAAATAATTTAACTGTGTTCTCCGAAACAATACGGGGGCTATTCTGTATCTTGGGGGCGCTTTATTGCGCCGCCGCTATTTCCCTCTTTCAAATGGCATCGATTTTGATTCAGCAAATTGCATCGCGTTATATTACGCCGATTTTGGGGGCGTAATATATCGCCCCCGTGAAATCTGTAGTCGGTATGGAAAATTAGTGTAGGGCAAATAATACAAGTCGAGTAACTCATTAAGTTATTTATAAATATCTAATTATTAGACATAATAATGATTAAAATATCTTTTTTTAAATTATTCCATCGTTATCTAGCGGTCAGCGAAAGCCAATTTTAGGTTTTATGATATTACTTGCAAATCCAAGATCTCCGAGAGCAAGATACAAATGACGGTCGAAAACAATTCCGCGCATTGCAGACGACGAAAATTTCTTACAGTATTTATGATCAAGCTCATCAGCAGAGAATGGGATTTAACATTAAAATATCTCTACGACCTTCATAAATGCCCTTGCGAGCATTCTATAACACAGCACAGACAGCACCGCTGCAATTGACAATGCATACTAATATATACTAATACGTACGTACCGTGATTTCCAACGGAAGAAAGGGGCAAATAAACAGAATGATTGCTCGAAACAAGGAAACATTTAATGAATTATTCATCATAAAACTGCATACATTTCAACATCATTCCTCCGGCGGCATATCACAAATTTACACTGTACAGCAGTATATTTAGTCCGAGTCATATCAACGCTATGTTGTTTGAAGTAGCATGGAAATGGTATCAAAATGAAAACATGATAACACATCCATATAATCATTGCTCGAGAAATTGGTATTAGAAACCGTAAAGTATGTCACACGAGTTCACAATCACAACACTCGCGATGATTCCTTCCATGACATCCGCGTAATCTAGAAAACAGCTGTTTTCCTCAACGAATGTATTTAAAATGGCCTAAAATGTGATTTCAAGTGACAAAAATGTTTTATAATTAAATAATTACCCCTGTGGACAACTGTGGATTAACTGTGGACATCGTAGAATTACGGCGAGCAAAGAGGCAAACGATGTAAACAAGCCGTGGCTGAAGATGAACGTACTGGTGAAAATAATTTCGTCACCACTAATCATAAGAGTATAATCATTATAGGCGTAGGTGAACGAATAGTGCGTAGCGGACGAAGTCCTCTTCAAGACAATTATACTTGTAAATTCCGATATATTAAGCTCAAAAATTGGCGATATTTTTCCATCGGCGACTGTAACCCTTGAATGTAGACGCTTATTTACTTAGGCTAGAAAATATCCGATAGAAAAAGAGCAAAATCTCCAAACACAAGCCACATCGTATTTTTAACTTCTTCCCGGGCTGCCGAGTATCCTGCTGCGTTTTCAGGGTGTCTCATTTGTTTATTGCAAAGAATCGAGAAATATGATTGGACGAGTACAAAACTCCGCCCCTGGTAGGGGCCGCTATCGGAATAACGCGAGCCAAATGCTGGCGTTATTGTCGATGCTATAAAGCGACCCCAAATTCCGCTTAGGGGCCGCTATTTTGAGATAGTGAATCGGGGGGGCGTAATATTGCGCCAGAAATAGCATCTTCGTCGTGATAGCGGAGCCGCTATCTGTTACAGAATAGGCCCCTACTACCTCATGTGATTTTTTTAAAAAGATTGTACATACCCTTAAAAATGAAGTGTTAATCGACTCTATCTAGCGATTTTATCGTTGGATTATTCTTCTTCAAAGGATAATCCTCTAAAGTCGCTGGCACAGCAATGGCTTCGCCTGGTTTCGCTAGCTAGAGGGCCCTTCTCGCTTCTATAGCGTTAAGGTGTTTTACCCCGTCCCATCCCTTCCAACCCATCCCCTACCCCAGAGGCGTCGTCGGGCTCCTATCGCGGCGGCGCCTCTTTCCTTCCTGTCCTCCCCCTCCTCGGGTGATCGGGCGTATCAGCACGATTGCTGGGTCCCGGCACCGGTGTGATGTACCCTCGCAGCGCTCCCCTGAGCCCTCATTACTTCTTGTTAATCGACTCTGTTGAAGTATTCTACTTCATTTACACCTATGACTAGTGTCTTCCAGCGGGAACGTAAGTTCTCGAGGAAAAAGAAAAAAAGCAAATGAAAATACAGTAAAAACTCTCCAGATGGTCACTATTTTCAGCGGTCAGCCCTTCAAAAACGGCTTTTATTATCCCGAAACGGGATAATTTTTCCTATGATCCTCATGTAAAGTAACCCCCTATTCCTCTATTTAGCGGCTATCCCTCCTCCCGACCAGAGGACAGATTCTATCAACTCCGAACGGCCACCCCCACTAAATCTCAAAAATAAAAAATAAAGAGGAAAAAGTCGTAAGTAAAGCCTTTAAAACACTCAGATGAGCTTTACGTGAAATGAAGAAGATAATGACGAATTTCAAACAAAGGAGTTCAGCGTAAAGTAGGAACTAGGTTCACTTTTGAAATTAAAATCCTTCTACCAAAATATTGATAAGGAGCAAAATTAAATTACGATAGAATACCACGAAAAGCTTCAAATTCGTAGATACACATTTTAGCGAAAACGAAATGTAGCCAATTAAACCAAAATAAATTAGCCACTTTTTAAGAAATTCGATAACTTGTAACAGAATGTGTTATCAATAGTTGAAAAAAATAATATTAAACCCTCGTTTTATAAATGCACTTTAGTTATTTTGCAATCAACCATGAAATTCCATATTAAGGAGCCACCTCTCCAAACGGCTATTTTTTAAAACTTTTTCCACCTTACAAAGGTTTTAGTGTAATTATGAAATTACGAACCCCAAACTCATTACTATCTAAAAGTTTTGGATCATAAGTATAAAGTTTAACACCACATAGGAAGCATATACCGTAACACGAGAGGAAAATAACATAAAATTCTACAGCAAAATAAAAAAGAGCCACTATTCCAGAAAAAATCGTCCATCCGAGGGAAAAATCTTTTTATTTCTTGGCAAGGAACACGAAGTACCCACGAAATCCCGAGGCCATCAAGTTCATATGTCACACACATCATCTCCGATCCAAACTAAATTGACTTCGATGTTTTCAGTTTCATTTCCGCATAGAGTGTAACACTTGTCATAATATTTACTATGACATTTAAGCGAATAATAAGCAGTCAAACGCAATCAGGAAAAACTTCAAGATCGCAAATTCAGCTGGACAAACCCCATTTCACATCGACTCTAGGCACAATAACAAATACTGAATAATGTATACGACGTGAATAAGCTAAGAGCCACGGGATGTTCGCTGTCCAGTTCCAATTAATCAATTAATTGTGGCTCTTCGTGGAAATCAACCAGATTTCCACGAAGAGCCACGAAAAAAATTAGACTTCAGCGCCAACACGGAAATTGGCAACGAAAAGAGCTTTCGAGGAACAACCAGTCGTGTCACCTTTCCTATATTCGGGACGAATTTCGTGGAATTATTTCAAGTTTGGACAGACAACTCAAAGCGCACGTTCCCTCAACATGATCACGACTCATCAGATTTACCCGCAGAATCATGGGAGGTAGGCTATATCATTCAGGCAGACTAAGGGAACTTTGAGGAGATCCTCTTTGCATTCTAGATCTAACTATAACAGTCACATATTGAGAAAAATACGGATAACCTCAGTCCTTCGCTCTGAGCATGGAGCGCGCAGGATTGGTAAGTGTAAAGCTTTGAATGAAATTCGTCCAACATTATGCTCAGCTCCAATCACAAACACAGTTTGTGCCCCTCTAAAATTTCAGTTACCCCTGTTTAAACCATAACATACCTAAATGGTAAAATTTAAAAGGTACCAAACCTAATGAGGTGAAATATATAGCAATTCCCTACTTTATTCTACTGTTCAGCTGAAATCAAGGGTGGCTTTTAAAAAAATTGGGAGCTGTTAATTCTAACGCATTTTCAAAAATGTATATCTAAGGAAGGCCCGAGGCGTAAGATCCATTCAATGTACATCCCACGATTAAAGTAAGCACAATGATCTTTTAAAATATGAAGACGAAAATCGAACGTTGTAGAATTTAATGAGAGAAAAATAATATTCTCAATATATTCAGAGTTTTTTCGATTAACAACCGTGCATTTTGAATCTATTAACCGAGTCTTCGTGTCTTTGTTGCGTTTTTTCAATGGAATAATTAATACAAAGGATAAATAAATATTTTACAACCCACTGTTTCGTAAAAAAATGCCCGAATAAGTAGTAAATTTACCAAATTAGCACCTCATGACGTAAAAGCCGAAACTTGTACGCACATGTTTTTAACCAACTATGCTTAGTATTATTTATATTATTTTTTCCTGTTGAGAATGATATTCCCACCAATATCCCATCAAGTATACATTTTTCAACCAAATGAGATGGACTTTTTCCCAATCTATGCCAAAAATATTCTTTCAAAGCTGTTATGTGAATTTTAATAGCCATCACACACACATATTAGCTATAAATTATTCCCCGCTACTTGGATGAACCGAGGCCAAGTCATGGGCTGGGAGAGTATTCGCTTCCATTGCTCTTTGGCGGTCCATCCTCGCTGCTCCGGTTCCTCGAGAGGCTGAGAGCCGTTCTATTTTCGCCATTTCCCATCGTAATTCATCCCGTTTCAACGGCCCGCCCTCTTAGTACCACTACCGGAATATCTTCACGACATCCATCTTGATAATGGGCACTAAGCCCACGCTAACCTCATTTCCACTCTAATCCTTATTGGACGTACTCGCGAACCCCCACAAGAGGGGTGCATACGATTATAATACTCGGAGAGCGCCCACAACCACTCGGGCTCATAAAAATAACAAGGTACCCAACCGCAATACTCGCAATCTTCGGCAGAGATGCGAAAACGTTGAGGACCACTCTCGAAGACAAATTGCAAAGGACTAGTGGCGTAACCTAATAATAATAATAACAACAATAAAATAAAGTTAATTGTACATGGGCAAATACATTTGCATTGATTCGTGTAAATTATATACATTACATAAACTTAGTCAAGTCAATTACATTACAAAAATACAAAATATACAACTTGGTCATGTCAATTACATATTTAAAAAAAACAAATATGCATTCGGAAAAGTGCATCTATATTGAGAACAGCAACCAATGCATAACCTCAAAAGCGACACTTCATATATTCATCTACATCATAGAACAAATGTTTCCTCAGGATATTTTTTACAGATGTTTTGAATTTTTTGTGTTGTAGGTATTTTATTACAGGTGGCATTTTGTTGTAGCGGTTGAATCACTGATGTGTTACGCTTTGCAATATTTAAGCTGATCCATGGCTTTTTATATGGATGAGTTTATTTGACGTAGTGTTATATTAGTTATGGAAATACAAGTTTTTTTCAAAAAACGTACAGTTCTTGAGTATGAAGGAGACTGTTTCTAATACGCAAATGTATAGGACTGGTAAGATGTTGAGTTCTGCATATATTGGTTTAGTGGATGTTCTTAAAGGAACCTGTTATATTATTTTTAAAATTCTTTTCTGCATCTGAAATATTTTTTTCATGTAGTGGGAGGATTCCCATAGGATGTTTGCCTATGTTATTAATAGTAACCAGCATCAGATCCAGGATAGGGGCAAGGTAGGAGGCTAGGGTCTCTCCTCTCCTATATGAATTTTCTCAGCTAAACAACAATAGCATTTTATCCAGTGCAAATTGGATATCCAAGGGGAACGGGCTATGGCCGCTCCTAGACCCTCTCTAGTACAGGAGGGTTAAACAGTACATTTAGATGAACCGTTCACTTTGATCCTGTTCAATACAATAAATAGTTCAAAGTATGTGTTTCTGGCGAACAGTCAGGGTCACCCAGGGAGAAAATATTGTTTATCAGGCGTTTAGAGTATATGAAAGCTTAGTGTGGTATCATAAGATTTGTGCAGCGTATTGTAGTAATTTCGAGCAAATTCTGTCCCGGGCCTTTACTTGGTTATCCGTGTGCAAGAAAACATCTTCTGTCCACTCGTAGAATAAGCCAGCATTAATATTTATCAACTCAGCGGCTGATGTTATTCGCGTAGAGAGTCTCTTCGCCACTGATGGTAACAAGAAAACCCTTAAGGCATATTCCAGATCTCACGGGACTAATTTCGAAAATTTAAACCTTTTTTTTTTACGAAACTGCGGATTGTGAAATATATTTTTCTCCCTGTAGAAAACTTTTTCTATAAAAATACAACAAAGACACGACCTATTCATAAGTGATCATGACGTACAAAGTAATAGGTTCAATAAGGCGGCCATCACACATATAGGCGATCAATACACCATTACAATGCAAAACGAATACATTTTTGTCCGTCAATGTAATCATCTTTACACTTAAATCATTTCGTACCTCATATTATACGGTCTTTAATTATTAAGGGCAAATGGCAAAACTATTTAGGGCAAAATCCACTGAGAATTTGAAATTGTACATGAGAGCCTATTGTCCATCAAAAAATCTTGACGGCTTCAAATAAAGTCAAATCGCGCATAATTTAACGAAAAGAAATAGAGCATAACGTAATCAATCATATAAATCAGAATCAGCAGTCTACATTAAAAAAATCAATCTCCGAGATATAAAGAAACGACTCGTTCTAATAACAAAAATAAAATTCTACAGGTGCATACACTGAAAAATAGATGTGGCTCTTTCATTTCACACAAGAATATTGCACCATTATACTTAGTTCTTTCACTGCCATACTGGTTTTGGACTCATTCTTCCCCCAGTTACTTAGTCATGATATTTGCTTCTTGTTTGTATTCCTCAAGATCCAAAGTGTGTAGAATAGCACAGAAACTATGAGCAACGTTTGGAAATATGAACAATACTTAAAGAATACAGAAGTAAATGTCAAGGGGAAGACGAATCCAAAGCAATGCTGCTGCAATGTTAACTAGTCCAACCAGTCACCTGGCATCACACTACCACGAGAACTTTCACAAGCAAACGGTAAGTACCGAATATTTTGGGGTGCTAATTCTTTTACCAAGCCCGTGGAAGGTACCGAATGTCTTTGAATTCAAAGAGGAAATTCCCGCGGGGGAATAGTGGAAGGAAGCAAATATTAGAATAATTAGAGCAAATACGATACCTAGAGGATGGGCACCAATGTTTTCCCTGTTCATTCGTGCGTCCTACATTCTAATCAATCGATCGAATACTCGATGAGCTACCAACTGTCGATGGCTATAATGAAACGAAATACAATGCCAAAAAAAAGCATGGACAAATCTAAGAATGAATATGGGTATGTTTGAAGATTTTCGACGGAAGATAGTCATCGAAAATCGTAAAAATTTTAATAATTCAACGGCTGAGTTTGGCTTTTCTGAAGAAAGGTTAGACAGCCGAGGTTATTAACGCCATTTAATCGACGACAGGAGAGAACGGTTACGAAAAGCCCTAGCGTTAAGCATAAACTTGCCATTAACGAAAGGCGTTATGGGACCATGGCTTGATGTCACACCCGACCTACAGAATATTGAACTGGAAAAGCCTTCCGCACAGCACCCAAATTGGGACATGGTTCCCTCTGATATCTCTGCCGCCGAAATTTGAACCCGCAACTAGAGGATGCATAACCCCGGCTTGTTCGGTGTTTTTTGTGAGGTACATTTTGTTTCAAAAGTAGGCTACCATCTTTAAATTTCACTGTAAATTGAGTCGAACCAGGTTAACATTTGCCTGTAGGTTAAATACAAAAAAAATTTACCTCAACACTTTCTCGAAGCTTAACTTTTTATCCTTGAAGAACAGACAAGTGTTGACAAGGGTTTCCTCTATGTACACTGAAAATTACCATATGATAGCGTAACTTTTATTTTTTAATTATTTACCTTAAACGGTAAAATACTATAATAATAATAATTTATCCCTGTACCACCGAAAACAGCATCATTGGCCTTTTACATCGGGTTGTTAACTTAGCAATCAAACGTACACTAACAGCCATGCTCAGGATAAGCGCAACTTACCCAGGCGGGACTCGAACCCGCGACCTCTAGTGTGGCGGACTATAACACCACCGCCACCCTGCGCAGCCGCCACCGAGGCCGGCGGCAAGTTATACGCTAGGAAACAAAGACAAAATACGACAGCTTGAGCGAGAGTGATGCGTATTCTTAATGAATGGCAATATTCGCTAATAAACAAACCCTATTCTAAAAACTTCACAAGCATAACCACGGGTAATCGAGATTAAACGATGCATGCAATCCATGTCAAACGTCACACTCATTTCGTAGAAGGCTAAAAGCAATTTCGGCTGAGATGTCACATTGAAGCGCAATCAGGCTACTATTTCTCCTCAGGCTACTAATCCTATCTCTTCGAGTTGTTTCAAAGAACTGCAGCGTAGTAGCAATTTACTCCATGATAAGTCACGCAGAAATGACCAAGTAACATTCACCAAATGATGAAATTCGTCTTTGGCAATTTTGGGACGCAAACGAATCCGTTAATTCCCAGTTGCATCATTTATAAAAAAAATCAAGAGAATAATTTGCAAATATTCATCTTTTGCAGACTTCATCGATGGAAGCTGATATGCTTTAGTTTATATATACCTAAAAAATGACATCAGCTAAAACACCAGAAGTGGAGGGGTCGTATCTAATGTCTCATGAAGTCGCGATGCGGAGTTGATGGGTGAAAATGTGACAAATTATACATCACACGTTCTAGTTTTTTGGTGCCAATATGTTTTAGCTAGTAGGTACTTATAAAAATGACATTAGCCAACACACCAGGGGTAGAGAGGTCATATCTAATATCCCCTAATTTCCCGACGCGGAGGTGAGGGGTGGAAAAGTGGCCTAATGTGCACCACATGATTGGCCTACGCCCACCATCTTCATCAACGCGAATGGGGATGGAACGCCTGTCCGCTGAGATGGGAGACCAGTCGGCTGAGACGAGACGCAGGCGATGAGTGGGAGGACAGGGCGTGTAAGGGAGGCATTAGCGATATGTGCAGAGGGGCTGAGTGGCAGGGGAGAGCGGGAATTGGCCTTATCGAGGCGGCGATACAACAAGCGGTGCCACTAGAGAGTGAATTATTCAGAGCACAATGGGGACTTGAGTAAGGCACCACTACAGTAGAGAAGATTACGGATACACTATTACATTCCATTTTCGGGTGTACGTCTGCGTGCTTAACATTTAACTCGAGGTTTCGTTCCTCCAGCTGGGAACGTCGTCAGGAGACTGAAGATGTAAACGTTTTTCTCTCGTACTGTTGGAATACTGGTCCATTCTTGTCAAGGGTATAAATAAAAAAGTAATTAAAAATAAAATAATTTCTTTAAAACATCAACTACAAAAACGGGAGAGAGTATTGGAATATTGTTATTCAATTTTTTGAAAGATACCTCTTCCACACATGGCTTAAATTATAGGGATGATGGATATAATTTAAGCCATGTGTGGAAGAGATATCTTTCAAAAAATTGAATAACAATATTCCAATACTCTCTCCCGTTTATATAGTTGGCGTTTTAAAGAAATTATTTTATTTTTATTTACTTTTTTAAACTCTTGACAAGAATGGACCAGTATTCCATCGGTACGAGAGAAAAATATTTACATCTTCAGTCTCCTGACGACGTTTCCAGCAGGAGGAACGAAACCTCGAGTTAAATATTAAGCACGCAGACGTACACCCGAAAATGGAATGTAATAGTGTATCCAATCGGTGCGGAAACCTTAAAACCAAAAGATTACGGATATTTTGCGAGACTAGGAAATTCGAAAGTTAAAGAAGTACTTGAACTAAAATTGTGAGGGAACGAAGAGAGTAAAGAAGGCAACATGGGAATGAGGACGCTGCGCCGAAGTGTTTCCTATTTTTGTCATTGGAAGTAATGTTGCTTCAACCATTTTCAGAGGATATAGAGGACTTTATAAGATTTTACGCTACATCGTTAAGATTAAATGCTTTATGTAATCCATCCCTCTTATTAGACACGTAGTGAGTAGTTTTAAACCGATGATTGCTAGGTAATGGAAATATTATCGTTTCTGCAGTGCCTTGCTTCATCTTCTTCGCACGGAGATTAAAGATTACCAAGCTTAATTAGCAAAAACATTTTTCATGCCTACCCAGATGCTTAAAAGCTGAAATCGATTGAGACTTAAAAGGATGAAAATTTACAAATTAATTTAGGTGGGAATTAGATTAACTACTGTTTAAAGCTTTCAATCCCAGAAATGAGCCACCCGTAAAAACAACCCATACTGTTTACATTAACTTACATCGCGTTATATTGGATGGAAAACTATAAATCATTGAAAGCTATCATTCATTTTGGAGAAAACACTTTTCAATACGAACATTCTCACGAGCAATGTTTAAACATTTTAACATATTCTCCAATTTAAAAAATGCAAGGTAACGAGAGCACTAAGTTACAGTAAGGACAATGGAATGTTTCTAAAACGAGGCTCATTTTCTGGCTAGGTTACTGCTTAAGCGGCTTTAAAGTAATTTACTACTGATGACTCATTGGGTATCAATGCAACTACAGCTAAATTTAATGCCGCCATGCTACCAGACACATTCTTCCACAAAATATTTTCAAGTTCGCTAACTCAACGCAAGACTTATGTTTCAGCTATTAACGTATTTCAGGGCTATGGCGAATTACCTTTTCAAGAGCTAAGTGGAATGGAATGATCCAATGAAAGAGAGAACACACAGAACCTTAATCACTACAGAAGGCAAAAATATTAGAGTCGATTTAACGATCAAATCAATTTAATGGGCAGAAAAATAGACGAAGATGAAACTTCAGGTTAAAAGGAAGTATGAATTTACGTCGGAAAAACGAAGGAAGAGCTATAAAATGAAAAGGAGAAATGATGATTTACAGTAGTAAAAGGAGAAGAAAGTAGTTAACGAAGAAGTAGATGATAAAGATGATAGGGGAAAAAGCGAGCTAAGAATATAAATAAATAATCATCTGAGTTGTTTATTCGTGGAAAAATAACCAATATTACGGCAAATAACACCGAATGTAGCAAGTATATAATTCATACTATCAACCATAAGCAGAACTCTGTCGCAAGGATATAAAGTTATTCGATGAGCAAAGCCTGTATTCGGTATAGCAAGAGATGGAATAGATTATACTACAATTATAACATACACATACCTTACATGTCAAACAATAAGGAACAGCGGCAGTAATACAATCTGAGGAATTAGAACCCACCTGGAAAGAAGGAAATGGCGTATTAGATCCTCAGTTGCATCAATAAAAACCAACATATTTACCACCAACATGGCATCCGATTAGGTTGAAAAATTATCAGGAGAAAGGAAAAAAGCAGTGACAAAAAATGTAACGATAAATCAAATTTAGGGATATTATAAGCTTTTGTGAAGAAGACAACACTGCAATCGAATACCATGCTATAGCGAAATAAAGTATACAAGTATAAAAAAACAGGAGTTTGAGATGACTCAAATATGAACACAATATTTAGAGCGATTATATTTTCTATCGCAAACAGATCCGTAGATAAATCATATGCTTTGCAAAAGAGTCAATTAATTATTTCATCCATTTTTTGAAGTCTCTCATTTTGATTAGCAAACAGAAAAAAAACAAGTAATACTGTAATATCACAAGTAAGCATGCATTGGTGGAGATTAGTTCCCACGAGAGGAGACCAAATAGAATTGTTTGCAATGGCACAGCTAATTTAGCAATCTCATTACAATCGAGAAACCACGAGCTGCATGCTAATCAGAACACGAGTGGTAGTGACTCAATGTTTGCCTACCGTATTGGAAGGAGATAAATAGCACAAATAGACATGGTCTCGATAAACTGTTTTCGACGTTCATGCCCCCATGAACACAATGCGACGAAGCCAAAATAATACAGCGACTGCTAATTAACGAAACATCGCCGAACTACTGATATAAAATGGAATCCTGGGAGTCAACAACCTCCTCCATTCCTCGTATATTTCCATTAACAGATGGAAAATAGGCGGATTCTCCTTTTTTGACTTTCATTGATCAAGGACTCCATAGAGTTGGGAAAATCAATGATTGGTGGAAAATTAGACATCGCCAAAAACAAGGGGAGCGCTAGCAAATTGGTTTTTATCATTAGTCAGAAAAATGACTTTTCACCCAAATAAGAGCAGTAAAAATTCATTTCAATATTTGATAACCATACATATTAAATATTAAGATAGTTATTCTAACGCAGATTACTCCAAAATGTTTTCACGAATATGCTGTGGCATCTTTTCACGCACTGCATCTTTTCACGCACCTGAACCTGAGTAGTTATCATCCAACTACTGAGAACATACACCTTTATCATTGAAACAACAAAAACCATAGTAATAAGTATAATGGAACCGTCATCAGTCACAACAAAGATAGCATGGTGGAATAGTGGGTAGTTAGGCTATTGATTGGATCATCTCCTTTGGATAACACATGCCTTCTCGAATATGAAGCTAAAATATTCCCACTGGCGCATAGATCATTTAATCATTAACTTCAACGTGAAAAGAAAAACATGAACCTTCGAACGAGATTTATTTTAATAGGTTTTGTGATTACTGGTTGCGTTCACTTAACCTAATGCTTAAACATACCGTAAATTTTTGGGAACCCTAAAATACTTCAAAAGGCGCTAAATCACTGATCGCTACCGTCTTAGTATCCGAGCGGGGGATTTTCAAATAAATTCAGTTTCCACGGTAACTTATCACATTTGGATTGCAGCCACGGAGGTAGCAAAACAACACATACTATAACCAACGCAGGATTTTTAAAAGACGTTTGGTTTTTCTCCATCCTGGGACACTTGAGGGTACAAAGCATGACTGAGTGCTTACTCAGCACATTTGATTGACCCGGTAAGCACTTTGAGGGCGGGAGGGGTTAGGGCCTTTCCGTTCCCAACCGCTCCAGGCCCCGCTCACTTATTCTAAAGGGAGAGGGACGGTTGAAAGGGCAAGGGTGAACACACGCTTCAAGATGAGCAGCCCCAGATAGGAGAGAATGCAAACAAATACAAGTTGACTACAGAGTAACCATGATAAAAACACAAATGTTAATTTGAACACTTTTATTCAAAACTCAACTATCGATCATGGTTTCAACATATAATATCATTTTCAAGCCTTCCAGTCATTTTCAGGGCTTGAAAATGACAAAATATATTGAAGCCATGGCCGGTAGTTGAGTTTTGATTAAAAGTGTTCAAATTACCACTTGTGTTTTTATCATGGATATATCGAATTTCCACCAAGTCAACCGTGAAACAATTTAATACGTCAACTATAGAGCTTCCTGATTCAAGATAATTAGAACATGGAAATCTACACTAAATACAAAATGACTGAATTATTTTGCCACACAATTTATTTATAAATGGCCGAAATTGATATCACACTCACTCAGTGATTCAACTCAACATTTAATATATGGTCGTTAGTTCATATTAATATCAGTTTTCCAATCAAATTTCAAATTTTGAGAGAAAAAATTCTCTCACCTGGACCGAGAGATGTAACTATACCCTTCAATTCCCGAAAACTACCTGTTTCATAATCACAAAATTAACCCAATTCATTCATCTAATAGCCCATATTACTATTAATGACATCAGGAATACTTTCCGAAATAAACAAATAAAATAAGTAGTACCCATATCTCGAAAGAGAATTTACCATTAAAAATTTCGTTCCTACATTCATAATTACCAGCGTCTGAAACGACTAATAGGAATTTTCTTATCCTGCTTCAATATACTCGAAGTCTTGACTACGCAAGTTTCTGAAATTCAGAAAATAAACACTCAGTAATTCCGAGAAACGCTTGTAAACACTGCTGAAAAAGTTATAACCAATGTAATGGGCACAGGAGAAAACTACTACTGAGCAAACTCCGGCCTAAACATAAAAAGGAAGAGGCTTATTCCCACGCCTTCCTTTCCTCGACGAATTTTCACGATAATTAAGGGAAAGTACTTATGCATAAAATCAGCGAACGTAGAAAAGGCTCCAATAACCATTGCCAAGCGAAGTAAAAACTGAGCAAGCCGGGAAAGGGGTTGGACTCAACTCATTCCAAACATTCTTGGACGATAATGAGGTGAAGCCTTGGATCTGTACAATACCTTCCACTGAGAGCAATAAAAATAACAACAGCACGTCGAGTTCACGGCGAGGATAACTTGAGAAGTGGCACATGAAAAGAGATGGGTGCTTCCGCGAACCGGAAAAAAGCCAAAGAGTTGGAAAGTTAGGTTTGAAAAACAAACGACAGGCAAAGATCAAATTCGAAGTTGAAGCCGTTGCGTATCTGAAGGCAGCCATGACAAGTAAAACACACAGCGATTTATACATGGATTTATGCAAGCCTTACTTTAACTGCCGATACACAGCAAGTAATAAAATAATCTTAGATAGCAGATCAAAATTTTCTATCGCGGTATGCTTCCAATCATCTTCTCCGAGAGATACATACGTGAACACTATCCACAAAAAATAAGAAAGTGTCAATACTAACCTCACCAAAGGATTATGACCTTTTGCTGCTAATATATATTTATATATTTATCCCTACGTCACTGCAATCGTCTTCTCCATAACAACCAAGTTTTCACCAGGAAACGTCATTAAAATACAGATTCCTATTCATATCATAATCTCCTAACTGTACTCATCAAAGGACAATAAAACATGCGCTTTCCAAGCTATATTTTCTATATATTACACTCGAAAAACATAATTTGTGCATCGGTTCTTATGGCTATACTGGCCAACGGTGTTATGGAAATATGCTGATTGAATCTATGTATGATTATCGTTTTCAGAAAAGCCTGAGGGAGGTACATCTTAGCACTGAAATACTCTGCATATTTTCATGTATAATTATCGGCTTGACAAAAAATGTAGTCACGTTACCGATATGATTGATGAGTTAGAAAATGAAAAGTTTAAGTCAAATCACGTCAGTCACATAAAAATGGCGCCACGATAGCTCATTCAGGTTAAAAAAGAATTTTCCTAAATATAGGCAATAAATTTTTCATATTGTGTGCATCTACACTTTGTTTTTTTTACATCAATGCATGAAATCTATGGAAGTAAATATTTTTTGAGACAATAAGCAAGGATTAAGATGAACAATCACTCCCTCTTGACCGGGCGTATTATGTCTTTTTTGTGATTTATGACGTTTAAAACTTTGTAATTCCACCTGAATTTATAAAAGTATCTATTGCCCAGGTGTCGACGTAGCACGTCATCAGGTGGTTTATTTACAAGGAAGACATAAAATATATCACACACATATTGATTTTAAGAGAAAACATTTTGTCTTATGAAATCAATGAGCGTGTGACATATTTTCTGTCTTTCTTTCAAATGTACCAGGTGATGATGTACCACGTCGAAACCTAGGAAGTACTTTTTTTAAATTCAGGTGGGCTTAATAAGTTTTTTTACTTTTCATCACGTGAAGGCGATTATTCTAAGTCACGCCTGAGACAACGAATTATACTTTCATCTTGAAATTTTCAGGCAAAATAGAGAATACCTTCGCTAACTTGTATCTCAAAAATAAATTTTAGACCTGAGGAACTACTAGGGTAAAATATAAAATTTTAAATACAGGGAAATTGTGAAATCATTCCTTTTACCCTAATTATTTCAACATGATTTGATTAAGATTTAAACAAATATGTAATACGTCAAAAAAGCGACTAATCGTGATCCGAAAATGGAAGATTTCCATTTCCAAAATATGCATAAATATGTTGTTGTGTGACGCCTCAGAATAGCCAGCTATGACAAACTATGCCTCGGGATTTGCACCTTTTCACTTTCAAGAACGCCTAACCTTCCTCTTCCCCTCCCTTTCCCCTTCCTATTGGACGAAAACATCCTGGTTCCATTTCCCTATATAATGGCACGGTTGAGATGCTATTGGCACTCCGGCACTCAGGACTCACTCAGGGACGCACTCAGTAACACACAGGGCAGTCAGCAATGTAGCCGTCAATTGGAATCGAAGCGCGGGCCTTGTGGCCCGTGCGACCGAAGCGCCTCGCTATCCACCCGTGCCTTCACCAGCAGCTCCTCATTCCCGAGACATTGGTAATATCTTAACTTTTGGCTATTTTGGACGCACAAATTCATCATTATTTCATACCTTTTTTGAATTGATTTGGATATTGGGTTTTTGAATGGAAATAAACTTTGGGTCAAAAACTTTAAATACTTGTGTGATTATTCGTTTCCCGACACAAAGGGCAAGAACCCGCACCCCTTACACAAGCATTGAACACAATGTTTACCCAAATCCAACGATAATTAGTCACAACTTCTAATAAGGGTTAGTAAATTGATCAATAGAAGACGGATCCCAGACGAACCCACGGAAAATGTATCGAGAGAAGGAAATAGATGACGAGCCGCAGATAAGCTAGCGGCGCAACACGCGAGAATTAATGTCGAGCCAGTAGGAACACTTTGTTGCGACGAAAATCAATTACTTCCACTCACCTTTGACTTTTTCGTGTTTCCTTATTAGCTTTCAGAGCACAGAAATAAATTATTCTCGTTCGATAATACATTTTTAGCACGCGGGGCATCCGACTGCATAATTTCTTCTCACTGGTTAAATAACAGTTATTAAGGTCTACTACCGCTAAGGCAACGTTTTGACTTTCTCCGTAGCAGCAAAAATGAAGATATTATTATCCCAGATAGGCGACGCAGTTTCCTAAACGAAACTCACTCGGGCTTTCTGAGCAAATAGAAGATGATAAAACCACTTAAACCATCTAATATGCAGAAATAGGTCCAAGTAACTTATACCGACTAACAAAAGACGAATATTAATACTACTCTTCAATCAAATCTTATCGAGGTACTAAAAAATCTGGCAAATCACCGTATCTCCAAAAAATATCAGACACACGAATTCGTGAGATAAATATGAAAAATATCAACAAAACTATGAAAATACTTCCCAAAACCCCAGTGAAGAGGGTTAAA
The DNA here is from genome assembly GCF_921293095.1 of Ischnura elegans. NCBI lineage: Eukaryota > Metazoa > Arthropoda > Insecta > Odonata > Coenagrionidae > Ischnura > Ischnura elegans. The sequence continues at coordinate 72,889,383 of NC_060256.1, forward strand.
AATGCAAGCGGTAAATGACTAATTATCTTATTAAGACATAAATTCGTTGAATTGATACGTCCTGATCAGGGGAATTCAAAATAAACAAAAATTACACGAAGACACTAAGTTATTCCCAGCTTAGTTTAGTAAAAAAAACACGCAACTGGTATCTAATTTTCCTTTGAGACCCATGATATAAAATGGAAGGATAAAAGAGCAGGGGAAAAAATCTTATTACTCATTCCCTTAACGCCCATAGGGTAAGGTATTTAATTATCCTCGAGTTTCCTCTTGATTCAGCCAAGCTCGATCAACTGATGGTCCAATCTCCTGCAAGATCATTATCGATGGAAATGATTGCCTCATTGAAACAAGAAGGCTGCCTTCGCTCGTATTACGTTCTGAAATCAAATTTGTTAAGCATTTGCTAATATTCAGCTTATTCCCGGTACCAAACTGATAAAATGAAATAAAATTGTGCCAGTTTCAACCAATTTTTCGGCGCAAGAAATTTAAAACAAATTTTAAGACATCAAATACGTAGTCAGTAGTGAAACTTTTAAAACCCTTATTCATAAAATCCCTTCAAATATTGAATAAAAAAAACAAACGTTACCTTCCACACGCTCAGAGACTTATTTCCATGATTATAGGTCACAGAATTGAGAGATAGTATTATCAAAATGTTTGTGGGAGGGAAGACCCTGAAACCAGCGAGGAAGGAGATGAAGATGATGAGATATTAATAAGGCAGACGAGGGTGGGGCGGAACGCTGGATAAGGTCTGCACGTGCGATACGATGGGGAAGAGCTCAATGATTGGGAGCCAAGGTGATGCACGGGTGGGGAGGGAAGGGGGATGGGCCAGAAAGGGGGGGTGGGACCTTTAGTAGAGCTTCGATCGAAGCCATCATTCGTATTAGCCCTTTTCAAAGCATTGCATTCAAGCAAATGACTTCGTGCGTATCCACAAGCACAGTTACAAAAACATTTGCTTATGATGTCAGGCAGTATAGTTAGGTACGTATATTGCTACCTCGCGTATTATTATATCCCTCAACAATTCCGGCCTTCGTTCGCAGTAGTTATTTGGGTCTTCCTCACCGCTTCGTGTGTCTTATGATTTTCGAAAATTCTCCATATCAAAGTTTCCTGAATGCGGTAGGGGTTATTTCCCTCTGTTCTCGAACCTTAATAATCAAACACTATCCAACATTATTTATTTTTTCCCGTGAGCTCTTATTTATTTACGGAGTAAGGTAATGCAAAGTCATTAGGGAATTTTAGAGGTGAAATGAGTATATGAGTAAGTTTTCATCAACACATCATTTTATGATTATCATACTATGCAAAAGGGTGTGAATCGCTTTGACAAATTTCCTCACCACGCGAAAAATGTGTCTAAATTCGATTAATTTTTGCCACACCTAGGTGACTGTAAATTAATAATAATAATAATAATATTTATTTGGTCTAGGTATAATACCCCTAAGAGCACAAATTGTACATTAGTGGTGAGCAAAGAACATACATAATACAGTTGATAAAATATTAATTATAAGTGAAATGCATATAAACGTAAATAAATAGCAATTACAGTAGATAATTCAGTTTCGGTTTATCAAGTTGAATTAAATCGAAACATGAAAACGTAAATATGACATTTAAAATGGTATTTTTAACATAATAATAAATAAAAAATTTGACACTTAATAACATTTTATCATTTTATAACATTTTAATGAATAATAAACCAAAAAATGGCAAAGAAAAAAAGAGGAAAAAAAGATTTTAATTTGATTACGCATATAAGGTAAAACTTAAAAGGAATGAAGGTTAAGAAGGAGGAAGATGAAGGGGTAGTGAACGAAAACAAGTGAGGCTCAAACGTGAGCTGGATTATTAGAACGAAGACTCGCGGTTTGGATACTCAATGGAATGACTGAAATGAAGATCAATCAACTTAGCATTCGGAGAATACACGTAATTTTCAGCCCCTTCATATAACAGAATCAGCCATGTAAATACTACCTGGCAACCAAAAATAGGTTTATAACAAAAAAGAAATACAAAAGATGGTACCAAAATGTATTTAGTTAACACTTAAGCTAAAGAGTTACCAAAAATATCTCGTAAACAAATCACAACCTAATATATTTTACCAAAGAAATGCTACCGGTTTTGGCAAAAATATATGATAATATTTCCAAGTACCAACAGAAAGAAAAAAAACAGAGAATGCTTCTTTTAAAGCCAAAAGTATATCACAATGTAATCATCTACTATTTAGAGCTCCTAACACGCACGACACTCATAACACGACAATAAGATTAACTCTTTCGTCCATTAAATTGGATGATAATTGATCTAGGAGCACATGCTAATCAAATAAAGTGTCAATGAAGGAGATTTACAGCGGTTGAAGTAGATTTTCTCAAGTAGATGGTCCGCCTAAAATGCATAAATTAGATCCAAAGTTTCTAATTTAGTTCCAGGACATTATAGTCATCAAACCCCTAATCGAAAGACAAACAAATACGTAAGTATTTAGTACATGATACGATTGAAACTATTGTTTTCCAAAATTACAGTATTCAAAACTGCTGATAGATTTAATGTACCTTGCAAGCAAGCTCTTCAATGTCCAAGCCGTTACTAAAACACTAATGACTAAGGACTCACTTATTTCCATGGGTATGGACACAATAAAATCGGTTTTTGAGATAGTATCAATAATAAAAAACTGTAAACAAAAATTCACAAAGAAAGCGAAAAATTGGAACGAAAAATAAGATTAGGAAATTCAATGGTTTTTAAGTACGTGGTATCTTTGAAATATTAAAACGAAAAAAAAAATCAAACAGATATTATGTGAACAGCAAATATAATCGGGGAAATATTTTTTTTATACTAAACAATGAATTTTTAACTCATTTTTATTCAAGAAACCCTTCCCGATAATTTTCAAACTATTAATATGAAAAACAAGTATAATCGAGACAATAATTTATTAATATTCACAATGAATTTCTAACAAATTTTATACAGGAAACCATTTCCAAAAAACTTAAATTCCCACGAGCAATTTCCCAAATTCATTTCCCTTTTTTCCAGAATTCTCTTTGATGGCTTAATTAGCTCTCTTTTTCCGCGTCGGGCCAAAAGAGGAGAGGATGAAAAGCCTGGAAGCTGGTGACTCTGTGCAACAAATGCCAATCGACCTTGACATTGCCGGCGGAGACAGGAGAGAGAAAGAGAGGAGGGAACTTCAGTCCAGGCAGAGGCGGTGAGGATCGCTGGAGGGGTGGAACTGGGCGGAGGGGGGGAGGGGTGGGGTTTTGAGTGAGAGGGAATGAATCAGGAAGGGTTGAAAAGGGGACGGGGGGAGGAGAGGATAAAAGAAGGTGGAGGCCACAAGTGCCGCCCACGGGTGAGCACCTAGACACAAGCGAAACGTTTAAATTGTCCGGGAGAAGGCCTTTCCTCCACCATTAAAAGAGAAATTATGAAGAAAAAAAAATAGCTGTCCAAGGAGAGAAAGCTTTACAGGCATTTTGTCCGGTATTGGCCTATTCGCTATTAAATTCAGCCCTAACATAAATATCACCAAGTTATACTTCAAATTTTTACAACACAACTAAAACATAATAAATGCTTTATCAGCATTTTGTTCGGCGCAGGAATGTGAACCATTAAATTCCTCCATATCATAAATATCACAAAATTTAAATAAAAAAAATAAATAGCAACAACTGCTTCAAATAAGATTATCTTAGCAATTGAAAATTGAAAACAATAATTTTTTTAACTATTGCATACTAGCTGAACTAAAAATTATGGAAACGGCTCTCATTTAACCAGCAAAAAATTCCTTCCGTACCTGAGAATGATATCATCACCTATTTAATACTCATTGCCACCGGATAAGTATGATGTAGATTGACAACGCTGTTGCATAATTATAATTCATATTACTGCCTAATGGCCTTCCGTAACATCCAGAGACCTTTAAGAGAGATAACATAAGAATAATCACGCAAACCATTTCTTCACATCTCCGTAAGGCGAAATTTTCTTTGGGTCTCAAATCTCCAAGAGGTTTGTACTGGGCTTTCCTAAATTTTAATATTTATAAATGGGAAAGTTTAAAATACAAAAAATAATCATAATAAATAAAAATAAACATAATAGTATAGTCCATCAAAAACAGGGAGAAGTATTTTACCTCATCAACATAACAACCAATGTCCTAGCCCTATCCTGGACCCGATATTTTTATCGCCCAACGGCACGTACTTCAGTATCGCAATCTTTTTCATCTGCACTAATGCCGGACGCACTTTACGAGTGCAAGTTCCTATAACCTAAAGGAAGTAAATACGAGACTTTCCTCTGGTTCTTTTTTTATCAGATGGATCGCGGGACAGTTTCACTGTTCACAAACAATACCTCCCCATGAAACTCAACTCCTAGTTTGTCAGATGTGCTCCAATCACGAATTCCTATCTACACAAATCAGCAAGTCTCTGCTATTCCTCTACCTCAACAATTGAGTTCCAAAAATTTTCATCATCGAATCACAGCTCTACGTACACGATAAAAGTTAAACAATTACAAGAATTCGTTGGGTAGAGTAAAACTGTTACATTTTCGCGAGAGCCCCATGATGATAACAGAACCTTTCGTTTTTTGCTTACCATTACGCGATTTCCAGGCACCTGAATCAAAGGATGCGTGCCTTGGAATAACTGTTCAGAGTGCATAAAAAAATTTATAGCATCTGGAGGAGAGAAAAAGCATGAGTAGTTTACTTTCCCGATCGTCCCTAAAATAGATTTGTACAGAAATTTTTGTCTTTGCACGAATGTACGTAAAACGCTTACAATCCATTTCTCACCACTTAACAGCATCCATGTGCCCCATTATGTAATACTTTTACCAACATCAACACCTTAATACTTATGATTAAAGCTATAAAAGCATCTATAATTCAAGTAAATACTTTTTACACAGCAGATTTAACACTTATGAGGGAGGAAAAGCACGTTCCTTCCAACACATATCCGGAGAAAAGCCATCCCTTCCCGAGGGATACCCGCTAGACGAGATGGCACCTTACATAAAATGCTCGGATTGAATTATATTTAGAATAGCTTCTTAGAATATATTTCTCACCGCTTAGCAACCATGTGCCCCATCATATACTTTTATTAACATCAACGCCTAAATACCTGCAATTACGGCTATAAAAGCACCTATAATTCGAGTAAATAATTTTTACACATCCGATTTAACACTTCCGAGGGAGGTAAAAGGCGTTCCTTCCACTACTTATCCGGAGGAAGAGCCTTCCAATTCCACTAGACCAGAGGGCAGTGGATATAAAATGCTGGGAGTGGAAACAGAGAAGTCGTTAGGGGCATTTCATTATGGGCGCGCGGAGTGATGGGCACGAGGCGGCGGCCGGGCGTGGGAGGAGGGATGTGGGTGTGAATGGGCGCCCGGAAATCGATGGCGCGGGAATCGATGGTGCACTCCTACGCACACTGCCCTCGCCCCCTGCGTGCGCGGCCCGGCGTCAGCTCTTCCTCCGCCCGGCAGAAGCGCACTCGGGCGGGGACTAAGCCACTCCGCGGCACAAAATAAATATGATTTTCGCATCCTTCACAAAAGTTAACTTAAATCTGAGAGAGAGATAAATCGCTAGGAACAAATGTATTAGGGCATATTATAAAATTAAAATTTACTGGTTATCACCCACCAATACCATTTCGAATTAATTGCATTTATGGAGAATTTCCAGTAGCATTTAATTTCCTAATCCGACATAATCAGTGGCGGATCCACGATAGGGACAAGGAGGACGCCATGTGGGAGTCTGGGGGTTTATTTCCCGGCAGTAGTGGGGATCCGAACAAAATCACCATTTTATCTACTATAAATTGAACTGGTCAGAATTTCAACCAGACAGAGCCTGAAACAACTCACTATAATATAATTGCAGATAATTTTAAGTATCTATTTCCTTCGGGACAAAGCGGATAAAATTAAAATTCAAAGAAATGGCTGATGGAGAGTCAGATACAAAGTGTAAGATTTTGCGCTACTGGAACGTTTACGCCGAAGAAAAAGGAGGAAAATAAACAGGAGGCGTTCGAGATGTGTACCTACGTGGAGGTAAATACAGTTGGTAAAATCATAATGAAATATGAAGTCGGTGGCGGAGGGGTAAAGTCCTTGCCTGCCAAACCGAAGGTCGCGGGTTCGAGTCCCGCCTGGGTAAGTTACCCTTTCCCAGGGCATGGATGTTTGTGATTGTTAATGTTATCAACCCCGATGTAAAGGCCGAGTAGTGCTGTTTACGGTGGTGTGTAAAATAAATAAATAAAAAATAAAATCTATCCATGGTGGGCGAGGAGAAGAAAGTTACATAGCGGATTCAGTGGAGACAAAGGTTCTGGATGGATCGGAGAGGCACTATCAAAAGAGGTTATCACTATAAAAAAAAACGTGTAAGAGAGTGGAATGTTAGGTGAGCGGGCGGGGATTCGCCTTAAGGGTATTTCAGTCCACCCTTCCTCGTGCATTGGAATCAAAATTTTGATCTTCTCTCGTCATGATAAAAAAATAATAAGGTAATACAATTTCTTAGGTTTAGCAGTTTTGGTTAGATAAAAAAATACATCTATGATAAAATTACGCCAATTTTACTCTTGACCAAGCTCTTTTCATAAAGTCCTAATGACATCCATCCAAAAAAACTGCCCCCCCCCCCCCCCCCCCACCGTCTTCCCTTATACCCTGCCCACCATCCTTACGCATATCTCTGCCATCAACATACCCTCGCCCTTCAGTATCTCTTCCAGCTCCCTTTTCTTGTCTCCTCTTATCTCTTTTCGAAGTTTCCCTTTCCACGCATCATCTCACGTAACTCCACGTACGTTTTCCTCTCCGCCCGTCTCACTTACCAACTACCTTCCTCACAAAAAGAATTTCAAACGCGAAGAACTTGGTATCATTGTCCGTCAGAATTCCCAATACGTCTGCTTTAAGCCTACCTAATACCTATCACTAATCTTTTCTATGCGCACTAACATTAGATACTAAAAATTCAAACTTTAAACCCAAAAAGTCGAGTTCAAGAATTAAAATTTATTTATCATGTCTTCGTTACCTCTGCAGACACTTTTCCTGTTGCCAGCTAACTAATCATTTATATCCATCTCCTTACTGCAATCTATTCCACATATATATTATTTAATTCGCTTCATTGCATATAAGACATCCAATTAACTTCGTGTACCTCCCATTTATCTCCATATAGCTAAATTTTTGCACATCAAATTCCTGGAGACGCGAATCTAATCAATATTTATTAAACGCTTGGACGTCATGTGACCTTTTATTAAACCAGGTCATAAATACGTCCATACGTTTATAATTTCATAGCTCTGAGCGAGCTCAGCAACTATTCTAGCACTAAAAAGAAAAACAGGGCGCAAGTCTCAATCGGGAAATTATACCCAGAGGCTTCGAAAGCTGAATAGCAAACTTATCGATTGTTTAAATCTAGAAAAATGTTGTACATGAATATATAATAGACATATCCGATAATCTAAGAAAATCTCGACGAATATTGTTTTTATAATTATTTATTGACGAGTAGTATAAAACACCCGTTAGGCACTGGCTATTTCTTGAAGGTTAAACAGAGATGGACATTTTCGTAAAAGAATGCCTCAATGAAAGAATTAAGACCCCTCTTTGCATCTCTACATATTTATCTACATATAACTAGCTATGGATAACTGATTTATATAATATCAGACTCAAGCGATATTGCTGCAACAACTCTAAAGAATAGACAGCGTGAACCAAATTTTAAAGCACCGGAATATATGTACGATATTGACCATCAGATATAAATAATTTGTATAAAATCTGACTAACGTTATTCCGGTTTTATTCCAATCGTGGACCCAATAGGTATAAAAATTCATAGAAAAAGATTTGTTAGCCATATTTTGCGTTGAGAAAAATACATTTTCTTCCTCAGCTCCCTATTTATTATTTATACTAACTAATGAAAAGAAAACACAACGCCTACTTATCGCAAGCAGAAGTAAAAAAATGTTTATTTTGTAATAATCAAACCTTTGATTGACACATTTTTGCAAAATTCATCATCTAATAGACAAGTCGGACACATAAAAACTTTAAAAACACAATTTTTTCACAGAGCCTGCATTAACTCATTGCCGAAAATTACATTTTTACCCTAATACAGCACCAGTAGTGCCAAATATTTCGACACTCTTCTGGTAAGCCGCTACAATAAGAGGATCACCATTTCGCGTCATAATACGCCTAATAGATAAGCATATATGTGTATCTGAATACGCTCTAAATTACATCACAAGCTGAAAATAAACTGCATTTAGCCTGATTAAGACAATCGTCGAGGGATAGCAATCATTGAAAATCTCTAATAAAATATATGGAGCAGGTAAAGAAGGATTCAGAAGAAATGAAATATTTATATGTGAAGAGATCAGATGATAGGAGAATTGCGACAAACCAATCTAAGGATTGTTGACTAGAGATGATGAAATGATGATTGATATTATCACATTACTTTTCATTACTCAATTATAAATACAGGCTTATCATAAAAGAATGGTGCGGTTTCAGTAATTCGTGGGAAGGAAATAGGGCTATAGTGGCAACGATCTTTCAGAGGCTGCGATCCCTGCTTGAGAGATTTATAGAGGGCACTTGCGCAGCACTCCGTCCGTCGGATAGGACGTTAAGGTATGATCTACTCGGCGCCTTTCGTAAGGAGTAAGTTAATGTCGTCGCCGGGTTTCTCTCTTTTCGAGCCACTAGGGGCGCATATACTGAAATATTTTAGCCGTGCAAAAAAACTGTTTGAGCGGAAAAAATGGAAAAACAAAAACGAAGTAATTCCGTTATCATTTTAACCACGATCAAATTCCCTCCATTATTTTATCATGAAGTTGTATATAAATGGTCAATTAGTACTACCTACTCTACTCTTCGAAGTAGTGTATTACAATCGGTGATATGCTACTTTGAGGAGCAGGCACTTCTTTAAAAGCTACCAAGGGAAGGCCTAAGTTCCCATTCCCAGGAGCAAAAGCTCTCTATTCCAGCCCTTTTTCTCCCATTCCCCAGGCTCCCCAGGGAATGCTTCGCTCGGAGCACAATATTCAAGCGCCAGCCTACCCAAACGACACTTACCACCCCCGACCAACCCTTGATTCACCCACACCTGACTACCGGAAACACCCCTACCAGTATAAGGGGTGAAAAACTCCATGCATCACTACGCTCACGAGCGATCATAATCGTTACGTGAAGGCGTAATGAGGTGTTCTGGAAACCATTACACCTTCCTTTATGACACTCGCGGCCGAGAAACGACCTCCCGGTGCCCCCTCAGGCTGACCCATACCCCAGAACTACTTTAAGCTTTGATGCACGAGCTCTCTCGTCCTCGACGACAAAATTTGAACCGCCTTCAGGCAAAACTGCCAGTGATTTACGCCCAGTGCTGATAGCTGATTGACGCAATTAACAGCGCACCTTCATGTGGAGGAAAGGCCCCTAAGTGAGACAAAGGGTGATAGAAGATCCGTTCAGTTGAAGTCATAATACGACACACTTTAAAATGATAAGATAAAAATTACATTGAAACGAAATCGTTAGACATTATGATTGCGAATATTCTATAAATATTTTATGAAGGTGGCGGCGGGATAAACTCCTCGCATGTCAAACAAGAAGTTGCTGGTTCGAGCCCCGCCTGGGTAGAAGGTCACTATCCAGGACATGGTTGTTCGTGCACATCTTATTGTCACCTTGTGGAAACAAAACAATACAAAAGTCCAATATGCGTTGTTTTCGGTGGAATAAAATACATAATAATAAATCAAAATTATGTTTTAAACGTCAATACTGTGAGCGATTACGTAAAAGAAAGAAGGAGGCTTTTACTATGCATCATTTTAAGTTTCAGGACGCACACGCCAGAATTAATGTAATTTAGTATCGAACCCGGTGGACAGTACGTTGTGATTAACGGCGCGAAATTTACAAAAATTATCAACATGGTTTTGTGCTATGAATACTTACACAGGCTTAAACAGCCCTCTACTTCTATCGCTGCGATTTAACTCCCAACGAATTACAAGCATAAACGTGATTCAACCGGAATCAAAGACTGAGTGCGTTTCCTTGATTCTCACACAATATTTCGTCGTCGATTTCGGAGACAGAATATGGAAATAGAGAATCCTCTCACTTATTATCAAATATCTCATTTTTTGCCATGCCCGTTAATATCAGGCACAGAGTTGGCAGAATACGTTTTTACTCAACACTTATTACATTCATATTTATAAAATCAATTCACGCCAAACATCGCTTTCAATTTCGACGAAGAATTTCTTCCCGTAAAAGAACAATACTAAGAAAGAATCATCCTGTTACGGATTTATCACAGATTAAAGTTCTCGAAAGGAAGTCACTCTTTCCTCTAATCCAAGATTATTGGAGCGTGAATAAAACTAAAACTCACCGATTACACACTCGAATATGAACGCATATTGGATCGCGATCCCTGGATTTACGCCCATTTGAACAAGATCATCCCTTTCAAATCCTCGTCTCTCCATTTCTACCATCTCCTATACCCCCATCCGTCAATCAATCAAACGAACGGAGATTTAGGGAAAAAAGAAAACAGCAACAGCCAGCCAGGGAGGAACTCACTCGTTACACATTTTTGGAACGCCTATCGATTACTGCCGGCTGACGCATCCCATCCCCTCGCTCACCGCCTTTCCGCGTCGAAGCACTGAAAGAGCCAAGAGGTGACAAGCAGGAGGTCAAGAATGCACTCTCCCATATACGCCGCTCGCGAAATGCGGATTTTCAAACTACGCGGCGAGAATGACCCCGCTGAAGCGACCAAACAGAAAAAAATTGATCAACGAAAGCAAAAATATACGCTAGATCTAAAAAAAATGAATTTAACCAGGTTAAACTTTTAGTTATCAGAACTGTAAAGAAGGCATGGGCCCTGGATTCGATCCATAAGCGTATTCTGGTTCACGCGCCGGATATCTAGTCGCGTGTTCCGTGGTTCGCATAGTTTATCATATTCGCATTGGTAATTTATTTGACATAAAATGGATTCACCAACTTACGGGAATGAAAAAAAGAATTAATCGACTCAATTTCCACGGTTAATACTTCCTCACACGCGCTACTCTTTAACCCCACCAATGTTGACCCTTAGTACAGGCATAAACGTAACCTTAACCGTAACCATGGATTGTGGAATGTACATAAAATTCTTATGCACCGTATGTTGTCGTTTTGGTTGGTTATCACTGCCAAAAAATACTAAATGCCTAAAATATATTGTGGAATATCTTGAAATATTCAAAATCCCGATGGCACAAATGTATATTGCAGAAACCACAATTTTCGAAACTCTCTGGAGAGAATATTTTGAATCTGTATCAGCATTTTGAAGCTGTACTTGAAAACATTAGTAGAACCGTGAGTGACAGACCGCACAACTAATCGCAGGGTCTCGCAATCAAATCCAGAAGAAGACTTCAGGCACCCAAGGCTCAAAAATTCTTGGTGACGATTTTCTACTACTGCATCTCGAACTGAATTTATTAAATGCGAAATAGTCCCCAAAGAAGTAATAGCTTGTAATCGATTTCAACGAGCTCCGTAAATAAATAGCAGGAGTTATAAAGCAAGGAACTTGTCCCCTTTAGTACACGTGAATTTGACAACAGCATCACTTAAACGCAAAAAAATGTATAACACAAATAAACAAAAATTTTATATTCAAATAGTAGAATTGATAGAGGACAGACAGAGGAGACTGTTTTATCCGATCATATGAATATCCTGGTATGAAAAAACTCACGTGTAAGGTAGAAACTTTAAGGCCCAAAGATATAGACAATAGGGAGGTTAAAGTTGGACCAGAAGTGTTCAATACCTGATGCCGAACAGCACGCTCCAGGTCAAATGTTTTGAAAAGGTAAGAGAAGAGGAAGATAAAAAAGGAAAGAAAAAGAGAAACGGTTAAGGAAGAGTAATAAGGACACTTGACTCGAACGGTCATGCAATATCTGCAAGTAGGACGACTTTGTATAAATAAATGGCAGAAAATTAAAATGGGAATGATATAGGATGGCTTAGAGAAAAATTAATATGACAAGCAAAACGACAAATGAAATTTTTACAACAACAAGTAGATGAAAGTAAGAACAAGAAAGGGGTTAAAATAAATATTAAATAGGCTAAATAATATCATAATTTCCCGCATTGATTATAGACAAACGATAAAAAATTTGACTTGGATATCTACTCACATCTTCTTCGTTATGTAATGCTGAATTATTCACACACAATTTCAATCACGACAGAATTACAACCTCAAAATATTGGTGAAGTTGGAATACTATAAATTATATGATACGTTATCAGATAATTCAGCCATGTCCTGAGAACAAAGCAAGCCGAAATACACAATCACGGCAACAAAAATGAAAAAAACTTTTAATGGCCACATGCCATGGAGTAAACCATTAACGACAACACCGTGAATGAAAGGATTTTCTCCCCATTAGTCCATTTAAGGTACGTTCTCAAACTGTTTTTCAACGGAAATTAAATGCTGATACAATCATCCCAAGGGGCAATGAATTCAGGCATTCAATAAATTTTATTGAGTTATCACCGGAGTTCATCAACTAGTAAAACGAGACACCGAGCATCACGCCATCAGTAGGTTGGAAATGAAATCACCATATATTCCTCCTCACCCTTCCATTCAAAGACGGCCATTCAACTCAGTTCATGGACGAATGATAAACGCTACAGAAGCGAGCTTGAATAAATCCTTGATCGATCAGTCATAATCTATTTAGCTCAACGAATCAAAGTCTCTCAATGGCTTACGGCACCATTATTTACACAGTAGTAGAAACATCTCCAGGCAAGGATGAAAAAAGAGGCACCATAATTCTCTTTGAGACCATAATTCTCCAGTAGCCGTCCTAGTAATTCGGGGAGATAATATTTCCTCCGCCCCACATCAGCGTCACTTCAACAGAAAATATAAAAAAGTACATTCTATTTTTATAAAGGTATCAAGGTTTGCATGCGCAGTAAAATACTTAAAAAAACAAATTTTCGTACAACATAAAAGATTAATTCATCAGTGTTCAGCACTCCAATACGAAATCTCTCGCCACTATCTATTACTTGGATATTTTTCTACTTTTACTAAACTAGGATACTTCAGAACCTAGAGGAATACGCAGTAAATTACAAAGGTAGAAACTGTACCCTTCTGACGGTGAAATACCTACCGAAATCTAGAGTAAACACGACGAACTAGGGGTAGAAATGTAGTAAATACAAATAAACATTTCAAGTTGGTTTAATAGTTGTGGCCTATTGGTTGAAACGAATACTTTCTCACCTTATAGGAATGGCAGCATTCACTATTTTTCTACTATTCATCAGTAGAGGCACGCTGTTACGCCTCTGAGGGTACGACTCTTCATCTTTAAGGTGCTCAAAAACCGGAATCGGGGGCTCAGCTGTGAAAGTCTACATCGAGCGGGAACCCTGTCACCGAGTTCGGTTGCCGAGAGAGGGCATTCATTTACGCGAGTCAACGCCCAGGTTTCTGAGGAGCGAAGCGAGAGAATTCCGGTTCAAAGACAAAACGGTTAGCGCTGGAGAGCATAAAAAACAGAACCTGAAAACAAAATGTCCTCCGAAACAATCAGCACAGTTCCAATATCTCTCCCTCTCTTACCAGTAAATAATTGATAACTTCATCCCAGCTCCTCAGATCATGCGTAATGTATTTTTATAGTTAAAAAAATAAAATACAAATTTATTCGAGCTAATTTTAGGTTAGAAAAGTTAGGCATATTTTTGGGTGATTTCTGCAATGCTTACAGAGATATGGTTTTCAGTAATGTTATATTTATTAATGACTTAATATTATACACCCTCAGTGTATTAGCCATAAAAACATAGGAATAACAGGTACTCAAATGTGCTACATCGATTTTCAGGGGCCGGAAACTTTTATTTATTGGATTAAAATATATAAGTACACATAGAGATAAGACGAGAACAAGAGGTTAAAGAATTATTTTTCTCGTAAGCGATTAGTGACCAGAATAGCGCACACCGAAATTAATACATGGTGCGTACAAAATCACGCAGCAACACAGTTTGACTCATCCCTTAACCTTATACAGACGATACGCAGGAACTACCTGAAAGTGTGTGCTTGAGAAATGTATGTAATTCCTGTGTTCTTGCTACTTTTGCAGCAGAATCAATTGCTACCACTTTTGAGGACTGCATACATTATATACATGCGTCCGAGCTCCCAGCCCATCAGCTGTCTTCTCAGGGTTACACAAACAGGGTTGGTTCTTATACTATACTTCTTCCATCTGAAGTTTCTGTCCCAGTATTGCAAGGTTAAAAGGGGAAGGGACTAGGGCACATATAGAGGTTCTGTGTTTAGGTTTTACAGGATTGGAGTAGTCCCGAAGATTCATTAATATTATTATTTGTTTTTGCAAAGTAATGTTGGAATTTAACTAAAGCGGCCTTCAGGGAAATTAAAATGGGAATGAGATTTAGATCATTCCGGATTTTCCTAAATTAATTACATAAACATGGAGATCTTATTTATTTTATTATAACAAAGTGGTAAACATACTACAAGACTGCCAATTTATGATTTATGCACCTCACAGATATATCGCATTTCCATCACGACAAGACTAAAACGAATGCATATTTACTCTCTTCAACTCGGGATAACGGACTCTCTTTAAAAGACAGTAGCTTCTAACTCCCGGTGCTTCGGAGAGCCTTAAAAGACACCGAGGACGTGAATTATAGATGGCTCAAACGACACGAACGGGGTTGCACGATACTGACAGTCACAGAGTATTCGGTGAGGTTGCCGCCATCATCATCCTCCGCGATCGATGTGCGTGTAAAATTCCGTTCCGCCTCCACCGAACGCTTTCGGTTTCACGGACGAAGGGAAAAAGACTGGGAAACACACCGCTGAATAATGTAAGCGCGGCCGGTCCCTGGCGCACTGTCAACGCAGATGCCTCATCAACGAGGAATTCGAAGGGTTGCTTAAGGTGCTGGCGAAGGATTTACGGTAGGAGGGGGTGAACCCAGATCAAACTCTGAACCCAAGAGGCGAAAGGCAATTAAAAAAATTTTAAAAAGTCTTTTAAAAAAGAAATTTAAATGGGAATGATAGATGATGGCTAACACACAGATCATTGGACAGGCAAAGAGAGATATAAAATGCTTACAACAACATAAAAAAGAAAGAAAGAGCAAGGAAAAGGATACTATAAACTTTATTGAAGACAAAAAACATCATAATTTCTTGCATTGATTGGTTTATTGACAAGTCGAGTCGAGTAGGCTATCTACTCATTTATTTTTTTCGACATGCAACCTTGAATTGAAGCGCTGACATGGGAAGTTAGTCACAAAATGTGAATTTTACAGGAGACGAAAGAAAGTGGTTTGCGAACACTGCGAAGCGTATATTAGTGTACAAACTCCGTCAGACGTGCAACTGATGCACTGTACCAATTGACTTTCTACCTTGTTCATGCCATTGGCATGAGCATGTACTACCTTCTCCATGAATGAACGAAATTTCGATTTTTTTTTCTTACCTCCTTTCCCATGTTTTCAATTATTTTCACAAAATTTCCATCATAATAGAATTGCAACCTCTAAAAATTGGTCAAGTTGGAACACATTAAATAACAAGATACATTATCTAACAATCCAACCATATCCTGAGAATAAAGCAAACCGAAATACACAATGACGGTAAAAATTGTAGAAAATTTTAATGGCAACATGCCACGCAGATAACTAAACCATTAACAATAACACGAACCTCTTATGACGTAGATGTCGTGTCTACATCTTTCTTCCACCACAGATGAGTGGACGACATTTTTGTTAGTAAACAAGAATGAAGATAGGAGAGAAAAGGGTGTTTTATACCCACAACCATCCAAATTAGAAGCGTCGGGGTCGAATCCAAGCTGCGGTTGAAATTCATAACAAGGCATCACGATACTTAATAAAAATATGTATACATATATATACTTGTATATATATTAACATTATGTTGTATATATACTTAAAACACGATACTTCATGCACGGATTTCCCACTTGCAAAATGTAAGCAGCACTGCAGTATTCCAAAAACATGCTAAAATTACGCGATTATTAAAACCAATAAAAACATAAAACACTAATAAAGATAATTTTATTGCAATTATAGGATTGGATGTACCTATGGAATGATCATGACGTCCGTCACAGAAATGCATACCATGTGAGGTGTCGACTTATTGGTAATATATCATCCAAACGAACACAGAATATTCCGTTTTTTTAGGGAATGTATTTTTTGAATGTATATGACAAGCATACACACAAATCTGGTACATAACAACATATTGTACATCATCCAATGAAAATTTATATAAAATATAATCTACAGTGTTCAGGGGCGGATCAAGGATTTCTTTCTCGGGGGGCCACAAGCAAGGCCGAATCCAGGATTTTGTTCTGGGGGGGGGGGGGGGGCACAAGGATACCCCGCAATACAAAATGAACGCAATGATAACGGGACCGTATTAAAAATCTTGCATAGTTTTGAAGGGTCTGTAGGGGCACGTGCCCCCTTGCCCCCCTAGATCCGCCTATAACAGTGTTCCTCATAGTAGCTGTTAGTAAGATCCTTTTACAGTCAACAAGATACTTCATAATGTAAAACTAATGACTCCAATGCAGTCCAATCCAAGAATGAGATAGGAACATTTAAACGAAATCGATATCAATATCAGTCAGTCAGTAATCGATCTCAAATAATTAGTATATAAATTTAGACAGCGAGTGCAAGACATGACATGTAGCAGCCCAAATGGTGTTGTTAAGTCACATACCAACTCACTAGATTACCGCTCGCTTAGCACATGGCATAGATCTCTGGCCAAAAAAGTCAACGAAGAAACAAATAAGAATTCGGGATAAAAATTGCCCCCATGTCATACTAACTATGAAGGGAAAGATGATGAAAACGGATTAAAGACGTCCAAAACGTGAATTTGGAGGAAGATATAGGAGAGACAGGGAAGATGAAAGAAGACGGAGAAAAAAGTTCCAGTTTCAGAATGACAATTAACGATGTTGACGGCGGAGACTCAAAGAAGCCGGATAAGGTGGACAGCGCGTGCAACACAGGGTTGACGGATGATCAAGGCCATGAGCAAGGGGGATGTGGAACAGGAAAGAAGAGGATACGCCATCTCCAGAGAGTTAACAGAATGAATAAGCCAAGGGGGCCGACAAAAAGAAATGGCAGAGTAATGTATGTATTATCGACTCTATAGTATTCACCACACGTAAGAAAAAATATCAACGAGATTTACATTTCCAATGATATAAAAGCAAAACTAAATAGACCCGAATTAAGGAAGATGAAAAGAAAACACCCTAAAATATATCGATAGATATTTAAAACCACTAATTTCTTCAAGCCCAAATCAATCGCTCCAAAGCTTCATTTCTGTACACAGGAAGAGAGCGAACTTAATACAGTAATTTCATACTACAATTAGTGAAGGAATGATCCCTAGACTGAAAAAGCAATACTCGAGTGAGAGATACCAAACACATCGAGCCACCAGAATTATATCTGCGATGTTCATCACTGCTTCCTTCCTTCTAAAGGATTAAATAAATTTAAAACGTGAATGATAAGTAAAAGGGAAGATTGCCACAGAGAAATTTTTATTCTACCACTATTTTCTCTCAGTAAATATATGCAACTCTCGAGCTTGGAATATGTATGTAACTCCGCGGAAATCTGCCTTTGCATTTACTTGATCAATTACTAAAGAACACCTCTATCAAGCCGACCAGAATTATTATAAACAATAAAAGACCACCTTCGTAAGGGAATCTCTTACACAAGTATTTTTACATTAAGAAGCCATTATTTTTAATCCGATAGGTATCGATTTGCTCCTAAATTGTAGAAATATAAGTATTTCGGACAAAAATGCATTTCAAAATATTTTTTTAGAGACCCTATGGCATGAGAGTTGGCAATATTTGTGCTTATCGTTAAAAAATAATAAAATGTAGAGCGAATTCAAACCAATCACTGGATTAATGGAGTTGATGATAGTTTGCATTGCACCCATCTCCTCTATGCAACGTTATCGATCCCCACTAAAACGATTCCTCTGGGTGAAATTCACACCCGATGGCCAGTGAAAAAGCAGTCATAGAAAAAAAATACAGCAATAGAAAACCTCGAAAGTAGCTACGCGAAAAGGTATCCGAGCGAAGAGCTGCAGCAAACCAATTTTCCAATAGTTAGGTGCTGGGCGACCATGCACTCATTAAAAAAAATAAAAGTATCGCTTGAAAATAGCTTCGAAACCCCACAAGAGCACACCGTTTTGATCGCACACAAGACCCGTCCACGGCGAAGATAACTCGCGCGAATGTAAAAATACGTTCAGGAGTGGAACACCCACGGGACGTGCCAAATTAGTTACGAAAGAGGCCGACAAAACGCGGCCGGAAGAGGAGGCGGGGGTCCGCGGGAAGGTGGGGGAGAGGAAGGGAAGAAGGAGATGATACCATTGTAGTGTGTGTGGCGGCTGCGTTCGCCATTACGGCGATGCTCCCCAGTTACGGTTTTCATCCGGTGAAGTGGGCGGTACGCGGAAGCAAACGGGGAGGCAAGTGTAGGGATAGAAAGCAAAGGGAAAAAGGATAATAATGATGTTTATTTCTCACATTAAAACATTTGGAGAAGTAAATGTATAATTTGAATCGTAGGTACTCCATTGGAATTAAGATTCCGTTGCTGGGTTACCGACTCGTTTAAAATTTGGATTTGTTGCAACATTTTTGAACAATTACGTATCAATCCTAGCAGTTACAATTGAAATCCACGAGTTGAATAAAAAAATTTGAATATTCATTTTTGAATTTAATACATGAAAGCACTAAACTAGAACACTGACATTGCACTGACCTGCCTCATTCCATACATTAACTATTCAAATTAGATACATCATTAATCGTAAATAACCAATTTCTTACACTTTTAAAATAATTACATTCATTCTTTGCATTAGTTATGGATTTAGGCAACGCACAATATATTTTTGGACCTAGGAATTGGAAATTTTAACTGAAGAAGAAATGGGTCCGACATCCTCTCCGTTTGGCAGAAAACTAGAAAAGATCCGGGAGGGGACGGAAAGGGGGTAAACGGATGGTTGGCAGTGGGGTCACCAGGGAGTATTTCCGCCCCACCCCCCAAGGTCACAACTCGAGAAAAGATCCCGTTATGAAGCAGCGAGCCCCGGTAGATTTGATCGATGGTCGATTTTTGGCATACTCTTCAGATGAATAATGTTACTTAATTCGCTTTGACTATGAAGTTGAGCTTCAAAAAAATATAATATTCATACTTTGGTCGTTTATCGGTGATGGGCAATTTTCGATGCTCAATTGTCCGTGATCGAGCATGGTCTATGATCATCGACTGACAAATAACTCCCGCTTGACTGTTCCTCACACGTACTCGTAACAAATTCACTTTTCATACACACGGCTGATATTAAGAATATGTAGTAGCTATAAGTAGTATCAATTGTAATGATCAAACAATTATCAATCCCTAAAATAAAATCATTATTTACGCTTGCATTAATTTAAGTGAGATCTTTTGAAATGCGGCACTTTTGCAAAACAATTAAATCATGAGCACGCCCACGGTTAGTAAGCCCGGTCTCGTGAGGCAAGCAAACATCTTCCACTAACAACAGTAAAAACATTCGTCCTGATTATAACTTCGACTGCTCTTCAAATCCAAACGGCGATTCACTTAAGAGTTGGGGTGAATATTTATAAATATATCGAGATATATTAAAAAATACATTATGAAATAATTTTCTGGGAGTGTAAAACGGTATTTTCAGCAATTATTTCAATATTTTTTCCAGAGCATATGTCCGTTGGAATGAATTTTGAAATGATTTTGCTTATATTAATTACCTTAAATTAACAGAAACCATTCCACTAAAATTCTGCCTAAACTGTGTTTATCAGAATTATTATTGCGAGCCTTTATCCCAAGCTTTACTTTACTCATTGGGTACTAGAAAGCATTGTTTCCAAGTATGGAAGCCTAACAATTGCTTCGGGTTCAGAAATATATTTTATATCACAGAAAAAAATGCCTTCAGGGTCTTTGATCGGGAGTATTGACATGGTAATTTCATGGGAAGTCTAATTAAAATAATTTTACGTAGAATTCCTTGTTCTACTAATCCTGCATTACTTCATGATGGAGGAAGTTCAACAACTAAGGTTTGACACAGTTCAAGGAACAATAGAATGTCTAAGAATTATAATTATCGAAAATTTCAACTTAAAGAAGCTCGAGAGGAGGTACTTCTTACAGTGACAGAAACCTTTGACCTTTTTCCAAGACATGGGACACGAGACACTGTTGAGGATGAAGACGAGTCGTCCTCCGTGCATCACGAGGCCCGTCGTCCTTATGCCCCGATAGCGAATGAGACACGCAAATCCTTAATGAGCTGCCACGAAAAAAAACTCGGCGCACATAAATTCCCACAAGGCCCCTCGATATTGATTCCCAGCACTCTACATGAATTGGCACCGCGCTTGATACTGAGAAGAGTCACGTTCCCACAGTCGACACGAGGTGCTAATGAGGCTTCATCCCGCATGGACCCAGTTTCGGCGAATACAACTCGGAGCCCAGGAATTTAAAAAAATATACTGACGTAAATTTGAGGTAACTTCTAAGTTTTGGCGGAAAATACTAAGTCAAAGTTGCAATGAGAGTCGTTTCAGGGTATTTTTTGATGTTAGTGATGCTGGTCGAATATTTTTTTTTAATGGGAAAAACTAAGAAGTAACCTTTAATTTACCTTAATAAATATATATTTTTTAATCCTGAATTGCATTTCTATAAATTTCATATTACGTTAACAAACAGCTGTTCTGTTACAAAACAAACTCGAACGCTGGAAAGGTCATCGATCATTTTTCGTAAGATTCGTTTGTCTTCCTGGTGACAAAATAATCCCTCGGGATATTTCAAGTATGGATTTGATTTTTAACAGGTAAAAATGTCAAGAAAAACGATTGTTTTAAAGGGACTGATGCATTCTCCTCATTTGGTTATTATTAAACAGACTACTTCTTTCCTTCAACTCCGCTATCATTCATGGCCGTGACAATAATTCCCCCTACTTCGTGAGTCGAGCCTTCGAGTACCCCTCATGGTTTTCAATGGTTTTATGCCAATGGAGTCGCATTTCCGGCCCCTCATTTACACCCCCGCGTCGGCGTGCTTGGCGTGTCCGCCAGTCACGCAGCCGTGACCGTGCCCATGACCTTTCCCGGCGTCAAACCACGCCTAAATGTCCCGTCTCACCACGCGCGGGCGCCAATTACGGGCCGCACTCAATACGCAGACACATTCCTCTCGCAACAGTCGGGAGGAAACCATCAAGTTACCGCCTCTAAACCATATGCATACCGAATATAATCTGACCAAATCGGAAATGATCCTGTCAACAGTTGCGACGGAACATCCTTGATAAATATGAATATGGATTGAGTCGATTCCATATTTAAATAGGACGTAAGTGTGAGGAGACTCTATAACAACGGCAATCCATCTTAGATTGAGGAGTATATGGAACCACAAGGACAGGAGAGAAAGGGACTAAATTCAGATTGCTTCCATTCTAATAACACCGCCTACTACTATCCTAAATCACCACGGCAAACAATGAAGATACATTCTGAAAATTTAGGATACTTAGAAACGTTTACCAGTTAAGAAAGAGGGATTTCAACCCTATTCCCATCTCTATCCAGCAAGATATACTATACATACGTAAATAAAAAAAACGGTAAATAAACACGTGAATCAGTTATAAAGTCCTGAAGTTTCACTCACTTTCAGGCGTATTCCCTCCCGCCATAAAATCACTTTTAGGCGTATATATCAACATTAGCATCAAATCATAACATATAACCTCAAAATATATTCACCAGCTCGTAAATCTATCGATTTTTAGTGGAAAATACATCCATCAAAAGTTAGGCTATCATTCCTCATTTTAGTTTCAATAATGAATTTTACGTCTTCTTCCATCACCAGCCTCAACACCTGAATTTAACCAAAAATACTGTATACTGCATACTATAAAACGCATGTTCCTCAAAATATCTCACCAAATCTCTAATCGCAAAAAAAGAACATGCTAAATTATGCCTAACTAGTTCAAATTACCTAATATACTTCTGCATAAATAATTGCTAATATCTTTGATAGAGATTTTACATCAGATTACCCCAAAAACGACTCTTTTTACATAGCCAACGAGTTTGTTTCTCTACCCGAGAGGAAAAAATTAACAAAACTCATGTTTCCTAATATCGTCAAGGAGATTTAAAGGGACTAAATATTCTCAAAAAACATCTTCATCACCTACCTAAGGCCAGAGAGTTTGGCCGAAGCTGCTTAACCCGTTAACGCCTAGCGGTACCAAATGGTACCAACTGGGAGTGAAGTGCTAAACGAAACTTTTTTGTCATTTATCGAAACTTATTGGGGTTTTTGAGAGTTTTAAATCAATAAGAATATTTTCAATAACATTTTTCCGAAAAGTTTGCTATTTTAAAGCTGTAAATAACGCATTTAGAGCCGTTTGAAAATTGAGAATTATCAACTAGCCCAAAAAAAAACGGAATTATTTGGAGCAAGCATTACGATTTTCATTACTTACGCCTCATGTACTGTTAATGCAAAAGTTTTATTAAGTAATTATGATTGTTACAACATTTTTATATCATATAAAGTATGGTTATTTGATGTGAGCCTAATATTTGGGATGTTATGATGCAAAACATTTCGGTGGTACCGTATGGTACCACTAGGCGTAACTAGTAGTGGTAGTAAAATGATAAATTTTGCACCTAATGACTCAGAATTTCATTGACATTTAAATACATGATTATCACAAAAATCGCAGAAACTTTTTAATTCAGGCGTTACCGGGTTAAAACGACGCAGACTCAAAAGTTCTAAACTGGGGGCTTCAAACGCCTACGACCTTCATTTTCATTAACGCGCCATCCACCAAAACTGCTCCAAAGACGTGCAACAGAATCAGCGGGAAGGGAAGCTTAGCCACATTCTATGTTTAGTCCATTCCCAACCCCTCCATCCTCCCCGAACCTTTGCTGGTCAATTGGTGCGATACAAACCGCCGGAATGAGGCGACCAGTCGGAGAGAATGGTGCGGCAATCAGCGGCCAGAGGGGTGTTTTGGGACATTGTGCGAAGAGTGGGCAGGCAGTCAAGTCAGTGGGGCATGGGAATCCGTCGCCCACGCTGCAGTTCAAGATATAAAGGGATTCCGCGCGACGGAACCGCTGCCAGGATCGAGTTATTCATCACATCAACGAGGAAAAAACGTGTCCGAATCCAATGAGTTCTGAAAACCTCGATGGCTATAATAGTCAGGTCCCCACCGCCTCAGCGAAGGCCGCCGATAACCACGGACTGAAATCCGTTATCAAAATAATAAAAGACTCAGGCAAACCTGGACTTAATTGGTCCTCACTAAGACTTGCATGACGGTGGGTTGAAAAGCAAAGAGGAAAGGAAGGTATTAATATGTTTGAGCTAAAACAATAAATTCAACTCTGACTATGTGTAAATTAATACCAGTTTGATAATTGAATAAATGGGATGAAATACAACAATATGCCATCAAAATTTACGTGTGATGCATGTTAAATGTACAAATAAAAACAAATTATTCTTTTTCACGATCCACTAAATAACATTTCCAACAAGGATACGTCAGAAATACCATCAAGATACGCATATTTAAGTAATTTATTTGTACGCAATATTTGTATCTTTAAAACTGGCTTAAGTTTCAGTGAATAAACTATGCACTTAAAACATTTAGACATCTTAGGGGGAAGAAAAAACAAAATATGGCTTGATGAAGGAGCAATAACAAGAAAAGTTAACAAGAAGAAGATAACGGATGATTTAGAAGACAAAACAAAGAAAGAGGGATGGAGAGGAAGAAAAGAGACAGATATATCAAGAGGTGCGGCTACAATGGATCTGCTAAACAGCAGATTACCAGATGACGATACTGAAGAAGTTACTTCATCTCAATCTCGCCCGAAGAAAGACACGGCATATCATTATTGTGAAGATACGCTGAGCTGCCTCTAATCTAGCTCTTTAGCAGATCCCAGTTTAAATTCAAATCGTAGCCATTGATGTCACAAGGAATTTCGTTCGGAGGTCCGCGATATAAATTTTGAAAAACAAGAGTACTAAGCAGAGGATTTTAAACTAATTTTAACACTTTTCATTATCGGAGAAATTTCATTTTTCAAAATATTTTGTGAATTCATGATTTTTCAATATTTTGTTTTCTTTTATGATGAAGCAAAGTAAATGTGTTTTTATACTTCGGGGCGTGGGGGAGTTCGGACCCCCCTCGCTTCGCCACTGATCGTAGTGTAAATCCCTTACGACAATGGCCGCCACCGCCCGCAGGTTGCGTTTCCTAAATCTTGGTGCTTCTTTGAGATTCACACCCGGGGCGGAAAGCGCCAAATCTCCGCTCCCCCTCCGATCCCGCAACCGTCTCGAATGGATCCAACCCCGCCACGCCGAGTTGAACGCATTCTCGCCACGATGCCAACTTATCTTCCGCTCTGAGGCGACCTCTAGGCCCGAGGGGACGCTTTTGTCACCGAGCCCGCGCTTCGCCGTCAAAAACCCGCCGAGTTTCTCCCTCCTGACGCCCTGCACCGCGGCTCAACTTCCCGCTGACATTAACAGGACGATGCGCGACCGCAAGAGGCGCGATAACCACTCCGATGAATCAAATGAAAAAAAAGACACTCTCGAAAAGGGCGTGACTTTACGTTGGATCTTCTTTGAACTTGAATCTTTGAACGGCGTAACCATAAATATTGTAAACATATAAAACATCTATTTCCTCACATATGCATCTAACAAGACAGCATAACAATTAGAAATAGGAAAAACATACTTATAGAGATAAACGGACAGGCAAAGTCAGGAGACCCGCTTCCATTTCATGGACAATGATTATAGTAATACAAACTTACAGAGCGTAGCAGATGCTCTAAACCCTTCTTTCAACCACTTGTTATAAAAGTTACAAGGATGTCTTAATTCATGCGAGAATTAAGAACTATCTCGTCCTTCGTACAATTTAATAGTAGGGCAAATACATTCATTCATGGCCTGGGCGGTGAAAAGAGCTCCAAGGTTGGATTTGAACCCGCGGTCATATATGTAATGGCTGAGGGATACGAGGCAATTGTGAATATTACCTTAAGTCCGGCGAAGTTGTAGTCTGCAAGGCTAGTGAATTTTTTCCATAAGTTGTGATTGATGCAAAATACTTACTAAAAATTTTCTCAAGTATTTTTGATAATTATTTCGCACATGATAGTCTTAACATGGAAAATCAGGATATATTATACCTACCGAATGTATATAAAAGCGAAATCTTTAGGGGGAAAGTATTGATGAGATTCGCATGAATTCTCCCAGGCAGGTAACTTAACTAGCCTAAGTTCAGAACTTCATCGTAATAAAATCAACAAGCAGTCCAGTTTAAAATCAGACGCGCAACAAATACAAATCGCCCATAATAACCTAACACAATTTCTTCTTCAGAATCCATCATAAGGCTATGATTATAATAATTAAAATAAATACACCATGTTAATCCGAAAACACGGAGAGATTACCCTCTGATGCTACGAAAAAATTGATTTCAATAAAAAGGCAGACCTACCGTCGAAGGAATGCTAAACTGTGGCGAATCTCTTACGGTAGAAGGAGGAACAAAACGACCATCAGGTTATTTGGTGGGGAGTTTTCTCAGAACAAGCTCTGGCTGCGGTAACAATAGGAAGTGACGCAAACATTCCTTTGCATCTCCGCGGCGAGAATACTTCGTGTTTTGTTAGTGGGCTCTTAAATAGGAAGGACCTGAGGGGACGCGCACGCACAGTTAACAATGAAGAAGACATTATAAGAGGTACGCTTGCGGCTCAAGTAAATAATTAGGCTTTACGGCAATAAGCTAAAATGTTACACACAATGAAATTTAATAGTATCTATTTGATAAGTTAAAAACAAAAAAATGAATGAATGCATCAGGGAAATGCATCGAGATATTAGCGTAAATCGCCACAAGGAAAGAAAAAATCCTAAACAATTTATCAGGATTAAATATCCATAATTTAGGTCATAAAGTAAAACTCACTAGTCTCATTATTATTGACTCAATGATAATAGCGGATTCTAAGTACCCCAATCTTCAATATCGGCTGGGTTCCAATAACTGTGGAGCGAATCTTGGTTATTATGCCAGTGCAAGCAGCATATAAATTCCTGCTAAAAAATGAACACCAAAAAAACACACGTAACCAATGTTTATCAATACATTCCCATAACAACATCCCACTCGTGCTGAGAGTATATTCACAATAGGCGTCAAATATGTATAGTTTAGATGACATCCACGACCTCAGATATTATTGATTTCACACAAAACCTCATTCACCCATGAAAGATAATTCCATACACACACTATGCCCATCTGTCTCGAAATGATCTCTTCGGTACCTAAAATCATAATTCTCCGCATGGATAATTCTTATTTATCAAAGAATATTCACCCATTACAACTCACATGGCACACAGAGCACGTCGAGTAATTTTTCCGACGTATTTCTCTTAAAAAAAAGCTAAGATTATACGATACTGTTTGAATAGGTGAGGGTATGGACAGAAGTTACGATAAGACTAGGAAAAGTACAGAGTGACTGTCAGTCATTATCAACATCTCTATATTTCTTCTAAATAACCTCAAATATATTCTGTTAAAATATGGATAGCCAAAATGCTAAATATTTACAAATTCGCGACAACGTCATTCCTCCAATGAGAGCAACATACATATGACTTTTTTTAGAATTCCTCAATGGCTAACGACGGATGACTTCGGAGCCGAACGCACTACATGATGCACGAGATCGAATCAAAGGAATTAATGCTGAAATTTGAAAAGGAGTAAGTGTGATGTCGAGTACAACTTGCTATTAACTTCCCATTCCCGCGACATGGGGACAAACTTGTCAGTTTGCTTGCACGAAGTTTCGGTTCCAGGCGTGGAGGGCATAGTTTAGCTCGCGTATAAAACGTGTCACTTCCATGTATCTGTGATGATGTTCGTTCCACCTCAAGAAACGCAATAGCGAAGGAGTATCGAGACGTTGGAATCTCCAGAGCATCTAGAAGCCCTGACGATGAGACATTGCCTCCTTGATTAAAACCACATGCGGAAAATGGTAGTACTGTACAACTATAAGATATATTTCCGAGAACTCTAACGGCCTCTTTAGTTTTGCGACATGAAAAGTCTGTAAGATCTGCATCACTTCCACGCGAACATTTAATATAAGCAGCAAAACATCTATTTCCTCACGCAGTGGCGCAGCGAGGTGGGGGGGGGGGGGGGTTGGGGGACAACCCCCACCCCCAGAGCTTAGAGAAATTAAAAGTTTAATCCATTTTACTTAATTGGATTGATATTACTAATAGAATAGTGTAAGGATTAATAAAATATCCCTCAGAAAGCCGTAAAACTCACCATTTTGCACCATTTATCTTAAAATTCCGCAATTTATTAATCTCGCACCTACCGCTTATCCTGGTGGGCATTCCATACCCCTACACATCCCGGTATTAGTTGCACCTAAACCCCCCATCCTTAATTCCTAGCTGCACCCCTGTCCTAGCGTATCTATCTAATCAGACCACCTAGCTATTAGAAACAGGTAAAATATACCTATTGAAACTAACAGATAGGCAAAGTAAGGAGACCCGCTTCCTTTTCATTGACAATGATTTCATTTTTGATTGATTTCACTCTCCACAACCGTAGCTCCAGAGTATATTGAAATATATCACACATTAAAAAATTCGTCTTAAAAAAAAAAAGGCAAGGCTGTTCCGAAAACTATTTAAAAAGGCCGATGTTTACATTTTGCTCATAAATCACATCGAAAGAATTATATACGTACATCGCAAGAAAATAGTAACAAAGGCGTGGAAGCATCAGCTAGTGAGATATTTACCCAAAAAATATAATTTTATCTAGTCTCTAGGTTTATCTAAAAACGTTCGATGCCAGATTCACCACAGTCACTGTTTGCATGTTTGATAGCACAGAACTAAATCCATAAGTTAAAGGAGACTTTCGCGTAGTCATATATACTAAAAATATTTCAAGTTGACACTAGAAAAATGCACATTAAAAGTGACCCGATTCTTATAGAAAATTGAGAAAGATTGGGGAGACAAAACTGTTACCTTCAAACAATATGAAAAGCATAAATTATTCGGCGAGACATCCACACGTGCGAGGAGTATTTATTGGAGGCAGATTGGAGGCGTAACCCCAAAATGAAAAACCATTGAGGATAAAAATAGAGCCACGGGGATATATTTTTACATATATTTAGGATTTCGCGTGAGCCTAGAGTTACCCAACCACTCTTCCGGCTCTTACTTTTAGAGACTGGGGTCGGAACGGTGTGTTTATGAAGTGGTCCACCATCACCACGGCGGCGAAGGGCCGAAACCGCCAGGAATAGAACAGACCGCATCAACGCGAATTCCCGAAATAACCGTCCAAAGAGATTACGGGGCGGGAATGAGACTGAAATTTCTCGTTAGCGGCCTCGCTTCCCGGACGCCCGACGACGCGAATTTATTTCGATCATAAAATTGGCTCCCGCCCTTCGTGACACATGCAAATAAAGAACGCGACCAAAGCCGCTCGAACTGTTTCACCACGTGGTTGGGTTCGCTCGCGATACTAAGTATGGGACGAACACGAGTGATTTAAAAAGGCAGACCGCCAAGAAATTGATTTCTTCAATGAAAACATTGAAATATAAAAATACCGTCATAAATTCTACTTTCAATATTGTTTGTATCAGTTTTTAAATTATATGGGTAAAAAAAAAGTTTCCTCACAAATTGATAGGCACACGTTATTCTCTTGGACAAAATTTGAATTTTTTGTTGTTGTTCGTTATTTTACTCGTCACACAAATGATAATCCAAATTATTTACAGTGGCAATCTTCCTGGATATCATTACAGTCATTAAAGATTAAACAGAATATCAGAGAAAGCAAGGAAAACAAGAAAATTTTCAAAGCTATAAATTCTTTACTCAGGGCAATGATGCACGGTATTTGAAAAGGCTTATTCTCCGTGTTTATATTTCCCGATTGAAAAGTAAACAAATTAATTTGATACTATGTTACCATGCTTTATGAGCGTGGTCTTAGAATAACATACAACAATACAGAAGGCCAAATTTCGTTCAAGAGCATAAGCGCCGCTCAATTTGTGTGTTCAACTCTTCCAAGCATAATCATTTAAAACACATATTTATTTATTTAATTCAGTCAAAAAACCGCTCGAGGCCAATTACAGGGGACAGAGAATAACAAGAGAATAATTTACCAATATTAATCAAAACGTAACCAACAACGAACAAAATAATATTCAATAGTATTTACAAATAATTACTAATATCTACTCCTATTGATAAGCGAACTTACGTTCATCACAACTTAGGAGTAATCAATTGCAGAAAAATATAAAAAAGCAATATACTTTCAAGGAGAACAGAATTTTTTTTAAATCAGCCGGTTTATTGGTAACTACACTGTCGCCAATGACTGTAAAATTATCCAATTTAAGACTCACTGGTAGAAAACGACTAAATAATCTAATCTCTAGAATCTTTAAATAAAGACTATACATTCACCATTCAGTATATGGTGAGCCTGCAATTAAAATTCGTAGGTTGGTTTGGAAAGTAATTTGACGTCACAACCTCACCAGTTCATACGAAGGTCGAGGAGCTGTCACAACGCGAGTATAAAAAGAAAGAGGCGTTGCCAAGCAAACAATGACGTTGCTAGGGGGGGGGCGACGGTAAATGCTGCACGACTTAAGCACGCGTGTTACGTTTTCGCAAGAAGGGAACGGGAAAAGAAACACGCTTGAGAATTAAGACTTGCTCTCTTTCTCGAAGCACCCAACAACAGAATACGCACGTAAGCCTTATACATCACACTATAATTTAAATCCCCATTATTCCAAATTATCAAGGATCAGCCATTCTACGCTTCAGTCTAAACCTTAAACAATTCTGATAACGTTGCAACTCAACTTTTGCAGAATTTACGGCAAAAGTAAAAGCATCATAAAAATTAAACAAATACTACATTCTAATAAATTATAACCAGTATAAACATAACCATAAATTCGCAGTTCATCAAATGATTTGGAAACAAGACACTTAAATTTCAAAGCAAGAATTTCAACGTTGACATAAACCACATATCTTATTTAAAATCATTTGACTTTAACTTAATTTTAGAGCAAAACGGTTCTTTAATTCGGAATTTAAAGGCATAATATACGTAAAAAGGCCAATTACTCCTTCATTCAACCTTATTATCCACTATTTGGGAGCCTGTGCTACCAATGCAATGAAACTTTCAAAAAATTGTACAGATTATGTGGAAACAATAGATAAGCACTGAGAGTAACGGAGTTATAAGTCTAAAAAAAACAAAATTGTTCCTTGATTAATGCAAACGGATATATTTTATATCCTTTAAACTCAATGAAAGGAGAGAAAACGCATTCGGATAACTGCCACTCAAAAGAAAAAACATTAAATTCAAAGATTGACGCGCACACTCTCAACGGTGTTTTTCGTCGCCGGAAGGACTTAATGGAGAGCTAAATCCTGGAAAGACCTAATTACCTATCCATCGGAATTATTGGCAAATAAAATCGATAGAAATTTCCAACTCCATGATGTATCGATTCCAAAATTAAGGCAGTCCTCGGCGGGTGTTAGCAAAATCCATTTCCATTATCCTCTCGCAGCACATCGTGGGTTATCGGCTTTTGCTGGCATCAAGATTGCATCTTCAATTTGAGGAGAATCCGAGAGCATTAGGAAGGACCTCCAATCTAGTCAGCTAGGTGAGAGGACGAATAGGAGACGATACCCAACCAACACGCTTTGGAAACTCGGATGAGCGCGTATCTGGATACATCGAGAAGTTACCCTCAGCCCTTCATCCCAAACCCCACTATATCTAACGAGACACGGGAGGAGTCAGCGATGCAACATTGATTAGAGTTGACTTTTCCGACTAGTGAGAAAAGCGATGGAAATGTTAGCGCGAGCAGTATATTCATATGGGGACAACATTTATTAAAAGAATAATCTCTTAACATTCGCCCACCTTCAGGTTAAGGGAAGCATTCCAAGGATAACGCCATTTATTGCATTAAATACTTTTAAATTTCAATATAGCCTATTAAAATATAAACCAGTTTCAGCAAAAGTTGTACTAGAAATAAGTTCAATTAATTTTATTTATAGCTATAAGTTTCTAAGAAAGCTCAGTAAGAAAGAAATTTAGCTTTCTAAGAAAGAATATCTTCAGTTAAAATTGTCATGACCACAATGAAAACACATTACAAATAACAATCTATCCGAACAAATTATATCCGTAGCGATAAAATAGTGAAATGCTACAGAAAATGCAAGATGGCGAAGGAGAAAAAACATACCTTTCACAGTGGACGACTTTAAACAAGGGAATATTTATTTACGCTCAGACTTAATAGCTAAAAATAAATTCAAAATAAACAAATCCAAAACAATATATGGACGTACGAATTTCACATAAATACGAATTATAATTATCTATGCATATTTTTATTCGTACAGAGGAATTTCAAAGCCATGAGTCACTTGTATCAACTTTTCTTTAACGATTGGCTGAATATATGCGCGAGGAATAGCAACAACCATTTATTTCAATCATGAATAGAAAATGCCTCCACAAAGTTACAACTTAATCCATGAGGATCATGAATGAACGTGGTTTAAGTCTCACGATTACTGTCATCCATACGATATTCCTCACAAGACATGTCTTTCTTACTGCATACACATGTTTACTAGTTTCATAGCCGAAAATTTCCGTCACCTGTAACATTCGCATGCCCCAACGATTTTACTAAAATCGTCCACGTAATAGACCAGCGCGGAAATGTTTACGGGCACGTTGGTGAACACGATGCACAGATGTTTGCGACTGGATTCCGCACCTAATACGAGCATAGGACGCGCAAGGCTTTACAAGCGACCGTGCGTGCATTCGAATTAATGAGAAGCAAGGCCGCAACCGGCCAACAATCGACTGTGACATAAACGTAGGGCGACACATCGGTGACTCATTCGTGACACTTGGTCGCAGCTACGCCGACTAGGATAAAGCCGCAGAGTCGGTGGGAGGGGAGGCAGAAAAGAGATGGGACGGACCATGAGGGAGCAAATACCATCCAACGCACTGGCGCAATAGGAGGAGGAAGATGAGGCGCTGCTAGAACACGCCGAGAAGGCAGACGGATGATCCTCTGGGAAAGCGAGGGATCTACGAGGGGGAAAAAAACACTAATACCGCAGGAAAAAGTCTGCCGAAGGGAATTTAATAGGCTTAGGAGTAACTTGGGAAGGGTTGAGTAATGACTAACGTAACTTCCGTCGATACTCCACATCCTTCTTCATAATACCGCTGGAATAGTCGCATGATCCCAACGGGTGACAACTTGCGTGATTTACTATTATGTCACTAGACCTATAAAATAACTTTTGAATACTTCACGCCGATTCCATGTAGGATTATAACATTTCCTTTCGTCGGATACCTCGTATCTAAAAGTATTTTCAAAACATATTCCTTTTTCTAATTTTTGGTAATTTGATTTCAACTATACTTTTTCTTCACTGTATATTATTTATACATCAGCAGTTCATCTGGAAGAATTTTTTTCATTATTCAACAATATACGCAGTTTAAACTTGTTTTCTGAAGGTGATCCAATCAACAGGCTGGGGTCTACTATAAAGCTCCAAAATTTGTTTTGTTATTAACATTTTAACAGTTTCACGTGCACAAACAACCATGCCCTGGATAAGGGTAACTTTCCCAGACGGGACTCGAACCCGCGACCTTCTGTTTGACAGGCGAGAATTTAAACCCCGCCACCACCGAGGCCGGTTTTGTGTCAATGGTATTTTAAAATAAAAAAAAATTAAACGACATTAGACCGGCTTCTGAATAATACTTTTAAAAAAAGCTAAGGACAGTCCTGAATCCCGTCGGACACCGACTTTATGTATCTCATAGACTATGATCGCGAAATTTTGAAAAAGTAGTAAACAACAATCGAGTTTGAGTTATCCGTGAATTGCTGTGATTGGTCTGTATTTGATCTCGGTTACATGAATACACGAAAAAATACCCGGGAAATTAACGATGAGAAAAATTTTGCTTATTCTTGTCGCCCTGACAGACAAAATGTTACTACATGAACTCGAGATTGAAAACATCACGTAATAAATTTAGAAAGGGTCTACCTGTGAAAAACATAAAAAACGCATACAGAGGACCTCATTTAATTATTTTCACCTGTTAGCAAGCGTTGGTAACCTTCTAGTGATAAGGAATAATCATTACGAATTACTGATCAGCATGGCCGATATTGATACGATTACACAGCGTTCGCCATGACCGTAACGTTTTCATAACGTAGGCAAACAATAAGAGTTCCTTCCGTGAGAATAAAAGCTGACCATTCCAATATGGAATTGTAGAGGAGCCAGGCACATATCGATGTTTCCGAGCTTCCCCAGAGTTCCTCGTGTTTTCCTGGTTAGAATCAAGACCTATGCAATCTCATGATAGACATAGACAAATAGTTATCGCGCACGTGAACGCATGAGAGCTTCGAACAATATCCCATTGACGGAGATTCCAAACTCACCTCATATTGCTGCATCACAGCCAATGGCAAAATACTCCGCCTCATCATTCATTTCGTACACGCATGTGATTAAAAAAATTACATCTACTATTTGAATAGATACAAATATTCTGGATGGTAATATGACTATAAATAATGTAACATCAAAAAATTTGCAAACAAAATATTTTTGAAGAAAGTTAAAAAATTGATTCCGTTACTAACAGCGCGACAAAAACGCCACTTAACCTGATACCAAATTAAGAATATATCCTCCCAATATTCATTGAAATGCTGCGAAACGTTTAAATACCTGGTAGCTATTATTATCGTTCACAATTTAAGCACATCCGCTTGCAATATCTAGGTTGTTATCCTTGTTGGTTTTCCTAGGTTGTTATCCTTAGATTCATTCTCATTTATGAAGGATATTCGTCAAGTTTAGTAAATCATGCTTCCGCACACATCTCGCTGTACCTAATAAAAATCGCACCCAATAGCAACTAAAAACATTGATTACTATTCGGCGAGCAATGTTGTATAAAATTTCGACAGATCCAATTCCGTTGAAGAGAGGCAACGTAAAATAGTATCGAATGTTACCCAACATGACGGACATATGAAATGAACGAGACATCTACATGGATATGAGGTAAATACGAGAGCAATGGGCAGCAGCGAGAGAAATTGTGATACCTATCCGAAATTATTTAAGAGTCCTACGATACTCCTCTGTTCTCGCATGGTCTAAGACTAGACACCAATGGGTCCAACGATCACGGGGACTATGAATTCTGGACAGTAAGCGCCCGACTAATGTAGGTCAGTGAAATATCGAAACGCCCTCATTGTATAACAGCCACGGCGATAACAATTAAAAAATAACTACCCACAGCATATGAGTGAAATTTCGGTACCAGCAACGTCCATAATTCATTTTGGAAAAGTTAACCCGAATGTCACGGAGACACACGCTATACAGCCATGGCGCAATAAATATTTCGGTAGCCGTCAAAAATGATACGGCAAAAGAAAAACATATTCCCAAAAGTTTTAATCTAATTTGACGGAAATAAATGATAAAATGAACAATGTGGAAGGCATCCTTTAGAATATATTCAACTATTGCTCAACGAAAAAGGAATTATTGAAGTAAGCGTAATTTGAACATTCGCGTTTACGTCTGTATGGGTGCAAATTTTTCCAGCATAAATTGTTCAATTATTTAAAAGTCATACGTCATTGAAATAACACGCAAAAGACCGATGAAAAATATCGCAAAACAATTTTAAACGACAGGTGATGGCTCTCCCGAATCGGTGTTCCGAACTTTTTTTTTACTTTTTAACCTCTAAAAATTATCGAGGATCACATTATTTTTCTGAAAATTTTTGCCTTAAAATGTGATGAATTTATTTTAATATTGTACATCACATGTGTTAGATTTATTCCATAACTATATAAGCAATATTTTATTAGATATTTTAAAATTTTGCTCTTGGTTAAAACTATTTTTCATAAAACAAAACGATTTTGTCCAACATTACTTCAAGAAATGGAAAGGTCCACTTAATGAAAAAAATGATCATAAAATTTCCAATTTTTTCGAAGAGTTTATCACAGTCGATACTTACAATTAGAGATAGATATTCAATATCGCCCGCGTATTCTATATGAAAATTGACAGCAATAGAGCTAAAAGAATACTCAAGACATATATTCTCCAAGACTGAATCAACATTACGTATACATAAAAAATAAAATGAAAATTATATATATATTAGAGCTCTAATAAACTGACGTGAGCCTTAATTAGGACTGAAAAAAACCTCACTGATGCACACCTATTGCTTTGAGAGCAGAGAATCGGTCGTGATTTTTTTACCGTGCAGGCTTCCCAGCGGATTCCATGATTGAGAAAACGAGGAAACTTCGTTACTGCAAATTAATATCTTTGAAGGGACTTGGGCGCAAGGGTAAGCCTTTCCTCAAACCATTCAATAAAAGAAGCGCTGACTCTGGTTTTTCTTTCCAATAAGCACGAGAGAATATTCTCGCCAATTTTAGAACTCTCGACTGTGCAAGGCATTCCCAGAGGGCTTGTTTACTCCAACCTAGTTACGGAGTAGGATTCCGGATTCTCGAATCGGGTGCGTAATGCTGGGACGTGTTACATATACGGACATTGAGCAAACCAGTACCACTAGTAGTCGTGAGGGCTCAATCGGTGACGTCAATGTAGCCACAATCTCAAAACCCAGCGTATGCATGTACCAAACGATACGCCAAATATATCCGATGGTGATTTCGTCAGACTAACAACAACTCGGCACTTATTAAGGCCTCCAAAATCTTACCATTTCATTAAACCTACGTATTTTGAAACCTTGAATGAAGGGAGACATTTGCAAAAGTAAACTACGACGAAAATGTTAACGAGATATGGAAAGGGGTTATTAAATAACACTGAGTAAAAGTCATTGAACGAAAAAAGAAACTATACTTTATTATTGTCATACACTCAAGATAAAGTTATAACTTATTATTATAAAAATAAACAACGAGGTAATCTCAAAGCGAATGTGTTTCAATTCGAAACTATTAAATAAAAATATAATGATTCACAGGCACCTATACCGATCGTGAACTAAACTGAAAATGGAAAATCGCCGAAATCTTTCTCTTGGTAAATTTTCTAGAAGTAAACTTTTGCAATTTAAAGATACTCATTGCCAGTGAAAAATATAAATACGGCCAAAATACGGGGTTTTTGACCTACATTTTTGGAACTTGAATATTATACTAAAGGTAGCAACACTGTAAATATTATATGGCACTTTGCCAAGGGGCCTGGCTAGACCTTCGTCTGCTCGACTATGATATATACACGGATATAATAGCTGGCAAGGGAAGAACAAACAAATTGGCTGCTCCTCAGCGTGGGCACGTGCGACACGGGAAAGCGAGGCGGGCAGAA
Organism: Ischnura elegans; assembly: GCF_921293095.1. Taxonomy (NCBI): domain Eukaryota; kingdom Metazoa; phylum Arthropoda; class Insecta; order Odonata; family Coenagrionidae; genus Ischnura; species Ischnura elegans. The sequence continues at coordinate 72,926,562 of NC_060256.1, forward strand.
CAATGAGGATATGCCGGGGAAGAGATACGCCGTTGGCTGACAGACCTCTCGGCCAAGCTTCACGGAGAGGGATATTCGAAGACCAACTAGGTGACACTTCGGACCATATAATACAACCCTCGAGCGACGACGCACTGCCCTGATTGCGATGCAGCGAAATCTTCCGCGTAAAGAAAACACGTCCAGCGATCCGGAAATGGAGGCGGATAGGAATGCGCACGGTATTCAAAGGGGACTGGGACGATGCAACACGACACCACACCCTGAAAAGACACACTGGCAGCGGGTTAAAGGGATGTTTCATTGACTATCGCTTGCCTTGTTTTTATTTAATAATAATAATACTAATGTCGTATTTATTACAAGCGAATTTAGGACTAGATAGTCCTCTCTTCCAATTAACTTGTTTGGCAATCACATACATCCATGCTCTGGATGGTGGTCAAACCACACAGGCGGGATTCGAACCCGCGACCTCTAGGTTAGCAGTCCGAGACTTCACCCCGGCGCCACCGAGGCCGGCAGAAATTTACGTGTTCCGAGAAGAAAAGTATTTTTTAATTAAGGAATAAATTTAAATGAAAAAAATGGCGTGATGCTTCCTCTAATAATTATCTCAATTTCAAATTCGTATGCATAAACGAACCTTCTACGGCTGTTAAACAATTAAAAAGCTGATTTACCCAATGCAGTACTCTTTATTAGGCTGAAAATGGGAGAACAGGAGAGGGAAAGATAAGAGAATTTGGAAAGTTAGGAAGGATGTCAATAGGGTGAAATACAACAATTTAAACTAATTCGTACTAATTTAAATTTTAAAAACCGTTATTTAAAAATTTTAAAATACACAATAAATAGCACAATAGTTTAACCAAAAAACGACTGGGTGGAGGCGCATCAAACCATTCAATTAAGCCCTATTGCAATACTACACTTCAATGGGAGTCAATTCATAAAAAAAAATTCATAAGCAATAACTATAAATGAATGACAAATAAATATTGAAATAAAAGTTTTACCAACCTCTTATTTTCCTTGATCGAATATCGGATTCATTACACCTAATGCAGTTACAATATCGAGGGATGCAGTTTTAGCAAATACACTTGGTCAATGGGCAAAGAAATTATTTTGATGCCAATTCGAGCATAACATCGTGTCGATCGCCTATATCACAAGACAAAAAAACATGATAAAACCGGAGGAAATTAACTTTGAATAACTACATTTAATTCAGAGTGATTGAAACTGTACTCATTCATCATCCCTAAAAGCGCTAATCACGAGCCTTATTTTATTTTAACTACATCCCCATTTTATCATTGCTTACTACACAACCACTGGTTTTAATTAAAGCTTTCAGTGATCAATATTTTTAATTAATTCAAAATGCCCACGTTCCGTGGTAATAGCGATAACTTCGGCTCATCCATTTGAAAAAAGCTATAATTAATGGCATACTCCTCAACAAATCCACAGGGAATGGCTATGAATTTGGTCTACCAATTACGGTAGAGGGTCATACTTGAAATCGGTATAGTTAAAAAGAGTGAGTAAATTTAAACACAATAACGAGAAAATAAACAAATGGTATTATTCTGAATTTGAAATGATTGGATTTGAATAGTATCACTCACATTCCATTCCAGCTCATCCATTGTAAAAAAGTCCTAAATAAAAGACTAATCTTCGACAAATCCGCATGCAATTGATATAAATTTTGTCTGCCAATTACGGTAGAGGGCCATAATTGAAATCGGTATAATTTACAGAGTAGGAATAAATCTAGAGACAGTAACGAGAAAAATAGACCAGTGGCATTACTCCGAATCGGAATTAATTTGGAATTATTGGATTTGAATAGTTTCTCTCACTATTAGTTTAACTTAATTTTAAATAAACTCTAAATCAACTATAAATTTGGTCTGCCAATTACAGTAGAGGGTTATACTTAAGGGAATGACATTAAAATGGAAAAAGGACATTAATTTGAATTTGGAATGATCGGATTTGAATAGTTTCATTCAATGGCTTTTCACCTCAATTTTTACACATTTTTTTAGATTCCCAAGAGCAAATTAGGTGTGAACGGGTCAAAATAAGATAAACAGGGTAAGTAAGATGGAAAATCTCCCAGAGTGACATGATATTTCGCATTCCGCGAGCATCCTTCAGAACGTGACCAAAAGATAAATCACTTATTCCCACATCAGTCACTAATCATTCGCGAAGCCGCCCAATGCCCCTCCACAAACAAGTGCCTACGACATTGGCGATCACGACCACGCGCAGCTTAATGCTTCGGCGTTGTTCAGACTTGTTAAGCATGCCACACAGAAGTCTAGCATGAGCATATTAAATCTTTGGCATCTTGCCCCCGCCTCGACTGTAAAAAAGAACCTAAAAAATGATGTCTTAACACTTTGAAGGGCCGAAAGAAATTATTTACGGGCAGTTTCCGAGCGGAAGGAATTATGAATGGGCAATTTGATTCGCCACTTATTAAGATATTCATAACAAAGCTTCAACAGCGAGCTATTGGTCGAAAAACAAAAAGTGATTTAGATAAAATGATTTTGCAAAAGAGCCCCTATTTATCTTTTTTCGTCAACGATGTCTCAAAAACACATGATACAGAAAAATAGCAAGGAAGAAGATCCCTTGGAAAGTAATAAAATAGGGTCAGTCAGCAAGTCGTATTATTATAAAGTTTATATTATGCACGAAAAGCGGCCACAGTCAACTCTAGGTTTGACATTGGATTCATAGCAAACCGACTTCGTACAATTGATGCACAAATAAAAGTGTTGGGCAGGAGCAGTAACTTAGAAGACGCGACAAACCGAGAGGTCTAGAGGGCAAGGAATTTCCCAGTTATAACGCTTTGTGGGGTGCTCCTCCGCTGAATTAAAAAAACTTCAAACACCAGCGTTTTCAATGATTTCAGGACGTAGAACTAAAGTAAAAAGCGATCTATCTCCGTGAAAATTTATCTACAGCGCTGAAAAAATAGTTTTTTTTATAAGAGGGAGGGTCGTTATAATCCATCCTGGCTTCATTTAAGTGTTTTCAAACATTTGACGGATTCTGAAATCGCTTGAGTGTGATCAGGGGTCAAAATTGGGGCAAATAAGTAGTAATAATAACTGCGAAATGCTCCCGAATAGTTTAATTCTTCAATCCTGAATATTAAACGTTTAGAAATTGTTTTTTTTTTGCATTCGGAGGCATGGCGAAAATAATAGAATATACAAGCGCTAAAAAAAGCGGAATCGCCCACTTTGTCACACAAGAGGTGAAAACAACTAGTTTCACCCATACACAATATCTCTGGGAAAAACGTGACCGTGTGAAGTATCGTACATAGCAAACGGGAACGACGTTGCTAGGAGCAATTAAACCTGCGCAGTACAGAGCCTTTTGTCGGAAACTGAGGACTGGCAAGTGAAAAGACTATTTAACGATAGAGGGGTATACAGGCAGACATCAGCGTCGAGTGAAAAAGATAAAGACTCCGCACCGCTTTGAAATGCATTACGGTCGGCGTAGACTCCGTTTTAAACAGGTTTCCAACGAGGCCTCCAGACAAAAATGCAGCGAAAGCACGTGAAGACGGGAGTACAGTCTCTATTCCAGATTATACAGCTACGTATGAATAATCACACAACTGGGAACACCTCCACACTAGGTCAAAAAAACTAGAAAGTAACTTATTCGCGGAGAGAACGAAAATGAAGACGCGACTATCAGTGGTTTTTCAAGCCACTGCGACAAGGATGAGAGGCTCTTTGCTAATGTATTGGTGACATCGCGGCGAAGAGCGGTTAATGGAAGTTTTTAATGCAACATATAACATCACCATTTTCTAAGAACAATTATCTTTTCTTCGCTTTACAAGTTACAGCGAATTCATGCTTCGGAACAGTAACTTTAACTCTTGATAGTAGGTACATACCATTTAGACGAAAATAATAAAGAACGAATAAGCAATAAGTCGCGCTCGGGAAACAAATTTTGTAATAATGTAATCGGAATGAACAATACGTAAAAACGCAACTCCTTGATTGTTAACTTTCAAGCTATCCAATTGCGGATTCATGCCAGCAAATAGCCGTCGATAATGATTAGAGCTAAATTAACGACTCTAATTATCCAATAATTAATAATGTTAAAATATGGATTACAAAGAAAACTTGACGAATGGCATTACAAACCAAAAGTATACTAATGCGGCTATCGCACTGTCCGCTGTTGCCGCCTGCAAAGTCTTGGACTGCAGTCACCAGTACTATATAGAGGTGCGTTTACACTGTGTAAAATGTTATATGAAACAAGTAACATATAACATGTTTTAAGAAATAGTTACAAATCTGTGTAGCATATTACATGTAAAAGTGCGTTTACACTGGGTAACATGTTATGTAAAACAAGTTACGTATAACATGTTTGACGAAAAAGTTACCAATCCGTGTAACATGTTACTTTTAAAATTGCGTTATAAAACAAAATATAGTGCATTACAACAAGTTTTTGGTTTCCCGCTTCGTGTGGGAAACCAAAACCTTGTGGTATAACACGAATATTTGTTTTATAAGACAATAGTACATATAATTCTTAACTTAACTTAACTCACAGGCCACCAAAATGAAAATTTAAATGATACAATTCCTAGCAATAACAATGAATAATGCCCTGTTCATAACAACTTAACTTCGCGTAATTTAACTTATTGTGACCCAGAAAAATTAAAATCATGTTCCTTCAATCACTGCACAAGCCTCAGATCAATCGTGAGATCTATTTTTGAGGATAGTTGTTAAGTCTTTCGAGACCTCATAGACATATCTTCCTTGACAATGGCTATTTTCAAGAGAAATTTGAGCTTTCCCAATGTCTCTGAGTTACGCCTTTTTTAGTCATCAACTCCATAGTAACGACAAGTAAAGTGGCATGACTTCGTTGCGAATAATTTTAAAGGGTATCAATGAAAATTTTACAGGAATAAGTAATCACCCAAACATGAATTCCGATTCCATCCTTAAATATCAGTCACACTTCAAAAATTAACCTTACTCAGTGATTCAGCCGGAGGTTCGTTTGGTTAAGTGAGGGTAGCGCTCAACCCGGACTAGATCACAGCTGTGTAAACTTCACACACTCAGGTAGGGGGTCTAGTTCGTTTCCCTGGGCCACCTCGCACTTGGAAGATTTTGATTTGGGGTGAAGGGGGAAGGCTTCACCTTGAATCTTAATCCAGGAACCCCTAGATCAGCAGCTAAGTACTCTACCCACTAGGCTACCACGGTCCCACATGAAGCAACCATGGGAGGCAAAATAAATAGTACCAGCAAGGGACGGCATATAAGATGGGATATATACGTTTGAAATATCACTTCCCCCGACTAAAGAGGGGAGTGTTGGCATTCGTCCTAAGCTGCGACCACATTCTGGTCTTCTCACCGCGAGCATCTGATGAGTCACCTCAGGCGGATGGGGTATCCGACCACTCTCTCCCACAAATATTTCAACCTCCTCTTCCAACACTATCAGCTCTACTCTACAATGTCTACTAGAGCCATATTCCAAGCCAAAGCGGTGGTAGGTGAATTGGAGCACGTTGTATAACGTTATTCATTCTGCGAGCTACCAGGAATAATTACAGATGCAAAATACATTCCAGTAATCTATGTTCTCACTATTGAAATGAAAGTTCGTTGCACTTTTCCACGATTATTTAATGCGTACGACGCGTTTTGGGCTCACAGAGCCATCATATAGGACAAGACATTGAGGACATCACATTCATGATTTGACAAGTTTGAGGAAGGGGTTAGAAACATACGTACAGTAAAGACACAGTGAGAAAACATACAACTAAAGAGTCTAGCCATAACTGTAGAATAACGATACTGGGGAGAGAACCATATAAACGAAAATGCCACGGGGGTGGAGAAGAATAAAAAGGGCAAAGTGTAAGAGAGGCCGCATGTCAATAGAAATGAAGAAGTGGGAGCATGTAACGAAGCAAGGTAGAATTTTTTAAAACATATATTACACGGAAGAGTATGTTAGTTTTGGGGGGAAGGAGTTTAATTGGAGGAGATGGCCGAAGGCTTGATAATTTGCGCTATAGAAAAGAGGAAGGAGGGTGTAGAGACACTGGGTGGACGGAGTGATGTCCTTGCATGTAATCCATAAATCACTCAAGTGGGTATCGGGCAGTCTCTGAAAAAGTCTCTGCAGCCGCCGCGATTTGAATCCGGTCCTTCGGGGTGAGAGACGAAAACTTCACAGCACAAACCGTCCAAACAAGCATGGTCTCAATTACCTTTAGGCTTCCCATACAATCTAGAGTACATATTTGGTAGCTTCACATTGAAAGCTAATTACTAATGAAATAGAGGAGTGCTTCCCCAGACATTCGCATAAGTTAAACGCCTCAAGTAATTTAAATAGTATAACAATATAATAACAACAAATAACACCAATTTATTATTTAATTACTGCACATATCATCACTCCTTCACTCCATTTAACTCAGTCTACAATCTGATTTGCACAACCGTGCACTGGAGCAAGAGCTTAACTTTGGCACTTCTTGAGACATCGTTTACGCAGAATATAAAATGAATATTCAACATTATGTATATTATTTTTCACTTGTTAAATAATACTGCTTCAATTTGTCCCACCCTTCAATCACACACATCTCTAAATGATAACACTTTTGACTTGGCTCTTTGACTTTTTGATCCAGGGACGGATCCAGGATTTCTTTCTGAGGGGGCACAAGCGAGGCCGCATCCAGGATTTTGTTCTGCGGGGGCAAAAGGATACCCCGTCATACAAAACGAACGCAATGATAACGGGGCCGTATTAAAAATCTTGCATATTTTTCAAGGGTCTGGGGGGGGGGGGGGTCGGGGAGAGAGACTTCAGTCGCCACAACAGCACAAACCGTCCAAACAAGTATGGTCTCAATTACCTTTAGGCTTCCCATACAATCTAAAGTACATATTTGGTAGTTTCAATTTAAAAGCTAATTACTAATGAAATAGAAGAATGCTTCCCCCAGCCCCCGTGCCCCCTCCCTCTATGGCTACATTTGTCTCCAGAAGAGCAAAGTAAAACATAAAATTACCTCCACGACTCAATCATCGTTGAAAAAAATTAGCTCATCGTATTTTGTCCTTGGAATCAAGAATGGAGCGTTCCCAATAAACTCACAAGCTCTTGAACAAAAGGGACTGGAGAGACGAGTTCATTTTTATTTTCCCATTCCCAACGACATCCGTTTTACTACCCTTTGCGGGTACAAACAGCGATCGCCCGAGAGTCTTTCCCGCTGGCTGGCTCGAACAGACAAATGTAATCTTTCTCCTATAGTCTACCGTTTTCCTCCTCCGCTGCGCGGCCACCTGAGCAATCTCTTTCCCTTCCACAAACTCACTTCCTTGGGGTATTAAAACCTCAAACTTCCTCATTCGGAAGAGGCCGGCTAGAAAACTTTGGTCGGCAAATTTAAACCCACAACCAACGAAACACTGTACATTTGGATTTAAAACTTTTCTTAGAGGGACGTTTATTAACAACTACCTACAAGTAATGACGACATTACAGGCGACAAAAAAGGAATGAAACTTGCGTGGATATTGGTGAGAAATTAAAAAAATCATTTTCCTCTTGGGCCTACGCTTCACATATTTCTATATGATTAAAAATGCAAAACTTTAGATGCATGAGCGTCAAAAAATTATCAGCAAAACATTTACATATATGACTATGGCCATATTAATATATAACTTAATGCATTCAAGTTTTTTTTCTCAAACAAAATTTTCCTCGAGGTAATTTCACAGAGTATACTCTACGGTAATATGCACTTGCGGATTTCAATGTCAACTAATTACTGATCCAAGATTGCTTCTACATCAATTTTCTATTAACTTCTATCGTTGAATACCTTGCCAAGGCATATTGACGTGCAAACACTCAGCATCAAATAATACTAGCGGCGGCCTTCTGCATGACACATTCGGGCGGTTTTCGAGGGTGCCATTAGCGTTGACTTAAAGTGAAAGCTAAAACGGATAATGCACTTCGGGCGCCGCGTTCGGCAGGGTGTCGAAGACACTTTTGGTCGCAGACAGCTCTCAATTAGGGACAAAAGAGCACCCTCCGATGGTATAGGTGTCAACATGTGCCAGAAAATTCCTTGAAGATGAATCTCCAAAAATTGAACCTTTCCGCCCTTCAAAATTTTCCCTAAAATAGCGCCCAGCAAAAACAGGGAGCACCATCCTCTTGCCTAGAAGTTAATCCAGCAATAAAAGTCATCCCTTTTGTTAAGAAGACCCATCAATACCTCTCCAACGGTAGTTTTTGATATTTTTGAGCGATGAAATACTCTTGCTAAACTTACTTTTCCACCTTGACCATTAGGGAATATGAAGTGCTAAATAAAAGTAAATCAATGGATCTAAAAGGTGAAAATTTAACCAAAGAAAATATTAAGGCAAAAATTTAAGATACAAGGCCCTAACCCATATACCCTGAATATTTAGAGATTTTTTTAGAACTTTCTAAACAAGTTTAAAAATAGTAATTCCCTAAAACAGATCGATCGAGAGGAATTATAACTCCTCTTGAGCCTATAGAGAATACATGATAGGTGTTTGTAAATTACCTCCCTATATTACGTATAACCTGGGAAATATATAAATAAACCTTTACTCCACAATGAATCCGCATTCATACATCTCTTAGCAGTGGCGTAGCCAGGAATTTCGTTCGGGGGGGGGGGGGGGGGGGCAAACCAGGGGGGGAGGAAATTTTATTAAAAACAGGGTACTAAGTAGAGGGTTTTAAACTAATTTTACCACTTTTTATAATCGAAAAAACTTCATTTTTCAAAAGAAATGTTTTGTAAATTCGTGATATTTTAATATTTTGTTTTCTTTTATGAAGAAAAATAATTGTGTTTTTATATTTCGTGGGGGGATCCTGACCCCCCGGACTACGCCACTGTCTCTTAGGTGATTCGATTGTCATTCTATTTTCTCACGAGTGCAACTGCTTGAATTCCGCCATCGGCATTACTATGGGCGACAAAAATCAATCATGCGTGAGCAAAAGTTGAGAATTAAACTCTTAATTCCATTCGACCAAGTGTGTCTTGAACCATCTCTTTTCTCCCACACCGACGACTTCTCATTCACAAATCTCTATCGTTCACCAGCTGCCACCCATTTCGTCTACCAGCCCTAACGATCATAACACGCTCATTCCATTAGCCAAGTCCAAAGCAAACTAACCAACACAGCATTTTTTCGAGACCCACTCATACGTAACTCCTTACTTTCTTTACAAAGTCTTAAGGTGCGTTTACACTGCGTAACAAGTTATGTCAACATGTTATATGTAACAAGTTACTCATAAAATTTGTTTTATATAACATTCGTTTTATAACAAGAGTCCAGCGGAGCCAAAAAAATGCACAAATAACATGTTACAGATTCAGTCCTACCCCACCCGTCAACTGGCTATCCCCACCATGCGCCTCACCTCTTTTCTATAACATATTACAAATTTTCCCACTTCGTGCGGGAAACCAATCACTTGTTATTTAACACTAATTTTTATTTTGTAATACAATGTTACATGGATTTGTTACTTTTTCGTAAAACATGTTATATTTAAATTGTTTATATAACATGTTATACAGTGTAAACGCACCTTTACATTCACCACAAATAACTATCCAAAGCTCCACATAAGAATTAGTCACATCCACTTGAAATACAATAAGGTCTACTACACACGTAAAAATGAGAGAAGAGGTTTGTGCTTACTTTTTGATGAATCATGGAATGAATTTTATTCCACGTCGAATAGGCCTCATCGAAAAAAAAATCAAGTCTGACATGCGGTATTTAGGTTTAATATGAATAAAAGCCATCGAATTTGGATCAGACCTCAGGCGCTGTACATGCTCCAGATCCTATTTCTATCAGAATCTGGGGCATTTTCATTCAAGAGTGTGCTGGCCAAGAGGGCAGAGGGTTCTAACAGAAGGGAGGGAAATATCAGCTTCCACACAAATTTTTTCTCATAAATGATAATGAAATATTTTACAACCATCACGGGATACGGTACTTTCGTATTTCACTAATACCTTTATGCCCTTACATCTACATAATACTCTGCGAGCCACCTCTAGGGTGTTTGGCAGGGCAGGGGCCTTACTTAGCATCGAAGAAAATAAAATTATAATTTAAGAATTAACACCTTCATTTCAAATGCGAGCAGTAAATCGCCCGCTGCTAATACCTCTCCAAATGAAAACTAGCACAAGGTTCATGGCAGGGCTAAATTACTGTAGCGTGAGAGCGTAGTAGCGCACTGGATGGAGAGTTTGACGACTAACCTAAGGGTCCCAGAGCGAGGTGGCCCAAGAAAATGAATTGGAAACACTACCATGAATAAGTGAAATTCACACTCCAGTCGCTACCCGACCTATTCGAACCAATGGGCAGGATGAATTACTGAATGAGTATGCTTCATACGCAAAAATAATTACGATAGATAGTAAAAATAAACTAAAAATAATACTATTTCAAAAGAAAAAAATTGCAAATATGATTAGTCAAGCAAAAGCAAGAGTTGAAGCCACTCATCTCAAATTACGTATCATACATGATTCGGAATGTCCAAAAGGTCCGTTATAAATGGTCCGTTTTGGATTTCCACGCTCCGACTCCATTCATCCACTCAACGTATCCCCCGTGGCCAGCGCACTTCCCCGAAACACCCCCACCAACGGCCACTTTCCCCGCCACGCACAGTGTTCTTTCGTATGTGAAGTCCCGACGACGAGACGTGCCGTGGCCCGAGGCCAAAGACCGACCCTCGCGAGAGCGCGCGTCCGCCCGACGCCGGAATGCTCTCCCCGGCGAGGAGGCTGCTCGGAGAGGCTCGCGTGACGTAGCCGCCGCAGGAGGAGCCATCCCCCCCCACCAACCTCCGCTGCCCATCCCCTTCCCCTTCAACCGGTCAGTGCGCGACAAAAAAGACAGCCAAGACAGAACGGGGTGGCAGCGGTCGTTTTCTAGTCCTCTGGGGTCCCACTTTTCTACTCGCGTCTCCCCACACAACGGGGACAGCCGCCGCTACGAAGACGCCACCGGCGCGGCGGGCACTCAACAGTCTTGTCACGGGGCTAGGACGGAAACACGGGAAGCAGAGATACTACTGTCGGCGTTAAAACGATGTGTAGCTTTAATATCTGAGCTTGTGTGCAAGATAACGTAAGGAGTAACACTTCATTTTAAAGAAAAATTCATGTAAATTCTGATTTATTTTTTGTTTTATGACAAAGTAAAAATGTATGCACGACAGTACAGTAAATGACTCCGCGCGCCATAAAATTAGCCGTTTTTTCAACTTCATGAACGTAGTGACTCAACCTTGGAAAAAATACAAAGTTTACAGTAATTACGTTCCACAATATGTTGCGAATATTATTGAAGATACGTAAAAAGGCCTTGTCGTACTTCTATAAAGCATATTTTGTAGCTAATAAATAATAATTTTTAAGCATTATAGTCCAATATTTTACCCCGGTATTTTATGCGTGTTTGAAACGCATTCATGCTGAACAGCCTGCTGAAGGTCAAATGTCTGGATCACCAGTCGATAATTTCACAGTGAAAGTTTAAAAAATCAGGCCCTCAAAGCTTTAACCAAAGATCTCAAAGCTTACTGTATGTGAGGGACAAAAAGCCCATGGTGCTTATGTAATTCTTTGCTTCCGGTTGAGGTCCCACGCTAGTGAATCATTCGCTCGTCTCCGATAACTTGAACATGTGACTCGCGTCCCGTCATTCAAATCCAAGAGGGAAACGTTTTTAACGACACACTTTCCTCCTCGATTCATCAACCGGATATGCAAGATATTATTTTTTATCCAGTTTCAAATACGCCCAAAACTAAACTTTAATGTTTAAGCCAATACCATAATCAAAAAATTAAATTAAAACTGAAAAAATTAAACAACAAACTTAAATTAGAACCGCGAAATCGGATGGAAATGTTGCCCGAAACGAAGTCCTCGGTTAAACCAGAAGACAATAAATGATATAACCATTAAATTTTTGCATTTGATTTTAATCGGCCGCCATTGAATTGTAACCACAAACATTACGTCTTGAGAATGAAATAAGGGAAGCTTTATTCTAGGCAACAATAAAAAACATCGAGAAAAATGGGAAATGGGAAACTTCGGGTTGATGAATGATGACGATGTTGATGAAAAAAGAAATAAGCGCAAAGGAATGATCTTGGAAGAGGATAATTTATCGGGACTGGACTTATTTTGGAAATTCGTCATAAAAATCATAGACATGTTTGGATGATGGGAACCAAGCGGCTGAGTATGGCATTATGGAGATATACGGCATATCAATGAACTTCTATTCATTTCGAACATAAGATTGTTCCTAGTAAGTGGACCAATTCAGGTTTATTAGTTTTAATAAGTCCTCGGAAATAAAAGAAATCAAGGAACTATATAAAAAGTAACGACCGATTACGTACACCCTGCGAACACCATGTCACCAGATAACGTCACATTGAATAATAGTGAAGACTGCGAGCTTCGATTTAATAACTTAATAATTTCTATTAATTTATTAGCGCGACCCCAACAAGTAGGGGAGGCTGGGGGCCACTCACCTAGATAGAACATCGAATGAACATCCGGTAATATTTTTAATACATCCATAACCTCCGTTAACATATATAATAATACATTCTCATTGTCAGTAGGATTTATCGCGGGTATTTTCACATACCCCTTCTTTCGTGGAAGTTTTCTTGCAGTGGGTTTTTTCCAATGAGCATGAAAGTCAATATCTTTCGGTTTGTCTCACCTTTGCTCACATCTTTTTCACGACACCTAATATGGTTTGCATCATTTATTGAGGTGAATAAATGTTTTTACACTTAATAAATGTAACTTTGTTCACTTTGCAACTTATTGTTGTTTTTTAAGCTAACTTATGTATTTATTTTCCAATAATTCGACTTCATTTAATTTCAAGAGTAACTTTTCATTGTATTCCTCTGCAAATACTAAACGAATGACGAGGGGTTGGATGGAAGATGAAAAGTCCCTCTCTGCTGTCGCCGTCAAAATGATGTGCCGCTGTACTTCGCAAATTTATATCTAGGCTTCAGTGCATGCCATATTAATGAATAATACGTCACTTTAAAGGAAATTTCATTCTCAATTCCAATTAATTTTTTTATGAAAAATTCAAAAATCGAGACACGCGAGTGCAATAAATGACTCCGCGAACCATAAAATTAGCCGTTTTGTCAACTTCATGAACTTTGTAACTCAACCCAGGGTATACTACAACGTCTACAACCTTCGTCTTCCACAATAAGTTGCAAACATTAATGTAGATAAGTCTAGTTATTAATAGGGTGCTTTCCTATAATTTTTTTATTGCCTATGTCGACAGATTATAACTCCAGGAGTCATTTCACGCTTTTAGATTTTTAAATGACGATATCTATTTTTCGCGATTAATTGAAAAGTGAAAATTTTCAAGCGCGCGAAAACGCGACGGCTAAGTATAAATGCTGGGAAAAGCCATTGTGACGTCATTCTGGTTGCCGCTTTGGCCGAGTGAGGTGACCTTGGGGCGAGTATATTGTGCGCCGCTGCGATGCTGGCTGCTAACAGGTAGCAGAGTACCCTGCTAGCAGGTAGCGCATGGCTTAAATAAGGACTATTAATACCTTACCAAACGAAGGAAACTTTCCGACCATAATATTCATATAAGGAAACATTCCAACAGTTTTAATAGGTGATTATTAAGAGATATTTCCCTAAAGCCTGTGACTCATGCATACATTGGTAATCTTAGACGATGTAAAACTCCTCTGGCCTTTTTCACATGAGGTTAAAATTGACCATAAACATTCGTCTAAACTGGGATTTCTAAAACTAAATAATTTGTATATTATGAATACACTAATGGTGAGTATCGAATCGCAATCAATGCCTTTCGTTTTCTTTGATGAAGGAAACTACCCTATTTGCAAAGTACAGCGGCACATCATTTTGACGCCGACGGTAGTCCCAATCTCACCCAATTAAGACGTACATATCATTATTATTAACGACAGAAATCTTGCGGGCATTCAATTCCCACGCACTGTGAGACAACCACATACTACATTAGAATACATGACAACCTTTTCCCGCGTGAATGACCTCAAATAGGCCCACACAAATGAAAGCGTGACCAGCGAGTATAAAGCAGTGACACCTCTCTCCTAGGACATTCTCAGCGGAGTTACTACCTCGACTTGAAACTCTAAGCGCGGCCCACCTGGCGTCTTCTAGGCATCATAGGTCACTCTCTCCTTCGCTAGACCCAATTTCCCTCGCCTATGTTCTATCTCAGGAGAGTCGCATGCAAACCATCCCCTTGAATACGTCGCAGAAATACTTCGTCCCCTTGGCAAGTGTCGTGACCGCTCTTACACTACCTGAATGTGGAATAGTGGCTCTTGCATCTCTTACTGTTCCCCTTTTCCAGTTTCTACTGGCTCCAGATGCTAAGTGAGTCATCTTGGGGGCCTTAACCCGGTAGGGAACGAGGGAAGAATCGACAACATGAACTAAATTCACAACCAAATTGATGAATCCCAGCCAGGCACGTTGAACAAAGTTGTGGGCATTCAAAAAAAGGTATGTCACTCACACAACACGCTAATTTCCCATCAAAGCAAATCAGAAAAAAATCCCCACATAAATAACACACTTTTTACCAAGAGGGTTAAACGCACCTTATTAAAATTTTGAGCACTCACACAGCAAAATATAACAAATGGCCTCAAAGATAAAGACAGAGTGATCCTCAATTGAGTGTTGTACGGCCACATACAGACGGTTCTTGACTTACTTGCCCCTTCCTTACTTATCAGAAAATAGTTAATATCAGAGTGAATAACATTTGGAATTGCTGATTTCACTAAAACATCCAGGGATATTCAGGGAATTAAAATTCCGTGCCAAACGGAAAAGAAGCGACCATACCCTGACCTCAGAAAGGATACGATAACGCAATCGACAAGATTTATTCCAAACCGAACTTCCACCTCCTTAATCTTCATTACTATTATCCTTTGATCCTATGATCATCTGGCTTTAATTTTCCTACATGTGGCCGGCAAGGCGCCTCGTAGGTTAAATAGAGATTTTCTAAGGCGCTCTGTACAATAAGTTACCAATGCTTTTCCTCGCCAACAGGATCGGTTGTCGCCTTCGATAGTGGATGCGGATATATTTGTCTCATTCGCGAAAAAAGGGTAAAATAGGGCCGCCTCCGCTATCTTTTTTTACAATTTATTTCGGAGAGGTTCCGGGCAAAATTTACCGCCAACCGGAACACCTGTGTGTCGCAACCAAGTTCTATTTATAATCTCTTTGGTCCCTTTGATAACCAATGTTCCCACTAAATCACTTAGCACTCCAAGCTGTTTAACTCAGGGAGACTTTCCCTCTTTAAAGGCCTGAGAGTTCAGACAGAACTTCACGAGTGGGTCAATTAACATCCAATCCGTGAGATAAATATTCTTTGGAATGAGAAGCATTAAGAATAATATCCCAAGGCCTTTTTCCGCGGGCACTAATCCGGGATTCAAATGGGTACAAAATATGGTTCAACTTTTTATTTACACACGAGCTCGAAACTTTTAATCATACAAATCCACAGCCAATTATACTTTAAGCGATAGTTGCCTCTTTCCAGCAACCAGATATCACAGATCAGGGGAAAACATTACTGCGTCTGAAGACCGATTCCAGCAAACACCTTCAATTCAGGCATTTTATCAGAAATTAGAGGTGGTTCATTAGAAATTAGCAGGGCTTCATGTAAGGTTAAATTGTAACAAATCAGCCTTTGGGTGCCGAAAATTTTTAATTTCAATGGCATATTAAACACTATGTCTATATCATTGTAACAGGTAACTTGAAAAATAAAATTTTTAACTACACATGGTTTTAAAATGCAAGCCGCCACCGTTTAACTTTCCGATTTACGAAACTTGCAATAAAACTTACAAGATGATGAATCGTGTTTTACCTAATTTAAAAAAAGCAAAGAAATTTTAAAACTTAATACATAGTACTCACAAGAGGAGACAAATCGTATCAAATTTACTTTCCCCAGCGCAGCGCCGAATTATAGCACCCAATTTTCACTTAGAGGTGCCGGTACGCCGCGGCATCACTTTACCCTATTCTTAATTGTTATTGGCCTCCTAAACGATATTGTGGACTACATCATTCTATATAATGTTCATTGCATCTTTAAAATACACAACATTCAAGCATGTTATTTAATCTAGCTACACTTAAAACTACAGCGATTTTTGACCAGCTCTTCTCGATTTCAGCCCATTGTGCGCCGTTCCCACTGTTCCGGCCGAAATTAAGCACTGAACGTGCGATATACAAGGATTGCCATGAGAAAAAAAATTCCCTGGACCGGGCATCGAACCACGGACCTTTGACTTTCGGTATAATTGCCATGGGAATTAAAGAACCTGGATAGCGTAGTGGTCTGCGTAGTGGCCAGGAAAGCCAAAGGTCCGTGGTTCAATTCCCGGTCGAGGGGAATTTTAGTATATTTCACCGCCGTTCACGCGGCAGGATTAGAAATATTACACTGAACGTGTGAGTTCAAGCTGACTAAACCGACCCAGATCTCTTGCTCAACTATCAAATCTACGCTAAGAAAAGAAAACAGGGAACTCACTTTCAACCCAATAACGATCGCGCGTTGATGGGAGATACTGCGAAGCTACCGTGACGCTCGAAAGTGACCATCGTAAAGAGAACCAAGCACGGAACGGAACTGGTGACCGCGCGTGATTCTGGGCGATTTTGGGCCGCATGCGATGCGCGCCCAGAAGATCCGCAACACGAAAGATAGAGCTTATTTTCGAGCGACCTATATATCTCCCTCGCACAGCGGCACTCCCACCCTTTCCGCTCCGACAAAAACAAAAGCTGGAATGGAAACAACTCGATCCGCGGACTTGGTTTTTCCCAGGATTTTTTATCTTATCACACGCGAAGTTCAGATTCCAACGCCTCCTACACGACCCTAATATTCCAGCATTTTCCAATATTTTCTTCTGGTTTCGCCGCACAATGCGAATATGCATCAGTATTTCGGACCCTTATAACTTCCGTAGCGAATCTTACGCGATTCCTTCCTTGGAATATCGAAGCGTATTTCGGGAAATACAAAAAAAATAAATAAACGGAAAGAATTTCCCCCGAAAGGAGATATTGCTAAATTCTTGAGCTAAGGAATAAAATCATACAGGCAATATGAAGGTAGAGCATAAAAGAACGCTATTTCGGACTAAATTGAATATTTTGAGAGCTCGCTGTATCCACGCCAACCAGCAAGCCAGAAACTGACCTTACACGGTACTTACACATGTTGCCTTTCCAAATATCAGTCTCAGGAGAATTCAGGCGATATTATCTACGCAGAGTAGATAACGAATTTTGATCTAAGAAAATATGCAAACATCTGCAAATAACATAATATCCGAACAATGGGGAGGCATTCTGTAACGGGTGATTAAATCCATGCTTTTCACCCTTTACTTTGGATATCATAGATACTTCGACAATAAACAGTTAAAGCGACATAAGCGTCATATGGCAGTCATACCAAGAATATAAAAACAGCATTTACAAACTGGGTACGGTAGTCACAATTTTCATTTGAGCGCCCTTAGTGATGTCAGAAGGCCACTAAGATGAACAAATTGTGTTTATTAATGCAATTTGAAGATAGGTATAAGTATCAATATTAATTTTGTATCCCTGAAATGGTTAGCCCACAGGAGCAAGTTAGAAATGAAAGGGTAAGTGTCACAACCGACCACATCCCAGGAGCAGTTGTGGCAGGATTTCGGGTCGCTAGGAACAGGTTTCCAAATTATGCAAGAGGCACTCGGTGGATAATTTCAGTTAGGAGCATATTCATTACCCCTGGAACCATTACAAATGAATGGCTGAACACAGGATACCCCCGCGCAGTGGTCACGGATTAACCGCAATCTTCAACTTGAAGGTCGGTATGCGACATGAGAGAGTAGCTCTCAACAGACATCCAAATAGAAGAGACATGAAAGTCACATTGAAGAAGAAAGCGCAACTCCACTATGACTAAAGTCTCCGCTTTCTATAAGCATCATGAATTGATTGGGAACAAGGAAAAAATTAGGGCACCTTTCGTATTTTACCAGTAAATTTAGTGAATTAAAGTTTCCCAGCCTTGCTACCAGATATTTGAAAGTAAATGATATTTCTAACGAAAGACTGTGTCAAAAAATCCTTTTACCACTTGGCAACACAGCTAACTTATTCACTAAGTGTACACCACGGATACAGTGGCTGATACATAGGGGGAAGGGGCGTGCGCTCCCCATACCCCCATTACGGGGCCGCCCGCATTGCCTTACACTGCAGAACCACAATTGTCACTACTTTATATGATAAGACGGCATTTTCTTGTATACATGTATAATTAGATTGAATAAAACTTTCTTAAACTTTGTATGTGGCTTTATATTTCATTACGATGAAAGTAAAGGTAGCTCAAGATATCTTTTGCGCCCCCCATTGAGTTTTTTATGTATCCGCCACTGCAGGGAGACCTGAAAGCGGATTAATTTCCCGGATAGCCACATCCTATTGCATTTTGGTTGGTTATCAAGAAGCTGCGTGCCCACCCCCCACAACAACCAAAAAACTTGGGCCTACCTCTCAGTCGCAAAGGTATTTGAAACGAACTAGGAAAACGAACTAAGTTAAGAAAAATAACAACTTTGTTTTCCACAACATACCCTATAATGGCCGACTAGTTTTAATACACTGCATAATGTTATACTATATCATATATAACCAAGAACCAATACGTTCTGTCCCATTAGTTTTGAAGATGATGCAGCATATTAAAATTAGTCGAATTAAAGGTTAAGTTGCAGAAAGCAAAGTTGTTATTTTTTTTCTAACTCAACCTTTTCAGTCAGATATATTTTCTCTACTTTGATGAAAATTCTTTTTGCTATTTAAACTTAATTATGGAATCATGAAAACTTTGCCAAAAAGATGGTCAATTCTTTACGAAGTAAATTTTATGGTGTACGTCCATAATTATGGACAAGCATACACATTTGGAGGGTAATATCCCCTAAAATTTATGTCCGTTAAAATGGACACTATGACTGAGAGGGTTAAAATAAAATTCTACAAGGTATAGGGTCTCAACAATTCAGTGCATGAACAGAACTACAGTGCGCAAAATCGATAGTGACTGGTTCAAATACGAGGATGCTATTGCCACCCATGTCCTGGCCCAGTCAGCTCGAGGCCAGACGGTACCTATCCCGTCGGCCGGCGCGAAAAAAATATCCCGCCCCGCTGATACGGATCGAAGTGCTGGGGGCTGCTATCATATTGGATCGGGAGAGTGACGGACGTGGAGAAGAGACGGTGAATGAAGGATCGGGCTGGAGATGCTTGCACTTGGCAGGTGCCACGCTCACCAAAACCTCACGCGAACTAATCACAGGATCGGGTTGGTGAGATTACAATCGGCAATTCCATTGTCACAGGCGAGACAGTAACCCTTCACTGCATGAATTACCATACATGTACAAAAAAATATTTTCTCGATAAAATATATTCAGAGACGCTTCAATTACCATATTTTGATAACTTTTTCTGCTATTATTTTACTTTCCAAGGAAACATTTAATATGTATTACATGTGATACAATTTAGTTACAGAAAACTTCAGGGATGCCGACTTACAAAAAATATTGGGGGGCCCAGACCAGGGATCTTGCCCCGGAAGATTTTATAAGTAGTGAGTTTCAAGTTTTTTACGCATTTTAGAAGAGTCATATGATCTACATTAGAACCCTGATAACTCCAATCTCGATATCTGGGCACTCCGGGGAAAATCGACAAGCCTGACACATTTTATCACCCAGCCATAACGAATTTTTGAAGGGGCTCGGGCCCCCTCAAGCCCCATGGAGTCGGCGCCACTGGACAACTTTTATGTTAAATTGATATGAATCACAGATTTAGAAATTTTCCACATAAGGTTTTCATTTCACATACTCATTGAAAACTTCTCATTGGCCCCACTACCTTTACTAATTACATACATAGATATCACTCGGGAAATTCCTCTCACTCGTTTCTCATACGATGAGCTGACTTCCTTCAACATAATTAGAAGCTTCACCTTTGGCACCTACTGGCTTCTTCGACTTCTCTTCTTCGAAACTTCGAGAACCACATAGTATAACGACGGGGTGTCTCATATCTGATGCACCATGTGTTAGATAGGAAGAATCGCGCCCTTTATAAATAACCGAGTATTGTATCACATCATATGATACAAAATACAGATCCAGTTCAAATAATATCACATTAAAATAAGCGATGAAAAATTACTAACCATCAGCTAACTTTCAATCACATTCAGCCACGGCTGGGACAAGAAAAACTTTCTTTATTTCCAAAGACTAACATAGCAAATTAAATTATTTGTAGGGCCGAATTTGGCCCGTGGATTGCCTAACCCAGTTTAAGTCGTTACAAATGCTGGCGGCGTATGAGTGCAAGAATGCATTTTATACCAGGACCTGCAGGAAAAAATGAGGATAATTCTCATCCTTCTGAACATTTCACACTCAATCTTACCATCAAAACTGTCGCAAAGGAAAAGTTTGGAGAAAAAAAGTAACTACAACTCAAACATGCAATCCTTAAAACTCCCGGTCCGACAACGCGTTGCCAAAAGTTATTCCAAGTCGAGAGAAAAATTTATGCAGTAACTTTTCACGACGGGAGGCCTCGGCACCCGACCTCAGTAAACCAATCGAATATCAGATCATTAATCACATTTTTTCACCCATTTTGGACGGACATGAAGCGAACTAAAGGAGAGAAGAAAAGTTAAGAACATGAATAAGCTCAACCGATTCCGGAAAAATAATATAGTGGAAGTTCGACATATTGAAATGAAAGGTAGTTGCATTATCTACAATAATTTTCCACAGTCAATAATTGTGGATAAAAGCTACTACCTTTCATTTCAATAAACCATGAACAAGGTTAAGACTGACCCCACAACAAAGGCGCTCCATCGGAGGAGTGCAATTAAGAGACATAAGGGAGAGATTACAGCAGCGATGAAATTTAACTACGAGCTCACGACGAACCACACCTTTCAATACGATTTGATCGAATTAACGCCCAGGAAAGTAAATTTTCGAAAATAAAGCTTTCATTCATGAAAATTAATGAGGGACAAGCCCTTTTCAACATTGCATAAATTGATTTTAACGACGAACTACGCATTTCTTTGGAGCAGGATAGAATCCCTAGACAGATCATCATAAAAGATGATTTACGTTGAATCAAAACGTTTTAGTTAAATAACTACTCAAGCATTCCTGACCGCTAACGCAACCACATACTGAAAGGAAATATTCTTTCTCCGCAACCTCAAACTCGTCACTGTCATCTCCCACCAAACATGAGCTACGCCAATCAGAAAATGAACTGCCACAGTGGTGTGCATCGCTTACATACGCTCATTGTCATAGCCATGATCACCGTCTCCCACTATCAAACATTTTCTAGAGAATTCAACACTAAATAAATAGGATAAAGGTATTGGAACCTGATTTCCACGATGCCATTTCATTTTAACATACAATATGAAATACCTTCTTATTACAAAGAAAATTCCAATCCGAATGGGTAAATTCAAGTTTCAAGGTCAGAAATGGTACTTAGTACCCTTTTAGCTATCACAAGGGTGTATGACAGGGGGTCAATATTACCGACATAAAATTCGCTACATGAGCACTTCACGGCGATCAAAAATATATTTCATAGCACGAGCTCATGTTTTCGGGTGCAGTTAACTCTTGCCTAGCGTATACCACTACATTCAACACAAAACTTCAAGGCATGTAAACAACTATACACACAATGGATGTTAGTAATACTCGAAGTTCAGCCACACAAAGTTATTGTGATCAATTCCAATTTCTCGAATGCGTAAACAAGTTTTGCCGCAAGGACTCTACTAAAATTTGGACAATTTCCATTTTAAAAAAACGGCATAGAAAAGCTAATTTTTGTGTACGTAATTCGATGAGGTGGATTCGTTAGGTTGTATCCGGAAATTTACACGAAAAGTGAAATAAACTTCGTTTCACGAACCGATCCTCTTAAAAGGGGCAGATACAACGTGTGATTCAGGCTTTAGCTGCTCCAGTCCCCTCGCATATTTAACTTAATGAAAAGTACTTGTCCACTTCCACATTTACTCATTCATTGTAACTGCCCCAGATTTCGGCACATAATGCACTTTTAATTGGCAACGAAAATGGCACCATGTGCCTAAACCTTGGTCGGTTGGAATGAATAAATGTGTGTGGAAATAGACAAGTATTTTTCATTATGTAAATATTAATGTAAATTTTCCACCGAATTACGGTGGAAATCTTTGATATTTAATGAAACTGTATCTTTTATCCTCTCGCATGGTATAACACCCTGTGTGTGGTGGACTGGTGGCCTTCACACTTCCTTCTCCCACGCCATCATCGAGATAGACCCATATTTAAAGCCCTACTTTCATCACCGAAGGTTTCAGGTCCAAGGGATGAAACGTGCACCAACATCTTCGGGATCAAAGGACTGTGGAAGGAGACTGAGGAAGGGATAAGGCGGAGGAGGGTCTCTCGAAGGCCGAGAGACGCCGCAATCACACCAATATAAAGAGCCTGACTTTTAACAAGCACGATGCTGAATTGGCCCTCGTTGTAACGCCACGCATGCGCGGGGAACTGATTATGAACAGACCTATTTCGAGGGACGCCGTGTGTGGTTGGGGTGCGGGAAGTCCCAAGGTTGCGAGTTTGTAATGTCAGAGAGTGATCTAAGGAGGATTAAGAGCTCTGACTCGAAGAGGGAAGGGAGAAAGTGCCTTTTAAAAGCGCCGATGACGGCCGAGTCGGCGAACTCCAGTCAATGGGTTCGAGAGAGAGATGGGACATTGCCAAGAAAAATCAGAGCGGGTGGGCACAGAAGAACATACGAAATATGGACGTAGGTCGCATTAAGCACGTTGACAGTAACAGTAACGGGTGGAGAGATATTTATTTTGCACAATTCGATCACTTTTCGGCCCTTAATAGGACATATACCACTAGCACACAGACGGCCAATATGTGATGCTATAATATAAAAACATAACTTTATGAATAAAACCAATTGCTAAGAAATTTTTTGTTCGAAAAGTATACACACTTTTGCGTTCACAATAGTTTAAATTAAATATGATTTTAAAATCATTTAGGGGAGAGCTGAATCACTAATAGCCTCTTCCCCCGCATAACTCGATTTGCAGGTGAACTTTTTATCGTTGCTACTGTTGCTTCCTACCTGGTTGACACATAGACATAACCTTTATCCTAAACGGAAATAAAACAAGTAGCCTTAAAATGAAATAAAAATAAGCAAATTTCCATACAACTTTTTGGCGAACAAAATAAACTTAGGCTTTCCAGGTCCATTTTCCAACCAATAGGCAATCCAGGGTACCTCATTTATAATTGAACTGTTCACTCAGTGGTAAAATCCGAGGGTTAGCTTGTATATGTGAAAGTAGAACACACCCTGATAGATGAAATAACCATGAATGAATGAATAAAAAAGTCATTCCTTGAATTAGAGCGGAAAAAATTGATGATTACCCGAAAATACGAAAATAATCCAGCGCAACAGAACTATAAAACTCTTCTTACTATTATGACATCATTATCGAAAATTTTTAAAAATGCGCTCGTATAAATGGAATCCCAGCCATTGCAACATCTTTCGATTACCCCCGAAAACATCACAAAGAAGCATTTACATCGCAGGTCCCAACTACAACTAGCAATTACACAGCCGATTCCTGGATGAGGGCAACCTGTCCATGCAGAAATCGAACCCGTGACATCCGGTATGGCAGGCCGCCACCGAGGTCGACAAGAGCAAGAGAATGCAACAATAGGGTAGTTTCCTTCATCAAAGAAAACGAAAGGCATTGATTGCGATTCGTTACCCACCATTAGTGTATTCATAGTATAAAAATTATTTGGTTTTAGATATACCGGTTTAGACGAATGGCAAGGGTCAATTTTATCCTCATTTGAAAAAGGCCAGATTGCCGCCCATGCGATGTTACTCCACGTGATGTCACAGGGACCTAGTTTCTATACGAGTAGATAGGAGTTTTACATCGTCTGAGATTACCAATGCATGCATGAGGCACAGAGCTCAGGAAATCTCTTAATAATCACCTATTAAAACTGGCTAAGGTAGGAAAGTTGTCTTCGTTTGATAAGGTATTAATAATCCTTATTTAAGCCAAGCGCTACCAGCTAGCATGGTACTCTGCTACCTGCTAGCATCCTGCGTCGTATCAGCGCGCAGAGACTCGCCCTAAGGTCACCTCCCTTGCGGCAGCGGGAACCAGAACGACGTCACACGGGAGTTTTCCCGGCATCCATACTTTGGCGTCGCGTTTTCGCGCGCTTGAAAATTTTTACTTTTCATTTAATCGCGAAAAATAGATATTGCCATTTAAAAATCTAAAAGCGTGAAATACGTACTCAAGGAGTAATAATCTTTCGATTTAGGCAATAAAAAAATAATAGGAAACCACCCTATTCTAAAAAGAGGAATGATCTTCCACAAAAATCTAAGACCGGATTCCTCACTAACCTCATATTGAAAGCGAAGGCTACGATCATTGAAAAAGGGCACTCTTTCTTCACTAGCCATGCTCTAATTATTCCACTATCCCTTGCCAAATTTCACAGACCCGCCAATCACATTGACCCCATCACGCTCTTCTAAGCGACCTTATCAGGATGTCTCCACGCACCCACAGCATACAAGCAAACATTTCATCAAAACCACCGTGCGACCAACCGCTGCTGTGAACGACATCTGCTGCTGTCCCCAAACTGCCTTCAACTAGCTTTGTCGGCTATCGAAAAAGCTGCCCACAATTGGTTCGAAAGGTTTATTTAATGAACACTGGAAACTGAGAAAGGTACAAACAACTGGTGATGTTGGTTATTGAGCCTTGTGTAAGGCCTTTTATTGATTAATTACTCATTCATACATAAAGGCTAAAAAAAAGTCGAACTTCTAAAAGAACGGAATTTACCTTTTCTATGACTATACTGCCAGACACGCTGCCGTGCATTTATTAAATAAACACGACAAAACCGATTATTAAAGTGATCTATTTCTCCTACCGTAAATCAAAATAATCTTTCATCACTAATATAATATCCTGGCGGTAACGTTTCCATGATTGAGCATGAAGGCTCCAAAAATGCCAAATAGCATATAGATTCGAAGTGCCATAAAAGGAGAATATAGAAGGATCCACCGGATGATCCATAAAGTGATCGATAACAGTGACTGAATCATAGAGACTTTGATTGTGATCGTAAATCAAAAACTTTTAAAGGCACGAGTAAGATAAGCTCAAAAAATTCACAAAGAAAGCTGTACGACGGTATAATTGTCTAGTAGTTCAACATACTAAGAGATCTTTTTGACAAGGATTATCTTGACATGTCCTTTTCGGCGAATACAGCTTCATACGATGAGCTGTACTCGACCGCAAGCTGAATAGCGCAAAGCCAATTATCTATAAAGAAATCAGCAACGTCACTAAAACCGACAAATTATAATGCAGCACAACAATTAATTATACTACCACTCACAATTTGAGGCCGAATTAATCAAAATAAAATCACTAATCCGTCAAGGCACGGAAGTGGTGACGGAAATATAGTACGGGAGACCTCCTTATACTTTCAATTTTCCATTCTCGAAAGTTCAAGAGCGAAAGGTTCAAGGCTCCTCCATTTTTCTACAAAATTTGATACCTATGAAAAACTTAGCACAATGTTTATGGTCAATTTCCACTAAAATTACCTTCAACCAAATAACTAGAAAAAAGAAAATAATTAATTTAAACACTTCCGGCCGCCGAAGGTCATATTTAGAAAACCAACCCAAAGGAGCCTAAAAAACTGTCATGTAAAAGTGAAGCTCAAATATGATCGAATTTTTCCATACATTAAAAAGGAGAGATAATTTTTAACGAATGCTTAACGAGAGACGAAAAACAAGAACATTAACTACCTAATAGAATGATTATACTCGCTAACAATGAAGTACCGCAACAAAACTCATTGTTTCAGCTACGTCTATAAAACAAACCACTGTAAAAATAATACGTTGATTGACTGTTATTTCACTGAGGGCAGTATAAATGCTTCAAATAATTCCCTGCGGCTGCAAACTTTTATCGGCTGCATTGTTCATTACAAGTAATTAGTAATGATCATATTAATAAATTTGTACCCGATAATTCGTATTTAGTTGACTAAATCCCCAACTTTCAGTCTTTTTTCCATAAAAATAACAACGATAAAAACTCCATTACCCTCGCAACCAGTCCGCGAACAGGTAAAGCGACACGTGGTAATCGTAAGATATTTAGTCAGCAGCTTGTGACCGGTGGACGTTGATTTTCATGGTGTTTCATCTTGTGTCAGAATGGCACTTCTCCTTAACGCGCGAAAAATTTTTAATTAATTTTTCACAGCAATTGTCATGTTGATTTATGAGAATTTAAGCGATTTCAGGGATTCATAATGACCTCCAACTACAAAAACCAATTCTACCCTCGGGATCCGACGTCATTAACACGAAGCAGACGGACCACGCGTTTTCTCGTAATTAGCGTGCGAAATTTCCGTGAAAATCATGACTACGTAATTCTAAACACACTGAAAAGTTTTTGAAGCATAAAGGTATAAATTATCTCTAAATTCTACTCCACGGCGGCCATTTAACATGGGAATTAAGTTTAATTTGAGCAAATATCGTAATTTCATTCAGTCGGAAAATTAACTAAATTAAGTAGGGTTGATATCATCAAAATAATATAGCGATTGGGACATTTATACAACATTAATTTCAAAAATTAACACAAGAGCATTGCGCTCAACTAATTACCTCGGTCAATGGCCAAAATTTCATTAATGGTTGACACCTTCACTAAAGTGACCATACTTCCCGGTTTATCCGGTACAGTCCCAGTTTAGAACGAGTTTGAGGACGCCCGCATGATGTCCGCAAATTCTCTACAATGCCACGGTTTCGCGGAAAAATTATGGGCATTATGATTTTATAACAAAAGTTTATCATAGAAAGCGTAACACAATACGACAATATGAATTTAAAGTTTAGTTTGTCAACGTAGGCGAAAGATTAAATAATAATAACAATAATAATAATCATCTTAGTTTTCATTTTACGAACCTGTCTCCATGGAGAATGGCTATAGGTTCTCGGACTTCACTTCATTCTCCCATTATCACCAATTATCTCTCCCCTCCCCGGTACTAAGATGTCCCGGTCTAGGCCAAAACATATATGGCCACCCTAGTCTTGACACGAGTTGAAATTATTATCAAGTCAAAAGCGTAAGCGATTGGGAGTCCTGAGGGAAGTCAAATGATATTTTCAGTACAAATACTACCCTGGCAATTGTTACTTATCTCGTATCAGCGACTGGTTGACCTGAGGGAAGTCACATGATATTTTAATGCAAATATTATCTTTCTGAGTGAATACCTATCTCGTGTATTCGAGCCAATACGAGTCGCAGAAAGCATGCAAAACAATCGCCCGTCCCTCAAAGCGTTCGCATTCCATTCGATTCTGCACGTCTGAGTGCCCTTCCCGGGCCTTTGGCGCCGGGCCCGGGCGACGCACCTGGGCCGCACTTCCTCTCGACGGCCTCGCAAATTACGCCTTCACTCGTGCCAGGGAAGGGGGCAAGGTCACGCGTTTCCACGGCCGATGGTGGCGGATAAGCGCATTATGGAGACGGTGGAATGCCGAGGAGGGGGGGGCGGGAGGGAGAGCGGAGGGGTAGTGGAAGACTTTCCCACGGACGGCTGAAAAGAAGGCCGAATCGCGAATTTTGGGAGGGTTTGCGTAAAAACCTCACTTTTGCTCGCGTGCGCGGCGTTGATTCATGGTCGTGCGACTCCCTTTTGTTGTTTCCAACTACCGCCTCCCACAAAGCTGTTGGTATAAGAGGGACAGAATGTTTTAATCCAACCCACTGTTTTCTCTTCGTCGAGCTTGGGAGGATGAACGGCGAAAGTTTCTGACGGATGCTAACTAAGAGACAAAAGGTGGTTAGCAGACCATATTACTTTATGGCAATTAAACTAAACCTCATACACAAACTAGAAACGAAACCAACAGTGGCGTAACTAGGAATACGGTTTGGGGGGCGATGGGGGTGGGGGCAGAAGGGGTCACCGGCAGAATTTTGAAAAATGACATGCCTGAAAATACATTTTTACATCATTTTGGCACTAAATATTTAACTTTGAGCAGATGTAGTTATTACGTGTCAAAACTAGACAATGACTTCAAATGATTTTTTATTCCACTGAGACTTTGGGGGGGGGGGACCTAAGCCCTCATCCACCCCACCCATAGTTACGCCATTGGAAACCAATGAAATTTACTAACCAGTAGACTAAAGGTTGTAAATCTCCCTCGTTTACCCAACATTCTACCTTCTGATTACAGGTGTCCAAGTATTGTTCATGTTAGATGAAAGCCAGTCCCACGATTACGGCCAATACGACTGACTGAGGGGTGAGAAGCCAAGCGGTACAAGTGATTTCTTTCTTGACAGACTTAGGTAAAGTTAATTGTTAGAATAAATATACAAAAATTTGTTTGCTAAGGGATATGAGTTAGTCTCTGCTCTATGCTGACATGGAGTGGAAAATCGAATGCACCACTAAATCTGTAATAGATTTCGTTTGTTTTCCATACCTAATTTCTGTGCCTAACTCTGTTTAAAAAATAAATCACTTGTACCCCATGGCTTCTCATCCACTCAATAATAAAAGCATTCTACCGGATAAAGTAGGTTTCCATGGAGTACGTAAGAAGTATTCTGGTCGTCTCCCCTTCCTTCAAGCACTTCCCTCTTCAATTAACTTCACTTCAATTCACACTAAGGACTACTCCCTTTTATTCTATCTAAATATCCTATTCTATTCCTTCCTCTCCCTCGTTTACCAAACAATCAACCCCCTAACACTGTTTTCAACATCCCCTCTCTGCTTAGTACTCCATCCATACCCTCTGTCTCCTCGGTATCTCATCTAGAAGCTGTCTCTCCTCACCAAGAACGTCCAGTACTTCTTCTATCCTCCTCCTTTCCGTCAATTTACTTTCTCCATTCTTCTCCACACCCTGAGCTCGAACGCCTCCGGTCTTCTCAAGCCCTCCATACTAAGTGTCCATGTTTTCGCACCGTAAAGCGCTACACTCTACACCCGACTCTTCATTTACCTTTTCTTTAAACTCTTATTCAACGATCCTCTCATAAGTTCTTTCCTGATCATCTTATCACCAAAATTTTCAGGTAAAAAGTACAAATTTGTCAACATTAGCAAATACCACCTACGAAAAAATTTTGCGTCCGAGAAAATACTTGGGTTATATTATCAAGAGTGCAAATTCTGACATGGGGTTACTGAATACACCCTAAAAACTTCAAAAAGACGACGTAATTTCAAGTGATAGCGAAACAAAGACCGGTCTAGCGGGGCTGATATCAACATGTCATCCCAGGATGTAATACTCAAACCACTTCCGATTCTTGGGCACAAAAAGTCACGAAAACAAACCTTTGAAAAAGACGATATTGATACAGTAATTTTAAAAAAATCGAAGAATTGAATTCGACAATATATTCCTTTTCTTTGAAATACCATTAGCATCTGGGAGTTTTGTGGCGCTTTCCTTCCTCTGGCCTTGAATTGTGTGTACTTTGTTCGAAAGAAATTGCTGGCACACGGGCACTATCTACAAATTAGTTATTTCCTCTTTTCGACGAGCATACTCCGGAAATTTCAATTGAAGTGGGATGACTTAGGCAAGGAGAGAGGCGCGAACATAAGCCGGGTGGCATACTAAAAAAATTTAATTGGAACCATGTTGTTGTTCGGGGATACGCTGGTAAGAGTTGACACATTGTCCATTCAATGAATCACTGTTCTCAGGAGGACGACAGAAGATGTTTTCCGCTTCTTCCTTTGAGTGGATACTGACTGCATAGTTTCAGTAATTTTTACCACTGAACTCGAGTCCGTAGTGATCTTACTGTCTGAAAAAGAGCTACCTTTCTTTCTTCATAGAAAATTTTGATGTATTAAGTGACGAATGCTTCAGGGAAACTAACAAAAGCTCCATGGAACAAGTGTTTATTCTATGCCGGGTACAAACAGTTGTTACAGTGGAGTACTAGGAGATAAAAATTCACCACCTGCCAAACCCATAGAGACTGATTGTAGAGTATTCCGTGAATGATTTGTAATTCTTGCTACTTGCACTACACCCACGCAGATAAGGCGTATCCACCCTACTTTCCGTCTCTCATAAGAGCTCTAAAGTTCATGATTCCACGGTACAAGATAATTTTCGCCAACTAAGAGAGGACCCAAACTTCCTGCTTCAACCACATCCGCAACTACTACAGAACATTTTGCATAAAGGAATCGAAAGTATTTCTTGGAATATGGAGGCGAGAAACCTGGCGCCCGTATCACTTTAACCTAAAAGAAAGGCGCCACGTGGTCCTAAGTTAAACTTACCATCTGAAGGACTAAGAAACGAATTGCACGCACACAAAAGAGGAAGAAAACCATTTACTGTTTAAAAAATCATCAGGTTTAATTACCAGGTTCTCCGGAAGTGGAGGAAAACCAATCAAACTGATACGCAAGGAAAAATTCTGATTTATGATTTTACGTTTTAATGAAATCAAAGGCTAGGCGCTAAGTTTAAGATGATCGCACTGATATTTCCACCGCCCAAATTTTAAATTTCGTGGCAATACAGACATAGCTACGACGGTATGACCTACGTATAAATCCAAGAACACAATTTATATTACTTACCTGCATTCCAATCGCATTTCAGTGTTTTCAATAAAATACTTCTCACATAAAAATCCAGAAAATTGACCACAATCGTACAAAATTTAATCAAAATTGCGACATGATATCATAAATTTGGATTGATATTTCCACAGAACATACTGACCAAGCTAACCACAAAGAAATATATCTGCAGCGCGTAACACTGCAAACACAGCAACTTCTTATTTAATATAAATTTTAGGGAACGTGCGTAATATCAATGACACGCATTAAATAAATGCTCATATGCAGATTCAGTATACTGACGACATCAGATCACTATTAACTAGCAGAATACTTATTTCATCTTGTCATAATTTAGGAATACATCGAGTACCTGAATATAAAAATGCAAATAAGCACGACGACAAATACGTGAACTTGGAGCTCAGCGCGAACATCATTTTCCAACACAATGGTTTTATGATTCCAGTCTCACGAGAATTTTGCCAGAAAATGAGAAAATGGTGATGCTAAAGTTGAACGTTTCCCAATCACCCACACCCAACTTCCACTAGAAATCAAACTCAGCATTTATGTAAATACGTCATTCTCCAGGGTTCATATCCAGATACTATGGTCAATTTTCACCAGCTGCGCAATAGAAATGAATCAGAACTAACTAAGACAGGAATCTAACCTAAGACTTCAGCGTACGTAATGGAGTAACACGGGACAAAGGCTAGTCCAATAGACACACGTGCAACTAATTATTAACGTAATAATCCGGCTATTTGCTAAATTAATAGGTTCTCTCCATAGGACTTGAACCAGGGAGCCCAAATAAATAGAAACCGAGGCCTTTCAAATCACTCCCCAACCAAAATTCCTACACCCCACCCTAAGTTTTGTAATCCCATCGCCTAGATACGGTCGTCAACAACTCGCTTCCCAATGACGTAACTTCAGAGGCATTCGATATTTGGGACTTTGCCTGGGCCAGAAAGAGAATCCTGTCTAAGAAACCAAAATGAGGAAATGCGAGGAAAACAAAAATCATTTTTAGAATAGACACAATGCTACAAACCAAGACGAAGACAGTTGGTGTCATTTTAGAGTAAAGTTAAGAGCACAAACCAGGTAGTTAGTGCAAAATAAGTGTGGACAGGGCGACCGATTTTTTTACAAATGAAATTCGAATCGAAAATGCTTAGAATTTAATGAATTAAAATTATATAATCCACAGCAGAGGGTTAGTAACCAATTAGAAACCATTTAAACATTGAAAAACGGGTCTTTTATAATATGTTCAAGGCATACGGTGGACAGATACAGTATCATTAAACTTGTGCTAATGTTTAGATCACTAACATCAAAGCACTGACGTAAAACATGCGAAAAGGATGGGTGATTCACTGGGTGCTTTCCATTCATTGACACACGTCGACACAAGTCGACTTGCGTCGCGGATTTCGTGTTCCATTCGGTGTGTGTCGCCGACTGTTGTGACACAAGTCAACAAACGGTAACGCACAGGAATAGGAGAGTTATAAACAAATGCCGCGAGTCGACACAAGTCGACGCGTGAGTCGCACGAATGGAAAGCACCCACTGTCACTAAATCGGTTACTATTTTATTATATCAGGAGCCCCTCTAATAAGCAATACTAAGGATTTCATGGCACTTATTACTTAATAAATCATTCAATGAACACTAGTGCTAGGTGACATTGGAAAGGGATAATATCACTTCCGTAGACCAATAAATACTTCAACAACCAACATTTTCATCATTAATGTAGACATAGCGTGACAAAGCCAAATATAATCGCAGTAAGTGATAATAAGTCTCGCAGACACATCCCGGGTTCCCTCCATGATGTGCTAAATAATTCAGGACATACATTACAGGACTCCCGCCAAAGGCTTTTACCGATATGAACACACACTTAAACACTTTAATCAAAACATTTTGAATTAAGTTACATTTGAGATGGATTATAATTGTTTATTGGCAATCAAATATTGCGGACTAAGACTTTCAACGTAACACATTTACTACGAATAATACTACATAAGGATGGCTATCCAGGACAAAAAACTAAAACACCGCTGCATTACTGACTTATACATGAGCAATACCTATTCTTACATAAACACCGTATTGAGACGATAAATACTAATTCTGTAGGAAATTTAAACCCATTTTCCATCCAACAAAAAATTCTTATAGTGGGAAATACACAAGCGGCCAAGGCCTCCGGAAGAGCAACATCAACTTTCAGTTTCGGCAAGGTTTTGAAATTGTTTAATTGCCTTACACCGACCAATGACGTCAGTCGTCACATCAAACAAAAAAAGCGGATGCAAGTTCCCACGAACTTGTCTGGCCTCCACGGCCCCCTAAAGACTGTCTTTTTAAAAGGCTTCACTTGAAACTTCGCAGAGCGTTAATGATTTGCACTTAATGAATTAATGATCTGAAAACAGCGAATATACTGATTACGTCGAGTATATAAATTTTATACACTCGCGTAAATAAATTTATATCGACAAAATCATAGGTACGAGCGGTAAGGCTTTTAACGGCAAAGACTCGGTAAAGTTCAGCTTGTATAAAAGACACCAACTGAGATCCAAAATAAATCACTGAATAAAACGCATCATGATTTCAAAAATTAATAATTAGTTAAAAAATGACCATTAATCCCCCATAATTCATCTTGAAAACAAAAGTATTGGAAGGAAAATGACACATTTCTATTTCTAAATTTGAAATATATCCCTCGACATTGCTTTGTTGCTTTCATTGGAAAATTTATTAATAAAATCATCCTTATTAAAAGACAAAAGAGTTATCTTGACCAATAATAAACAAAACGCTCGATTCTGGACGGCACTTGGTTCGAAATTATAAATGTGGGAATAGGTGAGTTCCCGTACACACAATCCAAGGACGAATGACGGAGTGGGACTTCATTTCCATTAAAAAATCGTGTCCTTTTCCATGCTTTCCAAGTAATTAACGAAATTATAAGGAGCGGTAAACAAGAATAAGTTAATATGATGGAGTACAATTAAATGCATGCCTAAATGGAAGGGTCAAAGGGAGACTATATTGCATATAACTCGACATAAGACGCTAAAATATGAGTGTGCTGAAAAGTACGCAGCAATATAATAATCGGTGCATTGGTATGGTGCTTACTGATGAAAATAACTTTGGATAAATTTCACCCGGTGAGAAGTACAACCTACATCCATTGCAGTAATATGGTACAATAAATAATTTTTCTAATCGTCAAGATAGTTCTGAAAACGACAAAAGAGAACCGGAAAAAAGTCGCCATTGCCTCACAATGATACGCACAAGGAAATATCATGAAGAAATAGAAATTTTACAAAACATACAATACAGTTGCGCATTTTCGAATAACATATTTACAGCAATAACCTGAGGAGAATATTTCCTTCCGAATCTCTATCCCAATGAAATAACACTAAAACGTAGGAAATAATAGGTACTTCACTGCATGGTGCCTGGATAAAACACTGCACTTCATAGGAAAAAATATATTAGACCCAGACTAACATAAAATCAGCTCATCAGCAGCTATAGATTGATAAGGACTTGACAAAAAAGGAGTGCAATAGGAAAATAAAATTCACTTCGAACTTTCCACACTGACAAATATCACTCTTTTGTCAGAGCGATCTTGTAATATTCCGTGAATGACCATGGTATCGACACCTACATTGCCATATGCCAACAGCAGATCTTGCTAATGGCACATGTTTTGAAACCAAGGTAAGTAATACATTATCAGCGTGAAGGATAAACAGTGTATTTTAATTTCCTATATTGGGCTTCCATAAAGTTGAGCCGGTAACGTCTAACAGCAGATACCTTTAATTTACGTCATTCCAATACAATCGGGCATACATTACATACAGAGCGGACCTATGAGTCTTCAAATGAATGTCAATCAATTCATTGCAAATCCATTTCATACAGAACACGTTGATGAGTGAAAAATGAAGGGAAAAGACGTGTCATGTCCCTTCAATAATAACTAAGTGGAAAAGGGTGGTACAGACAAACTAAGTGACTCCAGAGAGCAACAAAAAACTAAATAAGGACGCATAATTTCCATATGAATACACAAAGCGATGGGAGCAAAATATAAGAAAACATAAAAAAAGGTAATTCCGCTATAAAAGGTGATAAATGTGACGAAAAAAGGACCTGGGAAGTTCAATATATGACAGGCAAGGAGAGGAAACTGCTGGGAGAGATGGCGAGACATCGGAAATGGATAGAACGGGTACCTAACAAAGAGGGGATGATGCTGAAAATCTAGATAGAGGGTAGTGTGGTTGGTAAGCGGAAAAGAGGTCGGAAGAGAACGGGTTTCATAGATTCAATGAAGAGCACCATATATCCCATAAGGAAAACTGAGGTAGATTCTACGCGGTAGGAAAGAATAGATGGCATGATTAGAAAAATGATCTTTGGAAACATCTTAATTGGAAGATTGAACAATAATTACTACTATGATTAAATCTGCGATTGAACACTAATCTAAACAATTATTAATGATGCATTGCCCCGAGCGTGACTTCATGAGATCTAATGAACGTACTGAAATGCATAACGAAGGATTTACAAAGTTCTTTTTT
Organism: Ischnura elegans; assembly: GCF_921293095.1. Classification (NCBI taxonomy): domain Eukaryota; kingdom Metazoa; phylum Arthropoda; class Insecta; order Odonata; family Coenagrionidae; genus Ischnura; species Ischnura elegans. Next base: position 72,962,418 of record NC_060256.1, read on the forward strand.
AATTTTCATTATATAAAATACAAACCATAAAACTTTCCAAATAAAATGAAATTCTAAAGGAAATTAAAAAGGAATAAGCCTATATTCCTAACTGAATTATCACTTACTGAATATTCCACTATGAAAATATAAAACCCAGCTACTTCGCTCTTTGCCTTCAAAATTATTCCGTAGTTATTATCCAAGAATACGGCTGTCACGAATTTATAAAGTGACTGAGAATCCTGCGTAGAATCATAGCGGCGCACACAGCCCATGTCCGTACCCCGTGAGAGCCCTGAGCGTAAACTTTCTCAATCAGGAAGTCCCGCATTGCGGAGCACTACAAAACCTAAACCAAGTTATCTCTCACGTTTGGCGTAACTCAGCTAACTTAAAAGGCAGTTTTATGAGAAACAGGCATGATGATAACACCATTCCTTGATCCTTCACCTTCCAGCACGCTCTACGTACGCTTTTTCTGGAATCGAACAATATAATAACTATACAATCAATGATTCAAATTCCGCGTGAAAATAATAAACATAATTTATTTACTAATACTAGGCGAGGTTTACAACCTATATTTTACATTATTATGCCTTTCTCGACGGCAAAATAACATATTAATACCCACAACAATAATGATGGCCGACCGAAACATTTTCATAGTAGCTCGGCTTATGAAAGCTTACGGTAAATATCAGAAGTTAGATTGCCCTAAAATCAAAGACAGAAAAAAATATAGAAAAATGACTTATCAATGATGAGCGTGCTTCAACAAGGCACTAAAACTACCAAAAAAAAAAACAAATGGCGAGCAAAGTATACACCACTTACAGATTCAGATCATCATCATCACGGAAACGCCCTACCGCAAATCGTATTGTACAAAAAGTCGTATTTCCATGAATTTTCAGCATTCTGCGAGGCAATACAAAAAGAGGGAAACATTACTCATTACATGACCCATGTCTAAAAAATCGCCATATTCTGCGAATGCCGAGCATATACCCCTAAAGACAACTACGAAGAATAGCATTACCTAAGTTGTGACAGTAGTAGTGACCGTAAAATCTTGAAAAACATTTGTCCTAAAATCTATTTTGGGAAGAGGACAAATCAAACATATGATGTATCGAAATATTTCCGGTTTCATTGCAAGATAATCTGTAAAATCTTTGCGTTTGAATGCAAATAATGAACACTTTAAACAAATGATACACCAATGCCAATGACTTTTACATTAGCGCCAATGGCGAAAACAGACGCCAACACCATTCAATAACGCCGAAAGTACGAAATCCCTGTATCACTCACGTCACAAACTCAATTTTTTCGGCACCTTCGCTTATGCCAAAACACTCATCGTTTATGGCTCCCAAGAAAATAAATTAAATAATTAAGAACAACTGGAAGAATTTTTATCCACAATTTAGCTAGACTGGACTGAACTGGACGATCGCAACAGTAGGTAAGGTACTTATGAAGTTCGAATTCATGTAGATGAAGTATAATCAATTAAAATTATGCAACAGTCAGAATTGCTGCTAAAGGCATTATTTTTATCCCAATCATAAACGAGATTTAAAGTAATCGAACACACTATCATTAGTTGACTCAAAGTGCTCATTGCTCACGGCACAAGATTGACAAGGTGCAACAACACAAGGGTGTCTACACCATTACAGAAAATAATGCTCCACTAGGCTTCGTAAAAATGCTGTTCTAGACCAGAATCTCCCTCCACAGCAATACCTTTCTATTTCTATATTGTATCCCTGTGGTTGTGATATCTGTTCATGAATTAATGAAATCAACAGTCGGCACGATATCAAGTGCAGCGGAAAAAAAAAACTTGTCCATACATTCAAAGGAAGCTTTATCATGGCCTTCAACAAATAGACTGATATTAAGCATCATCACAAAGTCTTCCGTTTCAGCTCCGCTATGTATGTGAATGCATTTCGACTGTAGTGGTAATTGGCAAGATGTAAAAAACACCACATTCTCCAAACACCACATGATCGATGAGGACTAAAATCTGGATTTAAAAAGTCTCTACGCACAAAAAAACTGGTGCGAACTGAAAAATAGTGGTCAATAACTATTCCGAAAAAAACAATTGGATTTTGCGCCTCAATAAATAATGTACCCTGGAAAATATTCAACTACGCTAAAACAAAAATTTCGTGCGGACTAAAAACAACAGCAAAAACAAATGATTTTACACAAAAATAAGCTCAACGCTTCCCACGATAAGTCAAACAGCAGTGTGGTATAATAACAGACGGAGAAAACGGAAGAGAAACTAACTGGGTGACTTCCAAAGTCGTAAAGCAACCACCCCGTCCCAGCCAGCTCCAATGGATCAAACTCTCTCTCTCATGCAGAATCGCATTCTGATTGCTTTTGTCAATTTGAACTGGGAACGGAATCGAATTCATTCACATCTATATGCTGCGGAATAAGACGATTCTATTTCCATCCACGAGAATCCACAACATTCCCAAGGCCTTTCAGATTTGGTCGTTCAGCCAAAGGTAAACATTGACCTATCCCCGCCGATGTTTTCTGCTAGGGGCGCGGCAGAACCTAGATAGAGCTGGATAGTAGCCAGTCGGTCCATCGGCTCCAGACACTCGTGACACAAAATAAAAACACGTTGACACTGGGACAATGCAAGATTCTTCTTACAGTGCGAAACGCAGGGCAATCAAAGGGACAGGAAGAACGGCAATCACTGTGAATGGTCTGGGATGTTCACCTACACCCATACATCAACGCAGTGCATCCGTTGCGGTCATTCACACCGTCATACACGCTGTGACATTACAAACGCCGAGACACGTAATTGTCTTTAAGTAATAGCGGAAAACGCCGATTGCACTATTGACGAGATTAATTAAATAAGAGTTTCAGCCGCTAATTATGACCATACCTACGAATACATTGTCAACAATTCAAAGTCGTTAGAAACGTTTTCAATGCCAAGAAACGCGAAGTGCAAGAAAAATAAAATCCATGCCAGTCAAATACACCAAATGCAGAAACTCTTAAGTAACAAATACAACGGTCAGTAGAATCACTCAAACAACGCCCAGCATCAACCAAATCTTCAAGTTTTGACATTTCACCAGGCACTAAACACAAAATTCCAATTCTGTCGGTCTTCATCATAGCATCTTACAGCCAGAGAACTCCATTTTCCAAGTTTAGCAATTATTCGAGATCACACTGACAGTTACGATCAAAAATAAACAATAGACACAAAAACTTCGAATTGAACAAGAACCCACAAAATGCAGTTCGAACCAAAACGACGAAAATAAGGAATAAAATAAAGCACATTACCTTGGAATGCAGTTTGGTGGAGTCCTGTCAACTTCCCAGGTAGCAAATAACTTCATAGGCACTGGTTTTGTCCCCATGGTCGGCGGTGGTTTATTCGCCTTCTCCGCCATGTTTACACTGACGAAATACTCCCACAAACCTCACAGAATAAACTCATTCGCACATAGGGCTTCCAATCGGAGCGTCAGAGACATCTTTTAGCAGCCAAATAAACTTCAATTTTAAGAAAACTGCTCCTATTTCCCCACAGTTGGCGCTGTCGTACATTACACCATGGCGGGTCTTACAAGAGATTCAAAAAGGGCGGCGAAGACACTTTGTACTATTTTTGAGATATTATTACATTTTTAATAATCCTCCTAGGCCAATGAAAACGATTCATTGGAGATGATTTGATGTTAACATGTTAGTGGTTTGTAACCAATAATTTTATACTTCGATTTTTTTTGCATTTAAAAGAAGAGAAGTGGTATGCTCTAGAACAGGGGTCTCCAATTTACTAGGCCACATTCCAAGTTCCGAATCACCTCGCGGGCCGAATAGGAAATTTACCCATTACTGAAGTATACGATATTCGATACTTGAAACGAGTGCACGGGCCGGATGAAAGCCCTCCGCGGGCCATATTTTGGAGACCCTTGCTCTAGAATATAGATCTCAATATATTTCCATGTACCTACTCCCGCATTAAATGCATGCAGAATGATAATGAGTTATTAAGTATCGGTATGTGAGTAAAGGAATTCGAAATGCATTTCAGATGAAGTGGTGGTAAGAAAGAATTTGAGGGTGTAGATGAAGAACATTATTGATGGAAAAGAAAGACGAGATGTGGTGAAAAAAAATCCTCACAATTCTCACATCCTCTCCTATATTAGAATAAGGAATAATGAAAGTTTTTCGAATTCCTTAATTGCTAACTTGGTGAGTAATCAATCAGATTGGATTCAGGAGAGGAAAGAAAACTTGAGATACAGAAGTGGCACATATGTATTGAGAAGTAGAGAGGAAATTACAGTGTAGAACAAATATTGATGTAAATGAATTATAAATCCTACTTTAGTTGTTTCTTTCATGTACGCACTTATAAGATTTGTTGGTATAGATTGTCAAGGTAACACAAAATGAGCTACACTATATGTGAAGCATAATGCATTATTATTTTGGATAGTAGCCTCAAACAGGTTATCCTTAGCAGCTACCTAAAATTACTCAATTTTGCTATTGTCATGTAATTTGTGGGTGGAGTAATAAAAATATTTATTAATATTATTATTAACCAGGAGTATAGTAAGGCCATGTTCCCTTATTTTGAGATTTTCAAAGCGTTTGATGGAGTGAATAGGATTAACATAGTAAGGATTACATATCTATCCTTTATTCTACAAGTTTGTCATTGTGGAAAGGCTTGTGTTCCAATGACCCAGTGAACTAGAATGGCTGAAAAAATTAAATTTACTTCCTGAAATGCCATCCATGCCACATAGGTTGAAGGGTATGAGCCACTCAAAAGGAAGTCCACATGATAGAGCCTTATGATAAACCCTCTTGGATGGACATAGAAAACCCCAACAAGTACCTCCAAGCAAACCCAAACCTAACCTAAGCCAGCCAAGCGAATTAGGCTTGAGCATTGACTAAGCTCTCGAGGGTAACTCTAGAGTCTTTTCAAGCTATAAATCACAATTAAAATGGAATGAAAGTCAAAACCAGTATATTTTCAAAATTGGAGCAAAATTTAGAGATATAGCAGAATTTCTCAAGCCTAGTTTAACCTATTATCTACAGCTTGTAGGTTTAGAACTTTTCCAAGGAATGACATTCTTTTCTTTCTCAAATTTCATTTATTTATACGTCCCACCTCGTGGAGGGTCCTGTTTTTGATTACCAAGTTCTACTCTGCCACTCGGCCAGGTCTGCAATGAATGGTTTCAAGAAACCAATGGTGCCCTCTGGCTTGCTGATGGTGGGTTGACCTCTAGATCTAGAGGTTAGCAGGGGTATAAGTGAGTTTATTTATCACATAACCAGTCGTTAAACCAACAATAATGGTTGAGATTGAGACCTGCAGGTACTGTACAAGGGCAAGTGAAATCTTTTTGGGTTTTCTACCACGTAATTTGTTTGTGGTCCAACGTGTAGGGCATGCCCCAAAGACAATGGCATCGGTGGCTATGGAAATGTCGGCCTACAAGCAACTCACCCAGAGGAAGACGCAAGTGTAACCTTGTGGCCCTCCGCCTAAGTCTCGGGTCGTACACTTCAAGTGTGGGTTCTTGCCCTTGGTGTCGGGAAGCGAATAATCACACACAAGTATTTAAGTTTTTAATCCAAATTTTATGTCCATGTAAATTTCCAAATCAGTTCAACGAAAAGACAAAGTAATAATAAATTTGTGTGTCTAAAATAGCCAAAGGTTAAGATATTACCTAAGTATCCGGAAGGAGAGGAGCTGCTGGTAATGGCATGAGTGGATAGTGAGGCGCTTAGGTCACATGGGCCATACGACCTGCACTTCGACTTAAACTGACGGCTACATAGTGACTAAGAGACGAGTGACCAATCTTGAGTAATGACTAAGTAACCAAGTCCCAATAGCATCTCCACCGTGCCATTATATAGAGAAGGTGAAACTAGGTTGCTTTTTGACAAAGAGGAAGGTTTAGCCATTCTTCAAAGGGAAAGGTACAAATTCCGAGGTATAGTTTGAGATATCTGGCTATTCTAAGACAACACACAACAACACATTTATGTATATTTTTGGAAATGGGAATCTTCCATTTCCGGATCACTACACAAGAACGTTTCACCAGTATCATACACTGGATAAGAACAAAATCATATGAGTAGGAGTGCAAGGTTAGATGCCTATGACGATGAAGAAGCAGAAGGTGTACACCAAGGAATTGAGGGAGTAACCAAACAATTAAGCGAGAAAGAAAAGAATTACTTTTGTACATAGGAACGTTGTCATTGGCAAAGGTCAAATTACATATTATGAAAAAGAAATGAAAGAGGAGGAAGTCAACTGGAATTATGCTCTGAAAACTAGCTAGTTGTAGATAAAAAATTATTTAATAATCATTACTGAAGAAGATACTCATGGAAAAGAGCCAGGAATTTGGTTAATGGTTCCACTTTGGTCTTGAAAAGAAAAAATACAACTGACGAAAATGATGACCATAATCTGTTTAAATTGTTAGCTTGGTAGTTAAAAGACATGCTAGAATTTGCTATATATATGATTACTCATTAATATAAAATATACTTGGCAAGGGCGTACCCACGATCATACCTGGGGAGGGGGCAAGCCATGGTCTCGGGGAGGGGGGAATGCCAAGTTGTGACATTTTAGCTTGGAAAAGGTGAATGAAATAAACATTTCAAGAAAATTATAACAGCACTTTATTATAACTAATAACTTCAGGCTTTACTTTGTGAAACCTCTCCATATTGGAAGTAAGGAAATAAAACTTTGTAAGGTTCACTGTTATTTAATTATGGGCACGACCCAGGTTTCGTAACTTGGTTACATCGTCAGGTGACTGATCTTGCATTCATCATACATACATTTATACACAAAGTTCACAAGTGACAGTGAGGACATCTATCGGAAAGGAAAAGGACTGGTTGAAAGGGCGGGGGTGAGGGTTTAACACGGAATGGAAAAGTGAGAGGGGGGGGGGGGAAGGGGCAGCCTTGATTTGGGACGAGGGTTTTTCCTGTGAGGATAGGTATCTGACCAGCCCACCAGGGTGGGTGGGGTTAAAGTGGGTGAGGAGACGAGAGCTAAAGAAGGTGGCGGTGTTGGAGAAGAAAGAGAGGATTAGCGGGGTACATTGAGTTTTCTAAATCACAATAGTCTATGGGAGGTCGTTGAGTCCGGCTGTGGAAGGTGCTGCTTTCCCCAAAGGACATGGGTCACTGGGGGAATTTTGGTAAAAGCACTTCGTAGTATTCGTTCTTGGAAATTTTAACGGCACATAGGTGGATAGGCACTTGAAAATTTAAAGGTTGTCACTGTAGGAGATCATTGATGGGGATGGAAAAGAGAGGGGAGTGGGAGGGGAGCACTTGTTCGTTGGCAAGGGGGGTGTTGTTCTTTAAATGTTGCATAATCTCCAACGTTTCCAGGGCATCGAGTCTCCTCCTGAGATTATACAACATTTAAAGAACAACACCAGTTTTAGCACTTAATTAGTTTATGAGATTATTTATTAGAATAAATAGTTTTATTTTAGTTACATACCTTACACAAATACATATAATTTTTCGTGGGTTTAACACATTCAGCGCAGAGCACGTCAATTCCCACACAGCAGGGGAATATCCCATGAATATGCTTAGAATATTCTCCAAGGTATATTGGAATATTCTTAGAATATTCTCAATGCTCTCAGGATATCCCAAGAATATTCCTGGTATATACTATACGTCCGCCCTAACGCATATCCCAGGAATATCCTGCGGGAATATTCCTGGGATATTCTAAGAATATTCCCAGCATAGTTCAGGAATATTCCCGGGATATTCTCATAGGAATATTCCTGGGATATTTCAGGATTATGCTCAGCATAGTCCAGGAATATTCCCAGCATAGTCCACGAATATTCCCAGGATATTCCTTCAGGAATATTCCCAGGATATTCCTCAGGAATATTCCCAGGATATTCCTCAGGAATATTCCCAGGATATTCCACAGGAATATTCCCAGGATATTCCTCAGGAATATTCCCAGGATATTCCACAGGAATATTCCCAGGATATTCCTCAGGAATATTCCCAGGATATCACCATAAGAATATATTGATATTTCTATTGGAATAATGCCATGAATATCTCAAAGATGTTCTGGAAACATGGTGTTTATTCCAAGAAATACAAAAATCCCATAATTATGCCAGCCTTCTGTATGGATATTTCAGCATTGCTGAGGGTTGAATTAGGAAAATGCGTTTTATTTGGATTTATAAATTAAATAATATTTCATTACTTAGTTGGATTTAAATTGCCATTTATTATAACCAAATTACAAAAGGTATGAACAAATGGAAGGCCTCAATGTGAGGTAATATACCCCAAAAAGTACTTTTAATTAGTGGTTATTTCTTTACCTGGAGCTGAATATTCGTCTGTGAGGGGCCCTAAGTAACAATAGATGAACAACTTTTCCCCAATAAAACCTGTTGGAAATTAAAATGCATTGATTGCAATGCAATGATTATTTAAAATCAACAATTACGGCAAATTGTGTCTTGTGCTCACCGCTTCCCAAAATCTTTCGTAACCTTCCAGCATAATAACAAGAGGATCACCTACAAATGTAATTTATTGTAAAAAAGCCACAGTCATTGCCCACCGTTAACCTTTCCTCATGTTTTTGAGGATGGTAGCAAGTGTAGTCTTCATAGCTCCCCGTTCGAAATGACACTGCTTAAATACATAAATGCCGTTGTGATGCTAAAAAAATTTTCTCACGCTTATGTTTGCTGCAATTAAAATTATAGTGAAATACTTGTTGCCGCATGATTAAATTGAATACTACAAAATATACTGCTGTGATGAAGCCTCGAACCCCTCGAATAGCAAACTACAGTACACTCCCGATTAACCCGATGCTAATGACGGGGGAGAGACGGCACGAATAATCGGATAACCCGGGTAACCCAAAATTTTACTTAAGTTTCTTGCAATGTTATTAATTTACCTAAAACAAACAATATAATATTAATTATGCCGGTATTCTGTTATTTTAGAGTGCTTCCCGTACTCAATGCGAGCTTTCTTCGCCAGTTCGCGATCTTTTTAGCGGCGATAACATGGTTTTACTCGTATTATTAACCCTTTCATTGCTGTGAACGTACCTATAGTACGTCCGCACGGCAGACTGCTGTGGACGTACTTTCTCTTCCTCCCCACCATGCGGTCAGCACTTTCGCTGAAGCACTTCGAAGGGTCCCTAATCCAGGACCCTATCCCCGACTAGCTCACCCACGCAGGACCCGTCTCCTCGACCCTACCAGCAGGCAGCCTCCCTCCCGCAAAGTGACCGCTCTGACTGCAATTTGAAAATCAATCAATCAATCCGATCATCAAAAAATGATTGTTTTCATCGCACTCCTGCCAATGAAGCAATCAAGTACGTCTTTGAACTGTTTCTGCAATGAAAAATAACGATTTTTTTTTAACTTAGCTAAAATGACCATTTTTCCGGTTGTCCGCAGCCACGCGTTTTTAGCAAATTTAACAAAATCTTTTTCATTGTAGAAACACGGTTGAAAGACGTGCTTGATTGCTTGATTGGCAGGAGTGCGATGAAAACAATATTTTTTTGATGATCGGATTGATTGGTTGATTTTAAAATTGCAGTCACAGCGGCCACTTTTCGGGAGGGACGATGAGACGGCCCTGCGTGGGTTAGCACTTCGAGGATAGGGCCGCGGATTAGCGACCCTTCCGAGGGTGTACCACGCCCATTATTGAAGTACATATCCCATGGGCCCACGAAACGCATTTTAACCTTTTCGCCGCATGTGAGGAGATAGAACAGCAGCGAAAGGGTTAATGCTCTATATAAGGCTTGGTTTCGAAAATAACACATCCGTGGCTGTGTGATCACGGATACAGTAAAGTGGTCTGCGCGAATGCTTCGAAACCACTGCTCGACGTCGGAAACTACTCTGTCAGGCACCACGCCACCTAGTCACGTCTTGCACAACTTGCAAACTGCTGCGGGACGTGTATCCGTGATCACGGAGCGCGGTCACGCATTGCGAGGCTTGGAAAACAGGAACGGTGCTCCCGTCAATGCAGCTAGCGCGCGATCGCTTCCGTTTTACGAAGGGGATTCTAATGGGAATAATAAGCCCGGTGTATCCTAGCATTAATTCATCAATTCCGATGATTTTGCGTCCGATTTTATGTTTTATAAATATTGAAAAAAATTGATCAAGAGTGAAAATCATTACGGATAATCCGCAACCCGGATAAACCCCAGCCGGATAGTCGGGAGTCTACTGTACCACAAACTGCTCAGAATATACGAACGACTTCTTAACGAATAATTAAAATCATCAAAATATATATTGTAGATAACACCACCCCAAACAATATGTTTTAGTAAATAACACTACTGTACAGTAGCATGACTTACCTTGCCAAGAGATGGATAGACCAGCAGCACAATTTCACAGCAAATTCTTCGTGCTTGGTAAGTAACGCACGGTTAACGTAGTTATATTAAAGGATATTATAATTGTGATCAAGTATTGTAAAATAACCACACTACCGCTTACTCAGAGTAAATATAGTTTTGTCGCACTAGCCTCAACTGGCACTCGCAAAGACACTAGTTTCGAAAAACGTGGTCACCCGGATGTAAAGTCAAAAGTAAAACCAGTAAAACTGCGAAAAAAACTTTCCTTAGGATTTTCACGACATATATGAATCTCACCAATTTTAAAATTGCAAAAGCAAATATTCGTACATTTTAATCTTTTCTCTACTAAAGACGTTAATATATTTGTGGACTTTTCTTGACCCGGGAGTCGAAAGCCGTAAATTTTTGTCGGAGATTTTCTTACACAAGCGATCGAATGCCGAATATATACGTTTCCCAGCTTTCCCTCTTTTATGACGGTCGCGAGTGTACGACGTCTTTGTTTCGGGACCCAATACTGCGGGGTTTAGGCTTTACCCTCAGAGTTCGGGAGCAACTAACCTGACCCTTCGTCTTTTATTACCCCTCTTAGCAATAAAAGGGACCGCGGTCATGCAATTGTTTATCCAGTCAGTTTTCAAAATAAATATTTGTTCTTTTCTCAATAAATATAAACTAAGAATTGAATTCTTTGTCTTTTGAGCAGCGTTTACAATTTTTAAACGAAATTTTACGATAAATATTAACTTATATTTCGAGTTCTTTATAAACATCAACATGGAAATTGATGCTGCATTAAACGCGTTAATATTGACCTTAGAACTTCGTTTAAAATTTGACAAGGCTCAGAAAAAATGAGGAATTCAATTCAAAGTCTGCAATTCACGTGCAAGAAACAATTATCCATGTGCCAAACACATATAAGCAACCCATGAGTTGACCTCGAACCAATGCCACAGGTATTGTCGTAAACCCGGGAAGGAGGGAGCACAACTACCCTCGGAGTCCGAGATAATGCGGAGTTCTCACTGGGAGGGGTCGAAAAAGGTTGGAGCTGAAAGCGTGTGATTATCCGCGAGACACTTTTTAACGAATGTCCTCCAAAAATGCTCCGTATCAATGGCGCAGCGAGGAGGTTTTGGGGGATAAATTCCCCCCCTCCCCCTGCAGAGCTCAGAGAAATTTTTAAGTTTAATCCATTTTACTTAATTGGATTAATATTACTAATAGAATAGGTAGCGTAAGAATTAATAAAATATCCCTCCTAAAGCCATAAAACTCACCATTTTGAACCATTTATCTTTAAAATTCCGCAATTTATTAATCACGCACCTACCGCTTATCCTGGTGGGTATTCCATACCCCCACACACCCCGGTATTAGTTGCACTTAAACCCCCCCAAGCCTTAATTCCTAGCTGCGCCCCTGCTCCGTACCACTAGAAAGAAGAGTCTCTAGGGGCTCAGTACGAACAGCAGTCATGCTAAGGCGAAAACTCCGCCATCTCGAGCGGTTTAAGTAGTTATTCTTATTATTTTGTAATATCATTTAGTAACCCCTGTGACTCAGTTATTATACGTATAGAAAAGCCCGTTGTCAAAAAATATTCCGCGATTATCCCACAATGGTTCGCAATGTCCCTCGGACGAAATAGGAATATAGGGGATCAAAACGGGATATCCCAGGAATATCCCATAATGATTGGCAATAACCCTGGGATGAAATAGGAATATTGGGGATCAAAACGGGATATCCCAGGAATATCCTGTGCTGTGTGGGTTAACGTAGTCCCGTCCAAGCCGAGATACGGAGCACGTCAATTGACATACTCTGCCGGTCTGACCTGAGGGGGCCTTTCTCTGCCTCCGTGCATGACTAATATCCACTTCAGAGTCTTCCAATGATGTGCATGGCCTTCAGCAAGCTTCCCCCTTTCGACTCGTGTGTGCCGTTTGTAAATAGCAATATTTGAACGGAAGTTATAGCACGAAAACCTCTCTATTTTTCTTTCTTATTTTATCGGCCGATTCAGACGACGTTCACGAAAATCGTGCCCGCATTGAATGTGATAAGAAAATTTGTTGAATACTTTCGTTTCAATTCAGTGCTGATTTTGCTTAAAGACATTTGCAATTTTTGCTTCTACGGGGCAGCTGCCCCCCCTGCCCCTCGCTGGGTATGGCTATGATACTTGCTTCATCAGCAATGTGGGTTAGGGTTGGTTTTTATGAACAGTCTAAAAGACAGAGACTAATATCTCTTCAAAATACAGAAATCCGGTGTAGCAATATTAATTAATAGATTTTTGACTCATCACACATGCATATACATAGTTACTTACTGAAATGGGCTTATAAAATGTCTATTTTTCTACATTTTGAAGTACTCTGTATTAAGTCTTTTAAGCCACTTTAAGACTGCATAAATGCTGAAGAAAAGATACATACATGGAAATAATCTGGTAAAATAGTTCAACTGACAGGTCAAGCACATTCTGGTATCTTGTTCTGCTGATTATTTACAATTCCCTGATATGTACTGTTACCCCACCATTGTTGTGGTCTAGGATTGGTTTTAAAGGGGTAAGAAGTAATATCCTAGACCACTATTCAGTGGGTTATCCAGGAATTATGTTTGGGGGGGGGGGGGGTCCACAACCAAGGGGTGAAAATTTGAAAAACAGGGTACTAAGTAGAGGGTTTTAAACCAATTTTAGCACTATCCATAAAGAAAAATAAACTTCATTTGCCAAAGAAATCTTTTGTAAATTCACAATTTTTCAATAATTTGTTTTCTTTCATCAAGCAAAGAAATTGTGTTTCCAAATTGGGGGGGGGGGGTCCGTACCCCCCTAATTCCACCCTCACTACGTGACTGCCACTATTCATAATGCAGTAAGGTTGCGAAGAAAAACTATTCGGACATGTAACATATTAAAATTATATAAAAAATGTTCGTTTAAATATCATGTTTACCAGAAATACATAAACTATTTTACAATAATTTAGGCCTATATATCCTTTTTTTCCTCAAGCGTATGATTTAGATTTCTAATAATCTTCAATGGAATTCATCTTCACCATTATTCCATATAGTTTCTTCTCTCTACTCAAAGTGATCCGTGAAGTGCACATTGCAAGCAATTTGTGGTATCTGAAACAACATAAGATCACATCACTATCATATATCTAGCCATCTGCCGCCATATCTAGATCATATGCTATACTCTGCTCTATCTCATAAAGATCTGTGAAATTTTGAAATTGAGTTGTTAGAGAAAAAAATATTTAGCTACTGAGACATTTTGATTTTTCCTGCATGGGAATGAGGCATGAAGACTAAACAGCAGGCGAGGAAATTAACTAATATTTGCCCAGCAATATGTTTATAGGGCAATGAAACCTTGTTCAATTTTCTTTTGATAATTTAATTAAAGAATTAATTCGTTCATCTCACGTTTATATTACCTCTTTTTGTTCAACTCAGAGGTTGTCCTTGGATCATGGAGAAGGAAAGGGAAGAAAATATGTTTGTTTTTTCTACCACTTTTATGAGTCAAAATGCCACCTAAGTAACCTCATTTTGACCAACCAGAAGAGGAAATGGTGGAGAGATGGAAATAGGGAGGTCTAGAGAATTTTTTGACCATCATTATGGTTTTTTAACCTTTTTTTTTGACAGTTGCTCTCCTTGGGTAGTAGTTAAAACGAAGGAGCAATTCATAAGGACTCAAAAGTTGGGCCAGGCTTCTTCATGGTAGTTATCCATGAACGATGACAGCAGCAAAGAAATCATAGTAGGAAGCTTTCAAAATGTAGATCAACAGAAGAATAAATAAGATCAAAACGATAGACTGCGTGAGCAAAGTGGAAGTTCTATAAAATTTTTCTCAAAATTCTTTTTCTTTCTTCTGTAGTTGCTTCTCATTCCTAATTTTCATCTCTTCATTCCCCTTCTGCTGTATTCCATTCCCACCACTAATGGATTATACTTACCTGGGATTTCCCTTATTATTTTGTCTATCTGTCCATATACCTCCTATATTTCCTCCTTCAAATGACTGCCCGTCCACTAGTACACCTGGGGCCTAAGTCCGTAACTTGAATTCTCCTTTCTCCGGAGACTCTGTACTCTCCCGTAGTTTTCTCCCGACTGTAGTCCGTAACTTGGCGGAGAGAACATCAGTTCCTGGCCGCTACCGGAGAAAACTCTAATTCTCGGTATCGGACAGGAACGGCAGGTAGGTATGAAAAATATTGAATCCGAAGCCGGCGATACCGTGAAGAACCAATAGAAAAGCTTTGTTTCAAATAAAAAAACGAGAGGGAAATCAAACGATTCTCACCTGTAATAAGGGCTACTCGTTCATCATTAAAGTTAAACTTTCAAATAAAAGAAATTGATGCATCGAAATTATAATTGATAGTGGATAAATCGATTTAAATCCATCGCAGATGTATTTGTTCATTAGTACACACAAAAGAGTATATTATACCATTGAAAAAGGAGAGACTAATGCGTAACACCAAAGCATTTTTATGTTTTAGATGTAGGTAATCTTGTATACAAACGGCCGCTGTATTCATTGATGATATATATGGCATATTTTTTTGCACTTCGGATGCTTACTTTCATTGGTGAATGCATGATGAGTATGGAAAAACATAACTATCAACGTCAGTATTACATGCATTTATCCTCGAAAAGCTGAAATACGCAATGTGGGAGTGGAAAAAGAAAATTGAAAAACTTTACTATGCAGAAAAGAATCGTAAAGAAAATAACGTTAAGATAAATGTGTGAATGGTACATATTTATTCTTGCAAATACCTACGTGCCAGCAATTAGTAACATATGTTACAATCTCCCAAAATGTTATAGTTTAGGAAACACAACAACCTGCCTCGCTACTTTTAAAAATTTCAAAGACTGACAGCGTAGAATAGCGAAAACATGGGGAAAATGGTTTACTAGAGGTATATATAGAGAAAAC
Organism: Ischnura elegans; assembly: GCF_921293095.1. NCBI lineage: Eukaryota > Metazoa > Arthropoda > Insecta > Odonata > Coenagrionidae > Ischnura > Ischnura elegans. The sequence goes on from NC_060256.1 coordinate 72,977,903, forward strand.
AAAGCAAAATTACCCTTACTTGTACATATTTATTGCTCATCATATCACATATAGCACTACAACGCACACATTTCTATCTTTTTAATACTTATAATCATTATGTTCGGAATCAACTGTTTCAATAAATATCTTGGCTCACAATAAATATAAAACACCATTATGTAACACTAATAAAACATGATAATCGGTTTTCCAATCACTTTGCACACACTAAAAGAATTTGCACTCCTTGAAGTTCGAAAGGATTCTTTACACCTCACTTCCTACTCATCACTAACGACTTAGAATCAGATTACGTTATTTCACATTAACATTGCGAAGACAATTAAATGAATAGGTTGAAACAAATTGCTAAACCAGTTATTGTAACACCAACAAACTTCGAATTTCACTATCACTCTCACCGTAACATGACCAAAACAAAAACAAACAACAACACAACGAAATGCGTGAAATGTAAACATTGCCAAAACCTCACCTCTCACAACGGGAATTGGAAATAGATGCAATACGTAATAAAATCAAACAGAACTTAGAAGCGAACAAACGAATGAAAATTAACAGGCGTTCGATGTATCCCTAAAGTAAGACTAGTTCAAATATGAAACATATCCCCTTCGCAATACATAGATACCTTTCATCGTAATGTATACAGTTGATTCGTAGCCTAAATTATATACGTGCGAAATAATTTCGTCGAAGATGTTACATTCACAACACACTTCACTCTTTACTTCATCGTCTATGTGCAATCAATTCACTAAGGGGTACACTAAGGACACAAATTTTGTTCACTTATACTAGAGGCACAATGAAAGTTCACTGCACGTAGTTTCCTTGCAAATGCAGCCATACAAAAATTTCTATTCTTGTCACAAATTACACTACATAAGTTGCCTGCCTAACTTGAAGAATGCATTTTCGTGTTCTATTTTGTCACAAATACGTAAAAAACCATATTAGAATACAATTAGAACTGCAGTACGATCGCCCACAACGGTCCGCCATTGGTATTTTCCTCGTTTCTCCTATGGAGAAAATGAATCGCCGGGTCCCGGGCGGGTGACTCCCAAGCTCCCGTCCAGGGCGCGTCAGAGTCTCCAAATCGCGTTACGGACTTCAGTCGGGAGAAAGATACTCTCCAGGAGAGTCAGAGTCTCCGTTACTGGGAGAAAGTTTTCTCCGTTACCGTTACAGACTTCAGTTGGATGAAACTGGAGCTTCACGAGTCTCTTTTCTCCCAACTCGGGAGAAAACGAAGTTACAGACTTATGAACCACTATGCACATGGTTTGTGAGACACTTCAATTTACATCAGATACCAATCACTTAGCTGATCTATAATTATTACTCTCTTTCCCAGTTCCCCATTTAATACTGAAGCAAAGATATTGAGTAGTATTGTAAAGTGGGTGGAGGAATGATAAATCTGCCGTGAAGAGCATTAAAATACGAACATGGTGAAAGAGATGGAGTGAAGCAAAGGAAATGCTACAGAAGAGGAATGTGCATTTGCATCAAGTAATGTAACCAGATGGAAAAAGAGGGCAAGCAAATATAAACATATGAATAATAATGGAGACGATACCAGAAGACATGAACACACAACAGTGACAAGTGGTGATGATGAGTCTTGACAAAGCTATAACTGGTAACATCTGAAAGCAGGCCTTCGTTGAATACCTATCAAACTTCAGTACAATAATTCAAAAATATAAAGCATTGTTTCATTACATTCTAATCAAAGTACATTGTGTGAAAATAAGTTTTTTCAATATATAAGGAAAACCAGTTCATTTATTCTACTTATATAAAAGTTTTTAAAAATGACTCACTACATTGTGGCCAGAACGGCATTCTGACACCTCTCACAGAAAATTAGATACTATAATTCAGCACTGCACCAGCAATGACAACGAATGAACGCAAACAATGCATCATCACATCTAGTGTGACGTGGTTGTCAGGAAATGGTCCTAATTCATAAATTACTGTTCTAATTCAAGTCCAGTACAAGACATTTCTTTAAGTGAATGAATTAGGAAAATTTGATATGATTTGTCATCATTTGACGGTACCATATATAAATAAAAAGATTTTAAAATGTCATTCTTTATGCTTGGTAAAATATCATTCCTCCTCATAACTTTTATTGCAAGTTAAAAAAAATCGTAAGTCTTGAGGGGAGCTTGTATTTGAAAATAATGAGTAGATTAAACATGTGGGTATGCGTTCTGGTACCTAAAATTTAGACATAAAGCTCTGACTCTATACTCCAGTAAATGGAGCCTTATCATTAATCACTCATAGACACTAATGGGAAAGGAAATTTTTGGTTAGAGCTTTTGAATACGGGGGTTGTACCAAAAGTAAGGTTCCCATATTTTTTACAAATAGAAAAAAATTTTAATTGTTATACATTTTTATATCGTTGAAAAGCTTACTCTTTTGCCTATTTTTCAATGTAGTCTCCATTTTTTTCGAGACACTTTTGAAGACTGTGCTCCAGCTTTTGTATCCCTAGTTAAAGTAGTAGTCTTTAGTATCCTAAGTTAAAGTAGTCTCCCACCACCCTGTTGAGGAAGCGTGTGACCTCTGTCTGGACTTCATCGTCGCCCTTGAAGCACTTGCTGCATAAGTGTTCCTTTAGCTTGGGGAAGAGGTGATAATCGCTTGGGGCTAAGTCCGGGCTGTACGGGGGATAGGGCATTACAGTCCACCTAAATTTCTTCAAAAGCTCCTGAGTTTGACGAGCGGCGTGTGGTCGAGCGTTGTCATGAAGAAGCACTACTCTCTCCGTCAGTCGTCCTCTTCGGCGATTCTGGATAGCACGCCGGAGTTTAGTCAATGATTCACAATACCTTTTGGAGTTTATTGTCGTCCCTGGTTGCATGAAATCGATGAGGAGTACCCCCTTTGGGTCCCAAAACACTGTTGCCATAACCTTTCCTGCTGACTGCGTCTGTTTGAATTTCTTCGGTGGCGGTGAACGGGAGTAACGCCACTGACGAGATTGCCGTTTTGTTTCAGGGGAGTAATGAAACACCCATGTTTCATCTTCTGTGACGATCGAGTCCAACAACTTCTCCTTGTTGCCTCCCCTCACACACTGCTGAAGAAATTTGCGAGCACAGTCAAGGCATTGCTCCTTGTGTCCGTCAGTCAGCATCCGGGGAACCCAGCGAGCACACACCTTTCGATAACCCAACGTTTCTATTCAATTGTGTTCTTTCAATTGTGCCCTGGGAAGCTTCAGGAATCTATTCAACAAGTTCACGGACAGTGACCCTCCGATCTTTGAGCAGTTCATTGTTGATCTTCTGGACAATCGCATCCGAAACTGGCGGTCTTCCACTCTGTTCTTCATCATGAACTTCAGTGCAACCCTCAGCAAAAGCTCTGCACCATTTGCGAACGTGCTGAATGGACATGCACTCTTCACCATAAACCTCAGTCAGTTGCCGATGAATCTCCACGGGCGGTAGCTTCCTTGCATGGAGAAATCTGATTACTGCTCGAACCTCACATTTGACAGAAACGGGGATCAACACTTCCATTGTTGATGGTTGCTAAGCCAACACCGAGCGAAGTAGTGAATCGCAGATGGCCGGGCTCGAGAGTAGGGGAACCGCTGCACACGGCACTGTAATTGGATTTAGCCAAGGACCTTCCCTCTACATTGTAGCTAATTGGGAACCTTACTTTTAGTACAACCCTCGCACATACAGGCCAAAACATCAGTGCCTCTAAGAGCATACCATCATAGCTTTGCCACAACAAGCTAAACGATTATGATGCAACAAAGAATGCACCACATAATGCGCGTCTCCCAAGATAAATAAAAATGCTCACAGTGATACTTCCCTCCATTCCCTGTGGAATAATAAATTCTCAGCCAACTGGAAATATCTATAGCAACTTTACCTTAAGCAGTCATAAAAGGTAAAGGTAACAGAATGCCACCTGGATACTTAAGACCATTTTACACAGTACACGGAATTGCGCAATCTGACGCACTTGCGAAGGTGCAATCAAAATTGCATCGTGTAAAGCGGTGAATAGCTAGAACACATGCGAGAATGTGTGGATACTAGACGGCAAAATAGCCCCTGTTCTAATTTCGTTCATGCATTCGCGCAATTCCACGCCACTTTAGAAATTAATGCAGCTCTAACCTGCGCAATTCCGTGCCCCGTGTAAAACGGCCTTTACATTTGATAATAAGGGTCACAAACATTTTAGAGAAAGAAACAGGAAGTTGAAAGTGGAATGACATTCTTCAAAGCCCCTGGATGGAAATGAAGAGTCAAGAAAATTTCCAAAAAATTTAGAGATGAAACATCATTACAATTTAGAAATGAGAAGGAATACCAATGACCCCTTAAAAAACAAACTTACTTGATGAGAAGAGTGAAAAATAATAAGTGAATAATTTCAATGACAAAATAATTACCCCATCATCACTTCACCCGGAGGAATATTTGTTTGTAAGCCATAAGTTAGCTCTTGTTTATTTCCCAACTCCATCTCACACTTTCTGGGTTATTCCTTGGGTGTGCATTCAAGAGGCTTGTCTTTAGGACTGCAGGAATCAATATGAGTCAGGCATAATCGCCCCATGGCAGATGGTTGCATGGGATTAATCACCATCTCGCCATTTTGAGGTCCACCGGACTCCTATTCCTCAGAGAAAGGGCACAGCTAAGAATTAAGGCTGGGGGGGTTTAGGTGCAGCTAATAATGGGGTGTGTGGGAGTATGGAATACCCACCACGATAAGCGGCAGGTGCGAGATTAATAAATTGCAGAATTTTAAGATAAATGGTTCAAAATGGTGAGTTTTACGGCTTTCTGAGGGATATTTCATATTATCACTCAGAAAGCCGAGTAATATCAATCCAATTAAGTAAAATGGATTAAACTTAAAAATTTCTCTGAGTTCGGGGGGGGGGGGGTTTCATCCCCCAAAACCCCCCCTCGCTGTGCCCCTGCCTCAGAGCACTTCAACTTAACCTACTTAGTATAAATTAATGCTGAATTCTGTTTTCTTTACTTTCTCAGAAATGTGATGGAAGACTATGCTTATGCACATAATTGTTTCACTGAAATCATTTAGTGCATAACTGGTCTCCCAGATTGCCATTAAGCTTCACCACAGAGAGACGCAGATTTGATTGCAATACTCAATACACATACGCTACAAATGACACATACTTGACCTTATTTACATAACAAAGTGTATCTCTAACAAAACTTAACTTTTGTGCCAATGCTGTTCATTATTCAACTTGATGATATTTTAATTTGACAGGCTGGAAGATAAATAATTGTGAAACTTGGCTAAAATATAAAGTGATTAATTCACCCAAGCCTAGGCCTACATCTAAAAATGATGTATTTTCTACAAATATGTATGACAAAGGGGAGACATCTTCCCCTAAAAATTAAGTTGCAGATTTTTATTAATCACAACCTGGCAGAAAAGGCCAGAAACAAAGGTCTCTTGCCCACCCCCCCCTGCCTTCAGAGGCCTACAGTCCAGTCGGCGAGAGTTGTCCGATGACACTTTTAAAGGAGGAGCGGAGAACCCTGCACCAACATGGTTTGCAACCAATCGCTGTCCCCCAAATTCACCTCACACCCTTGCTTAGCCATACAACGTTGTCACATGCATATGTAGCACTGAAAAAACCCTGAACCACCAAAACGAGCTCTTTCTGCAAATCGCCAAAACAAAGGATTCTTCCTTTGGATCCTTCACGCTCGTTGTCCCTTCTGGCTGCTTTCTTCACGTAACCTTTTTGTTTACATGTGATGTGGGCGTTTCCCTTCTTACCCGGCAATCTTGCCCCCTACCCCTTCAAGCTGTCAACGAACAACTTTCGGCAGCCGGACTGTAGTATAAATCTTGGCTACACCCAAGTATATTGCTCAATCAGAGGTTTCCATCAAGTGAAAGAAAGATTGTAAATCAAGAAATTTATTATACACTACAGTACAAAATCACGAGATCACACTATTTCAATTTCACAGCAACTCTCAGTTTAGCTGATCGACTGCGAGGATTTTGTTGAACTTCCTCATCTGATGGGACTATAACATGCTTATTGACTAATTTCCACTTCGAATCTATGATATTATCGACAAACTTTTTGTCATGAACAATTGAATGATTACTATACTGAAGAGGCAATGGATCCATTGAATTTTCAATCACATTTCCCACAAAATGACGTTTCACTATACGATCCTCTAAAGAATGAAACGTGAGAGTAGCTATTTTTCCTCCAACTTTCAGGTACATATGCGATAAAATTAAAGCGTAATTCAATTCATTTAGTTCATTATTAACAAATATCCTAAGGGCTTGAAAGGTTTTTGTTGCTGAATGGGCACTCCGCTGAAGTTTATCCATCCTATTTTCATTTTCACAAGCAGCAGCAACCAATTCTTTCAACTCGAATGTTCGACGCAAATTCCTAAACGTGTACCTACACTCAGTAACTGCACGTGCTATTTTTCTGGCTCTTTTTTCTTCGCCATATATCCTTATTATTCGAAAAAGATCTTCTTCGTCAATATGTGCCAACACGTCAGCAGCAGTGGGCTGTTCGGGGAAACGACTTCCATCCATTCTCATATCAAGCGGGCCATCTTTACTAAGAGAAAAGCCCCTTTCAGCATAATCTAGCTGCATTGAAGAGCACCCTAGGTCAAAAATGATACCATCAATTGAATTCTGAGACTTATTTCGTTCTTTGAGTAGTCCGGGTAACTCACTAAATTTACCAAGCATTGAAACAACTCGTCCTGGATACTTTTGTGCCATATCACAAGATAGAGAATGAGCCAATGGGTCGCGATCTAAGGTAAACACAGTTGTATCGGGTGAGGCTTCAAGAATACTCCTAGTGATACCACCGGCACCGAAGGTCATGTCAATGAAGGTTTGTCCCGGCTGTGGATTGAGACCGTGCAAAACATCTTCGGCCATCACAGGAACGTGTAACACATGATCAATGTTCGTAGAGGAAGCATTAATAGAAGCAGGCCTAACACGTAACACCGAAGGCAAGTTGATGGAGAAGCGCCATCCACATCGCCATGAACTACACATTATAGACTGCATCTTAATCCTTTTAAAACCAATTAAATAACCTTCTTTTATTGCTGAATTCAGTTAAGAAATCAGTGGAACTTATACCTGCACACTGCTCATGCGTCAGTCCAGATGCAGATGATGAATAACGACGAGGATACTTGTTAACGTAATGATTTTCACAGATTTTCTTCAGACTAAGGTAAACTTTTTCACATTCCTCTACGTTAACAGTTGAAGCTTCACCCATTGGAAACGCTTCCGTTATTTTCTTGCGAATGTGCTGTCCGAGATCTCTGTAATTAAAATTTGCGATACATTCTCAAATTAATGAAAACCTAATTAACAAATTTAATCAACGTATAATTTCCATGTAAAGCAGACCTTCCTTTCTTGGTGGTGTCCACTGGCCATGACTCGAGAAGTCTCAGAAATATCTTGTAGCGTCCTGCCATTAGATCATACCATTGTACAGACACATATACGAATCATAAAAAAACAATACTTCCACTTATATTAAATAACTTTAAAATGGCAAGTTTAGCTCCAATGAGTTTGCAGTTTCATATCAATTCACAGAAACAGAAAGAAAACCAATTGCACATCGCGCAGCACACGAATAGAATATCGCAATAGCAATGGATCGAACCTTAGCCTACGATCGAACAGACATTGAGTCGACCGATCGAAGTAGAAGATCGACTGATCCAAGTACCAAATCGCCAACTATTTCCCTTCGATAAAATTCGATGGTGGAGGACGGTGGTTTACCGTGCAGTTAGAACGAAACCAGTGAAAATGTCCGGGTTAATATCATCCTCCTCGCGGAATATTCCGCGTAGTGCTATAAGGCTTACGTCAAACCTAACGGAAAGTCTTCAGCCTAAGGTTCGGATGTAGATATATTCCTTACGAAAAATTTCTCCTAATTTTTGTGGGGCGCGTAGCTTGCAGAAAGTAAAATTACCTCTCTTACATGTTACTCCTAAATTTAGCCTATTTCTCTTTGATTATCTTGTTTCTAAATCATATTCAATGCTGAACTATTGGTTTTATTTTACAAAATCCTTATTTTTAATGTACGTATGATATGAAGTTACTAAGTTATAGGTAATGATGGAATTTGGAGAGGTTTTGATCTTTTATATGGTGCCTATATAAGTTATTGTCGGTGTTAATAAAGTTCCTAACTCTGGTATTATGTATTGCAGGTGGCTGTCAGCAAATATCACAGCCAAGGTAATTAACTTATTCATTATACCATGTTTTAAAATGCATAAGATACATTTATTACCCTATTTATTCACTACTCGGGTTGCGATCCTTGTAGAAATGGTATTTGGCATTTCCCTGATCACGGGTAAGAATTTCTTTTTTCATTTAGCTAGGTCGTTGGATCGCATTATCATATCGCTGATAGCTCTCGAAGTTGGGAAATAATAGTGGGAGCGGACTATTTTCTTGACCATGCGTTGCACCAGTATGTCTTAAGTCTGCCGAAGAAGTGTCAGTTGAAGTTTTTAGTTAGTATTTTGCTACATTTCTAATAGGGTATTTTCTCCATAGGTGTTAATTGTGCCTAGAGCAATGAACGTGAACGGTAGCATTTACCCGCTTGCGGGTAAACCTTTGTGTTCCCATTGCCCGGGTAATGGCATTTACTCGGTATATAAATAATTTCTTGTTGATTCATAATGGTAGATATTCATTAATAGGCCGTGCTCCTCGAGTTTCAATCGGTTGTTGCAATGTTACGGTTCCTTTTGGTCTTTATTAATTTGCTATCGTTCTGTCAACCCTTCATTTTGATCTTCCTTCTTTTCGCTGTTCAGTAGTTAATAGGTTGTGAATCTTCTGGAGATAACCTTAGGCAAATCTGTTTAACTCCCTTGGAATGTTATTGTCAAAACTATGAAGTATACAGCTGTTAGCTACAGATGTAAACTGTATTTTGATCTAAATCTTAAGTGCATTAATGTTCAGAAAATTCATTATGTGGAAGTTGTCCCCTCATCTCTGTAGAAGCCTCCAATATTTTGTTACCTAATCCTAGTCCTAATCTTTTTTACGTTTACCATTCAGGACAGAAAGCTGGAAGGTGGTTACTACAAGCATGCACTACGCAGTCTAGAAGGTAAGCTGCTCTCATAATTCACTGAGTAGTTGGTATTGCTTTATCTAGCACTTCTAATGATTTTATTATTGTGGCCGTATTGAGAATGTTTTTGTACCTTAAAGTACCAGTCAGTGGCTTTTAAGAAAGAACTTTCAGTGCTGGAATAGATTTTTGCCCTGATTTTAATATTTTCTGTACTGGCATCTCCTAATATATACCTATTGAAAGCCTTCACGATTCCTTGTTTGATTATATATGCGGTGTTTACTGATATTAGTGGTATTAGCTTTTTAAGGTTAACTTCTCAAAAACTTAAATGCACATTTCCAGTTGCATATAAATGTTTAAAGGTAATATTCTTATTCCTTCCTGGAAACTAAAGTTTAAAAATTGGTTTACTATCGTATATTGCGATATTTCCCTCAGTTAATTTAGTAAATTCAGCATTCCCATTCTAGGTCTGGTCATTCCACTCCTATCCAACCACAATATGTATTGAGATTTTGACACCTGGTGACTCAGATTTTAAAAAAGCTTCGTACAAATTTTACCAATGGTAGCACACCCCCTAATTATACTAACCTTGCTGTTATACTTTTTCAATCAAAATATCCCAAACTTCTATCATGTTTCTATTTCTTGTATCCTTCTCAACAAATTCTACCTCTTAAATTTTTTTCTGAAGCAGTTTAAATGGTCAAGATAATTTTTTCTGAAATCCACATAGCCTTATGGCCATTCCCAAGAAATTTAATTAGTAATAATGTTAACTAGAGGTCATTTTTTGAGTGAGCTTCTTCAGCTTAGCTTAAGTGAGGGTCAAGACTTTCCTATACCTATTGAGAGCTGATCTCATCATTCCAATGTAATATGCAGGGATGCCGACTTACAAAAAGTATTGGGGGGATCCAATCTTGACCCGGGAAATTTTATAAGTAGTGAGTTTTAAGTATTTGAAGCATATTAGAAGAGTCATATGATCACCGTTAGAACCCTGATAACTCGAATCTCGATATCTGGACACTCCGAGGAAAATCGACAAGCCTGACACATTTTTTCCTCACACCCATAATGAATTTTTGAGGGGGCTTGGGCCCCATCAGTCCCCATGGAGTCGGCACCACTGGTAACATGTCAATGTTATGGTATATTTGGTTCAAAGTCTCATGAACAAAATAATGTAAACAGTGTTGGTTTTGGCAGAAATCATTCAAACCACATTGTTAAGTAGTAAATTTTGAACTCTGATAATAATAAATATGTATGTAGGAAATCAGTCATTTTCATCTTCTTTTGCTTATTCTCCGACTTAATGATCTGCTCAACACGGATGATTGCTCTGCGTATCGTATTGAATATATGTTGTGTTTATTCAGATTAAACTCTGCTGAACCATTTAATTGCATCTGTGATTCTCTGCATGAATATTTTTCTTCTGTATGAGTGAGAAGTTCACCCTCATCATTACGTCACAAGTTTCAAGAATTAGATTTGTTTTACTTCATTAAAATATTTCCTGGATCTGTCTCACTGGAACCCTTTCTTATTTGAGGCACTGTATACATTCAGTCTTGTATATATAGTCAGATTTCAAACAAAATGTGTCATTTTGCCCAATTGGTCCATTTATGTTCAGTGGATTGATGTTCATAAGCCAGCTGCTGTCATGAGAATCATCCTGGGAGTTTTATAAACTATTTCTCACTTTTTCCCCTGCTTTGATGTATTACATAAAATTTTGTGCGTGCTGAGTTAGTTTTATGGATCTGTGGTTGACTATTTATGAAAGTGGTGTATTTTAGGTATAGATAGCAATTTTTATCTTTTTAAAGATAAAATTTGCCATCTTAAGTCGCTTTTCATAGCATGTCCTAGATTGACACACTTCACAGTCCGGGAAATATTATGTTCACTAACTAAGCAGGTGCCGTTGAACACAGGGTTTGTAATGAATGTAAAACCCTATTCCTTTCCCTGGATTATCACATTTTTCTGGAGAATAAAGTGCTTGCATTAGGCAGTTTTCACTAAGTAACTATCCAACAGATGAGAATGTTACTATCCATGTCCTGAGGATTACCTTTATTAATTAAATACATTTTAATATTCATATTTGAAGCAGTCTTCGGCAATCCTTATTATCACCTAATGTTGACAGTCTTCTTTGCTTCAGTGCTTCTTTAAAGATGTTTAGCAGCCTGACAATGACTTTGCTCTTTGATTAGGTGCAACGTGCGAGGACCGCATCAGCCATGGATGATGTTTACCCGGCAGTTCAGGTTCTCCAATATTTTAAGTGAGTTTTTAAAATGCTCAGTTTATGAATTTAATGTTTTTCATTACTGCTTGATTCAGTCTATTATGTTATTATTAAATTGTATTTCTTGTTGCTGGAAGATTATGATACAGTCTCCAGCAAAAACAATGAACCACCTTGGCTTAGACTGGAGGCACCACCTTCGAAAGCTCTGCTAATGGCCTCGATTTTACAATACCACACCCTCACCCTGTGTCATCTGAGGATCTATTGATGCAAGCCTCATTCCAAGCAATATAGGTATTCAAATGGGAAAGGCTATCTGGAGCAATAGATAATTTTAGAGGGTATAGGCTCAAAATGTTTCTTAAGGAAAAGGGCTTTGAGAAGAAAGCTTGGGTGACTTTTCGGAAACACAAGCACTTTTTTAATGTGGAAGCCATCTCAAAGGACTCGAACTACCAATTTTGCATTATCCACACTTGTAATTTTGAATCCACCAATGAAGTTATTCAGTTATTTTGGATGGCAGTGTAGCATAATCTATGCATTGGAGCATAACTTCACTAAAGATCTCACATTGATATATTTATGATCCGTACAAGGTAGGAAGATTATAGATGAAAACAATCTTTGTAAAGTCAAAATATTCTGAGAATCAGATTTTCATATGTATGGAGCAAAACTTTCATCCGAAGGTATCTTTGCTTGGTTGATCAAGTAAGAGGAAGTTTTCAATTTTTGCTGTAACGAGCAACGTTTGTGTACTGTCTGGTAAGAATAATTTTTCTGCCTTTCATTTCCTCTTATTAATTTAACTGGTTTATTCAACGCCTACCCAACACTTATATTGCTTTCACTTCAGCCTTCCAGGACAATAGTCTCCTAGGTTGGGTTGGACCAGAGAAGTATTCTTGGATATTTCACTATTACTTATTCCACATAATTTATGCCTGAAGATAATAACTCTTCAAAACCTGGGTTGGGCTATGTAAAAAAAAGTAGTGGCATAAGATATAGTGAAGTATCCCAGAATACTCGTAATGGCACACCACAAAGTTAAGAATGAGTTAGTGAATTTTGGACCAGAGAAATTTTTTAATTGCCTCCATTATACTTTTTTTACTTTTTCAAGTACAGCAGACTCCCGATTATCCGGCTGCGGTTTATCCGGTTTGCGGATTATCCGTGCATGATTTTTACTCTCGCTCAATTTTTTCCGCGATCTTTATTTTTTTTAATAAAATCGGACGCAAAATCATCGGAATTACTGCATCAATGCCAGGAACACCGGGCTTATCATTTCCGTAAGAATCCCCTTCCTAAAACGGAAGCGATGACATGCTAGCTGCATTCACGGGAGTACCGTGTTCCTGTTTTCCAAGCCTCGCAGTGCGCGACCGCGATCCATAATCACCGATACACGTCCCGCAGCAGTTGCAACCCGAGCAAATTGTGCGAGACGCGACTACGTGGCGTGGTGCCTGGCAGTGTAGTTTCCGACATCGAGCAGTGGTTTTGAAGCATTCGCGCAAACCACTTTTCTGTATCCGTGATCACACAGCCACGGATGTGTGATTTTCGAAATCAGGCCTTACATGGAGCATTAATAATACGAGTACAACCATGTTATCGCCGCTAAAAAGATCGTGAACTGGCAAAGAAAGCTCTCAATGAATCCGGAAACCAATCTAAAATAACAGATTAACTGCTTTAATAATAATATATTGTTTGTTTTACGTATATTATAAATATTACGAGACATTTAAGTGAAAGTTTGGATTATCCGTGTTTCCCTATTATTCGTGCCGTCTTTCCCCATCATTATCCCGGATAATCAGGAGTGTACTGTACATAACATTGCAGCTAATCATAGATTTTATCATTATCCTCATTGAATGGTGGTTACTCTGGTTTAATGATTCAAGTTCTAAGGCGCTGTACGCGGTTTTTGGTATCATGAGAACCATCAGAACTATGGCTACTGAATCTGAAACATGTAAAGTAGACCTGTAAGCATATTAAATTGCCCTCATACTTGGAGTTGGTCTCTCATCAGCTGCTCTTTGTCCCACAAAGAGTTATTTATTGCAGAATGCATTGAGGCATAAGTGGAGTGGATGCAGAGTTGTCACCTTCTCCGAGGCATTCTTTTTGCCACGTTCCTCCTTTTGCCTCATGAAGGTGGTTCATTTTTTTGTACTGGGCTGGACTATGCTCAGATAATTCATTATTCATTTCATGCCTAGCTGTTAATGGTATATTCTGCACATAGGCTGTTAATGTTCTGGTAATGAATAGGGTTTTTGTCCTTAAATGAATTTGTTGGGGCCATGCCTGAGAGGAGTATGTTGGGAGTCTATCCCTGACAAGAGCAACTTTCCCCTAAACACCCGATGTGACAGGATTCCATCAAATTCATATTTGCCAATTTCTGATTTTTTATTTTCAGTGATGACCTTATGTATTGGATTGGCATTATTTAGTGTTTATGATCAATTGTGAATGGTTTAGTAGAATGCAATATTGCAATCATAGGGATTACGAACTTTTGCAAGTACGAAGGTTTGCAAGTGCGATGCAAATGCGTGACATGGTGTCTATTTAGTTTCATGGTGTTTAGATATTATATTGCAACGGCTGTTTTACATGGGAAACGTCATCTTACAGGTTAGCACTGCATTCATTTCTCAATCTTGCGTGCAATAATTATTGTGCGAACGAATGCGTTATTTCTTTACAAGGTACTTACAATCAAGCATTCATTCACGAAATTTCTTCATTAATAAGGTAAAACAGTGAAAAGGGAGACGAAGATGCCACACATAGTTAGGATTGGTTTTGCCACTGCCTAGAATTTATTCTTTTCTGCAATGTGCACTAATGGGAATAAGACTGAAATCATAATCGAAAATTACAAGTTTTTCAGGTCTTTCAAATTTATGGAATGCTCTAGAATTATGTAACATATATGTACATGGTGAATCTCATATCTCTCGGAAATGTAATGGAACTTACCATGAACTTAAATTAATATGTAGGTATGTTCATGGAACATACACTCGAAATGAATCAATTAATCATCCACTCATTAAACAAACCGGTATGGCAGAATAAGAAAGTTTATGCACCGCAAACTTTCCTATTGGTCAATACTTAATGTGACATGTATGCATAAAGCGCAAAAGACGATATTCTAATGATATTTCCTTGCATTTACTTGTCTACCACTGGATTATCATGAGAAATTATTCAAGACTTCATGATCAACCAATCACTCAAAGTTAGCAAACCAATTATTTCATATAAGTACTCAGACATTGATTCTCACCCGACTTGTCATTTTCACATCTGATACTTATTTTTAAGTATAAATTAGGGGCATTATTGCTCAGTTTACGAGAATATTCTAAAAATATTCATGGTTACCACTGTGACATCTATCGGAAGAAATGTTTGAAATTGTGAGAATGCAAGCTCGGAATTAGAGCAGGGGCTATTTTGCTGTCTTGCATGTGTTCTTGCAATTCACCGCTTTACACGACAAAATTTTGATTGCGCCTTTGTTTGTACGTCAGATTGCGCAATGAGGTGCCCCATATAGAACGGCCTTAAGAAGTTTATAAGGGATTATAAAAAGAAGGGATTCAAGTTAAATATGATAATCTATCACATCTGTGTATTTTGGTGCCTAGGATTTATTGCGAAGTTCAGTCAGTCATAATTCAGAAAAGTCTCATTTAAGGGGATAACTTCTTACTGGGTAATCTACTGTAAAAATTCTTCACAAA
Source organism: Ischnura elegans (assembly GCF_921293095.1). Lineage (NCBI taxonomy): Eukaryota > Metazoa > Arthropoda > Insecta > Odonata > Coenagrionidae > Ischnura > Ischnura elegans. The sequence goes on from NC_060256.1 coordinate 72,993,165, forward strand.
TTTCAGACATGTTTATGTAATTTAGTCGAATTTTCTATGTAATGGTTGATTTGCCTTGAAGTGAAATGACTTTAATAATCTTATTGTTGTTCCACCACAGGTGATGGGGGGAGATTTTTTAAAACTAAATTTAAGGCATTAACAATGAATTTAAAATTTAGGATCTGAGTATGATTATACAAGTGTAATTTTTGCTGTGAATATCTTTGTTTTGGTTTACTTCGGGTGATTGCTAATTTTACTTATTAAGTTGTGTTCTACCATCATGTTAACGCATAGTGCTATTGTGATGATCTGTCATTACTCATGGTGTTGGGATATTCATTCAAGTCGTACATAACTTATTCAATGTGTGAAATGGATTCTGAAATTCTTTGTTCAAACTCTTTTTAGAGCTCAAATTTGGTCAGAAATAGAATGCAATTAGACTAATTTAGACTATCAAATAGACAGAACGCATGGTCAAGACCCATCGCAGGGAGTGATGGGATCTGCCAAACGTAGAGAACGAAAACTACTTTACCTAGCTTCCTAGTAAAATACTACTTACATCAAATGATGTGGTATGCACTGAATTTGTTGATAGTTGTACATTACCTAAGCAAGGAACTGAAAGCTTGTTCAAGCTCAATATTTTCTGCCATTTATTTACATTGTAAACATCACATGTAAATATTAATTCGTATTTCCTTCATAAATATGCTTTTCGAAAAAAATTGACCTGTGAATTTTAAAGTTCATACATACATATAATGTTGTTCATTTCATGATTTATTTTGTGCTCTAGCATCTTTTATGTATCAAATTAGCTATGGTTTTCGATACTGTAAAGGTTATGGTAATTGGTGTGAAAAAGAGTGCTAGAGCTAAAACTATGTATTCTATTTCCAGGGGATGATGTGAGAATAGTAACTGTTCCGACATTCGCAGACTCTATCAGTGAAGGAGATGTGAGGTGGGAGAAGGGTGAGTGAAATAAAGTTTTGGTATGCTTTCTGATATTAATATGTGCAGTACGTAGTTGCAATCTGGTGTATGTGGGTCCGCTTCCCCTCTTTGGGCCCCACTAATCGTCTGCTTTTACTCACCTTTTTGTTGATAGACGCATATTCAAATTACCATGATTGCATTTTTAATAGTTTTTATGTATTGGATTGTAGTTTTGTAGATGCATGTAAATTGCTTGTGTAAATGTAGTGTTTTAAGTTTTCTTAGTAAAATCATTTGGGTGCCATGTCATATGTTGAACTGAAGCAAAATTTTCACACCAGGAATTGCTTAGATGATGGCGTACATTGAATTTCTTTCTTGGGCAGGAAAAGCGACAGTAGTTTTCATCTGTCTTGTTTTTTTTGTCATTTTGCAGAAGTAGAGTGGAGGAATAATTGAATTCCATAATTTGAAGATCAATGTCAATCAACACTCAATACATTAATTTGGACTCAGATGGAACTTCCTAGTTTTCTTTTCCATTTTTTATTTCATGTGATTTTCAAATTTGCTCGGCATGTTTGGGTCTAAATGGAAATGGAGTAGGACATGAAGAAATAAATTGTCTCCGTTACAACTAGATTTGGGAATTAGTTACTAATAACATTAAAAATTCCTCTTTGAAAAAGTAATCAGTAATTCAATATGTAGTTTTAATCAGTAATTATGGATGCTACTATGTGTTAGTTTTCTCCCTTAAATACCCGTCTTCAGCATGTAGCAAGTTATGTTTTGATATTTTCTTTTGTTCTAATTAGATAGATACTCTTGGAATAAATGTGAAATATCCTATGAGACTTAATGTATTGTTTACGAAAAGGTTTAAGATGTTCTTAAGAAAGAGCTCAGTATGATACTAATGATTTTTTTGGACTTGAATCCAATATTATGACTCACTCAATCTCCAAATTTTCACAAAACAGTGAATAAAATATAGTATGTGATGGAGATAAACAATGACTGTAAATTTAACACGTTGTGTACCGGGGTATTTAAATTCCTAGGAACGCCAATTCTGGGAAATATGTGCCTATTAGGTCGTAATGCCTTTGGTTTAAACATGGTTAAAAAGCTAATGTTTAGAATATAACTTTACCCAATCAAACGTTATGATGCATCAATTCATTATGAATAACGAACAACAACTGAAAACGTACTAACGAATACGCATTGTACGCTGTAAAATTGTTTAGGTTGATGCACCTTTCAATTCCTTAGTCTAAAGGCAAGCATTTCTTGCTCTTGTATGAAGTAAGAGGCTTGGTATTATCTCTGAAATTGAATGTGATTTTTCAGTCGATATTTAAGTAGTGTTGATTTTGCAATTGATATAAAGCCAGCAGTCTTGGTAAATTTACTCCTTGTATTCCAGTTTTAATCTTTTTGAGTCAAATTGTATAAAATGAAAAATTTCAAGCCTGTCTGTTTTCCCTAATTTTTTTTTGGTGATTTAATCTAGCATTTCAGTTCGTATCAAATGGTTTACTTGATATCTTAAACCTAATGATTATTATTATTTAATGGTATTACATATTTTACATAAATTGTATTATTTTGGTAGCTCAGCAAAAAAGAAGTTAAGGGAGCATTCATGCATAGAATATTGTTTGATTAGCTGGGTTACAAAATATTCAAATGCTGAATCTTGATTATTTTTAAATTTTATAAATAAAACTGGGTTGAATAATAAATTATATTAATGAATATCATTTATGGCTGCTGAAACTTAAACATGTTTAGGCATTGCCTGATACGGAGAGCAAAATTATCTTTGGCAGTATGCCAGCATTACAGCTTGCATCTCTCCTGAGGGATTGCTATAGGACTGCGTTTGAAAAACAGTAAATTGAGGTCGTTTAATGAAAAAGTTTCCTATGCTGTTAGCTAGAGACCTAATTTAAAATCTATTTCCATGCAAATGAATCATAAAAGCCTGTGGCCTCGCTGAATTTTGTTGTAGAAATTGTAAACGAGTTTTATATTGGCTGCCATGAAATACATGCATTGAGTATTTGAGTAATATTATACCTTATATTGTATATTAATGATTTAACAAGTAGTTTTAAATTTTAATAAGTAAAATATTGCTTCCAGGAAGGGATGTTCATTGAAGAAAGAAAGATGTGTGCCATCTGCTCTGTAAGCTTGCTTTTCATTGGCTGCAACAACCATTGAATGCTTTTCTATCTGAAAGAGGTGGACCATCAGAATGATCTGAGTAATTTCCTTGGCTAATTTTTGCCCACTGTCATATGAAACTCTGATTTGCACTGTATGAGCAACGACTTTTTGTAGAGATTACTCAATCAGATTAGGGTCAATGCTAAAATAAATGAAAATATGTTTTAACAGATAAACAGTGAGGGACTGTTGTTGAATGGCTTTCTGGAGATTCTGATTGCATATTTAAGCTCCAATCCGTGTTCAAGTCTGTGCATTTAATCTCATTTAAGGACTATGTATCTTTTCTCGGTATATTTTGAGGAATGCTAGTATTATTTCCTTTATATAAATGAAAATTCTCTGTATGGTTGATCCATAATTTTCCATAAAAAGAGTGGGGCTGAAGGATTGCTGGAGAAACTTACTATCTATTTTATCTTTACTTCTTTTAGTGATCTTCATACCTTTGTGTTTGGATTTTTTGTTTTCTGTGTTGATATCCTTTGTATTAACTGTTTAATGATGTTATCCTTTGTGTTGTAGTTTTTGGGTACTCATTTTTTGTAGTATTTAGGTCCTATGTATTATACTTCGTTTCAAATTTGCTGTGAGGATATAATGGCATTGCTGTGTGTTGTTGCAATTGTGCATGGCTTGTAGAAACTTTCTCTTTTCTATTGCCTTGTTTTGATCTCCCTCACCGCTCAGATATAAATTGATATCCAGCAATCAAAATATAAACACTACCAATATGAATGCACTACTGATCTCTAACCTTTATGCTCAAAATGCAGCAGACTCTGCGATTATCCGGCTGCGGCTTATCTGGGTTGCAGATTATCTGTGCAAGGTTTTCACTCTTGCTCAATTTTTTCCGCGATCTTTATAAAAAAAAAAAATTGGATGCAAAATCATCGGAATTACTGCATTAATGCGAGGACACACGGGGCTTATTATTTCCGTTGGAACCCCCTTCGTAAAACAGAAGCGATGGCGCACTAGCTGCAGTCATGGGAGCACCATGTTCCAGTTTTCCAAGCCTCGCAGTGCGCGACCATGCTCCGTGATCACGGATACACGTCCTGCAGCAGTTGCAACTCGGACAACTTGTGCGAGACACGATTATGTGGTGTGGTGCCTGACAATGTAGTTTCCGACGTTGAGCAGTGGATTTGAAGCATTCATGCAAACCACTTTCCTGTATCCATGATCACACAGCTAGGGATGTGTGGTTTTTGAAACCAGGCCTTACAAGGAGCATTAATAATACAAGTACAACCATGTTATTGCCACTAAAAATATTGCGAACTTGCGAAGAAAGCTCTCATTGAGTCCGGGAAACAGTGTAAAATAACAGAATAACTACGTAAATAATAATATATTGTTTCTTTTAGGTAAATTATGAGCATTGCAAGACATTTAAGTGAAAGTTCGTGTTATCCGTGTTTTTCAATTATCCGTGCCGTCTCTCCCCATCATTAGCCCGGATAATCGGGAGTGTACTGTACATTCATAAATTATTTTGAACAGTTTAAAAATTTTTCAATTGACTCATTGGTTTCATAGCAGTTTGAATTATCAGGTCTGATCAGGTAAGACCCTCCTTATCTCCTTCCAACGTTTCGACAAGCAACTCACCCATTGTCTTCCGCAATTCAGGAATCCAATCAATTCACTTAATCCTTGGATTCCTGCATTGCTGAAGACAATGGGTGAGTTGCTTGTCAAAACGTTGGAAGGAGGTACGGATGACCTTACCCGTTACAAGACCAGAGAAATCCTCGATGCTATTTTTCGCCAGGAAAGCACCAGACATAACATCATTGGTTACATAGTTTGCTGAGGTTTGCATTCAGTTAGGAATAGATCTTTCTCAAATTAAAATTGCTAATCATTGAAATAAAATGTATAGGAATAACAAGCACTCAAAACACACACTGGGTGACAAAATTCAGTCATGTTTCCTGTATGCAAGGTGTGTCCGAAAAGTATCCGACCTGCATTCATATCTCTTTGTTGGTGCTATTCTTCGTCATTCAGGCGGTGGCATCTTTCAAAGTAGTCCCCATATGATTGAACCACCTGCTCTCAGCAGTAATTCCAAATCTTAAAGCAGTACTCGAATGCAGATTTTGGAATGGGCTTCAGCTCATATGCCGCATTACTCTGAATCATCTCGATGTGGCCGATTGCTTTGCGTTGAACACCAATTACAATTTTGGAAACATCCAAAAGTTGCAGGGAGCTAGTATATATGTAATAGTTTTTTTTTCTCTTTTATCCTTCAGAATAGTTGGTTAGGTTGCTTTTAGTATTGATTGTGATAATTGTTTTGCTTTGCATGTTGCTTCTTAATTGAATATGGTTTAAATGTTAGTGTTAGGGTCTGGGTCAGAATTTAACAATGTCTTGCTATCAGACAAAGACTGCTATCCACCATCTACAAATTCAATAGCTCAAAGACTTCAATTATATAGGCCATCTCTAAATTTTATATGTAAAGATTCGGGCGATATATCCAATCACCTCTCCATTAGCAGTGTTGCTGCCACTATCAGCCATTGGATTGGCAAATTGCTGGTAGCCAATACATATTATGAATATTTCTGTTGGTGGTGAGTGTATTTTGTATCAGTTCATTAAATCCTGTTCTGAATTAAAAAAACTTGAGTTACATGATGTTTGAATTAGCCTTACATTGTTCATTCAATAATTAGGTAATTAGTTCCCATATTTTGACAATTCAAAAAAAAATTATAATTAAAATTGTGGCATGGAGAATATGTTCTTATATTATCTATATGCTTATTTATAATTTGCATTTAAATATGCATGCATATTTATGTGTTACTACTTACAATCTTACTGCCTTGTGGAATTATGTTTTTAATATTATGTACGTGTCAAAAATTTTCTAGGTAAGAAAGAGGATGTTTCTGAATTTTCATATTAAAATTAACCTGCCTATGAAGTCATCATAACTTTGTTTGTTACACTGATGTCTGATTACACTGATTTGTCTCTCAAATATTTGGTGATGACTATTCAGTTTTGAAATTCAGCTGCAAATGTTTTTAATGGCATATTATAAATATTCTTAACTCCTATCAGTACAATCTTTTGGCCTCCGTAAATCATTTATTCTTTCTTTGTTTATAACTATAATTCCACAGAAAAAATAACACAAATCTGTGCCAATCTCTTGTCAATATTGATTGAATTCCTGAAATCCTGGGAGGTCAGTGCAATTGTTTTATGAAATAGCTGCTGCAGCAACTACATGAATTCAATTGCTTAAAAACCATGATTGTAACCACTATTAACTTAATGAAGTCTGTAATTCAATTTTAAAATCATATTCATTTGAATGCATAAATAGTTTTTTTGCCTAATGGAGTGACAAGTTAATACAACGATTTCATGGTAATGGTCTGGTTCTTTTAATCAATGTGTTACACAGTTTGTAGGGATGTATACTTCTTTTTGTTAAGATTATTTATTTTGTGACAGCTGACTTCATAGCTTAGTCCTCTTGACAGTTTTCACAAGAAAATTTCATTCTTCAAGGATCTTTTGACATAATTTTCATTAATTTAGTATCTTATTTTTTTAGCTGTCGGTGATTCAGTGCAAGAAGATGAAATTGTAGCAGAAATAGAAACTGATAAGGTATTTCTTTTTGTTTCTTAACATTGGTATTTATTTAATTGTTATATCTGCTTATAATTATTACCCTCTGCTGGTGGTTCTTGTAAAGTTATCAACTTAAGAGTTCAAAATGCGGAGAAACACTAAAATTCTGGATTTAAATATTTTAATTAATAAATTTTATTTATTAACTCATGACAACTTCTTTTGCTGGAATTGTTTAGGGCTCTTTTTTACTTCATGTGCGTAATAAACCATATTGAGTGTTGTGTGTTATCTTCACATATTCAAGATTTTGGAGTGGATTTATTCTTCTTCAATGCAGTATTATGAATCATGATGCATATGTGGTAAATGAGAGCCTTGTATTTCCTGTTTTAAATATTTTTCTTGAGACTTAGTGATTTAATTATTTCTTCTCATAGACGTCAGTGCCTGTTCCATCTCCTGGCGTGGGAATTATTGAAGAAAGATTTGTAGAAGATGGTGCTACTGTGAAAGCTGGAGCCAAGCTATTTAAGATTAAGATCACAGGTAAGTCTTTGATGAGCGTTTATACTGTTCATTTATTGTAACTTGTACCTATAGTTGTGAAATTTACTAGTGATTCACGTTTATCTGCTTGAAAATGTGAATCTAAACATTTTTTCTGACATTTTGTCCCATATTTATTTTTCAGCTTTGACTTGGAATGATGATGGAAAATAGATCATTTAAAAGTTATGAAAGTTCAATAATTTCATTAGTTGTATAAATACTTCCATACTTTCACTATTTACTTTTTACTATATGAATGCTTTGTCATTCAGTAAAATTATTTGGCAATTTCATTAATTGTATGTGAAGTATATACTACTAATTTTCTGTCTTGTTGTTAAAGCCCGTATTCTTAGTCAACCCTACATGTCCATCCCTACATAACAAGAGGACCCTACATGCGTTTCTCAGTCAACCCTACTTAAGTGGTGACCAGTGACAAGTGGGAGGTAATTCCATCCTCAAGTTCTCAGAAATGACGTAGATGATGGCACAGTGCCAGTTTTCCACTCTGGTTGCGTAATGAGACCTAGCTATGAAACTAAGAAAAGACATCCGATAATTTTCGAGCGTATTGTTAGGGCAACAGCTCAAGGTAAATAAACAATCGGTTTCGCCCGCCAGGTCGTGTCGGAACATTAATTATCGGTACATATAATACTCATATATCGAGCCAAAAGTAGAATCATATTGTCTTTAAATAACTCCAAAAAGTGGTGTGTACAAGATAGTGATACGTACGGAGCAAATATGATCATTGATGTGAGAACTTCCATTGCATCATCAAGGTTCGTCATTTGCTTTTACTTTCTGTAGTTAAGTTTATTATGTGGCAAATAGCAGCATGAAAATATATTTTCTATTGTTGTATGCGTAAACGATATTGGTTTCTCAAAAGCATACCAAGTGCTAAAGGTGAAAAGGATTAATATATATCCACAGAAACAAGATGATGCATACCACTATATTGTACTTATTATACTTCAGCCAATTTGATTATTTATTTCACTTGATGGGTATAATTTGGTAGTTTTATTACCTTTCTGCTGTGTTACTGTAGATTTTAAATTGGTTCTTGTGAGGTCATCTCTCTTAATATTCATTGTAATGTAGATTCTTTAATCAAAGTGATCAGCAGACGAAATTTGGCTGCCATGATTTTGTAGGTGGTAGGGCTGGTTTGGGTACCTTACATCAAGTAGGGCCCGTTTAGTTCCAAAAACAGCCATGTAGGGCTTGATGTGGCGTATGTAGGGTGAGATTGGTTTATTTAGGGGCTGATGACGTATGCAGGGTCGGTTGGCCTTACAGGGTCGACTAAGAATATGGGCCTAAGTCTGAAACTGTTCAGTGTTTTGCATATTTTTCCTTTCTGGGGACAGCAAGATCAGTTCGTCACCATTGTGAGTTGATGCAAAATTATAATGCGGTGTTGCATTCTGCAGGATAACTACGCTTTTTGTTGCCTTGCTTAGGTTCTTCAACTTACAAACAAGGTCTCGAAACGCATCTTGTTCGTATGTCGAGGACTTACTGTATGTTTTTTTGTAAATCCGGTGGATTGTGTGTGGTAAAATGGTGGATCCGTTGACAATAAATAAATACATGAAATAATGTTATCCAATTTTTTAGGTGCTTCAGGTGCTAAGCCAGCTGCCCCAGCAGCCAAGCCTGCCCCCGCAGCGGAAGCTGCCCCGCCTCCTCCACCTCCCCCACCTCCTTCAGCTGCCGCTGCTCCAGCTCCGCCACCACCTCCTCCGACGCCCGCCCCCGTTGACCTTAGTGCACCCCCTCCGCCGCCACCACCTCCACCCCAGGCTCCAATGTCTGCCATCCCCGTGGCAGCCATTAGGCACGCGCAAGCCATTGAAGCTGCAACTGTGAAAGTCCCTCCTTCCGACCCGACCAAGGAAATCACTGGCACGCGCACAGAGCAGCGGGTGAAGATGAATAGGATGAGGCTACGAATTGCTCAGCGTCTAAAGGAAGCGCAGAATATCAATGCGATGCTTACGACCTTCAATGAAATTGATATGGGGTATGTATTTTTCTGTCCTCTTCACTAATCTAATAGGTTGGGGCATGTGTTTGTTTAGATCAAATGATTACGACCAAGTAAATTTCTCTTAAATTTGTAATACTTTTTATCAATTCATGTTTTAATATATTCTCTTTTATGAGGTGTTACTGTACCTTTTCTAGGTTTAAAATACCATTTATTTTTGTCTTTTCATTGATGAGAATTCAATAATAGGGTTGTCCTGATGGATAATGGCGGAAAAAATGTGTGTAAATTAAGAGTGTTGAGTCGCAGTTCATCATTATTTAAAGGAGCCTATCATAGGCTTCAAGTTAGCGCTGAATAAATGGAAAATTTTAAGGGCAGCAAACAGGAAGCCATTTAGGAAATTTACTGGTACGCGAGATGATGGTATAAATACTTAGAAGCTACTGTTTGGGTTTTCCTCAGTTCATGAAAAAATGGCTAAGTTATGGCCATATACCCTTAAATACCATTATATTGTGATAGAGCACCCTTTTAAATATGTCTACTTAGGTAAATTGGCTACATAACTTCTAATTATGCAATATTTAATAATGACTAGACTAAGGATGAAGTTAGTAATGCAATGGCTCCTTGTATACTTCTTCAGGAGCTTATGGTATAGATATGTCTTGGTTTTATTGTCATCTTTAAATGAAATATATTATTTCTAGCTAGGTAACTTCTTTTCCCAAGCTATACTTCAGAGTTCTTGACCATTAGAATTGTATTTGCTGTCTATGCCAGATGCTATGAAAGGTTGTAAACAGTGAAAAATAAAACCTCCTCAAGTCGTTTATTACAACATCAATTACCATTGGTATGAAATGAATTCATTTGGACCTAACTTAATGATTTACTCACTATGAATACTATTGGAGAGTCGATTTAAATTTATCAGTACGATATATTTGAGTTGTAGCTGGGAGCTTTTTAATTCATCGCACTTACCAGATTCTCTTGTAGTTCTTTATCTAATTCAAAAGGCTGTGTAAGTGCATTCACGCTAAAGTTGCAGGCAATTAGGAAAAACATAATGCCTATGGTTCATTTCTTCTGTTTTCTTTGCTAAATTTTTCAGCACTTATTCACTTGCAGTGATGTTGTCGGATTGGGTATTATTGGGATTCTATCAATGTTCCCAAAACTGAGAGGGATGCAACTAGACAGTGTTACCTTCTTTTAATGTTTTTCATGAAATAACAGGATGGTGGGCTGTTTCAGCATACCATGAAATTTAGCCACTTTCAGAGCAATTCTTTAATTTACTAATTCATATGCATACTTTGGGCAGTGACTTGTGTTCAGGTACATAAATGTATTGTAGTCACAACTCTCACTCATTCGACTGTACAAAACTAACTCCTTTGAACATAAAATAATTTACCCTTGTTGCACTTTTCCAACACATTTTCTGGTACTTCGGCAAAAAACACCGCGTTCAGGTTGAAGTAATAAAAAATTTGCCACTCCTTACTCCATATATAATTTAAACTGGTGATGGCACACAGGAAATGCATGTAATTTGCAGCTTTCAAATACACTATCCTAACAGAATTTTGTTATTTCCCTTATCTTCATCTGCTACCTCAGCAGCTGTTTTTACCATCTTCTTCTGGTACAAATATAAATTCTCTCGATCAATGGGTGTCAAAATTTGAAGTGGCAATAGTAATTGATCATGATTCCTTTCCAAAACATCAACTAACATAGTGGGTGGCATGAATATGCTACTGAGTTTGCATAATTGAGAAAAATTGACCATGTGTGATCAGGGGTAACAACTCCTTGAAATGTGTCAAAAATCGCACCACTCTTTAATAGATTCACTTCCACCACTTAAACGCCCAAAATAGGGCTCAACACCGATTCAATGTGGAACATCACTAAAACGAAACAGCTCTCTTCACCGTATCATTGCTAGGGAGAGAGGATGAGGTCATTACACTCAATTGGGGATGTATGGTGGCGGTTGGTTTAAGAGACAGCAGTGCATAAGGGTGGCCTGGGATGAGGGGACATGATTCTTTTCTCTGCTGGATCGTGTGCAGTGTTGTGGTGGGGCAGTCAGGTGGTTCTTCTTCCTATTTCTTGTCCATTGCTTCTGTTTTGTGTATCTGTACTCCCCTAAGGGGATTCTGCTGCTCTTTATTGCTATTGGTAAGGCGACTGCGGCTGCCTTTTAAAAATCTGTTTGGCATTTTGACACCCACACTTCGTCTCTAATTCAATTTCTTTGCGGTTCCTGCTGGGGAAGGCACAATGCTGCTGCATAGACATTTTTACCACTCCTTCCAGGGCCAGCTCTAGGCAAAGTACTTATATGGGCAAACTGCTGTTGTGTTGCCCTCCTTCAGAGGGGTCGCCCTCCCCTTCGTCTCATCCAAGCTAGCTAAGAACTGTAGGTCAGTGGCCTATGCTAAATACTTTCTCAGCACATTCAGTGGTGTTCATACAACTACAATAGATTCAGAGTGTTTTTTTGCATTAGCTTAAACTTTAAAAGTTCGTAAAAATAAATGTACGCTAGAAAGTTGTGTACTAAGTATTAAATTCATAAAATCAGAAAACTATTTTTTTTTGCTGTTGCCTACCCCCCTTAGCTACGTTGCCTTGGTTACTCGGCTCTGCCTCCTCCCCCTCCCAATGAGGTGGTGTGGGTAATTTGGGGGAAGGCTTCAGTCTGCAATTTTACAGTCATAAATAATGTTCAAGGGATTTTAGATCCTGGGATTCCAGTTAAGGCAAATGATGTTTCATGGGTGGAATTTTTAATTTTTAAGTAGCTTAATAATATACCTAGTTACACTGCTGGTTACTCCCTGGTTATTTCCTTGATTAATTTTTTGCTTCTGTTTGTAATAGCACTGTTGGGATGACCAAAACACCTAAAGCTTATTTTTATAAAAATTACTCATTTTAAACTGAAAAATCTTAAATATTTTATTGTGAATTTTTTATAAAATACTTTCTGTGGTTTTTATATTGAACCCATTTTTTATTTGTTTTACAGTAATATCATGGAGTTCAGGAAAAGTCATCTCGAAGCATTTCAGAAGAAATTCAACATGAAGTTTGGCTTTATGTCTGCCTTTGTTAAGGCATCAGCTTATGCCTTGCAAGATCAGCCAGTTGTTAATGCAGTTATTGACGGTACTGATATTGTTTACAGAGATTATGTTGACATATCAGTCGCTGTCGCTACCCCTAAGGTATACTACATCCATTTATACTGTCAATTACTGCCTTTATTTTTATTGCAATTTTTAACTATGTATTTTGTTTTGATTTAAATCAAGGGCTTGGTGGTGCCAGTGCTTCGTAATGTAGAATCTATGAACTATGCCGAAATTGAGCAAGGAATGGCTGAACTTGCAGATAAGGCTAGAAAAGGTGCTTTGGCTGTTGAAGATATGGATGGTGGAACTTTTACCATTAGCAATGGTGGTGTGTTTGGCTCACTCATGGGAACACCAATTATCAACCCTCCTCAGTCTGCTATTCTTGGTATGCATGCTATTGTTGAGAGACCAGTAGCCATCAAAGGCCAGGTAGGCAATTCGTTGATCACATGATTATTTAAATTAAGATTTTTGGGTTTTTGAGATGTACGTATATGCTATGCATAGTACTATTTCTGAAATAATCATTTTTATGTGGAAATTTGATTATGTACTTACCTCTTCATTTGCTTTTAATTATTAGTAGAGAAGTGCTATTTTAGGAATATTTTGAGGTTTTTTTGATTATATATCAAGAGCCATAATGCAGAGTGTCCTTGAACTGTGAATACTGAAAACAAATTTCATGTACAGTTCCAGACAAAAAAAGAAAGAACCATCTTTGTGCAACAAAAGACGGAACTTATTCCAAAGAGCATTCCTCTGAAGAGGTGATAACTAAGCTGAGGACATTGGCTAAAATGCCTATTTTTTCGTTTACTAAGTAAATCAATTTAATAAAGTTATAAGCTCATTTATGATTATGTATGGTGAAATTAAGGCAGTTTGATACTGCCGAAAAATGCCAATTTTAACTTTTAATACCTTTTTTCAGTTGATACAACATGAAATTGATGGTTTGAGGCGTGACTTGGTGAAATTGATCCATTTTAAATAGAAAACTTTGTAAATTTTGCATATGATTTTACTAACGACCAGTTTAGTTGCTGTGCTACATCGTCAGGTGTTGTACCTGATGTACCTGACGATGTCACACAATGACGAAACTGGTCTTTGTAAAATCACATGTGAAATTTAAAAAGTTTTTTATTATTATAACTGATATAACATATTTAAGGGCCTAAAAAAGTAAATTTTTTCCAATGTCACCAAAATTTCCTTTAGTGCAGAGCTAGACTGTTATTTCAGTTTATTTGTTAATCTATCAACGTTGATTAAACATTCATTAAGAAATGTCACCCAAAGAATTATCTATATGCATAAAAGAGGATGTCTTTTAGTCTGTCCGCTATACGTTTCTATGTGGTTGCAAGGATTTCGACCAAAGTTTATACATAGGTGCATCTCATGCTCCCAAACCCTGTAGTGCTACTTTTGGCTGCTTCTGGCATGTCCGTAGTGTCGTATTCTCATTACCATTTTTTACATCACATCATATAACTTTTATGGTTGGACATTTGGCCGGGTAGGCACACCTCTTCACTCGCACAAAGGGAAAATATAACTCAAAGGATACTACACTTAAATCACTCTTTGCAGTGCAAACCATTTCGCTGGGGTATGAGTTCACAAGATGTTTTTGGTCTACACACGTACAAACATGCATAGGGATCAATGTTGTGGAGTGGGGTATAATCGTTCCCGTTCACCTCATACAGAAATAATTTTTTCCAATGTTTGCTCTGTAGCGTACTAAAAATTCCTGCTGTGTGACCATTAATTTCAAGTACCTAGTTTCCCACTTCTCTGGGTACTAACCTTCCTGAGCAATGCCGGGTGGCATGCTAGTTATGTATGGAGGAGAAAGACAACTATCGTAATTTACATGTTGCATACATATGATGGTTACAATTGCCAAAAACTTGCTTTTAAATGAATTATCAGTATTGGTGAGTTTAGAAAGCCTGAAGTTGCTTTGCCTTCACAGCCAGTATAGATATAATGTAGAGCATGGCTAAATACTACTGCATTATAATCTGCAGATAAAATTATTGAAATATGAGCGATATAACTGACAGGAATGGTGTGTTCTTCCAATACATTAGTCTGAATGTCTTTTTCACCCACTTAGGGTACACTATTATATCCCTATATCCTCCTCTGACAATTACAACTGAGAGACAACATCATCATCCTCTATTGGTGGGGGTTATATGGTGGTCAATTATAACATATTTTTAATTGAGTACATGTACACTACAATAGAATATGTTTTGAAGTTCCCAATGGCTTCAGATATTGCTTGGACAGTTTTTGTATTATTATATGGATGAACAGAAATTTATAGTGGCTTTTGGTTGTGCTTTTTTATGTAGGTATAGGTAGTGCAGCAACTGAATGAAAAAAAAGCTAATTTGATCGTGGAAAGCAGAAATGTTAAACCCTGATGTTGAGCGTGAAAATATATTTTAAGCACCTATTTTAAGTGCCTATTTTGAAATTTTTAGAGCCTATTTTGAAATTTTAGTGCCTTAATGTCCTCAGCTTAGTGATGACACATCAATCTCTCCACTTTCAGAGTAGGGCACTTTGGCTTGATCAATCAACTTTTGGGAAACCTGATCAATTAACTTTTGGACCCTTTTTGGGAAAATGGTGGCTGAAGTGGGGCCAGGCCTAGCCACAAGGGAAATCAATATTCTTTTTTGTCTTCCTTATGTTTTTCAGTTGCAATGGTTTTGTATGTCTCTGAAATGACATATAGTTGTGGCTATCCTGGTGGACTTCATACATTAGATTGGTAGAGTGTTTATGGTGCTCTACTTATCATTCTTCATTGCTAGCCATTTCCGTGCAAATACTTTCTTTGGTGTGGGATTGCTGTGAATGAGCCCTTAGGCCTGTTTCAAATAGACGCGTGAGGTCCGAGCTACGCGAGCAGGGCGCAGAGATTGGTTGCTGTTGTTCACATAGGCAGGGACAAAATCTGTCCACATCCGGCACAATGTCCGCTGTGTGTAGCATGCCAAGGCAGAAGAATTTCATACTGCCAAGTGCAATTCAAGCAATTGCTGCATACCAGGTCTAAGGAGACTTTGGGTGCACCCTATTGTGGCACGAAGAACATTAAAAGCCGCTTTAGTGACCATATTTACTGAACTACGCGCTGATGAATATAATTTTTTCAGTTATTTTCTTAGTGTCAATTTCACTATCCATGGCAAAAGGACGTGCTCGCACTGTTATCTCCAAGCTTGCTCTAATTCTACTAGTAAATCAGCTTGGTGCGCATCAGCGATCCGCGTTCATGTGTAAGCACAAACCTGTCTCTGTATGCGCGCGGATGATCTGCAGGGGGGGGGGGAGGGGCCACGCGGATGGCTCCTCCGTGTGTGGGCGTTCACTCATGTGTAAGCTTCCATTAAAATCAACGGAAACTTATCCGTGCGCATAGCGCAGACTGTCCGCATCCATGCAAAACGGGCCTAAAGGCATGGACGGGTTGGGAGGTTTAGTGTTATTAAATCACGGCCGCTGGCAGAGGTTTCGAGAGTGGTGCTATCAGTGTAGACCCAAGTGGTTCATTTTTGTGTCTGGGACTGTACTTAACCAAAATAGTGTATTTCAAGCAAAGTTAATTTCTATTCATAATTTTTTTTATTAAAGTAAAACAGGTTTAAATAATCATTTAATCTCTGTCTGTGTATATGTTATCAATTCTTTGGCCAGGAATTCTGCTATAATATATTATGCATCACAAATTCATTTTAATTTTCTTTTTATTACACAGTAATGCATTTTAGTATTCCCTTAATTCATTTTGTTTTACAGTTGTGTGTTCATATATCTGTGGTTAAAATTAAAACATCATTGATTGGGTTTATGTTGCTCTATAGTATATTATCTCTTTTTCCTTCTGATTATAGGTGGTGATACGTCCAATGATGTATGTTGCCCTTACATATGATCATAGGTTGATTGATGGCCGTGAGGCAGTGTTGTTTTTACGTAAAATCAAGGCGGCTGTTGAAGACCCTCGAATAATTCTTTTGGGTTTGTAGGTTGTAAACAATTTGTTACCTTGTACAGTTGTAATATGTAGGTAAAAAAATTTTTATACTGATGCACATAAAAAAATTTTTTCGAATGAAGTGAATTCTTGTCTGGAGATTCTGGGATGTTGCACACTTAAGCTCTCAATTGACTGGCTGATCTGTTTCTCATGAATGTATTTATTTTCTTCCAAGAAGGAAATCCTGTATCTTATCTCTTTCTCATTCCCAGTAACGCTTTCAAAGTGTGTTTAACATTGCCTAACATGGAGAAAAATTGTCATTAACACATATTCTCTGCTGTATGACTGGGGTCATTACTTAACATGTAGACAAGTAAGCCATCACATGGTTCCCAATGTCAGAGGCTACTGGTTGAATTTGAATGTTCGTAAGTCAGCTTCTCTCG
Organism: Ischnura elegans; assembly: GCF_921293095.1. Taxonomy (NCBI): domain Eukaryota; kingdom Metazoa; phylum Arthropoda; class Insecta; order Odonata; family Coenagrionidae; genus Ischnura; species Ischnura elegans. Next base: position 73,010,130 of record NC_060256.1, read on the forward strand.
ATGACCTTTGTTGCTTTGGCAACTTTTGGTTTCTCTTAGATGCCCTGTTTTATCGAAATAGTTACTTGCCGTAACCTATTTGAATAGTTGTGCAGAGAATTGTACAGTGTATGACTTAGTTCTCATTGTAATTTCACTGGCTTAGTGAAAAATTATTTTTAGTAAGGTATATTTTTCAAAGCTATTTTCAACTTGTGGCAATGGATTTCCAATGCGTCACAAATGTACATTACCTTGATGAATAATAAAATTATTCAAGTTGTTTTTCAAGTTTATATGTTCCAAATCTCATGAGTGATTGAGTTTTGACACACAAATTATCCTTCATTTACAATTTAGGTCCTTTTTCTTTAAAAAAAATGTTATTAATGTTTTCAATGGTATACACATTGATCTCTCCAAATTATATCCTCTGTGGTAAATTATTCTACGCACAGATGCAGTTCTCTGTATATTAGAATTTTGAAGCAATTCCATGTTTCAATAGATACTATAGCATTTCTTTATAATTAATTCTACTATCAATCATCAACATAATCATAGAATTATCTTAAAAACTGGGGCAATTGAATTCCAGTGGGGTAATGTAATCATACCTACTTACGATCTGTTTGATATGGTGAATATCGAGTAATTAAAATCTGTCTCTTTTCCTAAAATAACTTCATTTTTCAGTGACTTGAAAATTGTGTGTGTATGTATAAATGTTGTAATTATTCCTTGAAGCATGCGTAATTATCCATGGCATTTCGATTGTTAGTTATGATGATAGTAGATAACCTGTTAATATTTTTTGATAATCCAAGTATGTGCCTTATATGGAAGCAAGGATAATCAAATAATATCTCCTCATACTTCAGAAGAATTAGTATAATTTAATGACAAATGAAGTTTATGCTTAGTTCTTAACAAGTGCATGACATCTTAAGTTGTAGATAGTTCTTTAAAACTATCATTAGCATTGATGAATGATCACGATGTTGTTCTTTTTGTTTAAATTCATTGAATTTCATGTTATGGATAGCTTAAATGGAATACTAATTGGAAATGATGTGTTTGTCGTTTCTGGGCTCATTTCTTTAGTTAAAAGCGTAAAATCTCGGGTTAATTAGGCTTTGGTTGGATTTTGTCTCGAGCTCATGTGATAATCCTTCATCTTTCTGCTATTAATTTTTTATTTACCGCTATTTCTGTGAAGTTTCAGTTCCTAGAATCTAGGTGTTATTATTTCTAGTGTCATTTTGATCATGTCCACATTATTAATAAAATATTTCTCTCATGCTTCATCAAAATACTCAGGAGCTATAGAAATGCATGCCAGCCATTTTGCTCATACAGTTTTTATAATAGTTAATTGTTGCGGTGAAACTTAACATTTTATGTTGTTTTTACACATGACTTTACTGCCCTTATCTAAGCCTTAATGTATTTACTTTCTTATGTCATACCTGCATATGCTCTATTTATTAACCTTCGCCTTCTCTAGTGGACAAATGTAGAATCTCATGGAGACTTGCACGGCTTTCATGTGTTTTAGGTGCTTTAAGCTAATTGTAGTGAATTGCTTTGTGATTTATGGCTTCTTCAATTAGTGTGTACAATATTTGGTTCCTATTTGCTACTTTTTGTTCAGCCCATGATTTAATGCTTGGGCTGATACCAGGTATTCCAATATGTATACCTATTCTACATTACCCAGGACTACTATGAGTCAGGTCCACCCAGATGGGAGTAGATAAAGACAGGCACTTTTCTCCTTGTCCCCATTTTCGGAGGGTCTAAGAGTGGCCCTCAAAAACATTCTTGAATGGCAATAGGGGTGAGGAAAGATGCCCTATGGAAAAGTTGTTCCAGCCCCCCAAATGTCTCTCAGTGTTCCTGCCGATAGTATTCTTTTTCATAACCACTTGTTGATTACAGTTCTTCAAATTTTCTCCTACTAAGTCTTCCTATGCCTTTAAATGTGGAAATGTTTGCATCTGCAGTCATATTTTAGATGGATCAGATGATTAACTTCCTTACAAGTGATTGTAGTACTTGTACTTCTTGGGTTAACTCATGTATTACTTCTGATTTTAATATGCCTCTGCTTTCACAGCAGTCTTTTACCTTAAGCTATTCTGGGTTTTGGCTAGGTCATGCACTCATGAAGGTAGTGAGAATTTCAAAACTGTGTCTATTTGATTACTATATGTAATTAAATGGTGAGAGAGTGTGCCAATATGGCCAAACAGCTGTTATTATTGGAGTACCAAGGAAAAGATTTTAGTTGGATTCTCCCAGCGAAGTGCAGTCACATCCAAGTCCTAGCCAATTTTTTATTGTTCAAATGGTGAGGAATTTTCCATTCATTTGGTTCATAGTTTTTTTGTGTTCACTCTGATTAAACCAATTTTATGTTCCCATCCTCAGTATTTATTACTTTTTTACTGTGTATAATTTAAGTTTGCCTCATGGCATTGTTTTTTTAAGTTTTTTTTACTACCCTATGTGTCAGGTTTCCTACATTTCTTAGAGGTGGTGGTATGAAAACTGCAATTTATAATATGAAATAGATTGTTGCATTGATAATTTAGTCAAACAGAAATTTTTACTGTACATTTCTTAACAGTTTATTCAGCCTGTGCTTTTTATGTTTGCATTATAAAAAGAAAATTTTCAGAATTAAATAAAGGATTATAGTACATTTTGCCAAATGCTTTTTTTAATTTACTGGTCAAGCTATGCTAATATCTCAGAATTGTGATACATATATGAATGAAACTGTTACCGTAAGGAAGTCTTCTTCCTCAAGTAGATTTGCTTTTGCTCTATGGCAATGCAGTACAGTATGAGCATTCTGCTTAATGGCTTATTGTGATCATTACCTGGCCTGCTCTTTTGCAAATCATGATGTGCTTCTAGAATACTAGGCCTCCATCCAGATGTAGCTATGTGGTTAGAAAGTAGCATAGGTATTTGAACTAAATTAATTTTTAGAAGCTATTAATGTTAAAAAATATTGAGCCATTCCATCTTAGACATTTAGTTCAGCTTATTAATGGTATTCACCACCTGTTATCTGAGGGTGCATTCATGTAGAATGCAGATTGCTGATGCTGATAACCAAGAATAGGCATGAGTAAAATTTTGTTTTGTTTTATGTGTCTGCTCACAGACAAAGCTTGTTCAGACTTGTGGGTGCCGGCTGTAAGCGCATAACAGTGAACCAGAATGTTTGAAACATTATTTCCAGTACCTACAATGCCGGTAGACTCCAACTGTGGTTGGGTTTTCACTGATTTTCAACTCAAGTGGCCAATGGAATTCTTTTGTTTATTTAATAGCACTAGTTGCTGTTAATGATTTTCATTTATGACGGTTACATTGATTATTCAATAACTTTTCCTGTATAAGTGACCAGCTGTCAAATTTTATGATGGTAATAGTAAAAAACTTAAGTAGCTTTTCCATTTCATTAAATATGAACTTTAGCGCTGTGATTATTATTAACAAACCCTGATTCTAGGACATGCGCAGAGTATGAGCTTTAAAATTCTAATAAGAAAACTTCATCATCACTTGACAAAGACATCTCAACAACTGTGGACTAGAACTTGTTTCCAGCTTTTTACGTGAAAGGCCACAATAATTGCCCGCACTTGTAATTGCCTGCTGGTTTTCAGGCGCTTTTAACCAGTGTTTTACGTGAATGCATACAAGTTAGATCTAAGGTTTCCGTGGCGTTTCTCTGTATGAATCTCGGCTTTCGGGAGTTCCTCCGCATTGAGTTGTCCATAGATGACAATTTCTCCAGCCATCGTGCTGGATCAAAATCAATGACCAATCAGAGCCCACCTGAGAACCAACCAAGCAGAACCCACCTCCAATCCCCGAAGTACCTGTATAAGTCGGCCAAATGTTATGCATCGCCACTTCTGACCTGAAGATGCTAGCAGGATGGCTGGTGAAACTGTGTTCACCTATGGACAGCTCAACGCGGAGGAACTCCTGGAAGCCGAGACTCATATGCACCCTTACAATTAGTGAAAATTTTGAGTCTGATTATTCTCAATAATAGAAGGTCTCCTTAGAAACACTTGTTTTTGTGCCATTGCAGTCATACCTATATGCAATTAACAATAAGATGCATACTGTATTTGTGTAAATATAGCCCCAATTAAAGGCATTGACCTCCACCTTCCCCAACCTTCATGTTTATTCTTGAATTGAATCCATCAACCTAGGCGGATGATCTAGGTTTTCCAAGTACCATTAAATGAAACCATGGAGGTCTGAGAGTGACTGACTGCGGCCACGCCTACTGTCTGCTGATTGGCCAAGGGAAAGTCACGTGCTGAGAAACTTTCCCTCCCCTCACCCCAACTTACTTTAGCCACACCAGCTCACCCTCAAGGATAAAATGAACAGAGTATAGTGATGATAGAGGAGTCTTATCAATGTATAGTACACTCCCGATTATCCGGGCTAATGACAGGGATATACGGCACGAATAATCGGGAAACACGGATAATACAACTTTCACTTAAATGTCTTGTAATATTCATAATTTAAGTAAAACAAACAATATATTATTATGTATGCAGTTATTCTGTTATTTAAGAGTGCTTCCTGGACTCATTGAGAGCTCTCTTCGCAAGTTCGCGATCTTTTTAGCGGCGATAACATTGTTGTACTCGTATTATTATTGCTCTATGTAAGGCCTGGTTTCGTAAACCACACATCCGTAGCTGTGTGATCACGGATACAGAAAAGTGGTTTGCACGAATGCTTCAAAATCAATGCTCGAAGTCGGAAACTACACTGTCAGGCAACACGCCAAGTTGCCCCCGTTGCAACTGCTGCGCGACGTGTATCCGTGATCAAGGAGCGCGGTCGCGCACTACGAGGCTTGGAAAACAGAACACGGTGCTCCCGTGAATGCAGGTAGCGCGTCATCACTTCTGTTATACGAAGGGGGTTCTTACGGAAATAATAAGCCTAGTGTATCCTGGTATTAATGCAGTAATTCCGATGATTTTGCATCCGATTCTATTTTTTATAAAGATCGCGGAAAAAATTGAGCGAGAGGGAAAACAATGCACGGATAATCCGCAACGCGGATAAACCGCGGCCGGATAATCGGGAGTCTGCTGTAGTTACATAGTGAGTAGTATGAATAAATGTCTGACTCACATGAACACTTAGGAAAATTAATTTTTGCTGCAGGTTACCAAATAATTATTGTTGTTTGGACTTCATTTTTTTTAAAGTGCTTTAGGTACTCAATAATACCTTTACTTAGTACTTTTTACTGCGAGTACATGATTGGAAGGTTTGCCTTTTAGAATCATAAAATGCTCAATTACAAGCCGTGGATGGATGTAAATAAAATCTTGGAAGTGCAGCAATGTCTTCAATGAGAAAAATTTTCACAAAAATTTGTTTTCATGTATTTAAGTAAAGTTCAATCAAGTGCTAAAAGGGTTGCCAGTGAAAAGGACTGGTTAAACTTTGAAGGGTGAATAATTTCCCCCATTTCAAGCAATTTAAGTTTAAGCTTTTGATGTGGCTACAAATGTGGGGTCCCACAGTGAGTGGCTATTGTATGTAAAGGAGCTAAATGATTTCAATTGGTGCTATGTAACACAGATCACTTGAGAAAGACTTGCCATTTTTTGTTTTTCATTCTTTTCTCTTTTAAATTTCCTCATGCTCTGGTAAATCACTGCCAAAGGGGTGATATGGCTGAGCTTAAAGTTGGATGCTCCACGACTAGGGTCCACCGATTGGCTGAGGTCTCTGCCCTATATCCGTGGCAAGGCCACCAAGCCACTACCCATGCACAGTGACTGCGGACCATATTTAAGTCTTCCCAATAGTAGTGCAGTATTTATTTGCAGTAAGTTTAATTACTGTTTTCATTGACCCCTTCATGCTATAATAAGTGATAGCCTTGAGAGGATGTTTACACATAGCTATGACACCTAGCTCCAATTATTATTATTATTACAATATTGTAATAATAATACGGTTTCCATGGAGTACTAAGGAAGTGATCTGGGAGCCTCCCTTTCCTTCCAGTGCTGCCTTCTTCAATTCACTGTAAGGCCTAATCCCTTTCAATCTATCTAAAAATCGTATTCTTTTCCTTCCCCTCCCTCGTTTCCCTAACATTCTACCCTCTAACACCATTTTCAACATCCCCTCCCCGCTAAGCCCTAACTCCATCCATACATTGTCTCCTCGGTACCTCATTTAAAAGCTGCATCTCCTCGCCAACCATATCTAGCACTTCGTCGTTCCTTACCCCCTCCGTCCATTTCACCCTCTCCATTCTTCTCCATACCCACATCTCGAATGCCTCCAATCTTCTCTTGTCTTCTTTCCTCAGTGTCCACGTTTCCGCACTGTAGAGCGCTACACTCCAGATCAAACTCTTCACTTACATTTTCTTTAAACTCTTACATAACGATCCTCTCAGAAGCTCCTTCCTGTTCATGAACGCCTCCTTTGCTAATGCAATTCTCTTCCTAATGTCCTTACTACTGTATCCGTTTTCCTCTAATGTACTGCCTAAATAGTTCTGCTCAACCTGCTCAAGTTTTACACCACCCACTTTTATCTTAAGTCTCACATTCCTCGCTCGTGATGCTTTACAAAACCGCATAACCTTAGTTTTCTTGTAATTAATCCTCATCCCATACTCCTTGCAACGCTCGTATAAAGCATCCACTGGAGCCTGAAGCCCCCTCGCTGACTGGCTAATCAACGCCTGATCATCCAGAGTTGTTCAATTTCTTTGGATTAATTCCATAGGAATATTTGATAAAATGAGAATTAAGAACTGTATATCTTTCCATGTATGTGAGTTGCCTCTATCAAATTTCCTCTGGCATCACTAATGTTTAGTGATGCAGCAATAACTTAATCACCTAACCTTCAACTTGCTCTCCTAGGTCAGTATTAAGTATTTTGGCCATTTTATAAGTCCTAAGAGTCAGGTAGGCTGGCATAATAGGCTCCTTTGAATGGGTGATACATTTTATTTGTCAAATGCGATGGCTGTCAGTAATGCATGAGGTCAGATACTGATTTTTGTCTTCTACTTCATTTTGTTTTGATGAAATGAGACAATGCACTATATGTACTTCCAAAATATTTAATTCTTTGTGGCAAATTTCTTTGTGAAGCAATAAATTTTGTGGAAATATTGTGCAACGCCTGACTTATATCAATCTACTATATTATTTCTACTGTATAGATACCTTTTTCTCAACTTATACACAACCAAACTCTACAAATGAGGTACCAAAATGCACAGAATTTATCAGAGAACATGCGACGGCATATCTTACTTCCTAAATATTGCTATTGTTTCCTAAGATTGGTTTTAAAGAATGAAAAAAAATCAATTAAAAAAAATTGATTCCAGCAAGATTGTCCTCATCCCAAGAATACAGTTAACGCCGTTGGATCCCACCATGCCTTTTAATTTGACTCGCAGACAATTTCCCACTAAGGTTTCCTATGCGATGACTATTAACAAGGCTCAGGGTCAGACTTTGCAAAGAGCTGGCTTATTCCGGCCTGACCTTGGATTCTCTCATGGCCAACTTTATGTAGCATTCTCTAGGGTAAGATCTTTTCAAAATATTTTTGTAAATATCAAGGAAAATACTAAACAAGTATTAACAGAGGATAGTGTAATTACTTCCAATGTAGTGTTTAAAGAGATCCTCTGACCTCAATTTGTACATGAATATTCCAATTACATTTGTAGATAAGACCCTGCCTTTTTTTCTACATTTTAAAATTAGAAACGCGCCTATCCCTCTGTGGACCTGCATTGAAAAGAGCGGGGGAAGCCCGCTGGGAGCAGGCGCATCACGCTTGTACTAAGAATTACCGTCTCATCAAGCAGCATACTTTATGTATAATACTTTATTTAGAGTAATGATATTTCGCCAAATTATTGCTGAAGCTTTCTTTGCAATCTTTTTCAAGTTTCATTTTTGCCCTCATATATTTATTGGTTCTATTTCTTCATCTTGCTGAAATTAATGCATAATTAAAATCTGGTGGAATTTTTGCAAATTCATAATTTTTATGATTGTTTTAAAGAATGGTGGCTGACTTGTTAACATGTGTAAGTCAGTATATTGCAGTTTTGATAAACAATAGAAGTTCACCAAAACGAAGGAAATGATGGTCTGTTTCTAATAAGTTGGTGAAATGTAGCTTTTCAATTTTGATACCAGTGGAGCATTGCCGACCTTGAAAAATTAAAGAAAATAATCACTCTAGTCATTCATTGAGTGAAGATCAGCTTACTACAAATTTCTTGATTGTATGCACTATTTTAGCTGTAGACAGGCTGGTTCTGTAGTAATGCCACCAGTAATAGTGGTGGAACTTGTTTCATTGTGCCCTTATTTCAATTGCAGGCATTTTATAAAAATGCTGCTCCATGTATTACTAAAAATATTATAACTGGCCGTTGTCCTTTCCTTATTTTTTAGACTTCTTCAAATCCCTCTTTGTCCCTACTGAGGCTTCTATGTCATCTGCATTTTAGACTGGCCATATTTTTCCTTTACATACATATTTGCTTTTCTTAAGCCTTTTGTAAGATTTCTCTACACGAGCATTGGAGGTATTGTGGACAGTGCTCAGCATTTTTTGGGCTCCTATTCATATTCTTGGTTCCTAACAGCAGAGTCCAGATTTTATCACAGCCGCTAGGTTTTTGTACTTTTTCTCTGGTTGTGATAAAGCCCTCCAATTCAGGAACGAAAGAGTACCAAATTCTAACTAGCCTTTACTGTTTCTCCTGTTAACTTTGCTTTTCCATGCTCCAAGTTACAAGTATCGTAGTCTATATCTGTATCAAGCCCTTACCTTTCATTCCATACTCCTCAGCCTTCTCCTTTACCACCTTCAGTTGCATTACCCTATTCCCATGTGTTTCTACAATCTTATGCTGAGCAAGCCCAGTACAACTTAATCAGTATTCTTGAGTGTCACTAGTGTTTCAACCTTAAAAGATCCTCTTGCACAACTTTCCTGTTTTCATCCTTCCTTTTCACTCCTTACCTCAGCATTCTTATCTATCCTTAGTAGTTATCTTCTCCTTTACCCTTGTGATTAGCCATAGAGCTTTTCAGATCAAATTCTAATGAATTTTTCCTTCCAACCAGTATTTTTACTCCTTATCCCAAGGAACGTATGTCATTCTTTTCCAATTTATCAATCTCACCACTCAGAGCTGGATTTCAACCTCAAATCCTCAATCCCACTGGATATTTGACTCTTTTTACAAGCTTCTTAACCATTGTCACCTTATCCTCTTGAAGTTTTTACATGAGACCTTGAGCCCCATGATTTGGTAGAGCACTCCATTTTTGTTATTCTAATTTTCATTCCCCTCTAGTCCTGCTAATTATTTACCAATATATTCCTGTCTCTCTCAAGCTAACTCACAGATTATGATGTTGTCGGCAAATGGCATACTCCAAGGTGTCTTCCTCTCCACATTCCTTACAAGCTACTAATTTACTTGCGCTGAAAGGTAAGGGCTATGAGCCAATCCCTGATATAATTCATCTCACACCGGAAAACTGTTTCACTAAAACTGATCCAGGCACATAGCCGGTGGGGCTTTGGGAGCTTCAGCCCTACCCCAGAAATCATTTGTCTTGTTGTGACCACCCATGGTATATCTGCTGAGGAGACCACAAGCCCAGGGGCATTTATCTTCTGTCACTTCATTTTGTCTATATGTAGTTGAATTTCATAATATCTACCATTAATGATCAATGAATTTAACTTCCAGCATTATGCAAACAAAATACATAGCTGACTTATTGAAATGTATGGTTTTCCTATGCATGCAAATTGATGAAAATTACTTTTATAGGCAACCCACTCCAGGGGCACAGCTAGGAATTAAGGCTGGGGAGGGGTTTAGGTGCAACTAATACCGGGGTGTGTGGGGGTATGGAATACCCACCAGGATAAGCGGTAAATGCGAGATCAATAAATTGCGGAATTTTAAGATAAATGATTGAAAATAGTGAGTTTTACGGCTTTCTGAGGGATATTTTATTAATCCTCACGCTATTCTGTTAGTAATATTAATCCGATTAAGTAAAGTATATTAAACTTAAAAATTTCTCTGAGCTCTGGGGGGGGGTTTTACCCCCAAAACCCCCCCTAGCTGTGCCACTGAACCACTCACAACCTAACCATCCCCAAAGTAAATTTTTGGCTATGTGCCCTCACTGATCTCCACTTACGTCTTTGCTCCCTTGTATATGTATCTCTTTTGCTTACCTTACCATTTTTTTTGTCTGCTGTCTCCCTCATGCATCTCCACCCTTCCTCTCTGAGGACCATATCATGAGCCCCCTCTCATTCTATGAATGCCTAATGCACTTGTAACTGCGACAGGCAAAATGTAAAGCAAAGGCATCAAACAAACCTGATGGAGCTTTCCTGCTGAGAATAAATCGCTGCAAAGTGTACTTGAAAATTAATGGCAGTGTAGCACTTCATGACTAAACAGTGGTGGATTTAAGGGGGATCAGATCATCAAATGTTCTTTTTTAATTTTTATTAGTTGAAAATTTATTGTATCCTTGTAAAAAAGTAAAGGGAGTGTATAAGGAAATGCATGTCTACAAGTCTCAAACGTGAGAGAAATATAAGTTTTATTTATCAGAGAGTGTGGCACTGCTTGCAAAAAAATTAACATGGGAGAACGGTCCTCTCTCGCAGGGTGTATTCTATATTCCCTGAACCCAGGTCATGGCCCACCTCCCAGGTTTGATGCTGAAAGTGCCCCTGATGACTTAACTACCAGAAAGTGTCATAATCGGTAAAACTTTGCATAAAATGCTATCATATATGATTAACACCAAATATACTTAGTTTGGAGCTCCAGATTTTTTTCCTTTGATCGAATTTAAATCATGCATTTCACTCCATGGCATTAAAAAGAATCACTCCTCCACCACCTATTCATAGCACATTCCACCCTCTCTACTTTTACCCTAACCATCATTGTATGTGACATCAGAAATGTTCTTTTGTAATTTATACTCCCTGGTATATCTCCTCTACCTTTAGATAGCGGAGTCAGGAAGTAGCTTCTCCATTGGATCGGTATTCTTTTCTGCTGCTACATTTTTTTGTACCGAGTCCTCTAAAAAATGAATCTCCTGATCACCAAGAATTATTAATTTATTTCCAACTTTCCCTTAGCAGCACAAATGAGCCTTTATAATGGGGGCTCCAACATTAGCAATACGTTGCACCAACATCCATGCTCCTGATATGGTCCACTTACCCCAGGGAGTTGAAACCTCCACCTTTGGTATGCCAAGTGCGGATTTTACCCCTCAGCCACATAGGCCAGTAAAAGGCCTCTCTGTTCTTACATCATTATCCGTTATCATCATTAGATCATATCATTATCATCATTAGATCCGGTGCAGAAAGACTTAATCCGCGAACTACAAAGGAAGGCTGCATGTTTCGTTAAAAACTGCTATGGGCGTACAGACAGTGTTAACCAGATGTTAAGCGAATTAGGCTGGGAGCCGCTGGAGACTCGGAGGCTGCGCGCTAGGCTTAGATTGCTTGAACAATTGAGAATGGATATCTTTAAGAGCGACACAGAGAACATAATATTAGAGCCACACTATATTTCCAGGTCCGATAGAAGCGATAAACTAAGAGAGATGTTTTGCCGAACAGATAGATATGGGAATTCGTTTTTCCCCCGAACCATAAAGGACTTTAATAAACGCTAGTCCCAACTTCGTTAGAGCACTTCATTTTTTTTGTTTAACTGTAAACGGCTGGTATCCTAACACCCCCTGCCACAAGCCTTTTAGGCGGCTTGCGGGGTATTATGTAGATGTAGATTATTTCATCATATTCTAAAGCTTTTTCATATTTCTCATGGTAGACTCAACTTGTGTCATGTTGACTCCAAGGACAAGACTCTTATTCTTACCTGCTTCACCTTACTTTTCATCCTCACGGTGAGGTGAGGCTTTCGTCAAGCGCTTTTTCAATCAACAGTGAAAGCTCCATGCAACGAATTTGTGGGAACTGGAAAAATCATGGCTTCGCTGTAGGGGGTTTCGTTGTATGGAAGTGATATTTGGGTTGCGTCGTCGCAGGGGCACCAAATGTTCCGTGAGCTTTACTCTGCAAAGCGAGTAAACTTCTAAATCTTAATTTATTCTTAAAACCTTTCCTATAGGGTATAGGGACGATAAACAATTGTTTACCATCAAAACTGTGGCTATCACCGCGTGATTTTCAATCTGCATATATTTCTAATTAAAATAATTCTTTTCTTCTGAATTCTGCTCTATTATATCTGCATCAGTAACTTCTGTTGCGTCAGTTGGTCTGAAATAATAAGAACCTCAAAATTAATGCCTTTGGATTAAATAATTTTTATTTGCTCCATAATTTTTCGGAGTATGTAGTCGATATTATTCTTGGAGTGCAATAATTTTAGTCGCAATCAATAGGGTAGTTTCCTTCATCAAAGAAAACGAAAGGCATTGATTGCGATTCGTTACCCACCATTAGTGTATACATTGTATACAAATTATTTGGTTTTAGAAATACCGGTTTAGACGAATGGCAAGGGTCAATTTTAACCTCATTTGAAAAAGTCCAGATTGGCGCCCTTGCGATGCCACTCCACGTGACGTCACAGGGACCTAGTTTCTATACGAGTACATAGGAGTATTAAATCGTCTGAGGTTACCAATGCATGCACGAGGCACAGAGCTCAGGGACACATCTCTTAATTACCACCTATTAAAACTACCTATGGTAGGAAAGTTTCCTTCGTTTGATAAGGTATTAATAATCCTTATTTAAGCCAAGCGCTACCTGCTAGCAGCCTCCATCGCAGCGGCGTACATATCCTCGCCCCAAGGTCACCACACTCGGCGGCAGCGGCATCCAGAATGACGTCTCACGGGCTTTTCCCACCATTCATACTTACAACTAGCCGTCGCGTTTTCGCGCGCTTGAAAATTGTCACTTTTCATTTAATCGCGAAAAATAGATATCGTCATTTAAAAATCTAAAAGCGTGAAATACGTACTCCAGGAGTAATAATCAATCGATTAAGGCAATAAAAAATAATAGGAAACCACCCTATTGGCAGTTTTATTGAGCAACTTATCGTGAAAGAGCACATATTTCCCTTAAGATCTGCGAAATAATACGCATTGTTGGAATCCCATTGAAATACCGGTAAACATCTATTTCTTCCTTTCCTATTATTATATTCTGTTTTAGTTACTGAGTGTTTTTTGCTGCATTTTTGAGGTATAATATTTTTATTTTTCACAAATGTGCGTATTTACATGTTTGCCGATGTTTTGTCTCTGGTTGGTAGTTTAGATATGGTAGAAATTGCGCTTCGAGGAAAAATGAGCAAAACTGAATGACTGAGAAAGTTTTATTAGTTACGGATGGGAATAAAGTTGGCATATTGTCTTTTTTAAATTATAAGGGATGTTTTCGGTAGGCGCAGTTGAGTACACTTTTCTCTGTTGTGACCGAAGGTAATCGATAGTACAGTTTATTTACTTTTCCATGTGATTTGGGAACAATAATGGTAATATTTGACCGATTCATTCACATAATATCGCCGAGAAGTTCATAGTATGGTTGAACCTTTGTAACCTCATCAGGTAAGTGCAGCTTAGCAACCTCTCTGAGATAAAATGCTGAGCGTTCCTGTATCATTGCTGTGAGATGGGAGCGTTAGCCTAAAGCAATTTTTATTCCAAGATCATTCCAGTAAGTTACAGTAGCGGATGCAGAAAAAAACTCAAGGGGGGGCGCAAAAGATATCTTGAGTCACATTTAATTTTATCTTAATAAAAAGTAATTAAGTCACATGATAAGCCACTGGTAAATTATAGATGTATCTGACCTTGGACTTTTGTTTTCAAATTGTATTGCTTTTTGGATATTTGCCATAGGTTGATGGCGCACGATGTGAATATACATACATTGGATGACAAACCATCTTATTTTACCACTTTTTTGTAAGTAGGCGTGCTCTGCTGTGGTTTATGTTTGAAAAATGCAAATTACTGCACCTCGAGTTCGTTGCAACGAGAATAATCTGCTGACGCGCCTGGAGGAATGGTCAACAGTTTTTTGTATCGCATTTGCCTCCGTTGGTATCCATGAACACTGTTGGCACAAGGGACTGTTCAACATACGACAAGGGGTATGGGTGATACGTAACGATTGTGATTATGGTCGTCAGAATTATTTATTCTAAAAAAACTGGTGCAGCCATCGATGATTGTGTCTCGTCTAATTAGTAAAATGAACCATTAATTATGGCACTTAATTTGTATTGAAGGAGAATTAAATCAACAAATTTCTTCAATCCAAATATTTAAAAAATTATCGCTCGCAGATCGTGCTTTCTCACGTACCTTCCCACGAGGCCAAGAAACACCTTTCGCCTAGTTTAAACTAAGACATTTCGTGCACTCATCGGTCATGATGGCTCAAGTGCGACCTGATTAGCATCCCATTTCAGAGGCTACTGAGCATACTTGCTATTGGATAGGCTCAGCATCTCCGTCCGTATAACGGTTTCTGCGCCGCCTTTATCTTTCACGACCGAGAAGCGAACGTAATGCCTCGAAACAATTACGGATCCTTCGGTGGCAGGTTGGCGGAAGGGGAGGGAGTTAAGGTTTCGTGGAAGATCCTGCCTTAAACACGCCCCTGGATCCTACATTGTTGCCCGTTTTCCGGTAGATCTATTCCTCAACGCCTCTGCCCCAAGTTTTATGGGGCACTTCAGTCCGCCTTATACTCCGCAAGGCATATACCGAAGGCTAGACATGTCGTCCGTACGCATCACGCAGAATTCGCGGGCTATCTAGAGGCCGGCTGTTGTCGAGTTATGTGGATGGGCCGGAATATTGATAAGCTTCGAAGGAAAAAAAATTCCTTTCCCTACGACGCCTCGCGTCAGTGAATTCAAGGCTAAGAGTTAAATAAATTTAAAAGCAGCTCCGATGAGGGGGCGGGGTTGGAAGGATTAGGGGTCATTTTGGCCCCGGCCCCCACATGTAGAAGACTCCGTATTTATTTATTTATTATGTTTAATGTTCGCCCAACATATACATAATTATAGGGCGAACAATACAGGTATATAACTACAAAAAAATTGAAAATAAATTGGTCACAGCCACAAAATAGTAACAATCATGATAACAAATGCTGAAAAATATTAACTAAATACTATCACAGTCGCGAAACATATTCTTAACATCTTTTACAAAGCAGTATTTCTTTTGATACAAGTCTAGATCGTTGAAATTTTTGTTATATAGTACACAAATCCTTCGTATTGGCGGATTGGAACAATAATTTGTTTTAACCTTTGATACGTAAAATGTTCTTTTAAACCGGCTATTAACATTTGGAACAATTATTTTTATTTTCTTCAGTAACTCATAACATAGGCCCTTATTTATGACATCATGCAGAAACAGAAATTCGTTTATGGTTCTTCTATTTTGCAGGGTATGGAGACAAAACACTCTTAACAAATCACTATAACAAACATAATTTTCGAAAAGCGGATACACATTATATAATACAAAATATAGACATCTTAAAAATCTCTTTTGAACCTGCTCTAGCATTACAATATGTTTCTTTAAATAGAGATTCCAAATAACTGGACCCATATTCCAACTTACTTCTCACACAAGAGTAATACAATCTCTTAAGTACCATCTCAGAGTCAAAATATTTTGACATACGGTGTATAAAGCCCAACAGTTTACATGCAGTTATGCTAATATTCAATATTAGTGTGGTGAAATACATTTTGCTATCAAAGGTGACCCCAAGATCCTTCAATTCATTAGTCCTATTCAATTTGGATTCTTCCATATGGTAATTGTATTTGATTACATTTTTTTCCGTGAAAAAGATAAAACAAAACACTTATCAACATTAAAAAATAAACCATTTTCATGAGACCAGGTGACCAGACTGTTTAAATCTGACTGTATCTGTAGGCAATGTTGTAAATTGTTCACCTTTCTATATATTTTAACATCATCTGCAAACATTAGACATCTTGAATGATGGATACATTGTGGCAAGTCATTAACAAATATCAAAAACAGAATGGGCTCCTCCTTCCAGTAGCGGGCAAATAAAAAACCCAAAGGGGGGGGGGGGGGGCGCAAAAGATATCTTGAGCTACCATTACTTTTATCACAATAAAAAAAATGAAGTCACCTGCAAAGTTTAAAAAAGTTTTATTTTAAACTGATTATACGCATATACAAGACAATGCCATCTTATGACATAAAAAAGTTACAATAGGGTAGTTTCCTTCATCAAAGAAAACGAAAGGCATTGATTGCGATTCGTTACCCACCATTAGTGTATTCATGATATACAAATTATTTGGTTTTAGAAATACCGGTTTAGACGAAGGGCAATGGTCAATTTTATTCGCATTTGAATAAGGCCAGATTGGCGCCCATGCGATGCCACTCCACGTGACGTCACAGGGACCTAGTTTCTATACGAGTAGATAGATAGTTTTACATCGTCTGAGGTTACCAATGCATGCATGAGGCACAGAGCTCAAGGAAACATGTCTTAATAATCACATATTAAAACTGGCTATGATCGGAAAGTTTTCTTCGTTTGATAAGGTACTAATAAGCCTTATTTAAGCCAAGCGCTACCAGCTAGCATGGTACTATGCTACCTGCTAGCATCCTACGTCGTACCAGCGCTCAAAGCCTCGTCCCAAGGTCACCTCACTTGCGGCAGCGGGAACCAGAACGACGTCACACGGAGTTTTCCCGGCATTCATACTTACCCGTCGAATTTTCGCGCGCTTGAAAATTTTCACTTTTCATTTAATCGCGAAAAATAGATATCGTCATTAGAAATCTAAAAGCGTGAAATACGTACTCAAGGAGTAATAATCTTTCGATTTAGGCAATAAAAAAATTAGAAGAAACCACCCTATTATGATTCTGCAATATTTGGCAATGCGGACGGCAGCACAAATGAGGGGGGGGGGCAACCCCATATGTATCCGCCACTGCCTCCTTGTAGCTTCCGGTGGGGAGAGACAAAAAGTCCTTTGGCCTCGAAATTCCTCTCGGCGTCCGAGAAAATTTTGCATCTCTTGCCGTCTAGAAAAATAAGTTTTATTTTGAAAGTTAAACATTATTTGTATTTCTTAATAAAACTTTGTTGGTCAACTGGTGGTTTGAGAAAAGCTCTGAAGTTTTCAATGGTGTAATTTTCCTCGCATATTTTTTTACAATTTCAAGCTTTGCAGTGATATTTTCGTGTGATTTTCTCTAGCTACAGGTTATACAGCCCTCATTCAAATGAATTATGGTTCGACTGAGAATGATTGATATTTAACAATAGTGATTATGATCGTCAGAATTATTTATTCTGGAAAAACTTGTACAGCTACTGATGACTGCATGTCGTCTAGTCAGTGAAATGGACTATTAATGGCGGCAGTTCAATTGTATTGGAAGCGAATGAAATGAAAAACTTTCTTCAATTAAAAAACTATCTCTTGCAGATCGTGCTTCTAACTTACCTTCCTAACTATCAGGAGTCAAAGCTAAGTTCATCCCTCATGTCTGTTATTTTATTCCTTGATTAGTTCTCTTGCTGATTCCCTAATTATTTTTTTAAACATTTCTATTTGCTGACTTCTTCGCTGCATCTTCCCTTATATTTATCTTTACGTGAAAAATAACGGAAAAGCAATTAATGGCTATCAATTGAGTTAGATTAAATTCTTGAGTGCTTTAGTTGTGAAGATAGTCGCTCTGTGTTGCTCATGCTATTCGCGCCAGTAATTACATTCGAAATTTCTCACCAGAGACGAACTCGCGGGCCGCTGTAGCACAGGATGTCTCTTTTTTGTTTTCTTTCGTGAAATATTTGGAGTGATTTTCTGAGGTTGATTTCATCAGAATGAAATTATTTTCATCTTGCCTGTTTGATATAAGACGGAAGAAAAAGGCGAAAGAAAGGATGGAAAACATTTTTCCAAATTTTCATGTTGGTGAAGTTTTTACGTAATTCATGAGACATTGTTATTGGAAGTTTTGGAAGCCAGTGGGTGTAAGTGGGAGGCTAAAGACGTTAGAATAGGTTATAGATAGAATTTACGGTGGTAAATTTGAAAACAGCATTTTTTGTCGAAAACCATTTGAAACCCTACTTGACTTCACCTATGACTTCAGGTATGATATTTTCATCAATATATTGGCAGTGCTGGTGAACCTAAATGTGAAAAGCATGTAATGAGTCAGTAAAAATACTTATACTTCCAAATTTCAATTGTCTATAGTTAGGCGATCGAAATTTTGCGTCATTTTGGCGTGAAATAGATAGCAAATTAGGGAATAGTAATTAGTTTTTAATGGATTGGATGAAAGTATTTATATAATTATGATGTAGAGTAAATGAGGGAGAGGAAGAAAGAGAATAGGATTTTTAGGTAGACTGAAAGGGAGTATGCCTTATTGTAATTTGACGAGGGAAGTACATGAAGGAAGGTGAGGCTGCCAAAATGCTTCTAAATACTACATACAAATCTACCTTAAATGGTAGAATACTTTAATAATAGTATAATTATGAGTTTTTCTTTCAATTAATATAATTACCTGTCAATTAAAAAGGGCACGTATCGACAAAAATATGATTATGGATTCGGGGGGCGGCCTTATTAGGTGGTCCACTTAAAATTAACGACTTGAGGTAAAGCCTAAACCATTCGGAGAGAGAGAAGGTGGCTCCTAATCCTGCGGCAGGAGGATCACCAAATTGAACTCCCCCGCCATTAAAGACGCTCTCGCCTCCCGCAGTTACTCCACGTCCCCCTTATCCGTCCTTAACCCGTACCTTCTTCCGGACATAACCTTGGGGACATTTCCCTCCAGAAAGACGTTATTGTCGCCGTACCCTTGATGCACAGGGTCTCTCCGAGAGGAGCTAGGGCTCTTTCCGGAGTCGGCCGCGCTCGTAAAAGGCGACGCAGGGATGGAGGAAAGGCTTGAGAGAGGGTCTTGGAGGCGTATTAAACTTGAGGGCGGCTCGGCCAATCCGGATGGTTTTAACACCGTGGAGCAGCATTCCGCCGTCCTTAAATCCATAACCTAACGTAGGCTCAACTATATCGCGATAAATCAACCAAAGATTGGCATTTAAGGCTCTAGGGGGACACTTGAACACTAGGTCCCTATAGGCACTGTTGGCGGTCGTATCGAGTGCCAACCGCTGAACAAAGTTAGTATTAATTTCATCATACTTGGGCTAACTATGGAAAATTGAAGTCTTAAACTGATTACTGGAAATCTAACCTTTTCCCTTGTTATTTTTTTTACAAAAAAATTGGTTCTAGAACACGAGTTCATCTAACTATAGGAGATACAAGTCTTAAAACGATTATGGTATCAAATATTACCTTTCCTCTTGGTATTTTTATTTACAAAAAAGTAGTTCCAGAACTAGATTTCATCTAGGCATTGGAAACAATTATCTTATTCCCTTTAGAATTTGTGTAGGAGCTGGTACAGCATCATGTTCACCTGTAACAACTCTTGAACTCCGCATAGGTTCTGTTTTAAGGAGATAACGGCTCTGTGGGCGTTCAAATTATGATACTTCGATTTTTTCTTCTTTTTATATTTCCAAGGATTAATTTTTCTTCTTGCGTAAGCAAATAATAGCAGTCGTTGGTTTGGCAGTGCTTCCAAAATGATTATTAAATGACAAAAAATTTATATGAAAAATACGTGAATTGATCGATCCTCATGAAATCTCGACTTATTCGGGAGGAATCTCTATCATACCTTCCTGATAATGCATTGTTTGAAAATTTACCAGTTTAAAAAATTATGGCTGAAATCGAAAATTATAGTTACCGTGCGACTTAAAAAATAGCCTGAGAAATCTTACTTTTCCCTATTGATTAAGCGATGTTAATGGAAAATAAGAATCAGATTTGTAATTTTCACTTTTTATTATTTTCTTACGACACGAATTTCGACAATTAATGTCAAATTGTAGACTTCATATAGCTGCCGCAACTATGTGAAACAGTATGGCGATGGAAAGAAAAAAATCAAATAATAATTTCGCTTTCTAACTCCTGGGGAGTATCATTCCCGGATTTATAATTCAGTTTGTCTACAATTTTTTTCATTTAATTAGTATAGTGTTTTTTCCACTTTTCTGTGGCCACTATTCCCCGAAAGACCGTTTTGAGACATTACTAATCAGCGTCTAAGTGAATCTAAAAACTTAGATCATTGTCCTTCTACTTCGGTACTCATGCCTCACTCATCTTATACCTTGTCGACTATTTCCTTCGCATGTATTCCTGTGCTTATTCTGTGTAAAATCTCCTTTGGGGATTTTTAATAGACATGGCCTGGGCTCTCACAAGGATCAGGGGCGCAGCTAGGAATTAAGACTAAGGGGTTTAGGTGCAACTAATACCGGGGTATGTGGGGGTATGGATTACCCACCTGGATAAGCGGTAGGTGAGAGATAAATAAATTGCGGAATGTTAAGATAAATGGTTCAAAATGGTAAGTTTTACGGATCTATGAGGGATATTTTATTAATTCTTGCATTATTCTATTAGTAATATCAATCCAATTAAGTAAAATGGACTAAAATTAAAAATTTCTCTGAGCTCTAAGGGGGGTTTTGTCCCCCAAACCCCCCCCCTCCCTGCGCCACTGACAAGGATCGCTATGGTAGCCTACTTAAAAGGAACTGTGCAGAATGCTTTTGCTAAATACGCTACTAAGATTCCCTGTTTTGCTGTGAATATTTGGCGGCTTTAAACGGGGCCGGAACTAGAAGTTTTGCCAGGGGGGCAAAGATCAGTTTGCCTCCCCTCTCTCCTGATCCCCCCTTGCTCTCTCCCTCACCTTCCCACCCACCCACCACTAAAATATTCTTCGTAAGATATTTTTTTTGGATACGGTAGTCGAAATGACACCTTATGTTAGCTATTAAGAAGTTTATTCAATATTATTGTTTAGTAATTTATAAAATAATAATTATTGTTACATAATTTAATTTAGTAAGAACATTCAAATAACTTTTCTGTAATAAAATTTTCAATTTTTCGCCTAATACGAGCATTGTACACAAGTGGTTTTGTCTCTGGAACAGATTTCACAAAAAAAACGGTGCCGCTAGTCTGCAGTTTTCTCTAAAATCATTTATGAACGCCTCATTATTTTCGTGGGAGAGATATTAAATGAGCTCGCTGTTACCGTACCAGAAATCGTCGCTATGGAGAAGAATCTAAGTGATTGTCTCGCAAGGGCCTTGCCATAAATGAGAGCTGCTTCCTTGGCGCGGAAATGTTGGCGCCGATGTGGTAAGGGTACCTTTGGCGGAAGTTAGGGATGGGCGCGAAAGAAGTGGCTGGATAGGAGATGGGGAGATAATACGTAGCGAACCCTCTCCCGCCCGCCTAAGAGACATGAGTGAAGAGTAGTTAGCGGAAAGTTATGACGGCAATAAACGCAGAATTAATGTCCATCCACCCCTCTATTATCTCCAATGTCTTTCCCTACTCCTCGAGTTCAGACTCTAAACTGAGTCGTCGGCTTCACTATCTCACCCGTACTCAACATAGCATTGTCTCGTATGTTATTCGCCGATTTTTTTATCCAGAAGAATTCTAGAAGACTATAACGAAACTCCTTATTCTTCTACTAACTCATTTTCGCTGTCATAAACGATATCTTTACCCATCCTTTTCCCCTATTCAGGTGTCCATTTTAAAATTCATCTCTGCTTCCGTTTGGTAACTAGGTTACAATAAAAGATAAATACTTGCGGCCGTATTCATAGATTTCCGCTAAAACACGCTAGTGGGGCAACTAACTCACGCCAGATGATCGCTTTATGTTAAAAAAGAAATTGTATAAGTAAAAGTTATCTTATCAAGAATTCTTATTCCTTAATCCTTTTCTTTCCTGTAATTTGCTCTGTACCATTAAATTGCCCATATTTTACTCTTTCCCATCAGTTTGCAATAAGTTAATCCCGTTAAAACTGATTTCAGTATTTATGTTTTGTCCTGTGATATCCTTAAGTGATTTTTATATATTTTTTTGGGCGCGTGAGAATATGATGCCTGACGTTTCTCATCTGCTGGGGGCTCATGGTATCTTGAGTATTTTAAGTAATGTTTATCTGTAAAATTTTGTCAGAAAATGTTTTTTTAGTGCTGTATCCTCGACAAATTTTTATTGAGCGCATTAAAAGTGAAAGAAGATAATGTCTTTTTATTTATTTTCACCTGCATCTTCTTCTTTGTTGGTTTGCCACCAAGGTGATTATAATTTTTTTCTTACCAAATAATCGAATACAGCTCATATCGGCCATTTTATATCGGGGTATTAAACAAATTCAACAATTGCACGTACACGAACAACCGTGTAATGGATAGGGGAAACCTACCCAGGCGGGACTCAAACCCGCGATCTCTTGTTTGGTAGGTAAGGACTCTACACCGCCGCGACCGAAGCCGGGATTATATTACTTATTTTCTATTGCAGACTTGGGTTGCGACAATAGCGCCTACCGCCGTTACTAGGTAGCGATATTTACTGCAAGCTTAGCGCGGTATAACATTTCGGGGCGCGGGAACAGGGCATTAATTGCAGAGCTTGACTCCCCTTGTCTCCTTCCGCGCTTCCGTAGCTCCGCGGAGAGAAAAGATGGCACTATCTTTTACCCACGGGACAATGAAACGGCGACGTAGGAGAAGGGTATGATATACGGGGAAGAATCTTAAAAATTCCACGGAAAACGGAAAATTTTCGCAGGTGCGTAGGAAGAGCACAAGAGAAAGCACCCTTCAGGGAAGGAGTTAGTAGGTGGGACATCCCTGCTTTGAAACGGCATCTCTTTCCCCTTTGTACGTACCCTACTCTTTCCGCACTTGGAGAATGCGAGTTGGACGGCTGCGCGTCGTTATTCATTTCTCCTTTCTCGGGAAAAACCATCCCAGCCAGAAGACTACACTGGTAGCAGCACTCTTCAACTGAGCATATAAAACAAATGTCTTCAAACCGCGGCCCGCCGGCTAATTTTTTGCGGCCCCTAGAGGCTAAAGAAAATATTACGTAGCACCACACAATATAAAATATACATCGATACTCGTCAAAAATAAACAATGTCAAAAATCGCATTGATTGATTGAAATTTTTAACCAATAAAGATTATTGCACTTTGACATTTTAAAAAATTTTATTGAAGTGGTGGTAAAGTGAAATGGACAATAGGGTAGTTTCCTTCATCAAAGAAAACGAAAGGCATTGATTGCGATTCGTTGCCCACCATTAGTGTATTCATAATACACAAATTATTTGGTTTTTGAAATACCGGTTTAGACGAATGGCAAGGGTCAAATTTTATCCTCATTTGAAAAAGGCCAGATTGGCGCCCATGCGATTCCGCTCCGCGTGACGTCACAGGGACCTAGTTTCTACACGAGAGGATAGGAGTTATACATCGTCTGAGGTTACCAATGCATGCATGAGGCACAGAGCTCAGGGAAACATGTCTTAATAATCACCTATTAAAACTGGCTAAGGTCGGAAAGTTTTCTTCCCTTGATAAGGTATTAATAAACCTTTTTTAAGCCATGCGCTACCAGACAGGAAGGTACTCAGCTATCCGCTAGCATCCTGCGTCCTATCAGCGCTCAGAGCCTCGATCAAGGTCACTTCACAATGAGAGAGGGGGAACCAGAAATGCGGCGCACGGACTTTCCTACTTACGCGTCGCGTTTTTGCGCGCTTGAAATTTTTCACTTTTCATTTAATCGCGAAAAATAGATATCGTCATTTAAAAATCTAAAAGCGCGAAATACGTACTCCAGGAGTAATAATCTTTCGATTTAGGCAATAAAAAAATAATAGGAAACCACCCTATTGTGGCCCTTGGGACGATTTGAAATCTATTTTTGGCCCTTGCATTCATAAAGGTTGAAGACCCCGTATATAAAATTTGCAACTCGGATGCAATTGTGTAATGTTTTAAGCCTGCCGCTTGAACGGCGGAGAAATATACATGAATTTTCACAAGAAAAAAATTCCCCTGGACCATGAATCGAACCACGGACCTTCGAAATTCCGGGTCATAGGGCAGACCGATACAGGTTCCTGAGTTCCTATGGCAATTGTACCGAGGCTGATGGTACGGCTCAATTGATGAAGAAAAGAAGCACCTAACAGCAGCCTTGCAAAGAAATGGACACAGGAGTAATATGGTCCTGAAAAGACAAATTACCGCTGTGGCTGACCTCGAGGAAGATTCGACACCGATCCGAAAGACTTATGTCATTATTCCATTCATATCGGGTACCTATGAGAAAATCGCAAGGTCTTTGAAGAAGCATGGCATGGAATAAAATTTGATGCTTTACCGGTGAATAGGGTGGTTTCCTATCATTTTTTTATTGCATTGACTCATGCATACATTGGTAATCTCAGACGATGTAAAACTCCTATCCTCTCGTGTAAAAACTAGGTCCCTGTGACGTCACGTGGAGTGGAATCGCATGGGCGCCAAACTGGCCTTTTTCAAATGAGGTTAAAATTGACCATTGCCATTCGTTTAAACCGGGATTTCTAAAACCAAATAATTTGTATACTATGAATACACTAATGGTGGGTAGCGAATAGCAATCAATGCATTTCGTTTTCTTTGATGAAGGAAACTACCCTATAATGCGGGTCAGCTTTTCTCGGGATTCCCACCGGGTTTTAAACTCAATTTCCGTGACGTTTCGAGCTCGGACTTCGTGCTCATCCTCAGGGCTGCTGAATGTCGTTTATTATATTTTATGAAGCATGATATGGTCATCAGATCCAACTGCGTCAATAAGATAGTCGACACCTTTCCTGCGCCCAAGAGTAAAATTTCCCTGTGTCATTCTCTTATGGCAAGTGGTATATTGTTGAAACAATAAGAGCGCCGAAAACTCGTCTTCATGAGCACCAGAGAGCCACTACGAACAAATAGTTCGAAGCATCAACCATCGCCCGGAGTGAACCCGGACACACACGATTAGATAAGACGACGCTAAAATTATACCGAAAGAAGATACATATATCCCCCAAAGTATAAGAGAGGCCATAGATATCGTCGAAAGACCAAATAATTTCAACATGAAAGATGTGTGTCCAACTGTCAACCCCACAACTCATGGGAAAGAATAATTCTGCGAAAATTCTGGGACGTTTCCTGATTGACTGAGGAAAATTCATGGTTTTGGCGCCTAAAATTCTCCGTATGAGAGAGGACAACGAAGCTTCTTGCCATCCCTCACCCGAGGACGCCAGTAGGATAGCTTGTTGTTAATCTTTATCAGCATTCGCAGACGGAACCCGAGTGTGTTGAATTGATCCATTCAACGCCGCAGAATACTGCGAACGAACTTGAATTAGATTGATTCTCACGGGAAAAATAAAAACGCTGCATCGCGTCGTTGGCTCTCCTTCAAGAAGATCATTTACCACTTAGAAGTGCTTTTAATATAGAGATTGCCCATTAAAGGCCCCGGGGTGGCCAGTTAAAGAAATGAAAGCCGTTAACCGTCCCGTTCCGTGCTCAATGGCGTGGTCAGTACCGGCTTGGGCAGAAGTGTGATTGCCCGAAACAATCAGCCGTATGACATAAAGTCACACTCCCACTTATAAAACGGATCGGCCTCGAGTTGAAGGCGTTCTAGGCAGTGCCACCTCCCGACCACTGAGATAACCTCCCCGTTCAGTTCGCTTGCATTTACTACGTACCAAATTGCATCAGTTCCGACACAAATGACGACGAAACAGAGCTTTGCACTCAGGTGGAATTCATCCCGTGCAGGTTAAGGCGTTGTATACTTATGCTGTCCATGCTCTCAAACTTTGTCTTCCACTGGATATGACCACTCGTCGGCAAAGACGTCGACTCATTCCCCGTTTCCCCCCTTCCTATTAACTCCGATATGATATATTGTTTAACGTCTTAGGCGATACCTTGTGGAAATCGAGAATCGATATCATGAGAAAGAAAAAGCAGTTGTTTTATTTCTATGGATATTATTTCTTAAACGATGTAAGTTTCGACATAATACACCTTCGTTATCACATCTCGCAAAATTATACTGTCCTAACCTAGCTCGCTTACGAAATAAAATCTGTGGAAATAAAACAACTGTTTTATCTTTATCATGATTCCGATATGTTATACTCAGCAGTCGATTTTGCCAAATATCTGCGTCAAATGATAGGCATAATTATCATATAATTTCATTCTTTCTTGCTTTCCCGCCCCAGATAACTTTTTTATTGCTTCTTCTCTGCAATAATCTTCTTCTCTCGGCCAATTAATCTGTATCCGCGTATCCCTACCCATTTTATCGAAAACACTAAAATTTGTAAAATTTGATTTATTTTCTTCTTTTCCTTCCACTTTTTATTTTCAGCATTGTTTTCTCTGGTGTTTCCGAATCCCCTTCTTCGTCTTCCTTTCAATATTTTCCATCAGAGTGCTTGTATCTCCCACTCTCTCTTATGCCTCTGCAACTCAATGCACGATGTTTGGTGGCGGTTGAATTTTGTCAAGGATGGACAACACAACCTGTTGTATTGATGTGAATGAAGCTAATCTAATAAATGCGTAACTTGGCTTGAGTTAACATTATTTAGGATCGTAATTCCAAAAGTCTGTATATAAAGTGTTATCGGTTGCCCCGAGCCTGCGCTTAAAATTTTAAAATAATTCAGGGATGAATTGATATACCTACTTATTTTGGGAAATTATGGGCGGAAAGGATGTCAGAGATAAAGGATGTCAGTAGGTTTATTTGGAAAGGTTCAGGGGAGTAGGAGGGATTTGTTAAGTGTCAAACTCTAGATTTCTTTATATTTATAAGGAGTAGTCTCCATGGCTAATTGAATACCTTAACACAGGACTATGCTCATCATTTCGCGTCTCAACAAAACCCTTTTGCTAGAGAGTGAGAGTGTCTTCGAATTAGATAAATGAGTATACGGGCCATGAGGGAGATGCGTAGGGGGAAATGGATCGTGGAGACGGCATCATGTGAACGGATAAAAAGTGGTAAATGCGTTCGTTGGTAGATCCACAGTCTAGGCTTGACGGATGATTCCCGCGTGGATCCGGTCGTATGGAATGAAACGTGGTTATTCCCTCAACGTTTGTCCTGTCTTTTCATATTTCATCACTCTCATCCTGATCAAAACGGACTGACCTCAAGGGCTTGGATATTTTGTTTAAGAGTACGCTCCACTCCCTTTAAATCGATCGTTTTTTGTCTCTTTTCGCAATGTATTCCTCATTTCCACCAAAACCGATGGTATCATCTTGTGGGTATTGAGAGAACTTTTTTTTTTTACAATTGAATGTATCTCCAACACGAAAATTTAGCAAAATGATCAGGTATTTTTTTTAATTTGAGGCATAGGTACATGTTGACTAGGCATACTTTTTATTTCCATCAAAATTTCAAGATGATTACTTAAGTTAATAACAAAATAACTAGCAACTTTCCATAAAAATATTGAGATTATTTTATGATTTTTTGCGGAAAATATTTTATATGAGGACTGTTTTTTTGCAACCTCCGATGGCTACAGAAGAAAATTTTAGATAGACAATCTGTATGTTAACATACGTCCCAATTTACACCATAATCTGCTAATTTAATCAATTATGAAGAAAAAGGTCCAAGAAAGTACCTTTACGTTCATACATGACATCCGTAAATAAAAAGAACTTCAAAGTGCCTAACCCTTTAGAGTAGCAGAGTATCATCCTATGCATGTATTCAAATCGCTATAGAAGCAACACGAGGGAACTGCACACATGAGGCTACTGCACGCACTCAGCGCCATACACTCACAATCAGTAATTTGCGAGGATAAGTTATCAGTTTAAGGCGAGTATCGGTCTCATGAACGAGGTCGCCTCAATCAATTCTCTTGCCATGTGTGAACGGCCGATCCACGACCAAAAAACTCACCGAATAGCTTCAGCATTGACATGTCTTAACCTTTATACCGAGAAAAGGTAGAAAAAACCTGTGTTATCAACCGTGGCTAGAGATGCGATAGATTCAATATAACACTCCTGGTATAACGCAACAGCCACAACAATGGACGAACCAAAAATCGCTAAGCAAACCAAGAAAATTGTGATGATTCTTCAAATATCGTTAGGTTTTTCCACTGTCTTTTGGGATCAAATTGGTTTCAATGGGATATTTTCATCCTCCCGTATCACCGAATCCCAATACATGGATAGATTTCTGCGTCGTTTGAAGCTTTTTGTGGCCAACCTAATGAATTCTCCTTTGTACAAAGAGCATAGTCTCGGCATTCAATTTGCTGCAGGACAATCTTGAAGTTTTCTGGTTGGTGTTAAATAGGTGAGGTGCATGTGAACACCGATAGGAGAACGATAAGTGCGCTAAATGGATAGGTGTAGCTCGGTCGAAATTGTATGGTTTGCATTCATTAGTACATTTACCACTTATCGATGTTAATAGGAAGACATGTAGTGTACACAAAGCATCGTACCCGCCATGTGTCTACCGCTGAAATTCTCCCGTTTTCTCCTTGGCACATTCTGCCCGGAAAATTAGCGCCTGGAAATTGGGTGACGCGATCGGAGGCGATTTCGTGTGTTTGGTCATCTGGCGCTGAAAAGTTCTTTCAGTTAGTATTACTTCTGCCAATCTGGTCTCTTTTTTACTTGGTACCGACTGTTTTGATATGCCATCGAGATCTTCTTCGCGATTCGAAAGGTATGGATTGGATTTTTGATTTAAAGTTTCTCTATGTATCGCCGACATTATCAGGATTCGAACTCTATTCCTCGATGGGAAATACGGTGGGTTTACTGCGTATTCTTGCTTCTTCACCGTATACATAACTTTTACAAAAATATCAATGTGTGATAATGACGAATCGTTTGTATGCGTAGGTATAAGGTATACGAATGCTGAATTTTGTCGTCTTATTATGGCTCCCTCAGTCCCAAAATTCAACGTTTGATCTTAAAAAATATCGAATTTAACGGTTTGAAAGGGTTATATTTCATAAAATCGACTTCGGAAACCTCATTAGGATATTTGCGTCGAAAGAAAAATAAGGCGATGTTCAATTGACGGCTAATGAAATCCTTTGAGGGTATAATAATTTATAACTATGGACGGCTTCAAAGAAGAATGAGCAAACAGCTAACACCGTAGAAGTTGTATTTCAAGAGAGTAATTTCCTATCCAATTCATAGTCAGTCATTAGTATATTGTGGGTGTGTCGTGAAATTGCTTCTTGAAGTCTTGTAATTCTTTTGCTTATATATATTGATATAATATGCTAATTAATTTTTGTAACATTTTCCAAGCCTTTTCTGATGCTTGTTTAACCTTGAACCTCCCGATACTAATGTTAATTCTGCAACTTGTCCGATTTATTTTTAAGAAATTACAATTAGATGTTTCCTGGGAAAGAAAAAGACAATTGGAAGGGAAAAAGAAGCCTTCTTTAGTGTCACGATCATATCACTAGGTGGGTTGTGAAAACTTTTTGTTTGAAAAGCATTTTATTTGATTATTATGTGTTGTTATCCTTGGTTTATTTCAAGATACATTTGCAAATTATATCGATGAATTTTACTTCTACAGGAATAATTACTTATTCCTTGAAATGACGCCTTAAACCTTGGATGTTGTTTTTAGTGTTAGACCGCGCCAATGAAATGTAAGCCAAAAATTTTCAGAGGTAGTTGAGTTGATTAAGGTTTAGGTGATATGTTAATTATTTTTATTTCTTTCAACCGCGAAAGCATCAATGAAGAAATATAACCTACGTATCTAACATTCTTGACTAATTTATCCTTCAAACGCATCGTACATCTTGACTGGTGAGAATTACCGGTGATAATGAGAAAAACTGGTGAGATGGACTCATGTAGATTATAATTTGATTCGACTCGCCTTCATTAGGCAATCTTTTTCTTATACTTATGTTTTTGATGTAAACCATTCAAGAAAACTTACATTCCCCGCTAGTCAATCCCCTGAGTTAGGGTTAGTCATTTTAATGCTATAACTTTGACCAATTTTAGGTTGGATGATGTTATTTGGTGGAATTGTGAAACAGGAAACATAATCACATGTATACTTATATCGTATTTTCCTAAAATATTTTAATGATATGACCTAAGTTTCGACACCGTAAGCTATGTCATTTTCAAACCTTTAAGAATGATATTTTGTATAGTGTCGAAACCTGGTTCAGACCATTTAAATATTAATGGAAAATACAATATTAGAGTAACTCTAACTTTGCATATGTATTTATATTTTGTTTGTATATATGCATTTAATATATTTTTGATTTCATTCTAAAACGATACATTTTGGTAATATCGAGCTTGCATTTTCGCTTATAATTTTTAAAAGTAAGCATTTCGCTTCGATTAGAAATGCTTGAAATGATATTCGACTCGAATTCAATTCAAATACCTCATTCGGAAAGGTCTGGAAATACACCATACGCACCTCTCCATTTCACTCGCGTTGGCTGACATTTTCCTGTCGTAGTAAAAATGATGAACACCATCCGATATCCTTCAAGAACACAAAATTTCTCACGTGAACATGAAGTAGCACCTGAAATAGCCAAACTCGTCGAATAAACCCGCTGTTCAGCGTCTTTCATCTCCAACCCGACCCACCCTTCCTTAATACACAAGGCCCCCCCTTACCCTAAGCCCTGAGAAACCCTTCCCCCCTTTAACTCCTTTGGCCCTACTCCTGGCTTCTCCGTCGCACATTCTGGCTTATCTTCCTCCTATCCCCACACACCGACAGCAAAACCCCATTCGCGCACCCCCTGCCAACCACCGCACCCCTCCCTACGTTCGCCTCCATCTCATCTTCATCTCAACAGACCTCTTCCCCAGCCGCCACTACTAACATTAACCCATTCACCCTCCTGGAGAAGTCCCCTCTGAACTTGTGCTTCTGCACGGGATCTTCTTCATCTTCTTCCGTAGCCTTTTCCTTACCCAGACTCCTCCTTTCGTGCGAAAGCCGCGCGCACGCGTCTCAACACTCCCTCCTCTTACAGAAAGGCCTCTTCCTTACGGTCCCCACTCTCAGTGAACCTTTACCCCTATTCTTGTTCATACCTCCCACTCTGAAATTTTACATGCGGAGATGGGCCTCTACTACCTTTCCTGATGAAACTCCGGACCACGGGCAGTATGGGGTAAATTGGGGGCCCTCGGCTGGGACTCATGATAGGGCCCTCCTTACCGGGGGATTTGGGTGTCCTCCCCCGGAATATTTTAGGAAATTTCATGCCTGGACATGGATTTTGACACTATTATGGCTCTCAATAACTAGATAAAAGTTAATAAAAAATATCAATTTCGTAGTAAAAATACTGCGAAAAGTGAGAATTTCATAGCTTATTGAATTTAATAATGTATAATGGTTTGTGTTAACTTGTGTCAGGATAACTTGTGTTGGGATAGCTTGACTCGGACCGTGTAATTTGGCTATTTATGTGTACAGTTAATAACTAATTATACTCGTAAATACGAACTATCGGTATGAATTTTTTTGGAATGCTATAGCTTATGCATGGATGACTAACAATGCTAACTTTTCGTTTTCCAATCAGTGGCAGGTAGTTTTATTTTCATTGTTGCATTTCCGTGTCCTTAGCTCTCTCCTTGTTTCTAGTTTGATTGCGTGTCGTTGTTCTGTGTGCTTGGCCTGTGTCCGGCAAGCGAGCGCCTTTCTGATGAAGGCTAAGATGAGTGCTACATGCCTCGTGTTCAATCACCCCGTGCCACACACCCTGGTGGTGGCTTGCACGGTACCTCTTATATGTGGATGTGTGTGTACGATCTACGTTGCGTATATATTGCGTATTCTCTAGCGTATTTAATACGTATACACACCATTTGCTATTTTATTATTGTATACTTTTTAATGACCATTTAGTGTGCATTTAGGGACCCTATTATATGCTTCATGCTGGTGTAACGTCAAACGTTTGTTTTGTTCCAAATCCTCTTTATTTGCTTAAAGTTACAGTTTCTTTTTGTCTCTCTACTTCGATCAACTTTCCCATATTTTCTCTCTCCTCAACTATACCCCTTCTCCTCCCATCAACAACTCCCTAACAACATCAGAATCAATAATCAAATATCAAACGCTAAACTGATGGTTGGCCACTCCCTGCTAGACATCCTAGAGGTGGCTCGCAAGGCATTATGAAGATGTAGTATATACATCGCGGAAGTCAGTTTGTTTGTTGATAGGACTACGTTCAACCCTTGAAGATTTGGTTCGTATTCTGTGTCGCAATCTACGATATTTTTCTTCGTTTTGTGACAAAAGCGTAAGGTCTCATCTCATCTCGGGGTATATTTCGTGGTGTAAGAGAAAAATTTCTTGTAAGATTTCAATTCGTGATCTTCTTTGCTCAGCTTAAAACAAAATGCTACATCTTACCTAAAAATTATGCTACATCATCACTCATCATGCACAGAGATATCTTTTTTTTTGCAAGGCACCATGTGGCTAGCGATATTTAATTTTTACGGCCTAATTTCTAAGAAAATTCACCTTTCCATGATGAGGTAAGCGGGAGTTGAAATGGAACTCTTACCTGGAAAGCACTAATATTTTGTTTCAAATTACCACCAGTTTCTAAGATTATCAGGTTGATTTTAGTCGCATCAAAAGTAAAACATCATATCTGGATGAAGAAATCATAGCTTGCGAGTGCGATTTTCTATTTCAAGATTGGTAATGTCTCCGCATATTCTTGTTTCTTTTGTCTCCCTTATTCATGGGATTCATCGTGATAGTCGTGTCTTCTCGTATGCATATATATATATGTAACTTGAACCTCGCGGTAAGACCCTAAACATTTTATTTTTATCAACCATGAACCGCGAAAGCTTCAATGAAGGATTAAGTGTCTTCCCATACTTTTCGTAGTGCATTACGGGTATGACTTATTCTTTTCATGCATGTCTTACTTTGCCGTCTTGTCCACTCCGATGTACTACCTGAGTCTTTTCCAGGCAACAGAGTCTCCTTCCTGTTAACTCCTTCATACGCCTCCTTCTCGTACCCCATCCAACGTCTACACCTTGTGCGGAGCAGTCCTTGCTATTCGCTTTTACACTCGGGGGGCCCATTGCAAACTGGCTTGATGCCGTCTTCCTCGGAGAAGACCTTACTTTTATGTGTACATAGACGCGTGCGTTAACGTGAGTCCCTTTCTACCGAACGCGAAAAGGCTTCCCCAAAACTTCCACTTCCGTGCTCGTATATGGCGTGCCTTCTCACGAGCAAGTTGTGCCCGAAAGAAAGGCTTTTCGTTTGTTTTTAAACAAAAACACACCATGGCCGCCGAGCATATCTTCTCCTTGTCGGTCCTTTCCTGTCTCCCACTCGTTTGCAGACCCCTCGTAAAAGCTCATATCTAACGGAGTAACCTTAGCAACGGGACGGCTATCAAAAGTTTACCGGAGCCGGTTGGTCTTCGAAATAGCCTCTTCCACAATATGCATTCATATTTACGCGTGTTTATTAAGAACCGGCGCTTTTGCTCCTGTGTAAGACAGATATGATAGGATGATAGGGCGCTAACCTAAGTTTAAACTAGCATAATGTTTATCGTGAGCAGAATAATATAGATATGAAATTGGTCTGATAATATTTGAAAGTATCTAAAGATTAGGTTTACTTTTAAGTAATAGATGTTGGTCCCGCTACAAAGTTGAGCTAGTCGTGCGCCGCAGACGAAAATTTTAATATTGTGGCGTGAGAAAATCACGTAGTTTAAATAATTTTTTCGTCTTTTGTAATTCCTCAAGAGGAAGCGTATTATTTTTATCATCCATTTGCCCTGAAAACAGCATCAGTATGGTCTTTTACGACGGGTGATAATCAAGAATTAACAATTAACAATCACAATGCATTGGAAGAATAGAGCCAAATCTAGAGAAAGAAATTCCAAATGAAGTTGGCTACATGACATGAAGTCAATCGGGGATATTGAACGATGGAATCAATGTATGGTTTATAATTATGTGTTCAGTAATTGATTCTCACCCACGTATCTGGTGCCTGTATCTTAATGTAACTTCACTCTTTAAGAAAAACATAGGTAATTCTTAGTTTAATTGTTGGCTATAAATATAATAAGGCTATAATATAATAAGGCATCAGCAGAAGATGTCGAACGACCATGAAAAAAATATTACTCACTTATTATTAAGTTTACCCAGTTGCCGGGAAAGCATCAAATCATAGATAGCATCAAGCAGTGGTGTAACTATGGGGGAAGGTTAAAGGGACGTAACCCCTCCCAAAGCCTCAGAGAAATAAAAAAATTATTTAAAATTTTTGTCTGGATTTTATATAATAACTGCATCTGCTTAAAGTTGAATTTAAAGTGCCAAAATGATGTAAAATGCATTTTCAGGCATGTCATTTTTCAAAAGTTTTCCTGAACTCCCCGTTTCCTGGGGAGGTAGCCCCCTCTAACCTCCCTCTAACCCCCCTCTAACTCCTCCTGTTCCCTCCCCTAAGCCCCCTCATCCCCCCAAAGCATATTCCTAGTTACGCCAATGGCATCAAGTCATATGTAAGCGGGTTATAATATGCATTGTGTATCCGTAGTTTAAGGAGGAAAAGGCTTCCCACTTTGTGAGCAATAAAAGGTGGGGTTATAGAGGTGGAGTATAATATGGTGCTGAGAAGAAGGCAAATTGCAGGAAAGAGTTTAGTGAATGTTCCTAGCTGTGGGAAGGGGTAGGATTAGCAGGGTCTTTTCCTGCGTTGAGATGGAGCATCAGAGATAAGGGACGGTAAAGAATTTTTTCAAGGTCGTTATCAATGTTCGACATCGATATCGCAATTATTTGCGTCTTCTACTGAGTAACCTTCCATATTTGTTCGACCTCTATTACCTGTGTAAGTAAAGAGATATATCTCCTTAACAAATATTTTGGTGGCGGAAACAAGTAGGTACTATGGTTAAAGTTTTCTCGGGATTTCCACCGGGTTAAATAATAATATCTATAATAATAATAATAATGAAAAATTATAGTACATCAAAATAAATATTTACAATGCATGGTAAGAATAGAGCCAAATCTAGAGGAAGAAATGCTAAATGAAATTGGCTGCTTTATATGAAGTCAATCGGGGACATTGAAATATGGAATCAATGTATGGTTGTAATTATATGTTCACTAATTGATTTTCACCCACGTATGTGGTGGCTTTATCTTATAGTAACTTCACTCTTTAAGAAAAACCTTGATAATTATTTGTTTAATTGTTGGTTATATAATAAGGCTATAGTCCCTTTATATAAAAATACCTATCTATATATATTATATAGTACCCTTGCATAAAATTACCTATCTAAGATTTGATGCTTTCCCGGCGAATAATGTGTGTAACCTTTTCTCGGGATTCCCACCGGGTTAGAAACTCCATGCTGTTGCTGAATGTCAACTAAGAGCTTGATGCGTCGGCTATAATGGAGTATTTAACCAGTTTTGAATCCCAAGAAAAGATTACCCACATTATTCCCCGGGAAAGTACCTTAGATTGGCATTATTATGAGTTATTATTATGGGATATAAAATGCATTGTGTATCCGTATTATGAAGAGGAAAAGGCGAGCAAGTGAGAGTTGATAGTATTAGAGAGTTAGAGTATAATATGGTGCTGAGAAGAAGGAGGACTAGCAGGAAAGAGTCCAGTGAATGTTCCTTGCTGTGGGAGGGGTAGGATTAAGAGTGTCTTTTCCTACGTGGGTAAGGAGCATCAGAGATAAGGGGCGGTGATGAGGATACAGCGGGAAGGGGTACAACAAGGGTTTTTGAGGGTATGGGCGGGGAGGATGAGATAAAGAGGGATGGATAGTGGAGGGAGAGGTATGGTCTTGCGAGACAATGGCTCGGCCGAAAAAGCACGAGGGAAACACGAAAGTAGATTCCCTCCTCCGCTAAGGAGTTAGTCAAGTTTTGAGGTGGTGAGTTGGCGGGGAAGGGCCGTAGACAGCGTGGAGGGATTGGCTTGAGAGATACCCGTGACGTGCATGCTGGGAAGGTGGTTTAAGGGATGAGTTGGGAGGAGGAGGGGAGGGGAGGCTGTATCTCTTAAAGGTGGAGTCAGCATGTGTAGGGTGAGGTGGAGGCTGGGAGGCCTTTTACCGAGTTTCCTAGGGAAACAACGGGACCATACGGTACTGCTCCAACTGCTCCTGGAGAACTCCTACACCCCTTATGACTCCCCCCTCCCCGCTGTGGACTGGCGAGGAGTCCAGGGATGTTTTGAGGGGGTCTGACGAAGAAGTTTGATGCGACGGGGAAGAACTTGCCTCAGCGAGGTGAAGGTTTTGTTCCTTTTTACGGATTAAGTCATTGTTGCAGTGCCCGGCGGATTTGCATGAAGTCCTTTAAATTTCAAACTACTGCTTCGCGCAGCGGCCCGTTGCCTGTGCTGCTTAAATGCAAGAGGAATATGAATTATCTACACCTACATCTACATAATACCCTGAGAGCCTCCTCTAGGGTGTGTGGTAGGGGGTGATCAATCACCAACATGCAGCGTGCAATAGGATCATCACATGCTCACCACACAGTAAAAAAAGTTTACGTATAATAACAAATTAGGTACACTTCCGCATTCATTTAAAGGTAAAACTTGCCAACTACTCGTTAAGATTTTCTGCCAATAAGGCTACAACTCACAAAACATGCTGTTAGAAATAATAAGAAAATTCAGAAACAAGCATCAAGGTAGTAGGCTACAATACAAGTAATCTAGTCTATTTCTGAGTTCCAACGCAGCAAAGGATTCTACAGTCTTTAATTGGGTACCCTGAATGATATAGCTATGTTTATGGGAGCTATCTTTCTCTCAAGAAATTCATTACTACGCATTTTTTTTCAAATTTAATTCTAACTGCCATTCATCGCACCACGCTGGGATAGCAGCAAGGTCGTTCGTTAGTTCATCCCTATCTTTACTGGAACGGATTTCCCTGGTAACTTCAGCGTCGTCAGAAAATAATCGTAGCCTACAGTATACTATTCACCAATGTCGTTTACATAAAGAGGGAATAGGAGTGATCCTATGACACTACCCTGAGGGACGCCAGAAGTGACTCTAGTTCTCTAGAAATGACATCCTCATCTAGGCCGTAAGATTTCAGTTTTATCAATAACTTGCCACTTATCAAATTCGTTTTTCATATCAAGAAAAATCGCGTCTACTGGAATGTAGTCCTCTACGAAGACTGAAATAGCGTGGGCGAACTGGGTTTCGCATGATCTACTTTTCCTGAATCCATACTGAGTTCTCATTACCAAGTTTTGCACGTCTAAGTGTTTCATTACTTAGCTGACAGCAATGTGTTCTAGGACTTTGCATGGGATGGACGTTAAAGATATAGGTCTTTAATTAGATAGCTGTTCCAGTATTCCTTGTATCCGCTTTTGAATATTGGCGTTAAATTAGCAATTTTGCAGTCATTAGGTACTTCGTGTTGCTTCATGGATTTATTGAATATTAACTGCAAGTGAGGAGCAATTTCTGAGGCTGATTCTCTATATACGTGCGAAGGGATTTCGTCTGGGCCAAGTGATTTTTTTGGACTGAGCGATTTCAATAAATTTTCTATTCCGTGCTTACTAATGTCAGGTGGTAGCATCTTTCGTATGCAGAGATTGTCAACTGGTTCTGTTGAGTTCTCAGAATGCTTGGTGAACAGGATCTCTAAGTGGGAATTTAGATATCATTATGAAGGCCCGGACCCAAGTAAAAAAAAAACTGGAGAAATACGAGTTCTTGTTGATTATCACGGTTACTAGTTGATAGCTTAATATATATATTTATCCGTCAAAAAAGGTTTATAAATATGATTTTTATTTCAGTTAAAATTTTCATTTTGTGCAAATCACCTGAAATATCATTAGCAGGAGGAATATGAATTATCTTTGAAGGCCCGCAGCCAAGTAAAAAAAAATAAATTGGCGTAAGGTAGGGTATTGTATATTATCTGATTCATCAGTTCGCCGTTTTATATATTTATCCGTCAAAATAAGATGCATAAAAATATGATTTTCATTTCAATTAAGCCTTAATAAATACAAATCTTCTGAAACATGATCTGCCTTGTTCTCGGAATGGATGAATTTGATGCTCATGTTAAAACTAAAATCACGCAATCTTCAACCTAGTTATTATCATTTTGAAACACCTAATTTCACTTCAGCATCATAATCATTTAATAATATGGATAAATTTTATAATGAAGCGTCGGCGAGGTTTGTGTAACACATCAGTTATTTTTGTATGCTCCTTACACGCACTTTTGTGGTAACCATAAAAGTCGCAGATGGGGTAAAGTTACTATTTTATGAGAGCTAATTCGCAATTTTGGTTTCAGAATTTGGTAAAAAAATTTGTACAGGCTCAAGTATGTATAAAATATATACTATAAAAAATTTAAAGTCTCTATTGCTGCGACTCAAACAACCATATGTTGGAAATGGTTAAAACTTCGTGTAATTCAGAATTTTTTCAACCGGCTCAGGTTAAGACTCACAATTTAAAATAAATTCATTATAATTCATTTTAACCGTCATTATAATTAATATTTGAATGCTTTTATGTTTAAAGAGTAAAATATTTCCACCGCGCTACTTAGTGAAAATGGAAGTCACAATAATTTGAGCTCTAATAATACGAATTTATCGGCAAAGTGAATTTATTTAGAATCCTGATTTTTTGTTTGTTCGGCCTAATAAGATTACAAAAATGTATTACTAATTATGTAACTAAGTAAATTACTAATTTAAGGTAAGTTATAAGAGAATACTTCTTAGCATTATTGTAAGGTGGGAAGCTTAAGCATTTTTCGAGATCGTAGTTTCCTTTACCGTCCAGGGAATGACCCATCTTGAACTGGAGCCAAAAAGGTTCGGGACAAGTATGCAGAGCGAGGTGAATTTTCGTAGAATCCTCTTACGTCAAAATCCGATTACGAGTTGCTAAGGAACTCCTAATACCTGTTTCCCCTGAGTTCCAAAGCCCATTCAACTTCCCAAGTATCGGCATTTTTACCCGAAGCTAAGTGGTTTCGAAGCTGTTGCTCCAGGAACTTCTTTCACAAATCACCTTGAGAGTAGCCGGTAGTACCACATTTTAGAGTAGACGAAATTGACAGGTCCTGAGCATGACAAGCACCTTTCAGGCACGTGGTTATTTCTGTAAAAACAGCTTTTTAATTAGCCTTGATTGAAAGAGTTATCTATATTGCGCATTATTATATGTACATTATAATCAGCCTCTGCAAACGTACTTCTGTCTAGAATGCTGGATATTTTGTCTTACGTATTGAATTTTAGTTGAATTTTAAAATTTTGGTCCTGAGTGCAGGGGAATTGAATGGATAGATTTTTGTCTGTAAAGAAATTAGAAATTATATATGATATCAGCTTAATATAGCTCAAAAACGTTTATAATCGCCTTTCATTATTATAATTGAGATGGTGAGAAGCCAAGGGATACAAGTGATATTTTTCTCAGCAGAGTTAGGCAAAGTTAATTGTTAGTAGAAATCTCAGATACTCTGAGGTAGAAATACACAAAAACTTGGTTGCCATGGGATACGAGTGAGTCTCTGTTCTGTGCAGACATCAAGGGGATATTTAAATGCACTACTAATTATCTAATTGATCTGGTTTGTTTTCTATTCCTAATGTATGTACCTACCTAATACTCCATAGAAAAAAGAAATCCATTAATTGACAATTATGATCCTGAGTGTTACTGTTCAGAATTCATAAATGAATCGCAGTTTTTAATAATTTGATAGTACATACTGAAGAAAAAGAATGTTTACACGATGGTTATCACCGTAAAGTATTAAAAAAATTATGAAGATTTCTGGAATGATATTAAATATTAACATGGGAAGCATAATTGTGAAATTTTCTGCTAAATTTAATTGCTATCGCTTCTGATGTGTTGATCATACCCGGTGAGGTAGATTTCTAGACTATATACTTCGACAATAAAGTTCCTAAGTGACGAAAAACATGACGTTTTAGAATAGTTTGCCCAAGTTCTCTTCTTTGAAATTCTTTCCCATTGTTATACATCTCGATTGAAACGTTAACCTTCGCTTTAGCAAAGGGAAGATGTGGGATCGAGTGAAGGGGATTGGGATAAACTACCGGACTGTGATAAATAATTATAATGATGGTATCGTGTGATATTTAGCTGGAATTTCAATGTTTAGTCAGTAATTTCGCTCCTAATATCACAGAGGATCATTGCTGGTTTGTGAAGATATGCATATACGAATGTTTATTATTTTCGGTATGCTCCTGCTGGTAGGCACCGCGGAAAAAGATTGAACATTCAGTCAAAATCACTTTCTTCAAATTTGCGTATCCGATAGAGATGGAATCCTCTGTGAATTCAGGCCATGCTTAACGATCTCATATTTTCTTTGTAGTATTTAGAAGAAGAATATCGTATCACTTGTTATATTATCATTTCCGAGATGTTTTCTCGATTTTATTCCTTAATTAGTAGACCACATGCTTTAGTTTACATTAGTAGCAAGATTAGTAATTATCAGTATCCACCGCTTTGAAGACAATTGAAAAATGAAATTGTATTTTTCCTATATAGTTGTAATTTATGAGGTTTTGACTGCGTTGCTTTTGATCACCTCTATCTTCTCTCGAAGATTTTTATTTTTATTTTGAGGTATTATGTATTGAAATGGCGAAATATGCATCTGGGTAATGGCATAAGTGGTGGTTGGGAAGAATAGAAGAAGAAAGGAAGTTTGGGTTATCTATTGTCTCCATATTTTAAGTGAAATCAGCTGCTATGCGCAAAAATCGCATGATTTTAAATCACATACATTTTATTCGAAAGGTTTCCATGCCCCTGATAAGTTGATTATCACCGTTAAGTTGTTTTTGTAAATCAAAATGAAAATCTTATGAAAGAGTTTAAAGAAAAGGTAAATGAAGAGTCTGATCTGGAGTATAGCGCTTTACGTAGTGGAAACATAGACAGTTAGGAAGGAGGACGAGAGAAGACTGTATTCGTTCGAGATGTAAATGTGAAGGATGGAGAAAGTAAAGCGGTTGAAAAGGAGGAGGAACGTCTAATTGCTGGACATGGTTGGTGAGGCGAGGCGGCTTTTAGATGAAATACGGAAGAAACAGAAGATACCGTGAACTGAGGTGACTTTGGACCACACTGGTTTTGAATCATGCCGCCACCATTCTGTTCTAGTGCACAAATTTAGCGGTAAACGGCAGTTGCTTCAGCTTTCCGTAATTATGGTTGGATTCCGTAATTAACATCATGGAAAGGTTGTCTCGCCTGCTAGTGTGCTCTACTCTTTGGAATGTGATGTAATAAATTTTGTTTGTATACGACCACTTATGAAATCCTGTCAAAACTTCTGCTGGTGCTGCACGTGAGTGCTTCTGATGTCATATAGCGTGTGTTGAATTAAAAGCTGCATGCTTAAGGGTAAATATCCTGAGTTGTATTTGTGTTTTTTTTATGATTAATTGATTTTGTGGGAATTAGTTTTTGAAAGTATTCAGTTTCAGGGTGTCTTTGGACCACCTCATTTGAACATGCAGACGACTGAAATTTCAGACGTCAGCGAGGTAAGTGAAACTGAGGTGACGTACGATGATTCTTCTCTTAGTAGCAGTCTGTCACAGTGGCGCAGCAAGGGGAGGGGTTTGGGGGATAACCCCTCCAAGAGCTCAGAATAATTTTTAAGCTTAATCCATTTTAATTAATTGGATTAATATTGCTTACAAAAAAGTGTAAAGATCAATAAAATATCCTTCCGAAAGCCGTAAAGCTCACCATTTTGAGCCATCATCTTAAAATTTCTGGGGGAGGGCCCCCGCACCTCCCGCTTATCCTAGCGGGTATTCT
This sequence comes from Ischnura elegans, assembly GCF_921293095.1. Lineage (NCBI taxonomy): Eukaryota > Metazoa > Arthropoda > Insecta > Odonata > Coenagrionidae > Ischnura > Ischnura elegans. The sequence goes on from NC_060256.1 coordinate 73,052,284, forward strand.
ATACCCTCCAGACCTCCCAGAATTAGTTGCGCCTAAAACCCCCCTTAGCCTTAATTCCTAGCTTCACCCCTGGTCTGTCACTCTTACTTCGGAAAATGATGACGAGAAGAGAAGGGCAGAAACTGGACTTCTTGCCTCCTCAAACGGCGACGGAGAACTATAATCTAGGGTGGGAGAGCTTGTTACTGTCAGGTATATGATCAAGAGTATATTATACAAGAGATTACAAGGGAAGTAATACTTTGTGAGTGTTACGGGAAGATCTGGGAAATACTGGAGGTGGCCTACTGTGCAAATTGGTATCAAAAACAGTTTGTACTGAGAAAAATATGGGACCACAAACTCATCTCCAGGGAAACCAACTTGTATTTAGTCGATTTGAAACCATAGTATGGCACATGCTGCAATTATTCATTGAAATTTTAAATCTAAAAGTGATGACTTATTTTTTCAATCAATTAATGTAATTGATTTTGCATTAAGTTTTAAGTTTCATAGCCGAAACTTTCATAATCATGTTGTGTGTACATAATAATGGGGTGAGATTTTACCAAAAGGCATAGCCTGTTCAAATTTAATGCAAAAGCATATCAGTCCAAAGTCACCCCGAGCAGTGGGGAGACATTAGACTATACTAAGGGCTTAACTGTTGGTTTAAATTTCAACGAATTTCAAAATTAGTAATTAGAAATTAAAGAGAAATGTTGAAAACTTTCATTGGTGAATGTTTTCTAAAAGAAAAAATATAAACGCAAGCTTTATAAGCGAAAATATTGAAAAACTGGTCCAAAGTCACGTTAGTTTACGGTATGGATGAAGTGAGTACTTGGCGGGGAGGGGATTTTGAAAAAGGTGTCAGAAAGTATAATGTTGGATAAACGAGGGAGAGGAAGGATGCGAATAGGGTTTTTATATGGAATGAAAAGGAATAGGCCTTATTGTGAATTGAAGAGGGAAGTCCATGAAGCAAAACTACCTCAATCGATAGTATACTTTTATAATAATAACGCGACTTCAAGCAACGCAATGTGACCTTTCGGGACGGAGTTGTGCGTCGTCCAGTAGTGTTTGTTGGTCTACGTTGATAATTAGTGAGTGTTGTGGTAGAATCGACCTAAAGTTTTCTGGCTAATCATTTTCGTCCATGAGGACTGCCAGAATACTTCTTTAGCACCCCATGAAAATCGACCTTCATCGGTAGAATATTATAATAACAAAAAAAAACCAAAATTGCATAGATTTTAGAAACGTTAAAAATTTGTTTTTGGTTCTGCGTGTTCACTCTCAGTAGAAATATTCCTCAGGTCAACCTTTCTCTGTCTTCTGGACGCTCGGCTGGCTTTCTTCCAAGTTCGTTAAGAAGAACGTCGCGTGACGAATTGGATCGGGCCAAGCACCAGAACTTGAGGTGGATCCCACTGGCTAAAATAAGCCCTATCGTCAGGGCCAAGTTGAGGGAAAATGAGCTCGCCGAAACGCTCGCGCGTATAGCGCAGCTTCTCGGGTCATTTGTTTTGATTGCGAGGTGGAAGCGATTTTGGCGGGAGCTGATAGTCGCTAGGGGGAGACAAATGAGACTCGCTGAGCGGAGGGGGGAAAGATGTCTTAGTTCGCCAAAATTACATCCATTCTCCTCCCGAGTGGCTTTCTTCTCCTTCCAACGTAGCAAATGGCGCGCGCGTTTAACACACGAACAATCCAAGGAATGCGGTAGGACGCCGTGACCCCTAACCTCTCCAATCTTCTTGATCATCTCGTTCGCTTCAAAGGGACGCGGTAGGGGGAGCTCTGACTGGGAAATATCTAGCCTTCCCCCTCCACTATGTTCGCAGCATCGCCAGAGCTTGAGAATATCCCACACCCTCGTCTCGGTCAATTCGGTCCAGTATTCCCTCTCCTTATAACCGGCGCGGTGGGATATGTCAAAGGGAAAGTAATGTGTGATCTTGTGACGCTGTTGTCCAGTATTTGTAATTTGCCTTAAATAATTCCATAAAGATTCAGAGGAATTTTTTCTACTGTTTTGTTATTAGTTTATTATTCATTGAAATGCCTTTAATTGTATTGATTTACAAAGGTGCTATTAATGTTTTCTTTCGCCTGTTATCCAGAGAAGTTTCTGTTTTTGGATATGTTTACAATAGAAGAAATATATCATTTTTGTTGTCATAGTATTATTCCTTAAGGTTTATTGTGCGTGGAATATTCTGATTGTTTGTTTCTATTTAATTTTCAATGTTCTTCTTATCTTTTTTAACAGTACTTTAATATGATATTTGTTCTATAGAATGTTAAAATACCATAAGGACACCACTATTGTTAAAGTGGTTAGGGGTGTTATACCCAGAGCCAACAAATATTATCATTGTTATTCTGAATTAAATCGGCCCGTAGAGATAGTTTTCTGTTATATGAGGGGGATAGAAGCCAAGGGGCACAGGTGATATTTTTATTCTAAACAGAGTTAGGTAAAGAAATTAGGTATAGAAAACAAACGAAATCGTCTACTATTTAGTAGCGCATTTATTTTTTCCACTCGATGTCAGCACATAACGGAGACTAACTTGTATCACTTGGCCACCATGTTATTGTGTATTTCTTCTATCAATTTCTGTACCTAACTCCACGTAGAAAAAAATCACTTTTACCCCTTGGATTCTCACCCCCTCCTATAAAAGGAAATTATGAACTGAAAAGGCACAACCAATAAAAAAATCATATCACTTTATAGTACGTTCGCAAAATTCGAAGTATTAGACTATTTTTTCCTAGAAATTATTCTATTAATAATAAAGTAATCACTCGCAATCAATAGTATCTGTTTAAGATTGAATTGTAACGTGACCAAGTTGCTTTCCAGGCTACTCTGTGGAACTCACATCGCAACATATTCCCCTTATTTATGGGGCTAAGTGATTTCTCCTCCCCTCCCATCGCTTGAGAAGTTCCCTTCCCTCGTCGAGACTTCAATAGGAGGAGGAGTTAAGGGCGAATGGTACAATGCAAAGTTTCATCCATGGCATCTTTGCGCTCGCCGTTCCCTCATCGTTCTCTCCTTGTACCCTGCCCCCCACCCGCCCTGCTGGGGACCCCGCCCTAGAGAATGAATGCTTAGCGCATAAATACCTTTACCCGGTAGAGACGGTTGGGGGTGATGACGAATAGGGTAGTTTTCTTCATCAAAGAAAACGAAAGGCATTGATTGCGATTCGTTACCCACCATTAGTGTATTCATAATATAAAAAATTATTTGGTTTTAGAAATACCAGTTTAGACGAATGGCAAGGGTCAATTTTATCCTCATTTGAAAAAGGCCAGATTGGCGCCCATGCGATGCCACTCCACGTGACGTCACAGGGACCTAGTTTTTATACGAGAAAGTAGAAGTTTTACATCGTCTGAGGTTACCAATGCATGCATGAGGCATAGAGCTCAGGGAAACATGTCTTAATAATCACCTATTAAAACTGGCTAAGGTCGGAAAGTTTTCCTCGTTTGATAAGGTATTAATAATCCTTATTTAAGCCAAGCGCTACCTGCTAGCAGTGTAATCAGCTACCTGCAAGCATCCTGCGTCGTATCAGCGCTCAGAACCTCGCCCCAAGGTCACCTCACTTGCGGCAGCGGGAACCAGAACGACGTCACACGGAGTTTTCCCGGCATTCATACTTACCCGTCGTGTTTTCGCGAGCTTGAAAATTTTCACTTTTTATTTCATTGCGAAAAATATGTATCGTCATTTAAAAATCTAAAAGCGTGAAATATGTACTCCAGAAGTAATAATCTTTCGATTTAGGCAATAAAAAAATAATAGGAAACCACCCTATTTTGAAAGAGATACAGGTCTAGTATCTGACACTGGAGGCAAATTTTTTTCATCGTGATTGCAGCGTGCTATCGGTCTTTCAATTTAGTTTTCCCCTATTTGAGAAGAATGCGATAATGTTACTTCAACTGAGCGAAGAATGAAAAATGATATTTACGTTTCGATGGGAACATAGACCAGTAGACCATACATCTTGCACATTTAAGTTCTATTTCATTATCATGATACAGTTTACTGCTTTACCAATTAGAACAGGAAAGTTTAAAAAATGAACGTTTACGTTTATGAGGTTTATTTTTCAAGTCTAATTATGAAGAGGCAATTTTAATCGACCCAGAAAATACTGAGGAGACTCTTGAATATTCGGAAAGTCATCCTACGTGCTATTTCATTTTATTTCGATTTTTATCATCATCATCACCTATTCAACAATCCTAAAGGCCGTTTTACACGAGGCACGGATTTGCGCAAGTTAGAGCTGCATTAATTTTTAAAATGGCGTGGAATTGCGCGAATGCATGAACGAAATTAGAACAGGGGCTATTTTGCCATCTAACGTCCACGCATTTTCGCATGTGTTCTAGCAATTCACCGCTTTACACGACGCAATTTTGACTGCGCCTTCGTACACACATCAGATTGTGCAAGTACGTGCCCCGTGTTAAACGGCCTTAAGATTGCATTGACGCAGTTCTCCATTCCTCTCTCCTATCCGCTAGCCCTTTCATAGCGACGCATTTCTTCGCTTTTACATCCTTTATAACCTGTCCCATGTAATTCAGCACTTCCTCATTACTTACACGATCAATGCATTTCATATTCACCATTCTTCGGTATTACCACATTCGAATACTTCCACTCTTGATTTTCCTAGTGCTGCTAATGTCCAAGCCTCGCTTCTGTAAAGAAACATGCTCCATACTAACCATCTGATGGATTGTTTCCTCACTTCTATGCTTTTACTCTCAGCTGTAAGAAGTTTCTCCTTTTTGTTAAACCATGTGAAATAAATGCGCCATATTTTAGCAAAAAAAGGTGAAATTCATAAATTTTCTGCGATTTATTGATACATGATTTTGTTCTTTCTCGGCGTATGGTACTGGTGAAATCTTCTCGGGTTTTCCATAGGGTGTGTTGCTTGAAGGACGAAGTTTATATGGCTGCCTCTGCCATTGTCGTCAGGGCGTCCTCATGGTGGTGGCTTGCAAGGTACCTCATAGGGGTAGATGACGCGTAACCGTAGCTGTTGGTCGCCTCCTCCAAGTATCTTAGCATACCTACCATCATCATCATTAGTCAACAATCCTGAGATTGAGTTTCTGATAAAGGTTTTCACGGCGTTTCGGTTCGCAGTAGGGTAGATTTCCGGGTCCCGTCCGCGTTGTCATTTGAAGCACTCTCCTTTTCAGACCGGTCTGAGGACGCTTACAGCACAGTAGGCGAAACGTCGCCATCGAAATGACAACGCGGACGGAACACGGAAATCTACCCTACCACGAATCCTAAGATTGGTTTGACGCAGTATTCCTCTCTCCTCGGGGTGATCTTCCCAGGGCGTCCTCATCCCCTAAGGACGATGATAGAGGCAGCCATCAAAACGTCGGCCTACATGCAACTCACCCGATGGAAAACCCGAGGAGATTTCACCACCCATACATTATTTTTTTATTTCCCCAACTGTTTGAGTAAAGTTCTTCGCCCACTCCCTCACTCTCGCCGTCTCGTTAATGTAATGGGGCGGATGAATAGGGCGGGCTAAGGGGCGTTGCGAAGCACACGAGCGAAAGGGGGAAGAGAACGAGAAGTTGACTTGGCGGGGGAGGGTTTTAAAAGGTACCCCCCCAGACGATTCCCGAATAAGGGACGGCGGCATAGGGTAGGTATGGCTTGTAAGAAAGGGGTTTTGATTGAAGTCGAGGCAGGCCTGGTGCGGGAGGAGGGAACGGGTGGGGAGATAAGGAAGTTTGATTGGGTGAGGGGGGCGGCGGTGGGACTTTCAGCAGGGACGCTCCTTCGCCGCGGGTAGCTGTGCTTGGTCGTGATGTCAAAGGAAATGGGCTGGCTGCGGAAAGAAGGCGAGCGTGGTGGAGATCTGTTGAGGAACGAATTGGAGACTCTGGCCCGACTTCGGCTGGAGATTGTGCGTGGTGCAAGCACTAATAGAAAACTCGGTTTGGAGGTCCCAAGTAACTTGGGGATTATGAAAGGCAGTTACAACATCGTTGCAATTTAAGACACTACTGGAATACTGCTTGCAATGAGGGAAATACATTTTTGTTTACCTTTGAGGAGGGTGAATTTTCGTATTTAACTGCTATATTAAAGTATATCTTACCTTCGAAACAATTTACGGTATAACGACCAATTTCATTGAATGCAAGCCTCGAACTGAATTCAAGCATCCTTCTCCGAAATACTAAGGCTTCTACGATGGCATCGGTGGCGGCGGGTTTTCACTTGCCAAAAAGAGGTCGCGGGTTTCGGGGCCCACCTTGGTGGGTTGCCTGTATCCAAGGCATGGATGCTCGCGTTCGTTTAATGGGGAACATGCTTGTTCCCCATTCAACGAAATTTGTTCATCACGCTAGATCTTATATAGGCCTTGGTTTTGGCCTGGTTCGTCCTGATTGGTTGGTTGGTGGAAGAGTCTCTTCCAGGCATTTCAGAGCGAATAGAAGTCCTCCCTGTGAAGGGTATACCCAGGAATTTTTGGGGGGGTATGACTGGCAAACGACCTTTTCATATTTGGGATTAAAAACTACATGGAACAATTACTGTAAGAAATATACTCTCACTTTTAATATCAAAGTTATTAATACGTGAATATTTATATCTTTACATGAGGATGCAAAATTTATAAATATTTTGCTGGCCTTGGAGGCGGCGGGGTAACGTCCCCGCCTGCCAAACAAGAGGTCGCGGGTTCCAGTCCCGCCTGGGTAGGTTTCCCCTGTCCAGGGAATGGTTGTTCGTGTACCTTTAATTGTTAAATTTGTTGAATACCCCGATGTAAAATGGCCAAAATGAGTTGTATTTGATGGTTTGAGAATAAAGCGAATAAATAAGATATTTGTATTAAAAATCTCGTCTATTTTTTAAGCGTCTGGGGAGGGGGGCTTGTCCTCCCCCCTAAATTCGCCTATGCTCCCTGTTGAAATGAGATGTTTTTGGCTATTTCGATAGCCTCTCGTATGAGTCGGGGATGGTAACGCTTCTCTCTAGCGATGAGTTCTGCATTTTCGAAGTCCACATTGTGCGTTGGTCCTTCCCATACGTGCTCGGCCGTGGCGGATAAGAATTACATTCTTAGTGGCCATTTGGTGTTCCTTCATTCTGCATTCTATGACTCTTAAAGTCAACGATACTAAACTTACTAATATAGTGATAGTATTAAACGAAGATATCGTATTGTCCCCAATTTATTAATCGAGTACTATATGTGTTTCAATTGCTATACAATCAATTAAAACAATCAATTATTATAATTCCATAATCAAATATTATACAATCTGTTCGATTGTTATACAATCGATTTAAAAATGTGTTTCTTTAGTACCAGATGATGATTGTATAGCAATCGAAACACGTGTATTACTCGGTTAATAAATTGTGGAAATTACGATACCTTGGTTATCATTATCGTTAGTTATGTTCCACGACATCTTTGCTGAGAAAGTTGACTTTACTAAATTAGGCCCGGAAGCAAAAATATTCGTTGCCCTGCGATGCTCCTTCATCCTGCATTTCATGGGTCTTGAAATCAACAGTTACTAAAATTACCAAAACAGGTGTGGCCCAGGGTTCTTATGAGGAGGTGTTAGAGTGTTTCCTGCAACGGGCTGCGAGGGCGGGTGGGAGTGGGATTGTAGGGCGAGACGAGAGTAAGTACGTAAACTAACATCCCTGCGTCTTAAGAGAAGAGGGACAACTCCCCCTCACCCCTTTTCCGCACCCAGGGGGATCAATAGGGAGGGGTCCCTATTTGGGGTGGGGACAGGCGCCGCGGGGGAGGGGAAAGACCTGTTCTGTAAGCACGGAAAGGGTGGTCCAGAGCATGAGGCAAATGAAGATGCTGTGGGAGGAGAATCCTCCTGGGAAGGAACTCTTATGTTCCCCAATCCTCGGACAACCAGTCCTCTCCACCCTCTGTCCCGCACTCCTGACGGCTTAAGGAATCTTACTGTTTCGCGTGTTGAGGAAAATACTCTTCCTTCCACCATGCTCTTCTCTCTTCCTCTCCACGCCGGGAATGCGTGTATACATACATCACCAGCGAAAACCCTCACTTTCCCTTCCTTAGCGTCCCTTCCAAAAACCAACCCTTCTTACGTTGTTACGCCCCTACAGGGAACCTTTAGTCTGTGGTTTTCCAACTGGGTGGCCTATTCCTTCTCTCTATTCCTCACCCTCTAGATCTTCTTCAACCTGAGCTTTCCGCTACAATCCCACACCGAAAGTCTTTGCGAAGGGAAAACATATACTTCATTCATCTTTAAAAAAAGTCAACAGGCGTTTCCATTGAATGTACTCATTCGTAAGGGCTCCTTATAACTTTGTGAAATTAGACCAAAATGTATGGGATTCAATGAATAATTATCTGAAAGAAACGTTTTCTGAACATTTTCAGAATTTAAAGAATTCCTCGGAAGAGTGTTTCGATCAAATAGATTTTCGACGAGTTTACTCTGTGGAAATTCATCGATGTATCGATAGTAATAATACAAGCAGCTGTAGTTATTTTCCACACTCTTTAATTCGCTCTACCGGTTTCAATGTTTTCATATGATTGTCAAGAATTGTCTTTATTATGATGAGACAACTCTTGATAATGATGTGAAAACGTTGAAAGCGATGGAGCAAATTAAAAAGAGTGGAAAATTACTACAGCGGTATTATTATTATTAATGTTTCGATATTTTTTGAATATTTCTATGGAAAAACTAAATTCTTTGAGATCTGAGGAATAACTTGCAGGGGTAGGAAAGTAGAATTTGCGTTCCCTATTACAGGTCCAAGGCGATGATTTGAAATGGTAATGACTTATTGGATTATTGAACATCAATCCATTCCATTACATTCCACCTCTTGGGCATACAATATGGCTCGGAGATTGTGTATACTGATCGCAGATTTTTACTCGGTGAAATTTTGGTAAGAGTGAGTGTACTTCCGTTAAAATCGATGTAAATACCCGCGTTTGTTTTTAAAATTGTTTATTTAAAATAGGAATACACCAGAGAAATTATGGCCAAAATAGAGCGCACAGTGGGCTGAAATCGAGAAAAGCTGGACGAAAGTCCAGAATGACGTTTTTTGAGATAGAGACTTCAATCTTAGCGTAAATACTTATAAATGATTACCAACTATAGATTTATGTGCCATTTTGTATCAATACGACCCGTTACTGAGATACAGTGGCTCAAACATGACCATTTTTTTTTAACACGGGCGATCTCGTTTTTCTTCGAAAACCTTTAAATTTAAGCAGGCTATTTTTCCTTGGTATGATTTTTTATGGAATAATAAACGCAATATTCCTTTGACCTGATACTTTTTCTACACTTTCTACGAATTTTAAAGATATTGGCTCTCATCTGACTGGTTTTACAACGCAAAATGGCGGACCCGTTTTTCACGTGAAATGACATAAAGTAGACATTATCTTTCGTTTAAGAAATATGTAACTCGGAAAATTCGCATCAGCGTGTACAGTAGAGATTTATTAAGAATAATAAGCAGAAATCTTGAAAAAAGTTTGCGACAAAGGAAATGAGGATTTTTCGATCGCGAGTCAAGGCTGAGCTACACGCTGCAGCCGATTGCTGCAGCTTTTGCTGTCGATTCTCGCTCGACCATCTATAGCTGGCGGTCGAGAATGCCGAAGATTTACCTGCGATCCTGTCTCAAAAAAAGAAACTATTATTTTCTCACGATAGGTTGATCTTTTCCGCAAAACATCTGCTAAAAAGGGTCGAATTAAAAATGTAAGCGTTCAATATGTGCAGATTATTACGGTATGTTTGTTGAGATAATAGCATTCTACCATGAAGTCTGAGGAAAACTATGCAGGTGATACCTGCATTCTGCTCATAAAAATCCTAAAGAAACATTTAGTTTTAGCCAAAATATGGAGATAAGTAAAGACGGCAAAAAACCAAGGGAAATGATTATGCTCGAGAAAACCAAGGAAACAAAAGAAAATAAAAAATGCTCAAGAAAAAGTGGTGCAGAGGTTACTATTTGCATTATCTGGAATGAACAGTCTTCAGAATGTATCGTCCTACATATTCCTGATAATATTAATGATTTCTTTTGAAAATACCGGTTTTCCTTATTTCTGATTTAAATTTAAAAACTTTGAATTTAGTCTTTGTTGTGACAGAAATACTGAAAAAGTGTTCTTGGTTCATTACAAAATACCAATAAAAGTTGTTGTTTCAAATCCTCAGGGAATACAGATAATTTTGATCTTGGTATCAGGGAAAACTTAGGAATTTTCACTCAAAATGGAAACCCTGCCTTAACGAACCCTTTGCGAGCACGGCAATGTTACTAGTAATATTTGTTTTGGACATGAAGTAATTTTCACCTTATTAAATGCTGCTTTATCTCAGCAAAATCGGTAAAATGAATCATCATATGCATAAAATATTACAATTAATATGCATATTAGATAAGTATGAAATAAACAAATGCCAAACTAAAACCTAACAAAATGTCTAAAAACCTGTATATACTTATAAATCAATATAATGTGGAATGGTATGAAAGAAAGACTTCATAAAGTTTCCGCGTGCGTTTTACGTAAAAATTCTATGAGCGCCTCAGCTTTTATTTACCTCTGCTAGATCCGAGCGTCATCATTAGCATACGGCAAAAATTTAAATAATAGAAATATTTTCTAGAGACTTGTTTCGATTATTTTTGGTGAAAAGCAACAATTCTAAGCCTAAATGACGAAAAATAAATTTCGGATAACGACAAAGTTACAATTTTTACCTTCGAGGTGAAAGTGTTAAAATATGACTCTTACATTTCGTCATTTGCTGAGATACCTCGAGGCCCACAGATGCCTCTCTTTCAAATAATCAACAGCGGGATATTGTATCACGCATGGCCACCCCGTGGAGAAGCTATCCGTATCCTTCCACGTGAGGATTCTTTGTCTTTGGCTGTCCTGTCGTCTCCCCTCGGCGTGGTAAGAGGCCCCCTGGGGCGATGTGGAAGGTAGGCAGATGTCTGAAAGAATTCCCTCGTACGTCAAGCCCCTTGATTAGAAACGATGCTTCCTTCTCCGCCCCTCGTTCAAGATGCTCGTTTCGCCTCTTGCATCTGCAGAAAGGGCCTCAGGGGCATTGGCAAAAGGGGTTTGAATCCTCAACCCCTCACTGTTGCACCGGGTATTCCTTCTTCTTGCCTTGGGGTACCGCTGGTGTTTGGGTGTGGAAGACCAGGGGGCCGGCAGGATGGATGTCCTCCTAACAAACAAGGCTTGCTCTCATTACCACTGCGGTCTAGCTGGTTATGGCCGCTAGTATACTGGAAACGCGCAACAGGCTTAAAATAAATACTTCCAGCCACGTACTTGCATTTATCTCGGAAGGTTAAGCGTGATGCTTATCAGATTATGGATTAAGGATTTAAGTAGTAGCTTTCTTTTGCCTATCAGTATTTTTAGACCATTGGATTATTTGGAATTGGGCTTTGGAATTTGGTGCGTTCGATGCAGAATCTCTCCACGTACATTTGAGACTGTAGCCCTGCGCTGTAGCTCGACATTGCGTAATATTTCGGGTAAATTACGTGAAAAAACGGAGCAAAAACAGCCTGCCTACAAAACGGGAGACAAACAGTGACAAGCTACAATTAATTCCTGCCTCCTCGAAAAACTCCAGCAAACGAGAGCCAGGCACTGCTATGCCACAATAAGTTCGTGTCCCCCAAATCCGCTATGACCATTTCTCGTAATTGGCCAATGATTCTCATGATTGGGCCATGATAAGCAACTAGGTAACAACGGGTAGCCCAGTAAGGGCAACTTGAATGCAGAGCACGTAAGCGGGCTCTTCTAGTAAATTTATTGATTCGATAGGTGGATGGAGAATCACATATTCGGCCTTATGTATTCTAAATTACACCACTCACTCGTCATTAAAAAATTACGTACTTTGCCGTCCATTGAAAAAGGTCGCGGCATAATTAGATATATGGCACAGAACTTGCAGGTAAGCGAGGGAGGGGATTTTTGAGTGACACCAACGATGATATGAAGATCAAAGTGTGTGATTTGGCATCATATCTCCTTTTCCTCAAAGATTAATAATTTCTATGCATTTCCGAAAAGCAGACACCCCCTGAAATGTTTGGGTGATTCAAGTAAGAGTTGCACCACTTCACCGATATATTTTCTCGCTATGGCCTTGCGTCGACTTTTTGCTCATGAAATTTAACTACTCCATAGTCAGATCAGGTCATCTCCAGCGATGCAAGCGGTCTTTTAGTATTGCGTGAGCGAGAATCTGAAGAATAAGCAGTGCACGAGTGCTTTTATTTGTCAAAACATCAAAGAATCCCCTTTTAAAAATTATGAACGAGATATATAAATCATAATCTCCTTTTTGTTTGTCCTATTTAAAAACAAATCACCGAGGTATCTGTATAATTTGTTCCTTAGTTGTCCCTCTGCCTCTACAGTGTACACTAGGTCTGATCCGAATACGTTATATTTCCTTGGGTATCGCACTACTGTTTACAGCAAATCTTTTCCCGTTACCGCTTGTCGGATTTGGAATGAGATACCAACTGATGTCAAAAATTGCATATCTGTCGAAACCTTTAAACTACAATATGTATTATGACTATTTACTATCTCGATAATAGCATATCACAAGTTATTTTATTATCACAAGTTACTCTTATTTTTTTCAAATTTGTGATCTGACTATTATGGCTCTTTTTTTGCTGTAGCTTTTTTTGTTCAGTTAAGAATATGTGACTTTTTTGTGTTTGCATAAAATCAGGCTCAATTCGTCGTTTTTTGCTATATTTGATGCATTTGCTTGATCGTTTATGTCATGAAATGAAATATCATTGTTATAATTTATATTAAATTTAATATAATATGCTAGCAAAACGTAATTTTTTTATGTAATTTTATATTATTTTTGCTCTTACGGAATTTTTCCTGAAACAAATATTTTTCTATCAATCTATCTATAAGAATAGCATAAGAATCGAATGCATGGGCTTCTTGATTCTATCATCGAATTATTTACGCGTAGGATTTTTGGCATAGGTTTTCATTGCTGCGAGGATGAATTTAAATACAAGTATAAAAAAATACATTTTCGAATTCTCGAATTTTGTTTGCATCTCCCTTTAATCGCTGTGTTTCTACCCAAAAAAATCATTCGTCTTCCTTAATGGGAAGTATTTCCTTTTTACGCATATCGAAAATAAATTGATATTGATTTAAGGATCCTCAAATTTTGATATAGGTGACAAAAAGCGTGAGAATTAAATGAAAACATGCATCAAGAGCAATTGTGTATAACATTCAATGATTTTTTACCATCAATTCCCGACTGTATGTCCTTGTGAGATTTGTCTCCTCGGAACCTCATAGGATATTGTATAGGTGGTTATTCATTCATATATTTTAATAATTATTTCTGCAAAACTAAATTTTATTGAAAATATACCGAAAAATTCTTGAGGAGTGCGCTTTATTTTTGTGTTCACAGTTTCGCGTTGTGTTTCAACACACAAGCGAGGAAATACCTATTTTACCCATACTATTTTAAATTCCAAATGTAAAGGCTTTAATCATAAATAATGTGCATCGTTTAAAATTAGGCTGGCATTACTCAGACGCCTAATAATCCGCATAAAACTTTCTTATTTTCATTATTAAAAAAATGTGTGTATAAGTTGGTGTCTTTAACCGGCTTTAAACTCAGTATGAAATTTCTCAAATTAATGCACGAATTGGTGATTTATATGGGTACTTTGGTAACTATCCTCCCAGCGTGATAATGTGCATAGACTCCAGTGTAATCCCCATAAATTTCGCATATTTCAATTATTCATTTTCGCGCTCGGCTGTTTCCTCTTGGAGTTCAGCGAAGGAGAGGTTGGAAGCGAAAAGAAATGAGAGTAGAAGGATGGAGGACTAGCCTTCGGGAGGACTAGAGGCCTTCACTCATTCCTTTGAGCTCCAAAAGACTTACCTTACCCATCCCTCACGCCATGAATTATTTACGTTCTAGAATATGCCGAGATCAAAACTTTACGGTTGCGTCAAGAACTTTTTCTTCGCAGTCTGAGAGAGCGTATTGTTGGCGTGTGAGCACAGGGAGAGGTACCGTCGTCGCTATCCGTTACCTTTCACCCCGTTCCCTCACACGCATACTGACTTACCTTACCTCTCAGTTCCTGCACTCCTCACAACTTCTTGTTCCATGGAGGCCGTGCTGGGAATAAGGGCGAATAGCATGAGGGAGGGGTAGAATTTGAAGGGGTGGCGAGGCGCCTTTGTGATGTCAGGGTGGGGTGGGGGAGTTTTAAGGATTGAGGGATGGGTTGAGTTGGTTGTGGGGTTGAAGAGGGGGTCTGAGGGGGGGGGGAGGGGGGTTCTGGGTCCCAGGTGGGTGGATTCCGTAAGTGAGCTAGCTCCCTGGAGGATTCCTTCGAGAAAGTTCTCACAGTGTCGGCTCGCAAGTGTATGTGTGTGCTCATATATGAGTGTGCGTGCGGCTGTGGGCGAGTTAGGCGTCGAGTCAAGTTGAATATAAACTTTTCCCTCTCGCATTGAGTGAAGTTTCTTTTAAGGGGGTAAAGGGAGAGGAGAAGGAGTAGGAAGAGGAAAAAAAAAATCTCTGACTAAGCCATGACCGGACCAACTTCACGAGTGCCTTCCCCATACTCCACGCCTCCCTCCCACACCTTTTAGATAACTACGTTACGAGTCGTTTTCGCAGTGGCGGAGCGGGTGAGAGGGAAAGATAGCGAGAGGAGGAAGGGTCGGGGTAGGAGGAGGAAAGGTAAGGTTAGATGAAGGTAGAGGTATGCTTCGAGTGGAAATGCGCTCTCTCTCCTGGCGTCTCGCCTCCAAAGACGTACCCAGAAAGTTTCCTGATTAAAATGCCGGGGATTAATTTCAAAGCACCCGCATGAGTCTGCAAATTTGAATGATTCAAGCGTTTCCGGGAACTCGACCGCCCGCCTGCCTTTCCAAAGAATTAATTAATATTATAAGTCATAAGTTTAAGACTCCGAAAACCTGAAAAAAATATAGTGCGCTCATCTTGAAGTAATTATGCCCGCCAACTTCTTTGATGAATTTAGCATCGCTCAAAGTTAAAGAGACAGGTTATGCGATATTTTTTATAAAAGCCTGTAAAAAGGCTGGAGTGAGATATCACAGTATGATTTTAGGATGATATTTTCATCATAATGTTATTCTGAGGTACCGCTCGCCTACCTTACAAAAGTATTAATTGATACTATGTGTTAAAAGTTTAAAGACTCCTGGATTTTCGAAAACCTGAGAAAAAATAGTGCGTTCGTCTTGAAGTAATTTTATATCCACCGTCTTTGATTAATTTAGTATCGCGCAAAGGTTTTAGAACTTGAAGGTCCAGATTATGCGATATTTTTTATAAACACCTACAAAAAGGCTGGAGTTAGATCTCCCCATTAGATTTTTGGGGTTATATTTTAATGATAATTTTATTCCGAGTTGCGTAAAAGTTTCGCCAATCGAAGTTTAGAATGGAGCTGTATCAAAACAAACTCAGGATTTTCGTTCAATGATAGAGAATTTAATTTGATGCTCATTATTCCCTATTAGAGAGTTTTATTGAAAAACATTTCTGTATATTAGAATATTGATTACTACGACTGTGTAGTCTCTATCTAACGCATAATAACTGAATTCGAAATGAGCCTTTTTTACGTAATTTTCTGACTTTCTGTTCTAGAAATTTTTGCAATCTATAAAAAGGATAAATATTTTATAGTTTAAACTAAATTTTGATCATGAGAGTTGGGATAAAAATGTGGTGAATTGTGAACTTTCCATTCTATTCGGGTTTCTTCACCGCGTTTGTTGTATTTTGAAGACAACAGTTTCGCCGAAATTACAGTCGGCGTCTTCAGGTCGAAGGTAAAATTTTTGGAAAATTTTTCCGCCTATTTTTCAAAACTTTTACCTTCGACCTGAAGACGCCGACTGTAATTTCGGCGAAACTGTTGTCTTCAAAATACAACAAACGCGGTGAAGAAACCCGAATAGAATGGAAAGTTCATCTAACCAACGCCGCGAAAATCTTCGAACCTACATTGTGGTGAATTGTGTTTGTGCAGAATCTTCTCTTGCGACTTTCGTGTATTATGTATTCGCTAAGTTTTCGTTGTGCGTGGTAGAAACCTAATCTACTAGGAAACCTATTTGGAAATATTTGGCTGGGCATAGCACCTGACTCATTATGCTCGGTCACAAATTTATTCTCGGCTGTGATAGATTTTGGAAGATAGAGAGACCTGTTTTCGATATGTCTGTTTTTTTTGTCAGTTTTTCGATATGTTACAGAATTTTCAATCTATTCGCGACGAAAAATCAACGTTGTTAACCCTTGAGTTGATGACGTCACGAGCTCATGCGGAATGGATCGCCTTTTCTCGGTTACTCCTCGGTGTTGTGCATTGGTTTTGCATGGTTCGTTGTTGCTTACGCACTTGTGAATGAATACTTCTCGAGCAACAAGGTTCTTGCTGAATGAGTAAATGAACTAGAGCGCAAATGACGTCACCAACTTACGAAAACAAAAATATCGCGTGCCCTTACTTTTAACTTACTGTAGAATTGCTGAATGGGAAAGTAGTTTTTATCTTAACTCCTTTCCATTCCATTTATCGAATTATATAGTATTGAATTCCGATTTGAAGACCGTCCCCATTCTGACTGCATGAATATGCTTAAAAACATTTTATCTTCATTATCTTATCGCTTTGAAATCTTATCTCATTGCAGATAGTAATTTTATCATATGGAAATCGATTTGGCTGAAAATTTCTTGCATGCCAATTGGTTTCACGAACGTACTGCAGAAAAAAGGAATGTTTAAATTCCTATCTTGATCGGTCTAAGTGGTTTACCTTTGGAAGACGAATGGGTTGTTACATAAACTTTCTTTCTTCCAATTTTCCAAATTTCCAACCTGATACCAGTGCCTGGGTGACCTAGTCAGGCATTAGGACGGATGGCTTAGTGCTCAATCTATTTGATACCCTTAAAATGGATAATTATATTTTGTTTGATAATTTTATTGCTTACAATTCATTGCAGCGTAAATTTGCTTGCTCAATTACCTTCCTTATTTCTTCTCTGCTACCAACATTTTCCTCCAGGAATCCTGTCAGTCAACTGTAATCGGCCAATCTCTCTAATTTGCGCAACCTTCTTTTACCGTTTAATTTAGTGCTAGAGAATGCACAATCTTCGTTTTTCTGCAGCTAATCGTCATAGGGTACAAATATTGTCCATCGCTTATGCTCAATATTACGCATGTATTGTAAATATTTGGATGAAGGGATCGTTCACTCCGATCCGAAATCACAATTACTGAAAATAAATTCGGCAAATGGAAAGGAGATACGGACAAGAACGGAATAAAATCTTCCTCACTCGTACCTTTTTGTTATTTTTAAGCTTGAATACCAGAGATTCTTGTGTTGCATCAAATACGGCTTGGAGAAAACTCCATTTATTTTTGCATAAACTCACACCAACACAGACATTAAAAAAGGAAACGTTTTCCTTATTTTGTAATTATTCATGTGCCAGCAAACTGTATTATTATTATTATTATTGTTTTTTCATATGAATTATTATTCCTGAAAATTATGTATTTTTATTTCTATCTATCAAACATCCATTCAACGTCATATTTTAAAATAAAAAAAGTGATAGTTTGCCACCTACGTTTCATGAGTTCAGAAAGTAGCTCTCATTGAGGGAAGGAATCGCTCTCAAGAATGTAAACAACCATCAAGACGAAAGACGTGGAGAAGTAGGATTAGGAGTAGTGGTGACGCGATCGGCAAGGTAGCGTGACATTATGATGTTGTCCGCGAAGGTTTAGGCCCTCCAATTTTCGCTACGAATTGCTCGAGAAGAAGGCGACATATCAAAAATGGAAAAAAATTAAAGAATTCTTTGCTCTTAAAACTCTATCACAAACACCACTAAAACATTGTTGAGACAAGTGGCCCCATTGACAAAGTGACGTGACGTCATAAACTTATCTGCGAGAGTTGTGGCCTACGAATTCTCGCTACGAATTGTTAGAGAAAAAGGCGAAGAATAAAAAACGAAAAATATGGCTGTCTGTTTGCTTAAAAATATTACAATTGGCATTTAATAAATTGATGAACTAACCTATTCCGTACGAACTTAATGTACTTTCTTTTATTGCAATTTCTGTGATATTCTAGCGTTGTTGGGCGCAATTAATTTCGCCTCTCGCAAATTGCTTCGTGATAACTTGCTAAAGCGATGTCCTCTCCTCCACGATTTATGACAATAAACCCTCTCAGACGAAACCAGAGACTGCTGCAGGAGGAGCGAGAGAGAGAGAGAGAAAGGGGAGAGACGCTTGATCACTCCCGATTCCACTTACATCTCCTCGGCCATTAGTCATGCCGGAGTCGGCGAACGCGCGCGCCCGCGAATAAGGGAGATTTGTGCTCTTGCGTATGCGAGGTAGACGCCAGAAAGGGGCTACCAATCTACTCTAAAGACTTATAAGATATAGTGTTCCTTCAGGATGCATGGGACCGGAAATGACGTGGCGAAAGCCCTCTGCGCCCGACGTTTTCCCGCGCGCAAGAAATGGTCTCCGGAAGGAACCTCTTAGGGCGCCATCTACGCGCGGGAAAAGGCAAGGAGGAGCGGAACGTTAAAGAGAAGGGGGTGGGAAGAGCTTAGCTAAGTGAAGGAGTTGGTAAACGAGGGAGAGGCCGTTTTGTGTGAGATTAATGGGGGTGCTGGACGTAAAGGAAGCGGGGTAGTGGTGGTAGAGAGAAGGGGAATAAGATGAGGAACTCGTGGGAGAGGATAGTAAGCGCCCTGATGAGATTGGTAGGAGGCGGTTTTATGCCCCATCCTCACTAAACATTTCAGTGCGCGTTTAAGTATGGCCTGTCGTAGTTAACTAAAGGAGATTACGGCGCAAGAAAGGCAATATGGGAAAAGTATTTTGGAAAAAAGTGACTATTTATTTTTATTTTATTGCCACACCACCTAAAACGGCGCTATTAGGCCTTTACATCGGGGTTTTCATAATATTTAACAATTAAACGTACACGAACATCCATACTGTGGGATGGGGAAAGCTATCCCGACGAGACTCGAACCCGCGATACTTGGTTTGGCAGGCAAGGACTTTACCCCGTATTTTATTGCCACACAACCGAAAACGGCGCTATTAAGCATTTACATCGGGGTTTTCATAATATTTGACAATTAATCGTACAAGAACATCCATGCCCTGACTATCCCGACGAGACTCGAACCCGCGATCCTTGGTTTGGCGAGGACCCTGAGACTATATGAATATGCTAATTCGCAACGAAATAGATTCCTTGATTTCATGATGACCCCGTCAGTCTTCCAGGGTATATTAGTATGAGAACTTAAGATGGGAGAGTTCCTTCACATCCTGGTGAATTTCCTGTCTTGCATTTCAGCATCTTTGCTGGACCTCCATACTCTCGAGGTATTACGTGATGCCATTATCTATGTAATGCATATCAAATTAATGCGTGATACCATTAAAGCACCATAATGCATTTTACAAGTCATGTGACATCTTGCTGTTATTTCTTAAAAGGATTGGAAATAAACTTACGCTGATCCAAGCTGTTAATTCATCTGCATTTAAATTGTAATCGTGTCTTTAAATGCGTTATCGTGTACATCCACCCTTCATTTACTTTGTACCTCTAGTTTCAATCCTTATTGCGTAATCTTCAGGTACTAGTACTGGTCCCGGGTGATGGCTGTATACATTTATTTAACGGTGACTAAGTAAATGGAAATATAGAGGGGGACTAGGGTGGGAGGGAAAGTGGGAGTATTTTTAGGGCTTTAGGGACAGTGTCTGGTATGAGTTCGGAATTCTATGCTATTGAAAGTTCTCAATCCTATTTTACTCCTTTTTATAATTTCCCGCTGATGCTATTGCTACAGTTGAATTAGTTTAGGTGGGATATATACGATGCAATTTTGTATAATTTCGTATTCCTATGTTGCGCAACGTATCGCCTCATACCATTGCATTTAAAACGCTGAACCGATAGATTTAAGACGTAGTTTTTTTTAAGGACAATAAGGGACCATAATAGGGTGGTTTCCTTCATCAAAGAAAACGAAAGGCATTGATTGCGATTCGTTACCCACCATTAGTGTATTCATAATATACAAATTATTTTGTTTTAGAAATACCGGGTTAGACGAATGGCAATGGTCCATTTTTATCCTCATTTGAAAAGGGCCAGATTGGCGCCCATGCGATGCCACTCCACGTGACGTCACAGGGACCTAGTTTCTATACGAGAAGATAGGAGTTATACGTCGTCTGAGGTTACCATTGCATGCATGAGGCGCAGAGCACAGGGAAACATGTCTTAACAATCACTTATTAAAACTGGCTAAGGTCGGAAAGTTTTCCTCGTTTGATAAGTTATTAATAATCCTTATTTAAGCCAAGCGCTACCAGCCAGCAGGGTACTAGGCTAGCCGCTAGCAGCCTGCGTCGTATCAGCGCTAAGCCTCGCCTCAAGGTCACCTCGCAGGGCGGGAGGGGGAACCAGAAATACGTCACGCGGAGAGACTTCCCGACATTCATACTTAAGCGTCGCGTTTTCGCGCGCTTGAAATTTTTCACTTTTCATTTAATCGCGAAAAATAGATATCGTCATTTAAAAATCTAAAAGCGTGAAATACGTACTCCAGGAGTAATAATCTTTCGATTTAGGCAATAAAAAAATAATAGGAAACCACCCTATTCCAACGATAGTAGTAGCTCAACTCTATAATAGCTTGACTCGGACTAGGTAAAATAGACTCTTCATGTGTAGTTAATAACTTATTATATTTGAAATACTAAACATCTGCATGAATTTTTGGCATGTTATAACTCATGATCATTCACTTACTTCACTAACTTTTCGTTTTTTTAACTGACTACAGTTTTACAGGCATAGTAGCATGTTCGTGCCGTTAACTTGCTCCTAGTTCGTGATCTGACCGCATTTCGTTGTCCTGAGTGCTTGCCCTGTGTCCGACAAGCGAGTACGATTTTGATTAAGGCTAGTGCTGCATACCTAGTGTGGAATCACCCCGTACCAACCACCCTGGTGGTGGTTTTTAGGGTACCTCGGAGACGTAGAAGATTATTTTACCTGAAGTATAAACAATGGGGTAGTTAAGTCAATAATTTCGCTTCTTATTAGTTTCGTTGATGTCGGAAAATCTGTACTATTGCCTTTAAATCGAGAATTTGAATTTGCGTGGAATGGGTGACTAGAAAAACTCCATATCACACAACCTAGTGGTGGCTTGCACGGTACTCGTATACGTAGATATTAATGCGTTTTAAACTTATTCTATCCTGAGAGATTGACGGGTGTTGGCGAATTAAGGAGCGTTGTGATGGGCAGATGTTGTGGTGGATCGTAATGGAGCGGATTAACGGAGCATGAATGAACGCTACCTCCCTCCCTCACCGTGGTCCCCGCTGTTTTGGGGGGTGCTCCTGGTTTTGCGCTAGTCCCTGTTCCACTCAAAACTTCTCATCGGCGCTCAAATGACGATTCGAGCTCATCGGTTGATTGCTCTCGTTCAACTTCGGCGCGGGAATCGGAGCGTCATGTTGCTGGAAGGGATGATGGCCACGATTCCCCTGCAGTCATTTGGAGAGCAGAAGGGATGTGAAAGTTGGAGGGGAAATGCGTGGATATGGAGAAATTAACGACGCCACCCCATTGGATCTTTAAGCTATAATTAGAATGACCACGCAATAGCTGACGGCGTGTCTTTACGGAGGCATCCGCAAGTTTGCTTAAGATCCGAAGATCTTCGGGAGAATTATATATATCTACAACTAAATATTATCCTGCATGCCACCTGCAGAGGTGTTTGGCGGAGGGTGAACCATCACCAACACGCACCAGGGGATTAAAATTTACTTCCACTGACATGCACTATACAGTATGTACGCTACACTTGACACATTTATTTATTTATGTATTCATTTCCAACGGATAACACCTATTTACAATCCTGATCAAATGAAGCATAAAGACTACAAAACAATAAACAAAAACTAAATGTGGAACAAGTAATTACATCTAAAAAATAAGTCTGCAATAGTCAAGTTACCCAATGCAAGACAAAACAGTGCACGATAGTTGTGATTAGATATATAACATGAAATATCAAAGTTTGATGCATAGATTACAACCTTTCATTATCTACCATATCCTACTTATGATGGCAATCTCCCAATAATAATAGAACATGTGAAACATGCTGTTAGAAATACTAGGAAAATTCAGGAACAAACGTTAAGGACTACGTAATTTAGGAACTTATACTACCAGTCAATTGAGCTATTTCTAAATACTAACATTGCCGTTAAAATCTTTTATCGCTCGCGGAAAAAACGAAATTCTAAATCTGTCTGTTCTCCAGTCTTTCTCTTATTTATTTCTATAGTCTGATCCACGGTAGAGTTTTTGCGATCGTAAGATATGGTAAACGTCGTCGGAAAATAAACTGGTCTTGAATTTGCATGAGAGATTTTATCTACTTTTCAACACATATCCGGATTCGCTTTCCGTGCCAGAGAAATAGTTTTTCCGCTATGGAATTTTTGCTCTATAAGCTGTTGATTTCAGTTTATAGAAACATTTATGGGAAATGATTACCGCTCTCAATTGGTTTCTCAGCCGCGTTGGTTTCGGTTTTAAAACCCCAGGGTAAAAATACATTTGCGATAGAGGTATTATTTAGTCGAGGCTTTTAAGAAATTAATATGAACCTATGTAATTTATCGGAAATTATTTGATAAAAATTATTGGTAATAATGAAAATAATATTTATTTTTTATTTTATTTATAATTATTATTTTAATTAATTATAATTTAAATAATGATAATCAATACCTCTCTCTTATGAGGTTATGTGGCTAAGATAACTACTGTTTCAACCCTCCGAAGATATGCATCAACAAGGTAGATATTCTCGAAGGGAAGTGGTTCCTTTCGTGGCCGCGAGGCTGCAGTGCCATCAACAAGTGATTCTCGTACACTCATCCATTTTTTTGCGAATATACGCTGCCGTTGTATGCCGAAGGCTCCATGCTGCGCGTCCACTTCATGACAAGGGGTGTTTACAAATGGTTGTACATACGGCAAGAAGGCGATCTCATTGAGAAAGCATCGCCATTTGCAATTCAACGCAGGGCTTGAGACGATACTTTGTGTTAAGTATCACGTCGAATTACATATGAGAAACTTTTAATTTTTATAAAGAAAGGATTTTAATACAAACAAGTTAAGTATATGCCACTATTATTAAATTTTAAATCCAAGAGAATCTAAAAATACATTGAAAATAGGCCATCAATCACCTTAATGAGAAAAGAGGTTCATTGAATGCTGCATTTAGTTGCTTTCATAATCCCAGGTAGTTCAAGAGAAGAATGAGATATCTGGCATTTCCGCTGTGCGTGCGTTAATTTTTTCTATCTCTCTCTCGTAAGGCCGTAGGTATTTTATCCTTTGGTAGCTGAGTCCTCAGTGTAGCGTAAGTTTTAAAAATGGTCTACTCAACCTTTCTCTTTTTCGAACATTTGTACTTTGACCTCTAATGAGATGCTCAGATATTATTTCACCCTTAACAATATCTACGCTCCCGTTTCCTTCCATGAAAACTATATAGCATACTTCCACGCTCTTCATCTAATTAAGAATACGGTAAAGATGAATTTCCATGGGAACAAAATTCCCTGTACCTGGAATGAAACAACGGATGATTGTCTTTCTGGCCCACTCCGCAGACCACTATACTACCCAGGTTCTTGAAAATCCATGACAATTTTTGCTATGGTACTAATGTTAGATACTAGTAGTAATGCGCAGGTTTGAGGCTCCAATCCAGTTGTGGCTTCATAGAGGTCCTTTCTCTCTCTTTTGCCATCCTTGATGGGCCTAAGGCCCGCGGTTCGAATCCCGGTCGAGGGTAATTTTTCTCATGGCCATTAATGCATATTTTACGCCGTTCACGCTGCAGGCTTCGCAATATCGCGCAATAATACAACATTTAGATAGGGAAGGCGGGAGAAAAACAATATTGCAACCTCAGTCTCAACGGTCCCCCTTTCGAATGGGTTGCAGCTTGAGAGAGTTTCAGGGTTTTGTGGCATGGAAGGGGTCGTGAGGAAATGAGAGAAAAGGGAAGGGTTGTTTTGAAAGTGAATAGCGGGAGCTCGAATCGAGTTGGGGTATGACAGGGGATCCCGATTTGTACGTCTAGAGTATGACGAAGCCGCAAAGGTAAGACAGCACCCTTAACTCTTTATAACCCAATGTTGCTTCTAAGCAACATTAAAAATGTTTAAACTTTCAGCTCTACTGAGGAAGTATCTAAAACACCCATTATTTTGTAGAGTAAATTTTAATGAAGAAATATTTAGCTGCCACGATTTTTATAATTGAGTGCTAAATTTTCGAGTTTTCAAAATGAAAAAAACTTCAAATTTGATTTCTCCCATAATCAGCTCTGGGTTAGAAAGGGTTAAGGGTGTTTTCACGCCAGAGGAGGAGGTTACGATGGACAGATTGTAGATATGGCCGAAATCATGAGGGAAGGGTTGCTACGAAATAACACCGGAACTCACGAGATTCTTTATCCCTCTGAATGGATGACAAGATTTTTAAAGGTTAATAAGGCGCGTGTATGGTTCTGAGATGAGGCTTTTCTCGTTGAAGTGGCGATAGCCGTATTGAATATATCTATTCTGAAGTATCCTTAACTGAAATAGTAATCTATATATTAACTAATGAGCAGTTTATATTTTATTACTCTTCACCTGCCTGAGAACAGCACGTTTTCGACCTTTTTATAAGGGGATTTTAACAATTAACAATGAGGGACCATCATTAAAAAACCAATGGCCTGTATAGGGGCATGGGTTAACATACTTAGTGAGTGAGGTAACCTACTTAGGCGGTACACGAGCCGCAACCTTCGGTTTGGCAGGATAGGACTTTACCACGCCGATATTGCAGTCTTGTAAATTCATTAATTTAATCAAGAAATGGATGTGATGACAGATATGTTTACTTATAATGAATAAAATAGCACATATACAACAAGACTGACTACTTACAAGAATATACAAGAAGAGAGTGTAAAGTACACTTATAACAATTAAAAGTCAAACAAATAAGATAAATAAAATTTCAAATCATTCTTCTGAGATAAGCCGTTAAGTGATTGATTAAAATGAAAAATTCGCAGAAATAACCGTCCTGTGGAAAAGTTCGTGATATCTTCATTGATAAGGGCAGGTGAGTTTAGGGGAATAGAACGCAGCGTCCAATGTCCTTTGCTTAGATGCGACGCGAAAAGAATGCAACTTAAGTGGAAACAGGCGATAACTTTCATTTTTGCAGTGTCTTAATTAGTAAAGAGTAATTGGGACCGGGTATGGAAACATCATGGAAATCATTCTCGAGATCCTTCTTTGTTTTTGACTTATTTATCAGCAAACAATTTCCCATCGAAATTAAGTATTTTCACCGGGCTTATAGGGTAAGTATTTGGCATTCTAATAGATTTTTTCCATATTGAAAAGTTTGTGCTAATGGAAATGTCCCTTCCTTTTCTATTTCAAATTTTGCCGTTGTTAAGTCGCTAGGACAGTAGATACTGAGGTAGTACATTTATTTTCAATTTTCAAATTCATCAGCCCCGGATTTTATGATTTTATATTAAAATTAAAAACTAGATTTAAACTTCTATTCTTATCAAGAGAGCGCACGTTGTGTTGCTACACGATTGCTGAGTTGTTATTTGGTTATATTATCCTTTATATTAATATAAGGTGAAATCATTCCGAATATAAGAATTATAATCTTTGCAGTAAATCAATTTTTCCCATGACTACAGTACTTCGATGCGCAGGTTGCCCTTATATTTCATATTGGGCCCAATGAAACGAACCCATGTCCATCTTGGCCTTGAAGTTGTTTCTTTCCCAGGAACCGAACGAGAGTCCTCCATGTGACAATCTGATTCTCATACAATAGGGTAGTTTCTTCATCCAAGAAAACAAAATGCATTGATTGCGATTCCTTACCCATTATTAGTGTATTAATAATATACA
Source organism: Ischnura elegans (assembly GCF_921293095.1). Classification (NCBI taxonomy): domain Eukaryota; kingdom Metazoa; phylum Arthropoda; class Insecta; order Odonata; family Coenagrionidae; genus Ischnura; species Ischnura elegans. The sequence goes on from NC_060256.1 coordinate 73,078,567, forward strand.
AATTATTTGGTTTTAGAAATCCCAGTTTAGACGAATGGCAACGGTCAATTTTAACCTCATTTGAAAAAGGCCAGATTGGGGCCCATGCGATTCCACTCCACGTGACGTCACAGGGACCTAATTTCTATACGAGTAGATAGGAGTTTTACATTGTCTGAGATTACTAATGCATGCATGAGGCACAGAGCTCAGGGAAACATCTCTTAATAATCACACATTTAAAATACCGAAGTTCGGAAAGTTTACTTCGTTTGATAGGGGAATAATAATCCTTACTTAAACCAAGCGCTACCTGCTAGCAGGATACTCAGCTACCTGCTAGCAGCCTGCGTCGTATCAGCGCTCAAGCATCGCCCCAAGGTCACCTCACAAGGCGGCAGGGGGAGCCAGAAATACGTCACACGGACTTTTCCCGTCATAGCTACTGAGCCGTCGCTTTTCGCGCGCTTGAAAATTTTCACTTTTCGTTTAATCGCGAAAAATAGATATCGTCATTCGAAAATCTAAGAGCGTGAAATGCGCACTCCAGGAGTAATAATCTTTCGATTTAGGCAATAAAAAAATAACAGGAAACCACCCTACTGATTTGATCCGCCTTATTTTCCTATCTAAACTCACATTGTCCGGCCTTTTGATAGACCGTCTCCTTGCAGCCCTCGGCACGCCAGCGAGTCATGAAACATTTGCTACGATTCCGTTGAGAGCAATAGACAGCATGGGGGGTTTGGAGAAATCCTGAAGGGGTCTTTTTCCGGCCCCCTTCTCTCGATCTGCGTGTGATGGAGGGTGAGCGATCCCATCTCTCGGTCGGCGCGGTAGAGGGTGGGGCTATTAAGTTTCGGTCTGGAGGCGGCAGAGGGGGACACCGTCGGCTTTGTCCCCACCCCAAACGCTCCTGAGTGAGAGTGAGAGAGAGAAGGGGCTGTGTGCTTCGTAGGGGATGCCTTCGTCTTGGCTGGTGGATTTTGCGCGGATCGCTTTCGCGTTGGGGTGCGCGAGGAAGAAACGGGTGCTGAGAAAATGAATATGGAGGCGTGCCTTCATGATGGGCTGAACTTTGTAGTATGCCGTGCGAGGATTTTTTTGTGATCTAACACTTTCCAGGCGAATCTAACGATGCAATTATTATTATAATTTTAATGGATGATTAGTTGCATTTTTATGAGCGACATGTGTGGATATTAAGGCCGTTTTACACGGGGCACGGAATTGCGCAGCTTAGAGCTGCATTAATTTCTAAAATGGCGTGGAATTGCGCGAATGCATGAACGAAATTAGAACAGGGGCTATTTTGCCGTCTCGCATCCACGCATTCTCGCATGTGTTCTAGCAAATTCACCGCTTTACACGACGCAATTTTGATTGCGCCTTCGCACGTACGTCAGATTGCGCAATTCCGTGTACCGTGTAAAACGGCCTTTAACCTCGATATATCATGTACCTTGTAAATATAATGTAAAATGATCTCTGTACCAATATACGACTTCATTTAGAAAATATAATGAATAAACTTCTCTGGGATTTTCGCGCGGGTAACAAAAATTCCGGCAGCAGACGTTTCTGGTTCCTCTGGTATCTCGTAATATATTCTAAAGGCTGCTCAAGGGAACCTTGAGATTGGGTAACGACGCGTTGGCTGCCTTAATTTTTCTTACCGGCGCTCAAACCCGAGAAAAGTTTATTATTGCGAGGTTTTTCCCTCTAGTTAAAGTAGACATCGGGTAGGTGTGGTGGAGTGCTGGCTGCCCACCCAGATGGTGTCTACGGCAAATCGTGGAAATTTCCTTCCTCATAGGAATTTTTTTCCTTTCTGTAGAAACATTAAATTATGGTTTCGCTACTAGTGGGCCCTGGTCGCTTCCATAGCGGCAAGGGTTTTCCCTTCCCGCCCTCCCATCCCTATCTCAGAGGCGTCTTATCTTGGCGGCGCCTCTTTCCTTTTTTACTTTCCTTCCACACCCCCCCGGGAGTGCGGGCATATCAGTTGTAATACTGGGTCCCGGCCCCAGAAGTTGTAACCTTCAAAGAACCTCTTGTTTTCGCTGATACCAGACGCGGTTGACGGACCAGAAGCACCAATGGGAACCCGAGGTTATAATTCGTGCCTCTGCACCAGTGCCTGGCAAAGGCAAAAAATGCCTGAACCAGATGGTTCAGGTTCAAATCCCGGCGGTGGCAGAGGTTTTTCAGAAGTTGCCCGATCCCCGCTTGAGTGCTTCGTGGAGGGCATTTCCAGTGCGCCATCACTCCGTCCGTCGGATGGGACGTTAAGCCGTGGTTCCATAGCGCTTTTAGTTGGGAGTAGACTAATGGTGAATTCGTGTCTCTCCACACCTTTCTTTCCCTACCCTACTCCTCCTACCATTCCCTCATAGCGAATGAACTCCAAATATGATACCAGTAAAAGTCATTGTTAACTTAGGATCATTCAAAGCAAAGCTTCCAGACCCTCAACTCGCTCGTCTGTTATCAGCGGACCTCCCCTACACACCACATACCCCCTAACAGTTGTAAGAACGGAGATTTTCGCGGTGTGCAATAAAATTCTTCGTTTTCGTTAACTACCACTCATAGGTGGATTTAGGGGGGCCTGGTCGCACGTGACTCCCCCTCTCAGATGCTAAAAAATAGAAAAGATTTTCAATACGGTTATCATAACATCCGTTTTATTATGTCTATTACGGAGCCTCAATCATTTAATTTAATATTAATACATTTTATACCCAAATAAAGAGATATTTTAGTCAGTAAATGTTGTATTTTGTTCTTAATCTCAAATATGAGAAGACCTTTCAGACCCTTGTGTTCCCTCCCAGAAAAAATCCTGGATCCGCCCCTGCTACCACTTCGGTTGCTATAGCGTTGACAAGAGTTTCGATGGCACTACTGCCAGTATCTTCAACCTGAAGACGCTGGAAACGTAGTGTCAGCTAAATTGTCTTTGTCACAGCAACCAACGCGGTAGTAACCGAAACAGAAGGATTTCTACCTGCAGATAGAATCTTAGAAGTAACTTTACCGTCACGTTTATGAATGGAACAGATTTTTGTTGGTTTGTAATCAGCAGGTGGAGTCGATGACCTGTTTTATTTATTTTTTTTCAAAGTGTCATCTGTCTGAAAATGCGTTTAAAATAAAAATTGGCATTGCATTAAGCGTGGGAAAAATAAAAGAAAAGAATTCGCGTTTATATCGACTTGCGGTTCATGCAGAAATATTCCCACTTGATGCATCAAGTAGAGGAAGAGGTGTGTGACGTCATTGCAGCCAGCTGATGTAGGGACAGCTGAGACCAGAGGTCATCAAGGGAGAGGCTGCGTATGAGCGTATTTGTGACGCTGATGACAGAAGTCGTTTGCCTAAAAAATTTGGGCCGGTGGCTACTGGCCCACTGCGTGCAGGGAGAAGTTGGATTTTAATTCCTGCTGTAGAGTTCTCTTTTAGTTGGAGGGGTTCAAAATATTCCTTTTAATCGTGTTTGTGGCCAACAAGTTTTCAGTGCCAACTGCCATCGAAGCCTAACATTTATACTGAAATGATTGAAGTTTTTCATTTTAGCACGAAGAAATTACACGAGGTCACGCCGTAAACTATTTCTTTTAGTTTTTATATAATTTTTATTGTGCTATTTAGGAAGGGGAAGCAGAAATGGAAAAGTTTGCTCATGTGTAATGTTGTACATAACTACGGGAAGAGGGGGTTCAACTAATAATAACTAATAATAAAATCAACTAATAATGACTAATAATAATAGTGATTTTATTATGGACCAATGAATACTTTTTATCACGAGATGGGAGAGCGGTGTGTCCCTTTCCTCGGCCATATGTTTTATATATTTAAATTCGTGAGATTCATGGTTGATGTTAGTAACTAAAGATAAAGAGTTTTTAAATCTGCGAACGTTATTGTGATGAAAAATGAGATGGCGATTGAAAAATACTTGAGAGATTGATTGTGATAGAGCAGCTGTCTTATGAATTTGGTTCTTGAGGAACACTCAAATAAAGAACCTTGGCCGTCTTTGGATTAAATTTTTCTTTGTCCCAAGCGGCTTCGTCATACTCTAGGTGCAGTTTTCCTCTCCGCGCGACCTTTTTTCCATCCCTCTTAGTTCCTTACCTCCAATCATTAAGCATTAAGTGCCGATCCGTTATGTGCAGAAAATAGTTATCTTTTTTCAAAATTTTTTCTCTCTATGCTGATTTACGTGACCGCACTTGGTTGAAATTCAACGTGTGAAATAAAATTTAATGGGTTTCAAAAGTATTCATATCGTATTATCATTTAGATATGCCAGCAAGTAAACCTTGCGACCGAGAGAAATAATTTTCGAAGATGTAAATGGTGATTGTTATTTAAGTAATCCACCTATTTAGGTTGTTTTGCATGGAGTATTTAGCAAGTATTCTGGCAGTCTTACTTCTCCATTCATGGGCTTCCTTCTTATATTCCTAATTCTACTCCCATTCATTCTATCTCAAAAAATCTTATTCCTTCCCTCCCTCTTTTACCCAACATTCTACCCTCCAACACTGATTTCAGCATACCCTCCCCGCCCAGTACTCGCTTCATCCATACCTTTTGTTTTTCCGTATCTCATCTAGAAGCCGACTCTCTTCACCGATTTCGTCGTCCCTTCTATTCTCCATTCTATTCACAGTCTCCATTCTTCCCGACTCACATCTCAAACCCCTCCAGCCTTTGTAAGTGGTGATGGCAATGAAATTTGTAAGAATGTTTCTTGGTGGTCTAAATTGCGGTAGGGTAGTGTTCATTCACACTTTGGAATCGATCCTCAATTCGCAGGAAATAACTAGAAGTATCGTGAGCGCTGATGCCAACCGGTTTTTACTGCTGTTCCAGTTTAATTTTCAAGGTCTGTTACCAGTTAATGGCCTCAGAAAACTCGAAAATGGATATCTTTCTTCATGAATGGTGAAAACCTGCTTTGAGCAGTGATGTGATGTATGAATGAACTTTTCATGCCGTAAACGTATGTCTAATGGTCACTTCATACATCGAAACCCGTGATAAAATCATTACCCGAGCTCAGGAATGCCCCGGTATCGCAGTAGAATTGAGTCGTATTAGATAGGTTTTTAATTGAGAGAGTAATTATTAAGGGCTATTTTTTTTGCTATTGATAAAAGCAACTCCCAGTATCTACATTTGCATATATTTTTTTACTCACATTCCAAATCATAATTGTTTGTTGGTTATTATTTGGCGGGGTTGTATGTAAATAATAGCGGTCAGTTCAGCTTGTCTAAGTAATGTAATCTAAAAATGTCATACGCCAATGATAAATTCCCGCGGAAATATAAGTTTTGTGGAATATGTTTATCCACATGTACTATTACTATGACTAGCTCCCGTGCTGGTATATAAATTTGGCTACCTTTATTTTATAATGTAAATTCTTATACGAATACATATGCTGGATAGTTCTGAACTAATTAGCATATACCTTGCTGTATAACCCACCCTTGTAGTAATAGTACATGTTTATGTGTAAACATACCCTATCCATCGAATTTCACAATACATATTAAATGGGATCTCATTGGACTTCTTTTGCTGACCTTTCAATATAGTAGTCATAATATTTGCTTTGAATTTTTATATGCGTTTCTGAGACTGCAAATTTAACTTCTACTTACCCTTTAAGGAGGTGCTGACTCTACAACTGAGATTTGCTTCTCAAGTAAAGGATAAGAAAAATATGCTGCCCTACTGAATTATTTCGAACTGCGCGTGATGTAGTGATACTCGCAGTATTGCCCTGAAAGCTAAAAGTACGTGATTTAACTCCAGGTTCAGAGTCCTCCCGTTAGTTAGTAGTAGAGAGTTACCTCCCACTTGTGGCAATTAAGATAGTGGTCCTCGGCAAGCTGTTCTAGAGAAATTGCGATACATATTTGATAAACATCGGGTTCCAGATAAAATTAAGTATAAGTAATAAGTATAAAATGAAGTATTAAAAATAATTCTTCCTTGAGGCATTCGCGGTTCATGGTTGTTGAAAATAAACTTTTTCGGGCCCTTCCGTGTGGTTCCGGTTAGATTCAGACGTTTTGCGACCACTGCTGGTCGCTTCTTCGGAGGCGAATAAAGAATCAATCAACTCGGGATATAACATGAACCAGTGGCGTAACTATAGGGGGAGATGAAGGGATACATCCCCCCCCCCAAAAACTAAGACAAAAAAGTTAATGAAAACTATTGCCTATTTTTGACATATAATCACTGAATCTGCTAAAAGTTAAATTTTAAGTGCCAAAATGATATAAAAATGCATTTCCAGGCATGTCATTTTTCAAAAATTTTCCCGGAACCCCCATTGCCCGGTGGGAAGTCCCACTCACATGCCCCTCTATGCCCCCCCCCCCCAAAGCATTTTCCTAGTTACGCCACTGTCATGAACTATGCGATAAGAACCGAAAAAGTTTATTTTTATTAAAAGTAAGTCGGCCGTTTTGAACCTTTATTTTTAGCTTTAATTCTAAAAGAATTGGCAGCTATCCTCCGAGATTTCTAAAAATTCTTTGCCACAGAAAGGGTCCAAAGTTCCCAAGTGAAACCGTCGATCCAGTCCCAATTTTACCTCTTTCACACATTCACTTCCGTATCGTCACTTGATCCAGCTGGTCAGTCTGCCCTGAGGCCGACGGACAACCCTCTCCAACCCTGTCTTACCCCTTTCCCAGACTCCCCCCTATCCCCCCTTAAGGGTCGGGGCGAGGCCGGTTTCAGGACACGCCGTGCAAGGGCTCGAGGAAAATCGGTAGGGGTATGGGGGAGATGACTGCGAAAGGGTTTGGGGTGTGATGTAAACACACGGAGTGGTTGGGAAGGGTTATCGTACTAGGGAGGGGTGGGCGCGGAGGTTATAAGGATATTCGTATTGGGATGAGAGGTAAGGGTGTGATGGGGAGGGATACTTGCATCCTTTCTTTCCAAGAGATGGAGAGAGGGAAAACTGATCTCGGGCTGGTCTCTCCCTTCATCTCCCCGTAACGGTCAACGCAAGGCCGGCCGGCCGGCCCTTGTCCACGCCAAGATAGGGCAACGATACCTCAGGGAGGAATGCATGGTTGTGATGCGAATCGGAGAGTTCGGGTTTCGATGGGTGTGAGGTTGGGCGATCTGACCATGTGGCCAGGCATCTCCTCTATACCGCACGACCACACATTTCGACGGCACAACCTACCTACCAGCCCTTGACCGCAGTAGGAGATCCGCAGTTATTTCTCCGGCTCCGCACCGGTTTCTCCAGTCGATTCAGACGGGATGCATTATCAAGTGAAGATGTTGTTTACGAGGAAATGGCATATTCATGTTTAGAATAGTTTAACCGGTGTCCGAATAAGGTGTTGTGGAACATCTTACGAGGATAAATGAAGAAAAGATATTACTGCGTCATCATCAGGTACAAGAAGCGTGAAAATGTACCTGACACCTGTACCTTGCTAGGCATTAACTCCAACATTTTTATAAGTCGAAGACAAACAAAAATACTCCTTCAGTAGACGATATATATCAAGTGCCCTGGCATATAGACCAGTTAATCATGAGTATCGACGCAAATTAATATAAACTATTCAATAATAATGCGAATTTCCAAGCATATTACTATGTAAAAACTGGGATATTCATGAACCTGATTAAGACTCTGCAGCATTGAAACGCGTTCTTCTCAGTTAAAAGTCTAACTAAGTGGAAATTGGAAAATCTTTTCTTTATTAATGTCCACTTTAAAGATTTTCCGCGAACATAAAAGTCACGATATATTTACTCTAGGTAAAAATTCAATTTAGCAGTGTGCGATACGCGCTAGGAGGGATGGCCTTGAATATTTTTTCCGTCTATTAGAAAATATTGAGTATGCTGATATATTTTACGTGGTGAAAACAAAGTATTTTACAAAGTAATTTGCTTGAGAATTGTTTTATTATCAAATAGTTAATGTTAATTTGTGTAAATACTCATGATTAACTGGCCTACATGCCAAGGGTACTTGCTATATTTCCTCATACCAATGTGGAATTTTCCTTTTTCTGGGCCTTTAAAATTCTGGATCTGCTGCCTCGCAAGGCCATGGAAAAAAGAGTGGTAAATGAGTTCAGAGCCCCCGGATATATTTGGGTGATACAGTCCTTAGTTTTCCCCTTCAAGTGAAGCCTCCCTAAATTTTCGCCCTAATACACCCCCTCCTTAAATAAGCCCAGCCAATTTTTTTTGGGAACGGCCATGGTGCTGTCTTCCCATTAAAAACATCAAACTATGATAATATTCGCTCCTGGAAGCAACATGTGGCGCAACAAGTTTCTTTCAACCGAGTTATCTCGCTTATGGGAGACTTAAAAATTACTGAACTTTGTTCTCACTTTTCTAGTCCCTTTAATCTTGTATATTCAGAGCGAACGTAAGCTGAACCTGTGTATTGGCGTCCGGTCAGACATGCATAGTATATTATTATTATTATATTGTACAAGTTACAAGTTGGCTATTTGCCAGGTGGTAACAGTTTATACAAAATAAAAAAAAAAAACAAAAATATTGCAAATGAGAAATACATTACCAAAAAGAAACTAGAAAGTAAATATTTAAAATTCAGTGATATTAATTTTCCAATATTTATCCTCTACACCTCTTCTTGAAAATCCTTACGTTGTTAGGGTAGGGCTTAAACAGTTCTGCAGGGAGTCTATTCCATTCCGTAATCGTCCTGTTGAAGTACGAGAATTTATTTACGTTAGTCCTTTGCGGCCGGCATTTCATCTTGTTTCCTGGATATTTATTTCCTGGATTTCATCTTGTATTGGTGATCATGCCTACCAATATAGCTTATGATGGGGGCGTTGAGTCTCAGAGGAGACCATTGATATAAGATTGGAGACCATGGGAGATTGAAGATATCTGCGAACACCTTCGTGGCTCCTATGGGCTTTAGTCGTCTATGGGCTTTAATCTCGCTATTCAATCGTAATAAGACGCTCCGACCAAATTTAGGATATCTCTAACTCGTGAAAAGTGGGTTGAAACATTAGCATTTATCATTTTTTAATAATAAGATAACTTTATTCCAATCGTACTCGGTCTGAGTTCACGACCCTATTCATTATTCAGAGTATTTTGTATTAGGGGGATTCTTGTTGATTAATTATCCGACTTAACGCTATAAATGATGGGGATACCCAATATTGGTGCTAATGTGCAGTATTAGACATTATTGCTATAAGCTATTGATATTATTGTTATAATATTTAATTGTCTCCAAAGTAATGGCAGTCCGCATAGGGTGCATTTGTTTAAATTCTTATTCTTTTTTCTTTTATTTTTGTGTATGATTCGATTCTGAATTGTTAAAAGTGATCTACAGTTATTTTCTCATGGGGCAGGGGATTAGGAGAATAAATCCGTCGAGTCCTTCTCTGGCGTATGATGCTCCTCAGCTCTTCTCCCCATTATAACTCATCCTAAACGTCCAATTGATATCCAAATCCCACCGCTAGCACCAGGTTTCGAATGCTGAGTATTTTTTCTCAGCTATTTATTTCAACTTGTGACATTGAAATCTATTATGTTCATATTTTTTAAATTAAAAATAGAAATTAAATAACACTTGCCAATAGTAGGTATCCTCTTTGCGAATAATAGGTACTTAACCATATCTCTATTTTGCCATGCCTCCATTTTTTGGTGTTGTCGCTAGAGCCGTTACTATTAATTAAGTTATTCTACCTGTTAAGATAGGTTTATGTATGCAGTATTTTACGAATAGCAACGGCCTGTACCCCTCCCAGGCTGAAATTCTCTCTTCAATTTATAGTAAGATTTATTCGCTTTCGTTATATTTATCCATTTTTATTTTCTGGCCTCGGTGTGGTCGGGCAAAGTCCTCGCCTACGAAACCAAAGGTCGTGAGTTCGAATCCCGCCTGGGTAGGTGGTCCCTTTCCAGGGTATAGATGTTTCTTATGTGCATTGTCAACGTTGGAATCGCCGCCTAGTATTGTTTACGGGAAAGTTGGAAATAAAAAAAATCCTTTTTTCTTCCTCCCCCTTTCCCACTCACATGGATTTATGCATTTCCTCTCCACTTAGTACTCGACCCACTCTATCTCCTATTGAAGTCTCCTCTCCACGTCCATAATTTCTAATACTTCCTTATTATTTTCGACTACGTCCATTTCACTTTCTCCGTTTTATTTCATATTGAAATATCGATTACCTTCAGTCTTTTCTTCAGTCGTACTCATTCCTCAGTCGTTACCCACCGCCTTAACTTTGAAATTCTCTCAAACAATGTTCTACCTAAAGTTTTCCTATCCAAAAACGCCTCCTTTGCTAACCTAATTCTCTTAGTGATATTGTACAGCTGTGTCCGTTTTCCTCTGAAGCGCTACCCTGATAGCTGCTCCACCTTCTCCAGTTTGTTCCCATTTGCTCTGATGTAAAGCTTCATATTCCTTGGGAAATGTGGTAATACAATAATTACCTATCATGCAGTACTTTGGAATGACCTGTCGATCTACACCGTTTGATGCTCCTCAGCTCAGATCGATTTTCATCAAAATGAAGGCTTCAGTTACGTTAGTTTTCGGAATTCAAATTTCCGTTTAAATTTCAAGTTCTTCTTAGAAAAAATTGCATTTTTGAGAATAACATAAACGATGGAATGTTTGAAAAAAATCATGAATTACTTTCAAAGATAGGTTTCGAATTTAGGTCCAAATATTTTTAGTTACTAATCTAGGCATATAATAGCTTGAAGGAGAGCTTTGTAGGAAACCCTTATCTGATAGATTCTCTTCTCCACCAATATTTGAAGACTTCGCTGCAATAAAATCTTTCTTTTTCATTTATTGGTGAAATAAATGTCTGTATGGGTGTGGGGAAAAAAATCACAAAACTTGAGAGAACCCATCGCACCCCATCAGCCACTCGTATTCTGTCATATTTGGTAAAGTTTACGTTTTTAAAACCTCCGCTGTAAACAAAAAAGTTTCAGAGAGTATAGAGTGGACGTTTGTCAAAATTTTCCTGCATCTTAAATACATAATATTTAAATATAAAAAAAACACCGAGGAGAAATTTTTAAATTTGGGAGAAAAGAAAGTTGAGAAAGTTCAATTTGAAATTTCACAATGATAGCTTGTTTTAAATAAATTAAGCAAACCTCATGATAAAAGACAAGGGATTCGTCCCATTAACTTTGGTTTAACTTATCTCATGAGCACAAAGCGCTGAAAATGGTGATTATCTATGACGATTATGATATGACGATTTTCCCCACAGCACCATCCATTCAGCGAGTACTGTTGCGTGAAAAATCTTTCTCTGAAAGTTCTTTGCCTGCTAGACTGCTCGACTGCCAATGGTAGCCCGCGTTGCGGCTAGTGGAAGTAATTATTTCTTGCAAAAGAAATGAGTGTTACGTTATTGGTGACTTTTATCTATATTTTTCCTGCAACTGATAGCATATTCCTTTCTGACGACGGATCCTATTACACTGTCTTTACCGAGTTTTTATTTTATTTCCAACCGATAATATCAATAAAGTACATCATTATAGGCGTTGAAAATCCATACCTTTATAATGCTCTTTTTGTACCGGCATTGTCAATTTTCGCTCAATTTGAAAGTCGTGGAAAATCAGAAATGAAACTGCAAAGCATTACAATCTGCAGATCATTCATATAGTGAAATAGAGATACATTATTAGAGGAAAATTTAAACCTAATGACAAAAAAATATGTCATGAAAAAATAATTTGACTGTCAATGCAGTTGCGTGCCTTTAATAAACCATTACCTTTCTGCTAGTGTCAAATTCTTTTGCTCGAGTTTTTCGTCACTTATGTCAACCCTTATGATGTATCCGTTGAGGCAATGGAAACGCTACGTATTTGTGAGGGCTATGCTGGATGATGCTATTGATGCTTATATGATAGCCAAAGAGAGGACGGTAAGGGTGGATCAGAGTGAGAATGGAATGATGATGAAGAGTCGTATTTTATTGAAAATATCGTCCTTGGTAAACATTTAAGGCTATTCACCTCTGGATCATTCGAAAGTTTTCTTGCTAAATTAACCAAAGTTAATTTCCACAAAGATAACCATCGTATCATCTCTCTTGGATTGAATTAAAGAAATTTTGACCTCGGGGTAGCCACTCATCTGGAAAACGAGGAAAATCTGAGGGAGTCACGTAATTTTACTATTTTTCGCAAGACATGAAATATCAAGGAATATGAAAAATGAGTAGGTATGGTATAATCATATTTTATTTATAAATAAAACGAGAAGTTTTCGTGACCTATTAGGTAATGGTAAATCCTCGTTGTATGTACATACTATTCTCGATATGTCTTTCAGGTGGTCCTCAACAGCTTGAAAATTTAATTTTTATATTGCCATTTTAACTTGCATTTTATAGGGTTATTATTTTACTGAGCACATTTTTGGTTTTCATAGAACATTCCGAAAAATACAGATTATCAAGTAGTCTCGTTAGGTAGTTTAGTAATTGAGTATATCTGAGAGGCAGTGTAATTTACTGTATAATAGTATTGTTTTCGGATTTCGTTTTATATGCACTGTTCATATCTAAGCGGTCAATTTTTCTTAAAACTTAATTTCCTTGAAGAATAAATTGCAAAATTTTGGAACATCGACGTAAGAAGGTTCGCCATTTCCCAGGAAAATTTCCATATATATATTTATAGTAAATATATCAATTTATTTTTCTATATTATTATTATTATTATAAATTGCTGCAAGTAGGCCATTGCCTGGTGGGAGCATTAGATGTATATGAATAACAAATGTGTACATACCAAGTTTCTATCTATCTAATACCAAGTTTAGAAACAGGATAGATATCCATGGTAAAAATAATGCACTAATTCTAATCTCATACAACTAAGAATTTAACATTGTCCCAATGAACCAATTTCAAACAATCCATTAAATACATTAATTCTAATATAATACAACAAAAAAATAAATATTGACCCAATTTCACACTCTCCCTTTTAAACCACTATTTAATTAATCAATAAGTGATGCACACTTCTTCCTAAAATTTTCGCATTTGCAGGGAAGATCTTAAAAATAACTAACTATTTTTATAAGCAAGATCGATAAAAAATAAGCTGGGCCTTGTTAATAGTTGTGACCCTTAACGACTTAGTTGCTTTTTTGCACCGAATGCTTTTCATGCTCGATTTCTTTGTTCCCTGCATCTTTCCTGTGGAATTGTTGGAAACGGTAAGAATTGGCGGGACGGCGCGGATGCTCCGGGTTATGGAAGAGCGAACGAAGTAGGTGTAGGTGAGGGTATGGATGGCAAGGAAGAAGCAAAAGCGAGAGACTGTAAGGGAGGGAGGGAAGGAGAAAGATAGAGAGCGGTCAAAAACATTAGCAATTCAAATGAGCTCCGTGTGAGCAGTTCGCGGGAGAGATGGGGACTTTGGCGAGGGAGGGGAAGGGAGGGAAGGGGGGAGGGGGGCGAGGAGGGGAAGTTAGAGAAGTCGGGGGCGGGGGAGGAGGTCTGAAGAAAGGAGCAGAGGGGTGGGGGGGAGGCCGAAAAGGGTCTTGTCGGGAGGGGAAAGCCTCCTAGCTCTGGAGATAGGGTAAAAGTTAGAGGGAGTGGGGTGGGGGAGCAAGAGATAGTTTGAGATGTATGTAAAGGGATGGGGCCAGGGCATATGAAAGGATGAGCTAAGGAGAGGGGGATATAGGAGGTATAAAGTCCGGTTTTTAGGCCGTAAGGGTCTCTCCCTTCAGTACTCTTCCTCGAAACTCAAGGGTGAGGAGGGGAAGAAAAAGGCTACGGCGAGAAAAGGAGGTGGAGTGAGGGATGGAGGGGTGGTAAGTAAGGATAAGGTTTTTGGGTTCTATGGGGTTTTATAAGTAGGGAGAGTTTGTCGAATGGTTTTGTAAGTTTATGGTTAGCGTTGGGGGATTTTAGTAGCCAAAGGATTGGGGAGAAGGACTAGTGGGGGTAGGTTGAAGATATTGAACGGAATTTCATCTGAAGGCCCCCTACCAGCGACAAGAAAGAGCGACTTTAGGCTGTAGTGAAAGGAAAGGGCTCGGAAAAGTACTTTATGTGGTCATGAACTCCAAAGAGGTCGATGGGGGAAGATTTTTCGGTTACTCCCGTCGTAAGGAGATGGGGTAAGTTCTTGGTGGATAGGAATCCGAGCTGTCTTCGTAGAGCCGCTGTATATGAAAAGTTTTTCGTGTCGGAGAATCGTATTAATCTACAAAATTATTTTGAATTGCTGTCAATGTATCTAGGTAATACATCTGCGAGCCTCAAGGGTGTTTGATAAGGAGAGAGTTTTCATTTACATGGGGCATACTATGCTCTACGAGTGAATATCAAGTGTACTGAGGGAAACTGAAAAAAGTACTAATAACATGCGCATAAAGCTGCCAGTGGGGTGAGCTCCCATCAAGCGTACATTGCTCTAAACAACACAGAACTTCTCCTCAGGTAAATTTACATCGAAAGATAAAATTTTATAAAAACTTATTTGTGAAAATTAGTATAATCATACTGGGGTAGAATTACACAAAGAGATAACCGTGAAGAAATATAAGACATAAGAGAAAATAAAAAGAGGGAAGTATAAGAATTTTATAAACTACTCCTTTTTTACAGAGCAGCATTGAGAGATATATAGCGGTAATTTGTCTTATACGTGTATCCTTATATGAGAGGGTGGCTGTGTAAAATCACTGGTAAATATCTTATGGGCATCGTAGCGGTGTGCGATGAGGAAAAGAGGACGCTGAATGAGGATGGGAATAGTCTGGTGGCGTTGGAGTTCTGAAAATGTAGGAGAATGTAGCAGAATGAAGGTCAAACACGTATTTACAATACTTTTTAATTAGCTTTTCATATCTTATAGCAGTCCGATTGAAAAAATGAGAGGTTTTCATTCTTATTATTCATTAAAATAAAAATTAAATTAAATTTAAAATAAAATTTCTTTCTTTTCCCTAGGAAGTATTATATTTTAACTGAACATGACGGCCTTTCGCATCATCGGTTATAAATATACGGTACCGATCCTGAAAAATCTTTTTTGAGTATCTTGCAACACTCTTCGTGGATAAAAAGATAATTCATCTTATTTGCCCTATTTTGGCTTAATCCCATTTCTTTGTCGATGTAAATATTAGCTAAAAGCTATCCTTTTTATCGAAAAAATCGTCGGTGGTGAATTCTTTCAATAGTGTCAAAGCGAAATACGATGATAAATCTTCATGATAGTTCAGAAAGGAAAGGAAATGGCAGGTTCCTTAATTATAAAATGATAATACCGATTTCATTACCTGTTAGTAGCGTCTGCTACTATCTGGTTATAGTATCGTTTTATGATCAAGTGGCCTGGCGATGATAATTTGTAACGAAATTTTATACTAGTCACATCAGTAAATAATTTTGGAATTTGTAATTGCCTTCATTTAAAGACTACACACATATTTCAATCATCAAGGGTCCTCCTTATAAATTTATTATGGACATGAAACTACAGTAAAAAGCTGCAAGGAAATTGTTTCATATATTAAAAAAATGGAACTATGAGATTTTGTATGAAGGTAATACTCAATTTAAAATTCCAGGTCTAATACTTAACAATAGTTTCAGTTATTTTTCATGTTTTATATTTAGAGAAGATAGTTTTAAAAGTTAATTCATCCACTCAAAAATGCGTGCCATTACTTATTAGCTCGTGCAATAGCAATTGACTCGAAGACAAAGCATTCGCAGCTTCTTCCATATCAATATTAAATTTCCATATTTTTCATTTCAATGCGGCCAAGGATGTCGACTCATATACTCAATTCACTAAATTAGGCCAGTTATTGTAAAGTAGAGGCACTAGAGTTTATATGAGAAGTCTATTTTCATTTCATAAATACGAAAATTCGCCTAAGGTTGTATTATTACAGGGGGGATTTTTAAGTCTAGTTTAGAACCTTTTAGTAGGTGTAGAATCACTTCCACTGAAATAATAATTTTTGCCACAAATACCGAAAAGTGAAAGCAGTCTTGGTATAAAATAATACTCTCGGTCCCTATTGACTTTTGATGGCTGGAGTGGTCGTTTTTCAGAAATGTGAACCATTGTCGAACATTGCGGCTAAGTGCAAAAATATTTGATAGATATTTTTCCTACTATCGTGAAAAAGTACCAAAACTTGGTATTAATTATGCAAGCAGAGTGAAAAATAACGTGAGGTGGTAGAAATCGTTGCATTTCAATGTCATCAAATCATGCCAATTTGTTTACGTAGGTTAGAGTAGCTGGCTTGATAATGAACAAAATTGCACATAATTCACTTGGAGATGGGGGCTTTCTTAATTACCTAATTTTTGATCTCACGCTGTTTTCATAAACTTTTACCCTATGCCAAATGGGAATTCATCCTCTATATAATATCTTGTCAGGATTGCTCAATCTTCTATATTATTTCTACTGTATAGATACCTTTTTCTCAACTTATACGCAACCAAACTCTACAAATGAGGTACCAAAATGAACAGATTTATCAGAGAACATACGACGGCATATCTTACTTCCTAAATATTGCTATTGTTTCCTAAAATTGGTTTTTAAATAATTAAAAAAAACTGTAAATATTCCTGACGTTAACGGCGCACAAACTGATACATTTGTTCATTTGAAACAATATCTCGCATTCTTTAAATAACTTTTATCAAAATGCGGCTGATTCCACTTTCAAGTCTCCTGTTGATACGTAAGTATGAGTCATCACGTGCGTTTTACAGAGGATAGTGTAATTACTTCCAATGTTGTGTTTAAAGAGGTCCTCTGACCTCAATTTGTACATGAACATTCCAATTAAATTTGTACATAAAACCCTGCCTTTTTTTCTACATTTTAAAATTAGAAACGCGCCTATCCCTCTGTGGACCTGCATTGAAAAGAGCGGGGGAAGCCCGATGGGAGCGGGCGCATCACGCTCGTGTATTTTAAATAGCGTATGGATGCGAAGATGGTGGCGTAGGAGGCGGTTAGCAGCAATGAATGGGGGTGTAGTCTTTGTAGGGAGAGGGTGGGAGATGTTTGGGGAAAGGGAAGGGTGCAAGTGAAGGATTAGGGCCGCCTTGGTGGCGAAGGAAAAGGCGTAGGAAGCCAAGGAAGCTTTTCTCCCCTCGGGAGACGGCTTGGGAGAAGCCGGGAGGCCTGTTGGAAAGTATGGGGGAGAGTTTTCCTCTAAGTTTGTGGACGTTTAGGGGGTGGGATTTTATAAGAGGAGGAGACTGAGGGTGTTGCTGAGATGAAGGAAGAGGCGAGGGGATCTCATAAGACGTAGGAGATGAAACGCCATTCTGCAATTATATCGATATATCGAAATATTTTCAACATTGCGATTTAGTTCTCGATACTTTACTCCTAATTCATTTGGATTATCGATACCCATTCGGTAGTTACGATCGTTCGATACAAAATACAGAAAAAATTATTCGTGTAACCTAAAAGTATTCGTGACTTGAAATTTTCTTAGGCATGACCCTTGATGTTCTTCCGTCATTAAATAAGAAGGTACTCAAGCTGCTGCTCAGTCACCGAAATAATTTAAACATTGAGAAAAATACCTGATGCATAAATTTTCATTATTTTTCATCAAATTAATTTTGAACCGTGTGAGATACGATTTTCAAAGTAATAGGTGCATATTTTGGTAGTAATTATTTCACTGTATTATAACAAGTTATCCCCCTCAAACTCTTTTTCGTTTTCAGTCCATTTGTGCTGTCTGCAGTCAATGGAAACAATTCTGAGAGGCATAATAATTTGAGTAGAAATCGTTGATGACGACTTTCTCTGTTGGAAGAGAAGTCTTACCTATTTTATCGGTAGTAGTCGCCAATTCTACTATTTGTTTGCTCCATGAAAGGAAAGCACAGTGTTATCACCATTCCAGTCAACTGATTTCATTGAAAAAAATCATGAAATCGTGTTTCTCTCTTCAAGCGGGGTAAAGAACTTTCAGAGACTGACCGAACCCTGCACGATTGCTTCGTGGAGGCCGCCTGAAGTACTGCACTATGTTCGTCGTAAGGGAGGGTATGCCATGGTTCCCTCTGCAAATTTCGTCATGAGCAGTATAATGGCGACGACGAGATTCTCTCCACCCCTTCCCTTTCCCGTATTCCCCATGAACCAAATGACCGAAGCTGTGGATCATCTTTTCCAAATGGCTACCTCATCGTCATCATACGTCAGCAATCCTAGGATTGGTTTGACGCAGCCTTCCATTCCTCTCTCCTATCCGTCAGTCTTTTCATGGTGACGTACTTTTTCTCTTTTACACCCTTTAAAACCTGTCCTATATATCTCAATTTTATCTTCTTCTTTCTTCCGTAGCACCACATTTCGAATCATTCCACTCTTAGCTTACCTGCACCTGCCCAGCCTTGCTCACATTGAGAAACATACTCCATATGTAGCATCCGATGAATTGTTTCCTTACTTCTATGCTTGCATTCTCAGCTGTAAGAAGATTCTTCTTTTTTTAGAAAGCCCTCTTCGTCTGCGCTATTCTGCTGACTATTTCTTTCTTGCTTCGTCCATCGTTGGCAATTCGGCCTCCCAGGTAAGAAAACTCTTTCACCTCTTCAAGCTTATGCCTTCTTAGGTTAATCTTTGTCTTAGACTCCTCTCTTTTGCTGCAAACTAACATATTAGTCTTCTTTTTGTTGATTTTCAGCTGATATATGGCCATTGTCCTTTCTATATTTGTCAAAGTCTTCTTCAAATCCTTCTCTGTCTCGGCTATAACTGCTTTGTCGTCAGCAAATCGCAGCATACCAATTTTTTCTTCGTGGATATTGACACCCGAATTTCCTCCTTGATTTCATTGATGTCTTTCTCAATGGAAACATTAAAAATTAAGGGGGAAGGGCACACCCTTGTCTCACCCCTTTTCTTATTCTTGCCTCTGCATATTTGGGTCCACACTTTTTTCACAGCTTCTTGGATTTTATATAAACCGTACGCAGCTCTTCAGTCATTGTATAGTACCTACTCCCATTTCTTTCAGAATTATTAGCATTGAAATCGATTCATTATTATCAAAGGCCTTCCTTCGAATGTCGACAAATGCTATAAAAGTCGGTTTGTTCCTCTCCATCCTATTTTCTATGAGCAGTATAAGAGCCAAAATTGCTGCCCTTGTGTCTTTGCTTTTCCTAAGTCCGAATTGGTTCCCATCCAGAAATTCTTCTGCTCTTCCTGCAAATCCCCTGTAGATGATTCTTATCAGTACCTTCAACGCATGTGTCGTCAGGCATATGGTACCAAAATCTTTGCACTTCTCTTCTCTCTTGTTTTTGGGTATATGAATGATGATGATGTTCTTCTCAAAGTCTGCCTACGTACCTTCTACATTTCTCGATTCTCTCACTTGGTAACGATTATAAGTATCGATAATATGGATTCGATATCATGTCCGAAAAAGTTGTGCGCAAGGTAGTTCCCGCCGCGCGGAGGTGGCAGGGATCCTTGGGAGGCAGCCGAGATGACTTGTGCGGGTGAAGGGTGTAGCCTTAGCAGAGGCGCCTGATGAGGGAAAGGCTGTTTGCTGCAAGGAGTTTGGACTCTGCGGGGGGGGGGGGGGGGGGGGAGTGAGTGGTCAGGGGAGAGAGGGGTTAAGAGCATGGTGGGGAGATAGGGGGAGGCCCTGTAGGGGTCGGCTACGTAATGGGTGGTGGGTGAGTCTCTCTCTGGGGATAACTCCTTCAGACTTTAACCTTTATTTTTAATTCCCTTTGAATCTCCATGCAAAGATCCCGCCCAACACCTCCCTCTTCTCCAGGAGCCTTTCCTTTTTAAACCCCTTGGTCCTCACCCTCGCCTCCTTGCCTTAACTTTTGCCTCCGCTCTCCCACTCTCTCCTCCTCCTCCTAACACCGTTCTCTTAGTATACTCTAAATTATTAATTTTTCTGAAAAACTTTGCCGTTTCCCAACTTTCCTCACACACGGTCTACCTTCGCCACTCCTCCTTTACTCTTTTAGAGAGATCTCCGCACCGCGACTGCGTCTATTTACACGGATCGAATTTCATCATCGCATTGCGATACGAACCGTGCAATGCGATTGACGTAATGGGTAGGATAGTTTATGAGTGCTTGTGTCATTACGTTCTAATGTACTGGGAGTAACGTCTTGGCTCGTAAACAGAAGGCCTCGAGTTCAAATCCCGAGTGAAGTTGGATAAACCATCCTAAACAGGTTCTCGTGGCGTTTATTCTACGCTCCTGAACCTGAGGGTAAATCAATTCAAAGCCACTACAGATATGTAGAAAACACCTACCCGGATTTTCGGACAATCGCATGCCTAAGACTAAGGCTATAAAGATCTCTACCTTAGCCTGTCATTGTAAACAAATCTTACGGTTGAAACACTAGCTGAATGTGGAGTTAAATTCGTATCCTCCTTGTCCCTAAAACATTTTTTTTGCGGTTATAAATACAAATAGGCCAACAACTGATTGCCAAATTTTTGGCTTTATTAACTGCCTCATAAAACTGCAATGCCTAAAATTATCAAAGCGGAAACATTAAAAAAAAGAATATTAATTAAAATAAAAAGTGCCCCGGTATATCCTACTCTGTAAAAATATTGAATACATACTAACATGTTTAATGCTGCTAACACGCATTGTACTGCAAACTTTGCAAGAACAAATATTAGGAAGATCTTAAGTAGGCGGAATATTGGAAATCCTGGTGGCGAAGTAAAAAACTCCAGCTCTTCCCATGTTCCATTGCTCCTTGCCCTTAAAAGGTCCTTCATCCAACTCCTCGAATCTTTTTCCTCCTTCATCCCAACCCTTTTTTCCCCGTTCTTATTTTTTTTACCTATCCCCGCAGCACATCTACCCCTTTGCTCTCAGGAAGGCTCCTCAAATTAAAACTTCATTTGAGTTATGGCTTTCTCGCTTTTTTTCATCCTGCTCCTCCGCCAGAGCTCTGAAATTATTTTTTTTTACTTCCAACGCCCTCGTCTTCCCTCTCCCTTCTTCACTATCTCTTTTGATCCCGCAAAGTTTCTTTTTGAAAATGGGCTCTCCTTGCTTCTTTGGGCTCCTATTATATTAAAGGAGGTTGAATAAAAGCCTCGAGGCGGGAATGAAAAAACTTTATGGCTTCCCAGAAAATTGTTTGCTCCTTCCCTTAATGGAATTTTTAAGAGATAAGCAAATAAAATTACATTTCCTTCCAGGACTTATATTCTGCTTGGAATTTCCGCCAGTTGAACGAACGATCTACATTGTTATAATGTTTTCACCTTTTTCGCATGTCAGACTGGCATACATCTAATGAGGGCATAATTGAACTATAATGAGTAGTTTATTAATGTTGGAATATGTCTTGATACTAATTCAATAAAAAATATATTCATATCTCTCGTAGAAAGATTAGAATTTGTGAAATAATTCCCATTGTTCATGTTGACCAAACAAGTCTTAGTCAATGGATGAAGTAGAATATATAACATTGAAACGGAAACTTATATAGTATAATATTTTGCTTGTAATCTTTAATTTTCTTTTAAGATTCTTTGAGATTCTTAAGCAACCCTTAGATATGTTGTAACATTCTGCTTATAATGGATAAAATTTTGAAGGTTGTTTGAAGGTTAAAATTTTCAAAGGATCAGATTAAAAAACAAAGCCCTTTTTCTTTAAGGAGCACCTTTGTGATGCTGTTTATGAAGAAATAAACCTTAAGGCTTTCACTTATTATAATTAAGGTATAAAATTCCAATAGTAATTATTGAAAATGCACAATTGCTGCTTTTATATGAATACGGTTTTTAATATCTGGTATCCTGTGAAATTAAGCCCGTATTGTCTTTATGTTTTATAACTCCTGCGTGATTTAGTGGACTTAAAATAGCGAGAAAAAATCGCGCTTTTAAAATATTTTTATTTTCTTTTTATTTTATAAATGGAATAAGGGAGAGTAAATGGTAGTTTAGTTGAGAAAAAGTTCACTGAAAGAGTCAAAAGTTAAGCCTTTTTTATTTATTTTTTTCCAATTTGATCAAATTTAGCGTATAGGGAAGGTGAGAATTTATTCATTTCCAAAACACGTTATCATATCATTTTCAATGCCCAAACGTAACATCTCATCACTTCATATTAACTACCCAAAAAGAATTATTTAATAAAGGGTAAACGGTTTTACTACTGGAGTAAATTGTTGTTTAATGCTATCTACATCCTATCCCTACCCCTTAAAATTGATGTGATAATATTATTACGACCATATCACACGAAAAGTGCGTTTATAAATCAAAAATACCGGGACTAAGTGGAATAAGCGTGAGTAGACGGAAGGCAGACTGAGAAAAAAGTTCACAAAAAGTGTCAAAAGTTAAAACTCCGACTCTTGCTCATGCGAACCCTTCGCCTACCGCGTTCCTCATATTCTAGACCGATTTATTCCTTGAGAGCAGCTTCCTCTCCTACTCCCCCCCTACTTCTCCCTCCCCAACCCCTTTACGCCACTCCCCGCCATTCTCAGAGTTTGCAAGTTCGCCTCCCTTTTTGCTAATTGACGATCCAAGCAATCTGTATCGGAGGAGGCCTCGTAGTCCTCTCTTGCGTCTTTCATGAATATTAAGCGATTGGGGCGCTCGAGAGTGTGGGGCTGGCGGGAGAAGGCAGGGGCACTAGGGGTGGGGATGCAGAAGGACTGCCCGGAGAAGGAGAGTTCCGTGGACTGGGTGGTCGGAGGAAAAGGGCGAGGAATTGCGAAGGCCCTGGCTCTGGAATCAAGGGGGAAACTCGTCCTTCTGAAGGAGGTTGCCGACTTAAGCCTGGCTTACTCCGAACGGCGGCAACTTCAAAACACAGGAGGATTCCTCCCCTGCTACCCAAGGGCAAGCCTTCCCCATCTCCTTGCGTCTTTCTGTCGAGATAGCCTCCTCCACGCAGAAGTTATAAAGCGGGGTGGATTACGCAACTTGCATCCAGAACCTAGCGCCAGTTAAAATTTATAATTACTTGATCTTTGGACGGGGGAAAAGTTCATCTCTTGCTTAGCGTAGGCTCGTGGGCAGTTTATACTCGAGCTGTTGGTGATGTTTTATTCGGGTGTGTCGCGTGTACTTATTCATTTTTTTCCCCGTCGTTTGTGGCCGTTGCTGGTAACTTTTTCTTAGGGAATAAGTGACCGGCAACGACAAGGCCATTGCCAGAAAATATTTTCGGGGGGGGGAAATGGAATAGTAGACAAACATAAAATTATTTTTATAGGATAAATAAAATAGCATATACGGTTAAATATACATATTTATTATAAACCCTTAAAGGAAAAAATTGAATTTAGCCTGCTAGCTTTCTTTGCAGCGAACAAATGAATTAACTCCTCGGTGTCGATGTCAATTCTGCAGTCCCTCAGTAGGTTCATAAGTCACTCACCTCTCTACTAATTCACAGCACTATTATTTCACATACTGCAGTACAACTTCACACACTGCACTTACAAATTCGCTCAGATAAAATTATTGACTCGAGTCGCATTGGACTACTAGATGTCCCTGCGCCGCTATATAATATCGTCGTGTGAGCACCAAGCGAGCATAAAATATCAATTAATTTTTTTCATTTCGAGGGGATCAATCCCCCTTGGCTCCCCCTGGCCTTGGGAAACGATCACGGAATGTCGGGAAACAAACCGAATAAGTACGCGCGACACGCCCGAAAAAACATTACCAGCAGCTACAATGACCCGTGAGCTTCAACCAGCTTTCTTATTCCCTTAGAAAAAGTGATCAGAAACTTCTGGGAAACGTTGGGTTACAAACCAAATAAGTACGCGAGACACACCCAAAAAATACATCACAGACAGCTGCAATGACCCGCGATAGCTTGAGCCAAGAAATTCGTTTACAATCAAGTCTATACTACCCTCAATGGCGTAGCCACGTGGGGGGCCGTCCTTGCCCTTGTAAAGGCCCTTGAGCCTTTAAAAGAGGCGCCAAAAATCAGAAAAATGGTGTCAATAAATAACTTTTAATAAATACTCGATCAAATTTACCGTTTTCGAGTCCTAAAAATCACGTTTTCAGCATCAGAAATCCCAAAAGTTTCCGGGGGAGGAATCCCATTTGCTCTGGAGTGTTTTCCACACACCTTGGAAGGGCCCCGAAATCTCCGGTAAACCCCACCCATTTCAAAACCCTAGTTGCTAAACCACTGATTACCATCCATTTGTCAGTTAGGTATTCCTCGATTATCAAATCATAACTATTTACATTTTTAATATTTATGGATAAATGAGAGTTTTAAATCCTATTTGCTATCCAAGGCTTGTTCTCGTATTGTTTTCTGGTTGGCGTTTGATGTGAATGAAGTCTTTAAGTAAACTGACTCGGGATTATAATTATAATTAATGAAATGAATGAATGAGAAAATATAACTTTGTCGGAAAAATTTACCTAATTGGTCACAAATTTTTTATTTATAAGTAGTGGTATAAAAAAGCTGTTTCCCACTCGAAAAGTTTTTGATGTCATTAGAGATCCGTTTAGGTATCGTATTGGATCGCTAGAAAGCTGTGAAAGTAGTACTTGTTGGCTATTAATTTACATTAGCATGGTACATTTCATTTCCGTTAATCTGTATCTCGCCTTATTGCTAAATAAGCTTACGTTTGGTTTCCCATGGCTATGATAAGTTCTCCATGGCTATTTTTTTGCGAAAGGCACTACAGCCGGTAGTTAGAATAAGATATGAAGTGATACTACTTTGCACTATAACTTACTCTTATTGAGGCACCGAATAGCGAGTAATGTGAATTCATAGTCGTACAGGAATTACTACCTCCAAGTGTAGCTATCGTTATCCGATGCCCAAAACTGTGGGTATTGGCGTAAAAAGACCAATAGAATAATTCATAATGCAATCAGAAATTGATTATGATGATGAAGAAGTGTAGAAATAAATTGTATTTTGTTTCCTTTCCACGTCACCACAATCGAGAAAATTAGTTGTTTGTATTCAGTACTTCAAACTTGAGTACCTCCACTTTTTGAGTTGACAGCAGTCTTGAACCACGGCTACTCACGATTTCTTATGGTTCGTTTTATTGCTTTACGAACTTCATCTCGATATTTATGCTTCCTTTAGGCACTTATGTTTGAAAAAATAGATTAGTCACGCTGCCTGTTATTGTATTATGTGTAGGGATGTGCGGATACTCGAGAATTCGAGTAGAGTCGAGTAGTTGGTACTCGGCTGGAGTCTTTCGAGTTGTAATACGAATGTCGAGTCGAGTCAAGTGGTTTCTGTTACAGTACTGTCGAGGCCAGTAAGTTCCAAAATTTGCCGCCATGTAACGCCGTCATGATATTCAAGTAATGATATCGTTTTTAAAGAAGAAACGTCGTTCTTATGCCTTAGCCTGGGGATTTCCGGTGGCTGTACAGCAGCCAACCACAATAGGGTAGTTTCCTTCATCAAAGAAAACGAAATGCATTGATTGCGGTTCCTTACCAACCATTAGAGTATTAATAATATACAAATTATTTGATTTTATAAATCCCAGTTTAGACGAAGGCAATGGTAAATTTTAACCTCATTTGAAAAAGCCCAGATTGGCGCCCATGCGATTCCACTCCACGTGACGTCACAGGGACCTAATTTCTATACGAGTAGATAGGAGTTTTACATTGCCTGAGACTACCAATGCATGCATGAGGCACAGAGCTCAGGGAAACATGTCTTAATAATCATGTATTAAAACTGGCTAAGGTCGGAAAGTTTACTTCGTTTGATAGAGTATTAATAATCCTTATTTAAACCAAGCGCTACCTGCTAGAAATAGAAATACATCACACGGAGTTTTACCAAAATTCATACTTAGCCGTCGCGTTTTCGCGCGCTTGAAAATGTTCACTTTTCATTTGATCGCGAAAAATAGATATCGTCATTCAAAATTCTAAGAGCGTGAAATGCGTGCTCCAGGAGTAATAATCTTTCGATTTAGGCAATAAAAAAATAAAAGGAAACCACCCTATAGTCGTCGGCGTGGACGGCGATTACCCTTTCGTCAGCCGCGGTAGCACACCGTCTCCCGACTTGGCGGCGTATTCGGAGTAATCCGAGCACCGCTGCATCGCTATTACTTTCTTATGCGATACTTTTGTACCCTTACCCTTTTAATTTATTCAAACGCCGAGGTAATAGGTGAAATTGTAAAAATTTCTGAAAGAAAGAAAAATATGTAAATTTAAGGTTTTCGCGGACAATGCCGGCTTTTCCCGATTTTGACACAATTACCATCAACGTTCATCACAGTCATTTCCTTTTTATATCAGGGTAAGGATTCACAATAGAAATTTCACAAGGGGATTGGAAAAATGAGAATATTTTGTAGCATGCATTGTTGTATTGCGTTATCCAAAATTACCATTCTCGAATCGACTCGATACTCGCGAGTAGTTTTCAACTTGACATCATACTCGAGTCGAGATCAAAAAGTGCTGCTCGCACACCCCTAATTATGTGGAAAATTAGTACTACTGTCATCATCGAACCACTGCGAGACTTGTCTACTGAAAGCACGGCATAAGTCTTCTGAATTCAACGGAAATTCCAATGCCAACGTCCTCCTACCCAAATTTTCTCTCGCAACGTAATGCCCCACCAACCCTTGCGCTGCAGCTACCCCTTTCTACCCGAATCCTGTGGAAAAAGCCTTCACTAGTGGGTCCGCCATCGTAAATTCACGGACGACGCAGGGCTCAAAATTCACGGTCCCCCTTTTCCTGGTGGCAACAGCACGTGCCGGTGTCGTATAATGTTCGCCAGCAGGGAAAGGGAACGCGAGAGAGGTTTGAGTTTTGCAAGGAGGCGGCGGGAGCGCGTGGGGAGAAATTTTTGCGACGTAAAGTAAAGGGTCGACGGAATTGCGCATTGTTTTGTTTCGCAGACTCACCTTCTCCCCTTTCCGTGGTTTCCGCACGTCTCCCCACGACTTCCTACTCTTATTATTATATCAAATGTGAATCCCCTAAGCCTCCCATTGTCAGGGACTATATCTTTCGCCTCTTCGAGTCTCTTTTCTCCCCGTTACCCTCAAATACGCCGAGTCGACATAAAAGGAGGAGGCTATGTGTCAAGGTTTCAGGATCCGGGGTCGGGATGTCTCTCCTCTTCCGGTTTTCCTTAAAGGTTTTGCTCTTCCCTCGCTTTTATGTCCGTGAATTTTGCGCGCTAACCCTTTCTCCTTCCATACAGCTCGGCGTCCTTTTTCTCCGCTCCCAGCTACTTCCGTTGCATCCGCGAATGACTTCCAGCCCGCCCTGAAGAAGTTGACTGCTTTATATATTTTTCTCTTTGGAGAGTGCGGGGGAAAACGGTATTACAAGAATATCAGAGTAGTCTCACTTTCCGCTCACTGACTTCGAGTTTATGGTTCTCTGGAAAGATTATTTTTTACTCTCTAAATCTTTCTAATTCAGTCTCTTATTTGATAGCATTTGTTTTGAGTCTTGGAACATCATGCGGTTTCAAAGCTACCTACTATCTTTCTTGCAGTGTAAGACACATCATATAAATTGCCTCAATGTTCTAAACTTAGTGTTTTAATAGCTGCAGATAAGGAATTTACTTTACTT
This sequence comes from Ischnura elegans, assembly GCF_921293095.1. Taxonomy (NCBI): domain Eukaryota; kingdom Metazoa; phylum Arthropoda; class Insecta; order Odonata; family Coenagrionidae; genus Ischnura; species Ischnura elegans. The sequence continues at coordinate 73,106,257 of NC_060256.1, forward strand.
ATAATTAACATCGTAAATTCACGGCCGATGAATTCGGTTTTATGATGTATTGATGTTTATTTATCCCTAATCATTAAATAATTGCAATCGAGCATTAATAAACAAAAGGATCTATTGCAGAATGTAAGCATAATTATTTAATCACTATGTATCAGAATCGCTATGTAAATCTCAAATGGGTCTATATTTTACACTGCTAATATTAATGCGAATCAACGTCAACGTCGAATGTATGGGCTATACACATTACCCGGTATAAATGAGCTGTTTACTCTTCATTGAATGTTAGTTTCAGAGCACATACGTCATAAATAATAGCAGTTATATATAGCAACACAAGTCGGAGCGGTGTAAGTAAAGAAGCTTATGCATGTTCAAGATTCCTCCTAGTTATGTTCAATAATACATTTGGAAATAATGGATAGCGTATCTGTAATCCTTCCATAAATATTTGCTAGAATTAATCCGTTTTTGTAAAAAGTCATCCATAAAGTTTACGACGCTAAAAATGGTGCTGGAAGGAAGCCAGAACTGCAATTTGAGATGAAATTTGATTTCCATGAGAATACTCTCTCCTTAAACTACTTCGCTACCATGAACTCCGAAGTTCTCGTATTTATACCCCATGTCTGGGCGCCTGCATTTGGGATATCCATAATAAACCCCCCCATTAAATTTCATTGCTTAACTTCGGTGGTGTCGGATGTATGATCATTTTGCAGTGGCTACATACTTCTGATATACGTCAGTGGTCTGAAGGAGAAGATGTTAGATGCTATAGGGAGGGTGGGGGCAGAAGGATGAAATGATGGAGGATAATTGTAGAGAAGCTTATATGTGTGGGTGGATGGACTATTCAGTAAGTTTTGATGTTTTGACTACAAGAACCATACTCCATCCTACTCTTTCTTTTCATGTTGTATCGATTCAGGCTTCCATGGCAAGAGGCGACATACGGTGTACCCAATTCGAAAATTAAAATTTCAAGAGCCAATCGCAGGTACTCTTGTGCTAATTTAGAATTTGGCATCATTTTCTGAGTGCTATAAAATTTGTTTTTATCAAAGTTGTTTTATGAACACTTAATCGAGTAATTTAATGTCTTTAATCCCAAGGCATTAAAAAGATACAATAGAGAGTTAGCAATCAAAAATATCTATGGTAGAATATCAGCTTAATAATTTAATCACTATCTATCAAAATATTTATGTAAATATCTAACCAGGCTGTATATACACTGGTACAATGGATGCGAATAATACGATGCAATCAATCGTTAAAAGGTCTTGATCAGTGACTGTGATTGAAAATCCCATATCCCGTAACTGTCAAATTAATCGATGCGGAAACTCGTAGACACTACAGATTACAGTGAAGTTATCCTTTTAACTTGAGGAAGTACCGGTAATTAAATTTGGTGGAATGAAAAAAGGTGGTCACGGAAAAGATGTAGAGAGATAAGCACAAAATTAAGTTTTAAAATAGCATAAAATATCATTTAGTTACATTCCCTACAACGTGTTTACGAATATATCAAAAACCAGTCGGATGCCATCTCGCACAAGTGACTATTCTTTCTGTGATCCAATTCCACTTACATCTACCTACCAGAAATCAATCTTATTACGGCATATAAATTTTGGAATTCTCTCCAAAAGTATAAAACAGAAGGGCATCATTCATGTGTTCAAATATGAGTTATACATGGGTCTACTCAATGCAGAGCAAAATTAAACTCTGCTTAACTAAATACAGCCCACTTACTATGTATGTTGTTCAATTTAAATCCTTGTCTCTTTATTGCTATCTCGTTACTACCTCTATCATACTGCTCTTCCGCTATTAATTCCGTTTGATTTTTCGTATACCTAGTGATCTTTAGGACGGTCTGGCCAGGTTGACTGATCGGCAATCGCCGAGGGCCCCGCGCTTAGGGGGGGGGGGGGGCGGGCAAAACGCTCGCGTCTATCGTGAAGCGTTTATGAAAGGTGTAATAAAAAAGGGCTCAGATCACTTGGCCAAAAGTTTTTATAAAATTATAAAATTCTTCTTTTTCATTTATTGCTTTACTTACAACATACTCAGCGTAAAAAATGATAAAAAATGAATGAAATAAAGGAGTCAAAAGATAGAAGAATCTGATGCTTTTTTGAAAGAGTCATTCGAAAAGGTTTTTTTAGAGATCTTTTAGATTTCAGTGCAGTTTAAATGAAAGAATTCAGTAAAGAGATAATGGAACCAGAATAAATTATTAAATTTTATAAGATATGAAATTATTACTTATGATATCATTATTTCTAACGCAATTGCTATTTTTTAAATTAAGTTTTATCTAGTTTTTAAGAGCCAGATGACTCAAAACCCATTATCCTGCTAGCAATTTCCTAAAAATTTCCGGGCGAGTACCCCCGGATCCCCTAGTAAGGGGGGCCCCATCATGAGGCCCAGTCGAAGGCCCCCAAGCATTTTTCGCATAATTTGTGCAGTGCTGGTGATACCGTAAAGTTATTACCGCGGCTAGTATACCTAAATTCTTATAATTATAGTAAGTTATAACCGTACATGACATGCCAATAAATGCATGCAGATAGCTATTATTGATAATTATACTTGTCAATTATATAATTATTGTCAATAATTATAATTAATAATATATACACAATAAATAATAACGACATAACCATAACCAAGTCCGAGTCAAGCTATCCCAATGCTAAACTATCGTATATACTATGGTTCCTTTTTGTACGAGGAAAAAGTAACAACTTAAATTTATCGGTTCGGCAGTCTATTTCTCTAATCTTATCCTTGGGAGACCGAGCCCCATTAATAGTTCTACTTAATAGTCCGATTGGGAGTAGCCTTTCGTCTAAGTTCATCCTTTGGCATTCGTGAATGCGTTTGCTAACCAAGGGAGGGATTTTGTTTCCGCACAGCGGGATCTGGGACGGCGTATACCCTGAGTGCCTCCTGCCCTAATGATCATACCGCCTGTAGATATCTATTTCGAAATTTTAATCCGTGATCCCCGATATTAATGTCAATGTGGGACCGGTCCGTGGGCCCCCCTCTCAGTTCTTTCCGCGTATTACCTGTCAAAAGACTATCTCTCCTTTCAATATTTCAACTCCTTTGCGTCCCCACCTCAGCTGACCCGCCCCGTGAAGGCCAAGCCGGCCGCTTCGAACGACCAAGACCCCTTGCCTCATCCTCCAGACCTTATACTCACCCTTAGTCAGCCCCGTATGTATGGGGTTCAAGAACAGGGTTGAGCGGGGCATTGGAACGGACACGTAGGCAAGTGGTCAGTCAAGGTATGTCGACATAAAAAAATACGATAAGTGCGATCGTAGGGAGTTGAGGTTAGTGCAGGCAAGGTCCGTGCTCAGTCGGTGCCAGCCCGTCCTGTGAGGTGCATGGTGCTTCTGGTGGAATTCCGGCAACTCTTCTTCGGTTTCCTGGGATAAGGCGTATTTGACGGAAGATCGCCCTCCCCTTCCCCAGAAAAATATTAATTGGTGCTTCCCTCAGTGTGTGTGTATTCTAGTGTTCAGTGTCTGTGTGTTCGATCGCTCATACCCCATTTGTAGTGTTGAAGTTTCGAGTCGCGGTGTGTGATGTGAAGTGCAAAAATTTAATCAGTGATTTGTGTCCTTGTAGCATATCGATTTCTGTGCTAATGTGTGCCTAATATTAATTTGATTTCAGGAACCTGATTTATAACATTTTTTTCAGCTTTTTTACAAATGGTTTTCAATTCAACTCACTATTTTTGGATATATATTATTTTATTTTGCTTTTATATATTAGTTCTTCATCGTGCGTAGAGTTCGCTCATGAAATGTTCGAAAACTGTCCTTCAGTTATTGGTTTGTGTCATTCTTCAAGAATGTGATTTTACTGTCCTAGTTAATCATATTGCACTCGGATAGTGTTAGAGCATTTTATAATTAAATTTTCCCAGCTCTCGAAGTAAGACCTTAATTGCACCATGAAATTTTCTTCTCTTCGGCGTTTCCGCATTTACGATAGTCTTCACCATGCATTTTTGTTTGATGTACACTTATGATTTATCTTGAATATTATTCCAGGAATGAGTGAGTTTGATTTAAAATAAGTAGAGCTATTTTATTTCTATTTAATTTGGATTTTTATAATCATCGAAAATGTAACATTTTCCTCAAACTTGAATTTTTTTTGTTGAAATATGCTGACCCATACTGTCTTGATATGTATGATTTAACAAATATTCAGTTTTCGGTACATTTAATTGAGCCAGTTTTATAGAATTTATTGTCTTATCTATCGTACTTTATGTGTGTGATGATGCGACAATATGACCTATCGCGAGCAAAATAGACTATTCATTGTTGAGATTTCGAATACCCGAGGGAATATTAATTTTTGAGTATAAATTTACCGTGTCCAACATTTACACGGCAGAGTAGCTCGCATTAGAGGAGCTAACGATTAAGAACGACTTCGCCTGCTTCAGAGTTTCTGTCAGAGTCACCGTATTCCCGTTGCGTGTCGGAGACTCCGACTTGTCCACGCGTAAAAGGTGTGACGCGACCATACTTTTCGTTTAATTAAAACTTTGGCGAGACCATTTCCAAGGAGGAGGTGCTTTTGGACTAACCGCGGGGAACCAGGAGCGCTCAAGTTTAACCAGTTAAGACTTAGCGTCGAACACGCGTTTCCACCGCTCCTACTTCCCCTTCCCCTTCGCTCGATTTGACTAGCGTCGCGTCGCTGGCTGGCTGGGCGTTGAGGGAGTGTTTTGGTGGGGAGGGGGAAGATGGAGGTCGGTGGTGGGGGTGAATAGGGGTGGCAGACATCATGGTTTGCTGGAAGTTGTGTGAAGGGGTGGGGGAAGAGGGGGTATGTATGATCGGGAGTAGGAAGATGGACGGAACTGGCCTTCATTTGTTTTCGCTTTTACATTTAAAATTACGTTACTTCTTCCTTACATGTCGTTGTTGTATTGAATTTGTCAGTTATTTTCCACGTGGAATGGAAGCTTTATGTATATATTCCTTTTTCCAGTCTGGTTAAGGGAATAGATATATAAAATTAAGCTTTCTGATTCTATTATCTAAATACGACGAAAATTATTCTCGCTGTGCTGATTTTCTTGAATTGGCATACGTTTTTCGCTTATGCCTCATAGTGAGTGATACCTACGTACATGCTAAAACATGAATGAATCATTCAAAAAAGATACGAATTGAATGGCGGGAATGGAGTGAATTGGAGTAAGGGAATATTCCAGCTTTGGATGCTTTGAAGGAATTTGAGAAATTGATTTTGATTTTGTAAACCGTCTCGAAGCCTGTTATTCGCTGTAGGTCGATTGATTAATCTTCACATTTTTCCTCATGAAATGTCCGTCATTAAAAAAATCAAAGCGTTCCTTACAATAAAAGTTTAACTTTTTTTAGAAAAAAGTGTCAGAAATGGATGCAATAAAAAAATAGGTTCAGGATAACGAAGCAAAAACTTATGCTAACTCAGACTTTGAGCAGTTTGAGCTTTCATTTAATTTTGTGGATGCAGTTATGCTATTCATCTCATGGTACCTGTATGCGCGAATAATTACGCAAATTCCTGTGAGAAAAAAATCTATATGCTTGTCCAGCTTGGGTACTCGAATTAGTTAGAGGCCTTAGTATCAGTATGCTTGGAAGATTCCTAAGCCCTCGATATGGAAAATATTGACTTTTAACAACCGTCAAGATGCATTATGCTCCTTTTGCTTTTATTTAACAAAATCTAGTATTTACCAAATTTTATGCTTTCTCAAAGGACACTATAGAAACGTGGCAACAACTTTTTGTGTACACTTAGTTGCTGTTGTTAAACTTTCTAGTCTAAATTGATATTATTCAGAGATAGACAGTAATGTCCAGTGGCTATACAGAGTTAACACTTTTTCAATAAATGTGCCATGAGTTAAATTCATTAATTTTTGCATTGGTAATTACTTTTATAGACAGATTTGTAGAGCTATGCATTTTTTATTCTTTAAATCGGCACACATGAACTTAGTTTCGACGATAGTATTTTCAAATGTGATAAATAACCTCTAAATGTCTAAGGAAATTAAAAAACAACCTGCTACTGCTTTTTTTAGGTTCAAAACGCTTTCATTGCTTATAAATCGTTAATATTGCAGTTTTCGTGATTACTATGATGACGTTGGGTAGCTTTTGACACAATTGTTGTAGTTATTAAGCCAATTGATGTTCCTATTCACTTTTTCGCGAAGGTATTGCTCCGTAATGACTTGATTGTAAGTTTATTCAGAGGAAACATCGATACATGTCCCATTTTATTTACTATAAACATTTCATGGCCGTTTGGTACGTAAATCTCATATGAGGGGGCAACTCAAACTCGATATTGTCTTTATAATCACGCTAATTCATTGAAACTGAGTGGGTTTGCTATGAATTGTGTCGATGATTTCAAAATGATTGGTCTCTTAATTTTAAAAAACTCTTCCGGTGATCGGCACTGTAAATGTTTTAATTTCACCTACTTAAATACGGAATTGATTGGCTGCGCAGTTACGCAGAATATCAACAAGCATTTGAATTGGCGATCTTTACGAGAATCAATGAAAAGATGGAATTACCTCAGTGCCGTCATGGCAAAATTAGCAGTGCTGGAACGCACTTTCCCTAGCTATTTTAGAATTCCAATATTACTCTGCGTTTATTTATTGCTAGTTATTATTTAGTTTTTACTATAAAATGTTTTGTTTTGGTTACGAATGTGAATATATTAGAAATTTTTAGGCAACAAAATTGATATGTGTTATTCGGCTATTATATCTTTTGTTAACATCTGCCTAAACGGCGTTCCAGCGCATTCTACCATCATGACACCACTGTTTAAGCTAGTATTCCCGTAACAACGCAATCCTATGCTTGCGGATATGCCAAAAATCGCTATAGTCTATACTGCTCTGTTGTTAATAACACTGCACTATGCATTTTTTATTTTTTATTGAATGCACCCTTGGGCCCTTAGGTAAGTTAAGGCTTCTGTGTATGCGATTGATAGGGAACGGAATGTACTTCCCCTTCGCCGTGAGAATCATGGATTTTAATATTTTTTAAATAAAAGCGAGTTGAATTTAATGCAGCAAATTCAAATTCTAGTGGAAAAATATCCTAAATCTTAAAAAAAAAACAATATTGCAATAAAATAAAACCTAAGTGAGTTACGTTTCTTATACAAATTGTTCCGGAAAATACCGAAAATATAAGGGTAAATTTATTGTTAACGTAAAAAAGAACGATTCTCTGAACAGCAGTTTAAGGCATTTTATTTAGGTCCGAATGTTCCGAGATTTCTTTCGTGAAAAATATGATTCTGGTTTACTCGAATCGACCTATGTTTAATTCTTATCGATTCAATTTCGAAGCATTCGCATAGTAGAGATCTCTAATCGCCAACTCGAAGGAATCTGTAGCCTCTTTTGAGAGGTAAGATGTGCGCACTCGTAATAAATATCGGGGAAACTAGAACACAAAAGCTGGACGGGGTAATAAACCCTGAGTGGAATCGGGAAAGGGGTGTGAGAAGGGTAGGGGTCGCTGGTCTTAGCATCCTTTTCAGCGTATCACCCCAGATGTAAGGGGAGGGGTGTGGGATTGCCGGGGACAAGATGACTCAAGGGGGAACGCAGTCGAGAAAATATCCAGAAATGGCGGACGTCTAGGGGAAGGATTAGTTTTCTTCTTCTAAAAATTATCTTCTCTGCGACAATGGGGTGGTTTCCTATTATTTTTTTATTGCCTAAATCGAAAGATTATTACTCCTGGAGTACGTATTTCACGCTTTTAGATTTTTTTATTGACGATATCTATCTTTCGCGATTAAATGAAAAGTGAAAACTTTCAAGCGCGCGAAAACGCGACGGCTAAGTGTGAAAGCTGGGAAAAGCCCGCGTTATGTAATGCCGCTTCCGGCTGCCGCCGTGTGAGGCCACCTTGGTGCGAGGCTATGAGCGCCGCTACGTTTCAGGCTACTAGCAGGAAGCGCTTGGCTTAAATAAGGATGATTAATGCCCTGTCAAACTAAGGAAACTTTCCTATCTTAGGCAATTTTAACAGGTGATTATTAAGAGATGTTTCCCTGAGCTCTGTGCCTCATGAATGCATTGGTAATCTCAGACGATGTATAACTCCTATCTACTCGTATATAAACTAGGTCCCTGCGACGTCACGTGGAGTGGCATCGCATGGCCGCCAATCTGGCTTTTTTCAAATGAGTTTAAAATTGACCATTAACATTCGTCTAAACTGGGCTATCTAAAACCAAATAATCTGTATATTATGAATATATTAAAGGCGGGTAACAAATCGTAATCAATGCCTTTCGTTTTTAAATAAATAAATGATTGTATCACTCTTCCACAAAGTTTTTTACTGCCTACAACTGCGTATTGCTGCGCAAAACATTTTATGGAAAAGTGCTACTATCCTTTATTTATTGAAATATAATTGTTGAGCCTTTCTTTTTCTTGATGAAGGAAACTACCCAGTTGATGAGAAGATGGTTGGCAAGGCCGTGATGAAGGCGATGATACAGACTTCGATCATCGCAGTTATTATACAGGGCCGAGAAAAATTGTAACGACATTTTTACCATGGATAGTTGATGCCAGGTGGAAAAAAATTACTCATAATGTGTAGATCGAAAACGCACCATTTTCAGACTACAGAAACTTTCAGCCTATCGCTTCCATTGGCCGCGTGTTTGCCATGTTGCCAGTTGCCTTGGTTACGTCGCGATCTCCGGCAGGCAGAGCCGGATGAACCATTGGTACATAAATAATATAAAAGAAATATACGCTAAAGAAAAAACAATGGAATTGAAATCAAATGAAAAATATTACAATATAAATATGATTTGAAATACTGGTACGAGGTAATCTCTGTTATATTATTGTTTCTAAACAGCCGGAGTCTCACATGCTTTTGGAAGGTATACATGTTGTTACTCTCTTTGATGACGGGTTGAGATCGAAGAAGGATTAGTATCCTTAATTTTGGAAAGAACTTGGGAAATGATGGAGGCAAATTTTCTTGTGCACGCCTATTTTTCCCCCATTTTTTCGCTAATTCAGCAAAAAAAGAGAAGAAAAATTGACGCACGATTCCTGTCAGATATTATTTATTATCTCAACTCAATGGCCGCTTGGTATGTAGATCCTATATAAGTGGAAACTCAGACTCATTGTTGTTCCTTGATAATAATGCTACTACAGTGAAACTGAATGGGTTTGCAATGAATTGAGTCGATGATTTTAAAGCGATCAATTTATTATTTCTAAACTCTTCGTGTACTCCAGTAGTTTGAGCGAAATGCGTTTATTGCACTTGCTTAAATACCCTCGAGGAGGTAGTTGATCGGCTGGTCAGTTACGTAGAATCTCGAAAAGAATTAGATCAGGCGATTTATACGAAAATCCTGCATATTTTTACGATGGTGGAATTACATTATGCTACACACGATGGAGAGACGCAGTGGCTCCTCTTCCCCATCCCTATCCGGACGAATGGGGCAATCTTGTGTGATGAGAGAAAACGTTAAAGAGAACTCTGGCATGGTTTTAGATCCTCTTGGAAGGAAGGGGTTGGGATTTTAATGATAGTGGCCCCGACATGTAGATGGGCGATGGTCTGAGGCGGTGAAGAGGAGGTAGGGTTCCGTAGTCGGGAGGGGGAAGTCCGCAGGGCGAATTTGGGAGTTCTTTTGGATGAGAAATGGAGGGGAACTGGTTTTTTCCCTTCCCCTAGGGGCATATAAAGAAGAGGGGGTATAGGGATGGGTGTTCTTAGGACTGGAAAGGAGAGACTGAAGAAGGTAACTGGGGACTTCGCTGGCGGGAAGAGATACACCCAAGGGATTACTGCGACACCGTCCGGGGACAGTGGCCGGCATGAGAGCCGGAGGTTTTAGTCCCTGAAGAGTAGATAAGGTACTTAAGGAAGGTGATCAACACGATTGAGTTCGCTTTGGGAGCCGAGGAGCGGGAGATTTTAGTAAGGAGAGGCAAAGGAGAAGTCCTTTGGAGACAGGAATGGAGGTAAAGTGCCCCTGTGTAAGGCAGTGGGGATTTTTAGAGGTGGTGAAATGTTGCAGGTAACGTCTTGAGGAGAATGAGAATTTATACCCGGGAATTGAGATAATTGCTATGAATATAGATGGATGTATTTAATGAAGGCTGTAGTGATCGCCAAAATGACTTTTATATTCCGATTCAGGGGCGAGGCATACAACTTCTCGACATAGTAATTTCGAATTTAAGATTATGTTGGCGTTTGACTAGGCTATCAAAGTTAGGTCTATAGGTAGTTACCGCCACGGAATGGACCGTGGTAGTATCTTGAATCTGTCGAAGAAAAATCATATAGGAGTAAAAACATTGTCATCCCAGCCCTGCAATGTCCCCGTTAGCTGGTAGTTGAGATTCGTAGGATTGCAATTATAAGCACGCAGTCGCCATAAGTTTTGCTTGCAAATACAGGCATCACCTTATTTCACAAGAGTAGTATGGGTACTCTAGATGCTGGATTTTCTCATTTCAGTTAGTCTTGAGTTCACTATGTTATCACAGTGGTTCACATTATGAATTAATTTTGACAAACGAAATGAAATGAGTTTTCTGAAATCATTATTTTTGGCCTCTTATTTTCGTTTCCCTCCGGGTCGAAACGAAATATTTTCGTTGGAAGTAGTAACCTTCAGCGTTGCAGCGTTTGTGTTCCGATATCCTGGTTTCAATTGTTCTTCCCGTTTCCCCGATGTAGCTATTTCCGCATTCACAGGGTTTGTGGTAGACGCCAGAGATCTTGAGTCCACTTTTGTCTTTAATCTTCACAAGTTGGCTCCTTAGTTCTTCTGGTGGCTTGTGAATCGTCTTAATGTTGCGTTTCCTGAGAATGCGAGAAAATTTCCCCGAGATGGAGGAACCACATGGAAGAGCAGCCTTGGCAATGAGCTTAGCTTTTTCTCTAACTACAGATCTTAAGATGGAGTACGACTCGTGCCCCGAAACGTCGGAATCCATGGAGGATATTACACGGTGGAATACCCGAACAGCTTTCACAACAATATTTTTGTTTTTATGACGTAGCATTTCGTACAAAAACGGATGAACCCTCTCCGCTGCGGCATAGCCATTAGAACTGTGGATGCAAAGGCGGGGGTTGGGTCAGATGAAACCAGGGGTAAGAAGCGAGGGAGTAAGTATCTTGCGGACCAAGGGAGAGGTGGGAAGATAAGACAGATAGAGGAAGGAGCGCTTGGGTTTTGGCGGTGGAAGATTGAATGAGGCCACGGGGTTAGTTAAGACGGAGGAGGTGATTAAGTAAAGCATCCGATCGGAAGATGGAGATATATTGGAAGACCCCTCTGTCGGGAAAAGATATTGGACCTTCACATAATTGGGTAGAAAATTAATACGTTTGATCAAAGGCGGAATGTTTGAATGAATTAAATTCCTGCGTAAGTAGGCATGAAGTTTATACGAGCTGGACTCTTTGAGGTCCCATCATGAATAAGTTTCAATTTAACCAGAGTGGTAGGCGGTTATAGTAACGATTCATTTAAATTTACAGTTAAAATAATTTGGTGTTTAAATAAATCAATCGCCGTCAAAAATATTTTTTTTGATATTGACGGTTGATTTTAATTTGCATTAATATGTTGGAAAATTTTACCTTCAACAATATCGGCCATGATTGGAAATGGGTTGGTAAGTCAAGTTCTCACATGTAAAATTAGGAAACGGAATTTTATCATTTTCCGTACCCTCTGCTACATGAAAAGAATATCTATATCTGGATTGTAATTACGAAATCTACTTCCTTGTTTGTTACATAAGCCATATAATTTTTTCTGTTGATTTCATTTTTCGCCTCACATGCATCTAAAAGCATTAATAAGCTTGAGGTTTTAGTTAAAAGTGTGCCGCTAACTGGCTGACTAAGAAGTTTTGATTTCCAGCGAGAATTTTCCAAGTATTATTGATCGGGAAAAATGATTTATGAGATTAGGAAGCCGAACCTTCTGCTGACATCAAGTCTACGTTTTAATGAAACAAATCAGCAGATATGATACATTATTGGATGGTAGTATAGGTAATGGAGGTAATATAACAAATCACTCAAAATAATTCCTCTCGTTTACCTGTGGAGTTTTATCACGAATATTTAATAAATTTTAAGCGGTTACCAACCGGGGAGGGGATTGAATAGCCACATTGAAGGGAGGATTTTTGAGCAAGCGGGGAATTGGGAGGAAGAGATCATGATATGCAGATAGAATAAAAGCGGATGGGCCGCGACTGCTTTAATAAAGAAATAGTTTATATAGATAATATGACAATTGAATTTTAATATGGATTGCCATCATGAATTTTATTCCTCGATCCTTAGAGCTACTCTAGAAGATATCGACTCAAGGGAGAGCTAGCCAGATAGGTGAATCCGGAGGAAAATATGTGATTGGTATGGGAGCACAATTGTCGAAGTGATTTATATTGTATAGCGTATGATGCTAAGGTGGGATCCTTATAAATTGAATCATAGGAAATAGGCCTTACCGAGACGGGAAAAGGGAAGTTCAAACTGGTGTCTAGAGCAGTCTGGTCGCGGTGATTAGCAAATTGCAAGGTTAGCTTAACCTTCAACAAGTACGAAAAGAGCTTATCATGAGTTAGCTGAATTGTACTCTGATATTAATCATTACTTTAGTTTCACGATTCTCAGTCGCAATCCTAGAATATATAGAGTTATGAGAGAGCGTGCCAGATAGGTGATTCCGGAGGAAAATATGTGGCTAGTGTAAGAGCACGAGTGTCATAGGGATTTTATAGCCCAGGATGCTAAGGTGGGACCCTTACCCGAACATGAGGGGAAGTAAAGGTTGAGGAAAGGTGACTGCTGGAGGATATCAGGGAAGGATAAGGGGCCTGTAAGTGGAAAGTCGGGATCCTTTGGGAATCTGACTTTGAGGGCAGGAGACGCGAGGGGAGAGGAGGACTTATATGCAGGGGACGAATGGAAGGAGGGTCAGAGAGAGAGAGAGAGATACGTAGGAGGAAGTAGTGAATGAAGTTCTGTGGTCCGCAGAGGTGGAAATTTGGGCCGGTCATCGCTGAGAGGGGGAGTCGGTCGTACCTGGGAAAGGGAAAGTTAGGTGGGAGGATCCAGAGCCTTATGCGAAAGGTGGGAGAGTGATGAAGACGTGGAAGGATTACGGGGACTGGATGTTACGTTTGCGTCCTGGAGGGGAAGAACTTCTGCGCTTCCTTATCATCTTCGGTCTGGACCCGGATGAGTTCTCCTAGGCAGGCAGAAGAATTACTTTTTATACTCTCTCTTCTAAGACACTCGTCGAATATTAAATTGACATATTATTCGAAGCTTACAACGACACTCCCTGTTGAAAACTAAAATTATGCAATTTATTTAAATAATTTTTCACTAATAGCCGTGACGCTAACAAGCAGGATGTTAAGCTTACGGTGTGATAAATTGTTTACATATTATTTTTTTATTACGCCTCAATTGAACTAATCTATTTAATGGTTTCACTGTTTAATATTAGTTCAGAATTTTTTTATGGTGCTATTTCATTATAGTTTGCTTCTTTACTTCGTACCAAAGTAGATAAATACGGAATTTACTTTAATCAGGCGCTAAGCTCGCCCTCTTATCTACTATTTGTGCTGTTAAATTCTTAGCTTCCTGGAAATAATGACCAGGTTCTCATTAAGGTATCTAATCATGGGGGTTGCAATAACTTTAAAAACGTCGATTGTTCACTGACGATATGTAATATAATTAGATACTTCAATAGATTTAGACGAGATGTCACTGAGGTTCTTCATATCAGTGAAGAAAAATTTCGGTTTTTGTGTCTGATAATTGCGCGGTGAATTGCTCGGTTGAAACGCGTTGTGCGTGTTAGATTAGTAGGTAGAAAACTGCATTTGTTTCTTTTATAATAGGATAATACACGGGAGTAAACTAGTATTTTACCAAAAGTTATCAGAAGCCCTATTCATAGCCGTAGACAGGAGACGAAGCTGAAGCGCTGGTTACAAGCAGTGGCGAGAATGCTTGGCGCGTTAGCCGTCAGGGGGATGCGGGTTGTTTTTAGGGAGTGGTGGAAGAGATGAAATGGTGCCGTGATATGGATGGTTGAAGGAGGAGAAGGGGTCCGTAGGGAAAGGAATAGCGGGTGAATAAGACGATGACCGTGGGACGGACGGTCTGCGACGTAACTCTTAACAAGATTACCTCAGTTCCTCTTGTTCCTGTAATTAGATCCCGCACAACGCCTCCCTCCCTTCTTCAACCAATGTCACATGCACACACCAATATAGTATAAAACTCCCTCATAACGAATTTCAGGGGACCATCTTACTGTTTTGTTAAAAAGGGGATATCGTTATATACATACTAAAGGATTTAGCCCTACTCATCACAGGATTGCCAGATATTATTACTTTTTGGGAAACTTTTTAAAATTGAATAGGCGGACAGAAAATTATTTTCTGAATTCAACAAAGGAAACCGCATCTAAATCTAAGTTTCCCCTCGCGAGATACTGAATGATTAATATATCGAATTTTAAAGCGCGCCGAAAACTTTCTCCCCCTCAAACCACTGCTGAAGAATCCCCGATGACGTCATTGAAACTTTTATATTTAAGCAATAGATCTGTCACAATTAAACATCCTTTCCATTAAACGGCTGTAATGGGATGGATTTCAAGATCGAAAGTAGAACTACTTGACGATGGCGATAATTAAGAACAACTGATTATGAGGTTAGGAACGGTTGAGTACCGAATGGCCGTAATCTCTACATAAAAGAGGAAATAATTCCTCAAGGTACCAAAGAAAATTTCGCAACATCGGGGATATCGTACCATCTGTACTCGTTGCATGCGGGGAAATAAAAGTTGGCGATCATAGGAAAGCCCAAGGGACCGGAAACTCACCTCGTTATAGGTGGGATTTTGCTACATGCGCGATAGTTTTAAGCGAATTTAGTGTATGTTTATTCCTCTTTATGTCTCCCCCTTAAAAATTCTTTTCCACTTCCCCTTCCTTACCTTCAAGCCCTTACTTTGTCTTGACTCGCAACGACGCATATAGCCTTCCATTCCTTTCGCCGTAAGCCGGCTAAACTTCCATCTTACAGCCCGATGTTCCTTTTACGACGTTCATATGACCCCCACCACCGTCAACCCCGCCCCTACCCCCACAGCCGCTCCTATACCAGCCATATTTTCCTTTCATGAAGGCTCCCGGAATATTTCCTTATTACCTCGAGACCCCGATCATCTCTCGTTCGCGATGAAAGGTCTCTTATTGGCGGCAAGTGACCCGTTGACGGAAATGTTTAATAACCGATTCCGATTATTATTAAAGTATTCTACCTATGTAGGTTTCCAGGAGTTTAATAAAATAATTCTTGTCGTGTAGTTAAAGTAATGGCTTCTTTACACAGATTTTTAGTCGTTAGACCAGAAGTAAATTTTCTGTGATTGATAGAATTTGTAAAAAAGTGCTGTAAACCGTGGCACAGAATTACTTTTGTAACGTCCTATTATATTCGGTCGAAGGTAGAACTTTGCAGGTTTATAAACAGTTCTTAGCATCGTTTATGAGAAGTGAAAATTTATAACTCCGCTGAAAAAAGATGCAAGGCTACCTATGAGATGATCAGTGATAATTGGTAATGGTAATTTTGGTGAAGATAAGGTTGGCGAGAACAATGATGGCTAAAACAAAGTTGAGCAGACAACATACTGGTTAGCTAGTGGATAGATGCATAATTAGAGAAAGATATTCTATTGCTCTAAGTTACTCACCAATTTTAGAAATAAAGAAGGAAGTCCGGAAAATTGTGGTTCCCACAACTCACTAAGCGATGAGCGATTTTTTTTGCATTTGTTGCTCATAAAATATACAATTATCATAGATATTTTTATTTCTCAAGTGATATGTTCATATCCTAATCGAAATTTATTCGTAAGAGTCATAAAGTATTTTGCAGTGAACTTTTTTGTGCAACAGTTTAGTGATTACGGTCGAGCGTCTCGCAGGAGAAAGATTTATATATATGTATTACTCACGTTAAATGTTTTTACATGACATCCAAAATTGGTGTGGGTTCCAGTTTATGAAAAAGGGCCGTTGGAAATTTTGAAGAATTCTTTTTTTTAACGCCGTTTTACACGGTGCTCGTACGTGCAGAATCTTACGTATTTAAAAAAGCGCAGTCATAATGGCGTTATGAAAAAGGTGAACTGCTAGAACGTATGCGAGAATGCATAAGCGTGAGATGTCAAAAGAGCCCCTGGTCTAAATTCGCTCGTGTATTTGCACAATTCCACGCCATATTGAGAAAAAAAATGCAGCTCTAACCTGCGCAATGGCGTGCCCCGTATAAAACGGCCTTTGAATCCTTCCTTCTTCTTGACTTCCTGGTTCTTGCATCTTGTTTCATCCAAGCTTCCAGCGTACCCTCTTACACTTAACCCCCAGACTGATGCATTTCACCCTCTATATTCCTCCGTATACTTGCTGCGTCCACCTAATTCTTCCCCGTTCACATTTCTCCCCTTATTCATCGCAGTCTTCCAGCCCCAATAGCCTTCGATGCTTAAAAAGTCTTACGCCTTCCCACCCTAAGCATCGCTGCTTGACGAAACCCATACCAGCCCCCCTTAGACCCTGAAACTTTCCCTTCTCAAAACATCATACCACCTCTCCAGTACCTACTATGCATCTCCCTCTTCTTAAACCGCAAATATTAGCCCCGGGAGACGGTCTCATCTCCAGCCACCGACGGAAGTGGCCTGATAGTGAGCGTCTTTAAGCGTACGGAGTCTCAAGTTTTTGTCTCTGCCAGGCGAGAGGGTTGTAGGTTGTGTATGTAGAGGGAAGATTGTGCCTTAGGTAGCTGGTAGAGTGTGCAATGCTTTTTAGGCCTCGTGGAGGCTCAAGGTGGCTGGAGCGTCTTCCTGATAATATGCAGATGTAAATAAACTGACCTCGGCGTTGCTTGGGGAAACAAAGATATATTGATGCTCTGAATTGTCGAGGACTTAACCTTGGAGAATTCCATTTTTAGTTAGGAAAAATAACAGACAGCCTTCTACATCTTAACATGTAATCGTCTGTAAATGATACCATGTAAAATTTACAGGCGGACAAGATTACTAGTCTTGAAAATAGTGCAGTGTGTCGAAACAAGTCGCCGATCATAGGTTAAGTTGTAGACAACAAAGTTTTTTTTTCCTATCTTCGAAGTTATACTCATAGAAAACACAGAAAGTGCGGCTTTTAATATTTTTTCTGGTATTCATAAGTCCTTATTGGGTTTATTGCCCGACTTTTTCCACCAAAAAAAAGGTACCAGAATATGCCACGGAACATCGGGCAAGAAACCCAGTAAGTATTTTAATAGCGTGTTCGTTCGGCCTATATTTAAGCCTTTCACTTTGGACAAGTAATTATTTACGCGGGGGGAACGTCGTGGGCAAGCACTTCAGACGCTGAGCTTACGTCACTGGTTTACCCTGGGACTTTTAGTGAGGCAGACAGATAGCTAATTCGTTTTTGAGGCACAGATTTGATTTAAAAAATGCGGTCCTTACTCGAGGGATTTAAAAAAAGGTATTTGCTGCCAAAGATGTCTTACGAATCATTCTCTTTACTGTGGTGAACTTTGCAGAATAATCTTTGGACGCACTAAGGAAGTTTTGTGCAGGGCCGGATTCAGCATCAAATTTGGGGGGGGGGGGGGACGTCATGACTTGGGTCCTGGGAGTATGGAATACCCCACAGGAGAGAGGAGCGTTCTCCCGATTAAAACATTTAAAACCCATTTTTTCACACTTTGGAGCCTAAAATTTCATTTGTATCCTTCAAAATAACGAAATCGAAAAATTTTAGGCATTTAAGGATACAAAAACTAAAAAACTTATAAAAATTAAAACTTTTTGATGAATTTTGGGGGGTTGTAACCACTGTGACCCCATCCAAATCCGCCCCTGGTTGTGTGGT
This sequence comes from Ischnura elegans, assembly GCF_921293095.1. Classification (NCBI taxonomy): domain Eukaryota; kingdom Metazoa; phylum Arthropoda; class Insecta; order Odonata; family Coenagrionidae; genus Ischnura; species Ischnura elegans. The sequence continues at coordinate 73,124,363 of NC_060256.1, forward strand.
GGTACAAAGGTAGTGGTGGATATAGGAAAAATTCAAGGGGGGCGCAAAAGATACTTTACTTATATCGTAGTAAAAATAATAATCAAGGAGATCGGGTTGGTGTGGTGGCTCGAGTGTTGACTTCCCACCCTGTGGGCTCGGGTTCAAATCCCGACCGTTGCAGATAATTTTCAGAGACTGCACGATCCCTGCTTGAATTTTGTGTTGAGGACATTTCAAGTGCATCACTCCGTCCGTCGGATGGGACGTTAAGCCGTGGTCCCCTTGGCGCCTTTCGTCAAGAGCAGGCTAATGTCGATGCCGGGTTTCTCTCCATCCCTCCTTACTTACCCTTCTCTCACGGCTCAGCTGTCGGTCGCGTCCCCAATAATAATCAAGTGACATGCAAAGTTTAAGAAAGTTATATTTGAACTGATTGTAACCTATGTTATGCAAGAGAATCCCATCTTAAGATGTAAAAAATTTACAGTAGTAATTCTGCAATGTTCGGCAATGTGGGTGGCGGGGGGGCGCGCCCCCATATGTACCCATCACTGTACTCAGGGTAGTATTGAGTGTGCTTGCGAAGGGGGTTGTTTGAGTTTTGGTGTGCGGCACGGTCGTCATTGATAAGACAGGGTCTGGAACTGAGGCTCTTTTCATGCAGAGGCATAGCCGACGTGCGCGGATGGGCGTTGGGGGGTATATAAGGCATGGAAGACCTTCGTAAGGGGTGGAGACAGAGGCTCTGAGACGCCGCCACTATCGATTGGCTGCCTTATTCCCCCCCCACTCCGTGGGGCGTCACTTCGTGGGAGTCTTCTCAAAGTAGGGGGAAGGCTGGTTGCGTGTGCGAAGCGGTGGGGAAGATCCCATCCAAGCCATCTTCCTTACATGGCGGGCGTCTTTAACCCCTCGCGCTCAAATGAGGAGTCTAGTTCGTCATAACCTTACGATGCTAAATCGCGCAATGACGAGTCTAGCTCAGGGGTCTCTCAGCTTTTTAATGTAAGGGCCACATTATATTTTTAGCACATTTATACGGGCTGAAGGAATAGATAGAATAAAAAAAAAACTAATCAGTGCCTGTCAAGGGCGGATCCAGGTTCTTTTTTTCTGGGGGTGGGCATGACAGGAAAACGGTCTTCTCCAATTTGGGATTAAAACTAAAAGCAACAACAATCGTTTTCTTCATGCTTCTAAAGATTTCTTAGTTTCCATAGACATTTATTTTGATTTTAAAAGGTATTTAAAATACTATTTTGTAGTTCGTTTTTCAAATACCCAAGTCAAAGGTTTTTTTTGCATTTGAAATACATTTGGAGCAGTATTTTGTGTTTCAAATTGATTTGGAGTCAAGGTGGGATCATGGATTCTTTTCTGGGAGAGGCACAAGGGTCTAACAGGCAAACGTTCTTCTCATATTTGGGATTAAAAACTACATGCAAAAGTTACTAAATGAAATATAGTCTTTATTTTAATATAAAAGTTATAAATGCGTCAATAATATTAACTTTTTTATTAAAATATAAATTAATAAAATTAATAAAGAAGTTAGTAATATGTAAATTTGAACAACTTTTATATTAAAAAATAATATTTATTAAAAATCTCGTCTATTTTTTTAAGTGTCTGGGGGTAGCACGTTGACCCGTTCAAAATCCGCCCGTTAAAATCCTCCTATGTTCGGAGTGGTATTTTGTATTATAAATTCCCCTCGTCCTGTATTTTGCCCATCCCTGGGAGTGGGGAGACGGGGAGGGTTTGGGGGAGTCCTGCGTATGACTTGAGGCGCTGTGGCGTGTCGTACACGGAGTGTTGGAAACTTCTTGGTGGGGTCCTCAATAAGGCCAAGTTGCCCGTATCTTCTTCTTGACCGCACACATCTTCCTTCATCTCCCTCGGTCCCTCATAAACTCTCAGGATGGATACATGACTAACTAGGAAGGAGAGGCAGGGGGTTGGCCTCTTCTGTCTCTCTCTCGACGAAGAGTCCTTGGACCTTAAAGATTAAGGAGGCTCCTTTCACAAGCAGGGGTTCGGTCCCTTCCGATCCGCTGTTATGATTGCCCACAGGGCTGGGAGGAGAGTGGAGAGGATGTTGAGGAATTAGAGAACGACGAAACTTGTGGAAGCCAGTTGGCAGGGCCTTGGGGACAGATTTTGAGACGCTGAAGAAAAAAAGGTCTATTCTTAAATAGCCATTAGGCTTAGTCGTTTGTGTTTTGGTTTGGAAATGCATATATTTTTAAGGAGCCCTCAAAAAGTTGGTTTTCTAACGTTAACACTAATAATGAAACGTTATTATAATGTGAAAACTTGATATAGTTTAAGTAAAATATATTGCGTTCCCGTCGGATATAGTAAAAAAAGGCTATTCGAAGCTCCAAGCCGGCTAATTTCAGCCCTGATGATGGAGCGCGACTCGGGTTTCGAAATGTTGACCGATAGGAGATATAAAGCGCGCCTAGAAGCTCGAATAACCTTTTTTTGACTTGATATAGTTAATCGTATTTATCAAGAATTAGATCCAAGTTATACTATATTATGATTTTATCTAATGAAAAGGCTACTGTTTATGATATGCGAGAATAGTTCTCGGGTTTCCAACCGGGTATTATTGGGCGTATGCCACAAATTTTCAACGACTAAGCCTGCCATCGTCTTCAGGTTTAGAATGTTATGTAAAATCAAATTCTACTACGGTTTATGAATGAGTGAGCAATCTAAAAAATGGGTGACTTTTCCATTAAAAATACCTTTCGTCAATGATCGCTTCCAGTTTGGGAATGTGGAAAGTGTTATGTAGTACTCTTCCTTGGTCTATATTTTGGTGGATGTTTTGGTGAATAGCCTGCATATATTATAGCTAATTTTTACAGTCTCCTAAACGTCGTTGCTAATTAGACAGATTTACTCTAAAATTTACGTGCACATGTTAGCTTCTTCTTTTACTGTATATATGACTCAAAGTTGGAGGAAAAATATTTTTCCTGATGGAAAATATATTTGAACTGCTATAAAATATTTCTTCAGCCGTAACTCACTAAGCGTTTCAATTCGGAGGTTGATATGAATAAGTCAGGGTAGAGCTCGCCTCTCGTTGAGCTAAAGGCGCAGAAATATCACACATTCAGGTGAGGAGGCCCATTTATTTCCGCACGGCACGCCAAATTTCAGGAGTTATCAAAATATTACAGAGAAATAATTTCCATAGGATTTAATCGAGGTTCGACTGTTTACAATCAGTTTTAAGGTTTGATTGCATAATTGTTAAGATATAGGTAAGTTTATTTAAAAATATTTGTTGGAATCGTACAATTTATGTTTTCTTCCCATTATAATGATGGCATGCATAAAATCAATGGTTTGCGAGTTCCCTTAGTGAAATGGTGACATGATGGATTTAAAAGTAAAGTTTGTTATATTCCACCCAGTATTTGTTAAAAAACTCTACCTGCTTCGGCCTCTTCAGGCCATTATCAAGAGGTAACAGAAAGTCCTTTGATAATGTCCTGAAAAGACCAAAACTGGTAAGTATATTTAAAAAAATGTAAGGCAACACTCTATGCATATTATAAAGTCAATAGTAAATTTTGTTATATTCCACACAGTATTTATTGAAAAAACTCTCCCGGTCATTTTTACATCTTGATAAAACCTGAAAAAGTAGTAGAACCTGAAACCGGTAGAGTACTTTTTAATAAATACTTTGTGGAATATAACAAATTAAAATTTTGAATTTATAATATTCATTAAGTTTTTCCCTAATTTCTACTCTTTGACATTGCAATTGTTCTCTTACTAATACCGGTGAGGTCTTGTGGTAGTTGGAGTTCAAATTTTGCGTGCGAAGATAACTATTTTGAAGTCTCGTGCGAGTCTCGTAGTGGTTAGCCAAGCGGTCAGTTGTGTCCAGCCGTTGGGCGGACCGGTTTGTACCCCTACATGTTCGGACAAATGTGTGCCAACCCCTTCGGAAAGGGTTATACCGGAAGTAGGGTAGGGAAACCATTTAGTGCGAGACAGGATTGAGAATCAGCTGTTTTGGTGTTGATGGCCGCCACTTTATGTGTTATCAATGCAGATTCCTCAATCGAGGTGAAATAGCTAAGGAGAAAAAGAAACATAGGCAAAATGCTTCAAAATATACCGATCGACTAAATGATGGTAGAAGCCCGCTCGTGTAAATAATGTGATTCCCTACACTTATGGATCATATTCATATCGATTGCAAACAATATTGATTTTCTTTTGATACTTCGTTTTATACCCGATGTTTGAAAGACTCTTAAAGTTATGATATGGTTTAAATAGCAACTTATATTAGATAATGAGTATTAACAGTCTTTAAAATGACCGTTACTCATAACTAAGGCTTAAAAGATACAAACAGTTTTATTATTATTGATGTGCTTTTGTCTTCGCCGAAGACAGATTTCACTCAATTTAAGCATTACTGTTTTATTTAATGATTTCAATCCTATCGATGCCTACAAATTGATGTAGTTAATCGCTTGCTACAATACTTACCTCTCTCTCCTTGAATTTCGCATGGACTGTTCTTGATAGTTTTGCCAGCCTGAAAACATTAAGCATTTCAACGTTGGTGATGATGTTCAAAAAATTATGATGTGTTTCAAGACTCGTTTTCACTGTTGTGGCGCAATGAGTTGCGCATCATTCGTATTAACACCATTAATGTCTAATGAAAGTTAATTTGGGTTACCAATAATTATAAATTGCGTTATTACCAGGAAACTCATTCATGATATTTTGTTTTCCTGTTTCTATTTACGAATAATGGAGGAGAACGGGCATATATGCATTGAAGCTATTCTTAGATGAGCTTTAACATACCGAAGAATAAAGGCATTCATTATGAGATTTTGACTGCTATAAAGACTATTTTAAAACGAAAGGCATCCATTTTCACGAGTGATAAGAACGGCAATTATTAATGAATTGTTTGTTTGACTAAAACTACATAATTTACGTATTTCTAGCGTTAACAATGTAAGTTGGACTGGAATTTATGAGTAACAATGATAATGTTTTCAATTGTGAATTAGTTTGCATCAGACAAAGTTATGCGGAAAACTTATGATAGTGTGAGTAATAGTAAAAGATAATAGGTATCTGTTGTTATGGAGCTGGTCTATTTTTTGAAATAACTGGCGTCTGATGCGTTTTGAAAATTCTAGCAGGCAGCTTTTCAGCGGCTGGAAAATTCAATTAACTGTCGTGGTTCATGAGAAATTCTTGAAATTTACCTCTGAGAATTTGAAAACATCACTGTTAGATTTTTATACACTTACTTATGATTTTAATTGGCTAGTATGCGAGTCCATGGAAATTTAAATGAAATCAAAAGAGAATATATCTGTTTTGGTGTTTATAAATATCACCGGATATATAAAGTGTATCTATATATAGTGCATCACCGGAAATGAATACTGCTTTCTGTGGAGGGTATTTACTTAACCATCTTTTATTTACAGGTTTTCACTATCTACTTTTCTGAATAATTATTTTATCCAGAGTGAATGTTAATTTCAATTGGTAAATTTCAATTAATAAATATTCCGGTTATTCACATTATAAATGAAAAATTACTATTAACAAAATTCTACTTTCTGTTAGAAAATTGCCGGTGTGTTTTAATTTACAATATGTCAGAATTCTTCCAGATGAACTATCTTGAATCAACTCTCTGTTGTGTCCGGTTATTCATGTTTTCACTTGTGTTTTTGAAAAAGTGTTAAGAAAAATTAACCTTTCATGTTATATTTTTAATATTTAAATGTAATTATAAAACTTCATGCACCATATTGTGGGTCCATGAAAGATAAAGAATTATTACTTTTTAGTAAAACATCTGTTGTAGAGTAACTGGAGACATTGTTTGGATTGAATAAACTGAAAAAGTTTTAGTACGCACCTCTTAATTTAACATTACTTATTTCAAAATTTTAATTTCATTAGAATTCTATATTTTTTGTCAAATTTCGGCTATGGCAAGGTTTATTGTTGAGACCGTAGATTTTGATAGCTCCCTTCATTTTTGTTACAGGAAGCCAAGAATCTGATCCAGTGTTCTGTTGCTGCTTTGGCGTACCGGCGGTAACTGAAGCTTTTTCGTCTGCTATCGTGTTTGCTGCGCATGTGGTTTTACTTCAGTGATCTCACTTCTCCTGTGTTCGGAAATCTACCGTGGACAGGGCGCGAACGGCGGCGTTGGCAGCAGGACTCCTTGCTGGATTTCACGCTGTCCCGGGAGGTGGCTCCCCCAAAATGCTGTGGCGTTTTCACGAAGTGAGTATGGACATTGTTCCCGCGGCGGCGCTTTGCAACGCCGGCGTCTAAATAGTTCCCTGTGCTTACGTATGGTGTCTCTGAATACGATGTTTAGTTGTTGTGCGGGAAATTTCTGTTTAAAATGTTTGGTGATTCTAAATAGCCTTTGACTCGTGAGGTGCAGTGTGATTTTCTTTGAGTGATTATGGCATATGTAAATTCGAGAGTAACAGTGGAATAATATAATGTTTACTTAGTATGTTGAGAATGCCAGGAACCTCGTATAGTGTTGTTTCTGAAATTCCTGTGTTAGGGACTGTATTGTTTTTCAGTCTGTGATTTCTCGTGTTCATCACCTTTTCATAAACATTTCCGTGGAGTGATGCACAACCAATTAACACACACTCGTAGTGAAACGTTAGTGTAATTCGTGACATATTTATGTGACTTATGTTTCTCTAATAGAAGGTTAAAGCTCTGAATATTAAATCTTTTGACTTATGTGCTGGTTAAGATTGGTTTCTTAATTTCAGTCCGAATTCTTATTTTGAGCATCATGAGTTCAAGCTAAACTCCTGTTTGCTTTATCATCTTTTCAACCGTACAGATTTGGTGTGCATGATGTTATCCACTTATGCATTATGTTTTTTGTTTGTTTTCGATTACATGAAGGATGACAATTCTATTTTCATATATACCCTGTTTTTTTGTAGCAGCATGCAATCAACAGTATTTCGAGGGCATGTTTTTTGTCATTGATCAGGTGTAGGCATTATACTGTTTAGCAGACAATTTTATAAGCCAAGAGTATAAAATATTGGTATCAGATTATTATTGCCAAAATCAAGAATTTTTGTTCATTCTTTAAATATTCCATATTATTTTATTAATAAGTGATGAAACTGTTCTTTTTAGCTTTTCGGAAATGAAGCAGTTTGAATAATATAAGAAATTTTTATTGTCATTTACTGATATGAATTTTTAGAAGCATATGTTGGTTTAAAAATTTTAAATCCACTGTGAGATTTTGACGAATTTTTAGTTTTATCATGACACACTTGGGAAATGTATACAGTTTTTCTAAGAAAATGATATACGATTCATATGCATACTTCGTATTAGATAGAAACTTGGTATGTACACATTTGTTATTCATGTACACATCTACTGCTGCCACCAGGCAATAGCCTACTTGCAGCAATGTATAATAATAATATGCGTAGAGCCGCAGTTATTTTCATGTAAGCATGGTACAGTTACAACTTTGTATTAACCTTTTACCAAATGGACCATTTACCGTCCATTCGGTAGTTATTTTTCAATTACCTTCTGAAATATTTGATTTGAAGAAAGATTCTTTTGCCATGGGTGAAAGATATTGAATTGGATTATCGGTTTATCTAGGGGAATTCTTGGCATTATTAGTCATCTACATCGCAGTCAGCTAACGATAAGAAACTGGTTTATATATTGATAGAGGGTAATGAATAATGTAATAAAATAACTGTGGCGTTAATAAGCTACTCCTGCTTGTTTTATTCGTCAGTTAATATTTTAAACACACTCTAATATTCCTAGTTACTATTCAGAATATTCAAATCCATGTTCATTTTTTTCGTGGTTAATTACTTGAATTGAATATTTGCATGAGGAAGATATTCCAGTTTAGAGAACCAGATCAGATTACTATTACTGCCATGTTACTGTAATCATCGAATATCCACCAATTTCTGTATTCCAGCATTTGCTCAGTAATACATTTGATCAATTTGAATTTCAATCACTTTGAATATATTTCATCAGTTTTTATGAACCTTATTAATTTTTTATAATAAAATTGATATTCTAGTAGTACTGTGTACAAAAAATTAAAAAAATAATTGATAGGCCGCTGCTAAGTTCAATTCTGCGCAATGATCGGAATTTTTAGCAATACCTATGCATTGGCTTTACACCGAAAGAGGACTAAGAAGAGTGCTTGTGCTTGCAAAATTAAGTATTTAAAATGGTTAATTCGGTATTTATGAGAATAAACTTGAGGTTGTTTAAAGACACGAAGTTGTCTCCAGTGTTTGGTTTTGACTTCTTCAAGAGATAATATTCAAAAGCATAGACAAGAAAATGTATTCCATGAAATTATTTCAAAGATGTAAAATAAATATGCAGGGATCTTGTATTGGAAAGTAATCCTAGGTACATTGTGTTTTCAAATCAAACCCAATAGATTTTTAGCAAAAGAGCGCGGTCAAGTACGCAGACTGCTGCGATTATTTGTTGATTGCTATTTTATGATAGATATTTTCATGATTGAGTACTTAATTCTATCAGTTGCTTGTTGAAGTCAGTGGGGCAAATAAAAACCTTTATTAAATACAAGATCAAATTGATTGCAGTTTTTGTGCTCTTCAAATCAAGCGACACGCAAATAGGTTATAACTAAGAAAAAGCGGGTTTAAGTGAATTTCCATTTAGGTAAGCATTGTGATATTATATTATATTGTATTTATATTGTACAAATTAAGCATATTTACCGCGTCGCGGATTAAATTTTATTTTGTGATTGAATAAGGGAATATCACTGCATCTGATTCTGTAATCTTCTTGTATGGCATTTGGTATTCTTGTGTCAAATGCCATTATTTTAGTGTTATAGTGTTATAGGCATTGTTGAAGTAACTTACACCTTGGGCTTTCACTGATTAAAGCATTGCCAATTTAAGACGTGTTCCTTTAATGCTATCTGAAATGAGTTAAGGGTCTACAGTGGATTAGCCGTTTCTGTCTCATCTCTACATCCCTGCTCCTCTAACATTATTTTTTTAAGTCTGTGGTGGAAGTGTTCGGAAACTCTGAGGCCGTGGGAATCATTTTGGATCTAGAACGGGAGAGTTCTCACAAAGCCCCCTAATTCAATCATCTTATGAAGAGAACTCCCAAAAGATACGGTATGGACGCTGGTGGCCTTAGGCATATTAGATAGGCGATGGGCATATTCCCAAACAAGCTGTTACTTTAATTTGTTTCCTGTTCCCGAAACTCCAAGACGAAGTTCGACCGAGCATCGTGTGTAACACGGGCTTGCTGCTTGTTCATTTGTATGGGTCGGCGAGGTAAGACGCAGAAGTCTACTTCCTTGTTCTTCGAGTTTGGTTCACGTCTAATTGATTCCCAGGGAATACGTTTCACTTTGAAAACTAATTTCGTATCGATGATGGTCGGTTACATTCAGCCCTTTCAATTTTCGTAAGTGGTTCCTCTATCCAAAAATACTTCATGCTATAAGAAGGCTCTTTATAAATAGAAATTAGTAATCACTTTTTTATGAAGATTAATTTATTATTTCACCAAATAACTTTTCACCAAATAACATTTAAACCATCAACTCCCTCTCTCCTTGTGCTCTTCTCATATGGGTCTTGTGCTCTTCTCAGGTGATCTCATATGAGATCACTTATTAATTAACAGATATCGTAATTATCTGTATATATATTTGCATATCCACCCTCCATGCTATATCTATTAAGTAGTTATATTTCATATATCCACAGGAGATGTTAAAAGTTTTCGCATTAAATTAATTGAAATACAAGCTTTCGCCTGAAATCTGTTAATTTTTAAGTGATATCCTATGATGGGTTAATATATATATGACAATACCAGAAAAAGTCTGTTTCTTTAAATGCAAACTATGTATTTTCAGGAGACGATAAAGCGTTACGCATTTGCATGGATGATATTTATGGAGCCGTGTGCACATAATTTGCATCGGCCAAGTTGTTGCTGATAGGGTTAACTGTTAGAAACAGGTTTCTGGATTTCTAACAAAACACTAATAAATATTTTTTTATAATTTTGCTAATTTTGAATGGTTACATCTATGAAAACCTGGATATTATGTGTAATACTTAATGTAAGTGATCTTTTAGGACTGAAAAGTTTAACAGAGAGTGCTGGAGTGTCGTTTGAAAGGCCCTATTTTCACAACGTGAATTAGTTCTTCATACTGAGCTGCCTAATTCTTCACAAATTTTGATAATCACTTGTATCATCAAGGGGATAACTGTCTTCTCCAAGTTCTCTATTTTTTTTATCGCGGGCACCTCGCGCTGGGGAGATTTCTACTGGAGATATTAAAAGACTGTTTCCGGATTAGAACTTGGATCTCTTTGATTCGGAATCAAGAGCTATACCCACTAAGGCACTGCGCTCTTTATGGAAGAATAATGAATATTTTTCTCGAATACAACACCATAAACCCTTATGTGGGTAAAAATGATCTTTTTAATGTTAATAACTCGACATGTGGCGTGAGACGGTCGTAGTTAGTCCAATCTTTCCTTACTTTCTTCTGCATGTAGCCTCTTAAGGATAACATAACGAATATTTTATTGAATCCTTTTCCATGACATGTTTCGAAGCGTGAGAGATAACGGCCCTTTTGAGGGGAACATATTTACGAACGAATTAAAATGTTTGTATACCACCGCCCCATCTCATTTCTTAAATGATATTTTGTGCATTGCTTACATTACATTTCGTACATGTACTGGTATAAATTAGTTTCAGTAATATATGTTAATTATCCAGTTAGACTTCAATGGTTGTGGCCATGTTCTTATGGATATAAAATTCCATGAACTTATGGCATTAAAGGTCCATATAGTTTCAGTGAAAAGTAATTTTGAATGGATGTAAGTAACTCTTCCATTTGTTACCGGCCAAATCCAGAGTTGCATAGGCTTACGTCTCGTAATATTCGGAAATATGACGTTTATTAATCTAAATTATCGCCGTAATATTATTAACCCTGGCCTGGCAGACTTCGTAAAAATTCTCCAATAGCTATACAAGATTGGAGTCATCAATATGCAGCAGTAATTAGTTAAACGTTTGTTTAAATATGCATGGTTTTTGATACTAGAATATTGGAATTTTTCAAGGGCTCTGAGTCAGAGCATTTGAAGTTATAGCATAGTTGCTTGTTAAATTTTCTGTAATAATTGCTGCTCCAATTAGAGTTTTATGGAAGATATTTCACCGATTTATATTATAGCTTTCAGTCTAGGTACAATGGATTGCTGACACTTTGAAAATTTAATTTTTAATTTTTAAATTTTTTTTTATTCTTTCGCATTCTAGCTTTTTAGTTTATATTCTTGTGTGACCGATTGGGGATTTAAGGGATTTTATCTCTCCTGGTTGATACTGTTGCCTTTATTTATGTATTTCATCATATAAGTGATGAAACATGTGACGTTGGCCTTTCGAGAGCTCCCATCGACTTAACTTCTTCCGACCATCTCCACGTACACTGCCTTTGGTTGAGCATGCTCGACGGTCCACGCGTGGAAACAGAAAATATGCTCGCTCAGCGTACGATCTAGAGGGTAGGAATAAGGCGGGAGACCTCACAAGGACCCCGATGGTGCCTTCAGAAAATCCAGCGCCCTCCCTTAGACTCCCAAAGCCGCTTCGGATCCACCCTCCATCTCAATCCCGCCTCAGATTACGCCCGTGAATCCACAAGTACCTGAAAAGGTCTTTGAGCGGGAAGCTAAGGACACCACCGCCGATATTCTCTCTTCCTGCACGCCTACACTTCAGAGTGTCGTCCGGAAGGGTTGGGAGGGGGAGTTATGGGAAGGAGGTGCAAGCATTTCCCTCATAGGGATCCCTCCCGCCCATCGGACGTGAGTTAATATCTGGGCAGACACGGACATGCCCGCTTTACGTAAAGCATTGAGTCGTGGATTTCGTCTCGTGTGTGAGGGTGGTGGGGGGGGGGGGAGGTATGGGTGGGGCTATGGGGATGGGGATGTTTTTGAGGCTTTTGGGGGTGCTCTCGAAATTAGGAGGTGGGATGGTTATGTCGGTTGGCACCGCAGGCGCGTCGCGGAGAATAGGCAAAGTCGGACGGGAGGGGGGGGGGGGGCGGGTGAGGTTTATATACATCTACATACCTTAAAAGGTGCGTGAAAGGGGGTGTTAGGACACCAGCCGTTTACATATTAGAAACAAATGCCCAATTAAAATTACGACTAGTATTAATTAAAGTCCTTTATGGTTCGGGATGAAGAACGAATTCCCATATCCATCCGTTCGGCAAAATATCTCTCTCAATTTATCGCCTCTGTCAGACCTTGATAAATGGTGGAGCTATATTATGTCATTCTCCGTGTCGTTCTTAAAGATATCTCAATTTCTCAAGCAAATGCAAGCCTATCGCGCTACTTGCGAGCCTGTAGCGGCTCCTATCCTAATTCGCTTAACATCTGGTTAACGGTGTCTTTACGCCCGCAGCAGTTTTTGACGTAAATAGAATTTTTTTTAAATAATCTTAAAACGGCAAAAAGGACGGTATCGCTCATGATTAATAAATTTACCTTAAATATTTATGATGTTTGTGTGCTGAAAGTTGTCAATTTTTAATGGATCATTTCTCTTTATACTTTTTTTTGAATGTAAGTTCTAAAATGCCTCAAAAAGTGTATATTTCTTAGTTCTGAAAATCAGTGAATATATTCATTGAAGTATATTTACGGGGATGTATATATGATTGCCAAAATTTATCATAAATATTAATCTATACATATTCAAAAGTATATCAAAAGTTAGTGAAAACGCATAAGATTTGCAAACAGTATGTATAATGGATTTAGGGTTTTTGCGGCGGATCCAATACGCTCGCCGCATATTCGAGGTTTATGAAGGCGGTCGTGCGATGGGGTGAGAAAGACGTATGTAATTGGAATGGGCGACGCGGTCCACCTTCGCATTATGAATTCCCGCTCGCTTTCACCCTTCGACGGGTGTCGGGGGATGGTTGTGATGTCCACCGCTAGGTTTGGCGCAGTTTCGGTGGGAAGTGGACTTGGGCGGGGATTGTGAAGGCGTTGCGGGATTTGGGACGGTCTTCGGGAGCGGAAAGAAAATTTGGGATTTCGGAAGAAAGGAGTTTGGCCCGTGCGATGGATGGATCTCCTGTCTGCGGAAATCCTCAAGAGGAGTAGGCGATCAGGCAGGGAATGGTGCGCTCGGCTCGGGGGGCTTATTAATTAATTACGATCCGACTGTAGTCAGAGCAGGCGATCATCTGGGCTCTATCCAGGCTGGAACTGGGATGCAATTGCCGGGGCGATGATCCTTTGTGTTTTGTTTTTTATCTGTCATATCTTTCACTACTTCCGTAACACCTTTTCAACCCTTTTCACCTTTCATTCTAAAGAATGATGCATTATACGCGACGGGGTATCGATTTACTCCATTAATTGGAAAGTTTCCACTACTTCGGTAACATCTTTTCAACCCTTTCATACACCTTTCATGTCCATGAATGATCTTCTTTGCACAAATGGTAGTAATTTACAGTTTTTAGTGTTAGTTAGCAATTAAAAGTTAGTTAGTTTAGCAATAGTGAAGTTGATTATGTTCTCTCATCTACTCGCGGGGCTACGTAATAGGTACGACAAAGGACCTAAAAGGTGCGCGAAAATTTCCCCAACGAAATTGTTTGAAAGTTACCACTAATGATGAGTTAATGATTTACGTGGTTGCTTCTACATTTTTCGGAGATCATTGCAGCCCTACTCACAACTTGTCAGAGTTTGATGGAAGAAGTTCGATTGATTTTATCCTACTTTTCAATGTAGATGGTAGTGATTGCTGCAACTTAGAAATTTTTTAGCTTTTTTTTAAAGTTAAACATTAAGAGACCAGTTGCGCGAAAAATGTTTGCGTATCCCACGTGTTGTTGCTAGTATGAAGTTTGTAGTTAAGTAGATGTTTGCACTTGTTATACTGGTGACCACGTTGGTAACCCGCTATCACGCCTAAGGAGAAGGGAATGCTGGCTTTGATAGGAGAGTCGCGTGAATGAACGTGGTGTTCCGGTCGCGTCGCACAAGTTGTGTGGAAAGAAGTCTCGTGGTGGATCTTTGTGTTCGTGGATTGTGGGGTAACTAGACGCCCGAGGGGAGAATAGCAGGCGTGGGGTACGGGATGGATTTCTATGCGTACGTGAGGGGGCGAGGTAAGAGGCCAGATGGAAATCGCTGCTCGGAATTCCTTCGATTTCCAAACACGTACCCACTTACACATAAAGCCTTCCTCGTTCCGCAAGAAAAGGCGGCCGCTGGGATCGCCTCACTAACTTATCCCCTGAAGGCCGCCCTCCTCACACCTCCATTGCCTTGTTACCCCCGAGTGTTTATGCATGACATCGTACCTTGCCTCATTTGGGTGTAAAATTCTATAGAGATTTTTTGAGTTTTTTTAAGTTTCCATAAAAAGTATTTTTGAATTGAAATAATTAATCTATTATATTCCTTACCGAAAAAAACAGAATTGCGGTATGTGGCAATATAACGTGGATTCGACGAAATTATCGTCCCAATTTACTAACCTTAGCTCTGCAGAGTTCGTATAAAAAAACATCCACTAGTTGTTCAAGATTGGAGTCATTGACGGAAAACCATTAAATCTAGTCATAGTTAACAAAGTCATTTACTTTTCCACTCATTACCGAACAAATTCGCAGTGTGCAGAATTACGTCACGTGATATGTGATAATATAACTTGGACTCAGCAAAATTATCTTCGTAATATGTATTACTAATCTCTACCCTGCAGCGTTATTCAAGTTTGTAGTCACTAATCTGTCATCTCTGAGTGTTTTTGCATGGGTTTGTGGTCATGGGTATCGTATCCTGCCTCATTTGGCTATAACATTCTCTAAAATTTCAATAGAAATATTATTGAGTGTTGTTAATGTATCTCTTCCATTCGTTACCAAGCAAACTCAGAGTAGAAGAGTTAGACCAAAGTCTCGTGATGTGCGGAGATATAACGTGGAATCAGCAAAATTATCTTCGTAATTTATTAACCTTAACCTCGCAGACTTCTTAAAAAATACTCCGCTAGTTATTCAAGTTTGGAGTCATTAAAGGAAATAAATAACTCTTAAATTTATTACCGAACAAATTAAAAGTTGTGCAGAATTATGCCTCGTTATATGTGGTAATTTAACTTACTTAGACTGAACAAAATTATCGTTGTAATATGTATTTCCAACCTTAGCCGTGCAAAGTTCGTAAATGATGCTCCACTAGTTATTCAAGGTTGTAGTCATTAATATGTTAGCGCTTAATGCATGGGTTTTTGTTCATGGGTATCGTATCCTGCCCCTTTTGGATATGAAAATCTATGAAAAACATTTTGAATGTTAATAATTAACTCTTCCATTTGCGCCCTATCAAATCCGTAGTTGCGTAGAATTACGTCTCGTGATAATATAACGTGGACTCAACAGAATTATCGTCGTAATATTATTACGTTCGTAAAGAGTTCGTATAGAGTTCGTAAAAAAAGCTCTACTAGTTATGAAAGGTTTGAGTCATTTACATGATGCCGTAAATAGTTAGAATTATATTTGAATATTCTTTTAATTCGAGATTATTACATGTTTGTTTTAAGATTGCTAAATCCGAGAAGTTAAATTTCCAACGTAATGACGTCTAAAATTTTCGGTTATTATTGTTGCCCTACTGAGAAATTAATAGAAAATATTTTACACATTTATATCTTAGTTTACCATGTAGTCGGTAGGGATCAGTGAAACGTTGAAAACTTTTAGTTGATTGGTGGCAATTTTCGCGTTTTTTTATTTAAAATTATGAGGGAATGGCCGAGTGAGTTAGACTATATGTTTCATAGTAAGCTATCTTTCCTCTCTGTCTACCGAATTATTTCAATGAATTGCGACTTCGGGTCTTGATAGTGAAGGACCTCATTGTGGACGAGCCTTCCGTGCGAACAGCTAAGCCTGAATCGCACGATCATTTTTTTCAATCCCTTCGGAGGGTCAGCCAATGGGACTGTATTGAGGAGACCAAATCAATCCCATAGAAGGTTGATTTCTGTTGCCACGTAATTCGTATTTTAATCTGTTTTCAAATATGTCCGCGGCGCGGAGATGAGTGCAATGCGATCCACTTTTCCCAATATTTTGCATTATAGTATTTATAATTACAAGGAAATGCATAGAAAAGTTATTAATTTGATAGATCACATCATCATGTATATAAATATTTGTTAACATCCCTGATTACATCGTTTTTCATCGTGAAACTCGGATCAATTTGTCCGTTAGCGACACGAGTGGCGACTTTTGTAAACCCTTTTAATTGCATAGTGGGTGACAACACATTCAGAGGTCGACTTGAGGATCCTCTTTTGTAATATTCGCGGAAATTGACGGAAATAGCGATCCAAAAAGGGACAGTGAGAATGACCGTATGATTCCCTAAAATGAAAGGTCGAGCGGTCACTCTTTTGGTCCCTGAAAACCAATAGCTTGAGCTATCATTCTGAGGGACGGAAAAAATGATCGTGTGATTCAGGCTTTAGAAAAGAGGTCTTCAACCTTTTTTAATTCAACAGCCAAAAATCGGACTTACATCGTCCAAATGCTCCACGTTACTTTACCACCACTTCAATAAAATGAAAAAAACATAATTTCAAAGTGTAATAATTTTTCTTGTGAAATGAGTTCAGTAAATCAATTGGTTCTTTGATACTGCTTATTTTTGACTTATGTGTAGATATTTGGTTTTATTTTTGTAGTTGCAGAGGAATCGGGTTGGTGTGGTGGCTAGAGTTTTGGCTTCCCGCACCGTGGGCTCGGATTCAAATCCCGCAGGTGGCTGAGAATTTTCAGAAACTGCCCGATTACCTGCTTGAATGTTGCGTGGAGGACATTGCAAGCATAACACTCCGTCCGTCGGATGGGACGTTAAGCTGTGCTCCCCTTGACGCCTTTCGTTAAGAGCAGGCTAATGCCGACGCCGGGTTTCTCTCCATCCCTTTTACTTACCCTTCCCTCATGGCGCAAATGAGCTCAGCTGTCGGTCGCGTCCTCCAAATACCATACCACTTTTGTAGTTGCAACACGCTGACTGCTTTCCTATAGGGGCCGCAAGAAATTAGCTGGCGGGCTGCATGCGCCCCGTGGGCTGAAGACTGAAGACCCTTGTTTTAAACAACAGTACTGCCAAATCCTCAAAAGAAAGTACGGTGTTATAACCGGGAAGCTGTGTATTAGCAAGGAACTAACGCATACGGTCAATCCCTCTCTCATTGCTCTTTGCTCCCTTGTGTCTTCCACCCGTCGGAGTAATTGGCTGGAGAAGAATGACTTACGGAGAGATGATATCAAAGGATTGGGGGAACGTTAAATGTTAGGCTGTGATGGGGGCATTGCGTAAGGGGAAAGCCCTCCAGTATATATTTGGGAGGAGGGGGAGTGGGAGTTGCTATCATTGAGGCGGTGGTTGGAGGGAGGGAGAAGGTTAGTGGTGAGGGAAGGAGAAATGTTTGCCCGATCTATTCTGTGAGATTTAAGGGAGGATTTACTGACCAGTTGGTGGATGACGGAACTTAAAGCCTCTGGAGGTGGACCACTAGGGATATTTGTAATGGTCATATGAAGGTTGCTCGGGTACTCCACCGGATAATCTCGTCCATGGCTGCAGACGTTTCGGAGTACGAGTCACACTCCATCCTCAGGGCTGAGTGTTTTCGGTCATACGGTGTATGTTCGATTTTTGCCGTTAGATTTCGATCTGCGTCTGTACGTAAAAGTATTGAAATAATAACTTTCAACATTTCACGATTATAACATTTATTATGACTTATGTGACAAAGTTACTGCATCGTCTTCAAGGTGATGTGGTCACATTTTAACCTAAATGTTTCCTTCGGATATCGATCTGTGTCTATGCGTAAAAGTATTGAAATAAATACTTTCAACTTTCCACGACTATGAAATTTAATACGACCGAGGTTAAAATGTTACTAAATCATCTTCAAGGTGATGTGGTCACATTTTAACCTAAATTTTGCCCTTGGATCTCGGTATGCGTCTTTACGTAAAAGTATTGAAATAAATAATTTCAACTTTCCACGGTTATGAAATTTATTACGACCGAGATTAAAATGTTACTACATCATCTTTAAGGTGATGTGGTTAAATTTAAACCTAAATTTTTCATTTGGATCTCGATCTGTGTCTTTGAGTAAAAGTATTGAAATAAATACTTGCAATTTTCCGCGATTTTAAAATTACGACCTATAAGTTTCAATGTTACGTCATCATCTTCAAGGTGATTTAGTAACATTGAATCCTATGTCGTAACAAATTTTAAAAGCATGGAAAATTGCGAATATTTATTTCAATAAGGAAAAAGTCCACTCCATCACGCTTGAATCTTCGGATTTTACGTAAAATGGTTATGCGATGCATATACTATTTACGCCATCAGCTTTCGAACTGTGAAAGGTTCCCATATTGATAGTGTGCGTAGTTGAACTGTGTGCTAACATTAAGATAAAATATAAAGGAAGGCTGCACGGTTCGTCAAAAACTGCTATGGGCGTATTGAAAGCGTAACCCAGATGTTAAGCGAATTAGACTGGGATCCGCTGGAGACTCGGAGGCTGCGCGCTT